>NC_045545.1:32983373-34183373 GCF_009769535.1 Thamnophis elegans | reverse complement strand
GTTCCATAACACCTTGCGCTTCTAGGAGAGAGAGATGATCCAGCTTATCTGGTAGTTGTGTGATTTGCTGTCTGTCTTGTCCTTCTTGTGATCTTTCTCTGGGTCCAGATGGTGCAGGATGTCCAGCCTTCAAAATATTGTAGTAAAAATCTCGAGCTTTCCATACTGAGTTGAGATGATATCTTTGCCTATCAAATGTGAGTATAATACTGAATGGTGCGTCCCATCTGTACTGTATCTGACGATTTCTAAGTTCTTCAACTAAAAAGGCATAATCTCTCCTGGCTCTTAGCATTTGAGGTGGTATCTCTTTCAAAACAGTCAGGTCTTGACCCCCAATTTGGAGCTTAGTTTTATAAGACTCTTGTAATATCGTGTTTCTGAGCTCTCTTGTGGTAAAATATATAACAATGTCTCGAGGGAGCTGGCTCTGCTTTGCCACCCAAGAATTAACGCGATAAACTTTATCAATTTGCCAGTCAAACTTAGCCCCCGGTCTTCCCAACAGACTATCAAAGGCTTCTGAAAAAATCTGTTTCAGGTTTTCCTGCTTTTCTTCACCAACCCCCTTACTCTTAATGCCAGCTCCATTTGTCTGTACTGTATCATAATAATGTCTTTTTCAGCATTTTCAACTTTTTGTTGCACCACGTCTGTTTTCGATGTCAAATTAATATTAGCTTCATTAAGATCCTCTAGACTATCTTCAATTCCGGAAACTTGTTCTGTCAGTACATTTACAAGCCCCAGCGTATCATCTCTGATTTTAGCAACCCTGGCATCAATTTTATCATACAACTCTTCTTTAAGTTCTTTTATCTCCTCTTTTATCTCCTCTTTAAAATCTTTAAGTTTGTCTTCCACTTTAATTGTCTGAGTGTTGAGAGCCTCATTCAATTCCCTCAAGAAAAATTCTTTCGTTAGTAGATCGCCAGTAGAGGGCGTAGAGAGCGGAGGCTGCGGCTTTGTGCCAGGTATTGGCGATGTGCTTCTGGGGGCTGAGGGAGGGGGTATCTTCAAATTAGGATTTGGTTTTGAGGCCATTCCAAGTTTTATCTTCAAGCAATTAGTAAAACTCTACTGGCCTGCTATACAGCTATGGAAAGAGGTACTAAATCACCCCTTTATTTTGAAATTTTTAAGGCTCCGAGGGACTTTGCAAAAGGTTTCAGAAGATAAACATTGTAACGAGACAGTTCAGTATACTCATCGCCATTTTAAGTGTCTCTTTATTAGCTAGGTTAACAGAAGAAAGTCTTGTAAAAATGAAACTAATTAGTAAAACTCTGCTGGCCGGCTGTGAAGCAAAGTAATAAATCACTCCCTTCCTTTGAAGTTTTAAGACTCCGTAGAACTTTACAAGGAAATTAAGAAAGTAAACATTGTTACGGAGCAATTCAACAAGCTCGTCGCCATTTTGAATGCCTCTTTAAGTAGCTAGATTAACGAAAGAAGATCTTGTAAAAATGAAGCTAGGATTTGAATAAGCAATTAAAGTTCTCGCATACGAGTTCTGCTCGTGTTAAAATCAAATAAATCAAGCCTTGTTCTGAGTAGGAGAACGCTTACTTTGTGCTGCAAAAAGCAGCTGGAGATCCCCAGCACGGATACAGTTCTGCCTTCAGCTGCCCCCCCCTCTCTTCGCAGACACAGAAGCTGCAAAGATCAAAAAGGCACTTGCTCAACAGAACTCCTCTCCTTCCCTTCTTGCCCGAAGAGTAAGGTACCTGTCAGATGTCTAATAGATGATTGTCTAAACAGATAACGCGACCAGGAACTCGGGAGCAGCTATGTTAAGCTGCTTCCATCAGTAAGCCCCTCCCAGGAAGCCGTTATATGTGTTTTTATGTTGTATGCCGCCCTGAGTAGAAGGGCGGCATATAAGTCCAATAAAACCAAACCAAACCACTGGCTTGCACACATTGTTGCTATCTTTTTCTTGGACTTTTTGCACTTGCACAGACCTACATCCTCCTTCCCTCACCCTGAACTGTGTTATGCTCTCTTTCCCTTTGCCTCCCTAGTCTCACACCATGCTGTGTCACCCCTCGGGTTCTTTAAATTTATACTTATCAAGAATTTAATACAGATAGTCCTTGACTTACAACAATTCACTTATTGACCGTTCAAAGTTATAATGGTACTGAAAAAGTGACTTCTAACCATTTTTCAGAGTTATGACCTTTGCAGCATCCCCATAATCATGTGATCAAAATTCAGATGCTTGGCAATTGGTTCATATTTATGACCGTTGCTGTGTCCCAGGTCACATGATCCACTTTTGTGATCTTCTGACAAGCAAAGTCAATGGGGAAACCAGACTCACTTAACATCCAGGTTACTAACTTATCAACTGCAATGATTCAGTTAACAACGGTGGCAAGAAAGGTTGCAAAATGAAAGCACAATCTCACTTAACAACATAAATTTTGGACTCCATTGTGGTCGTAAGTCGAGGACTACAGGGAGTCCTGATGATATTTATTACTTACAGAAAGTAAAAGATAAATCTAAAAGATAGAAGAGGAAAAAATGCAAGAAAAGAAGAAAGAAAACTAGTTGTGAATTTACAATGACTTCTCATTGTCTCTTCAACTGACACTGATAAACCTCCTTTTCTTCCTTCCTCTTATCTTTTCCAGTCATCCTTTTATCCCCATATTAAATTCTCATCTTTTTCAATCATTAAATCCAGAAACCATTACTTCACTTTTTTCTCCTTTTAGCAAAAAGTCCATAAAAGGTTTCCAACCCATTATAAAGCTTGTCTTTTTTCTCCTTGATCAAACAAGGTAATTTTGCCACTTCCACTAATTCTAATTGTTTGAAGATCTATTCTTCATTTGCATGTTAAATATTTTGTGCATAGAATAACCTTGTTATTATTACAATATGTAAAATTAATCTTCCATGAGCATTTCCTAATTCAGTACCCATAAGTCCCAATAAAAACATTAACATTTATACATTTTTGCAATTACACATTACTCATTTTCAAATTCCATTTTATGCTTCTCAGTTCTAATTACCCTTTTTATATTAAATATTTCTTTTAATTGTGTGTATGAAAACCATCTAAAATTATGACCTTCCGCAGATAATTGTTTGCTTGACTTCATTTTAAGTTCTTCAACTTCCTGTATTAATAAATCCTCTGTCCTCTGTTCCTCTTCTATAAAATGTTTCCTGCGCTAAGACCAATAAAGTTATTTTTGGACACAGCTGGGGTTTGTATTTGTTGCATATATTTAGTATTGCATCTCACATAGTGATTTTTAAAATCCACATTAACTTTAACTTTATCGTACCATAAAAATCTATGCCAACCACCCTTTGAGTTAGTTCTTCCAATTCTAATATATCCCTCAATTTTCTCTTTTGTTAGCTAAACAGAATCCAGTTTAACCAGTTCTTGATAGGTCACTTAGTCAATATTTTATTTTTGTTTTTTGAACTGAGTGCTTGAAACATACATTATAATTTTCAGTGGGACTTTACTCTAAGTAGAATGTGACAGTTATCTCCTTGGGTCTCCACTTTATGATTCTTTTAATGTATCCTAAAGTGTTTGCCTTTTTACCGGCTTGGGTAGGTTTGGGTATCATTGGCTTGGATTCAACCGTGGCACGACAAAACCGCGCTCGTCAAAATAGTGGTGATAAAATCGCGTCGCTAAAGCCGCGACGTCATCACCGCGCGTCATCACCGCCGCGACAGAAGGGCGCTTTAAAACAGCGCGGCGGCAGAAAGCGGATTTAAATTAAGGTAAGGGTTAGGATTAGGGTTAGGGGTTTGTTTTAGGGTTAGGTTTAGGGTTAGGTTTAGGATGCTGAGTGCTTGAGAATGCGCGGATTTTCCCTCCGCGATTATGTCATCGCGGTAGGGTCGTGGTTTTCCTTAGCGCTTCGAACGGCGCGAATTAGTCTTCGCGCTTATGTCTGCGCGGATAAGGGCTTCGCGGATTTGTGGTGGAACCGGATTCAACACCTAGAATCTTCACATACTACTGCCAAGCCAACTCTCCCTCATCCCGTACAGGTAGTCCTCAATTTATGGTCACAATCGAGACCAAAATTTCTGTTGCTAAGTGAGACATTTGTTAAGAGAGTTTTATCCCACTTTATGACCTTTCTTGCCACAGTTGTTAAGTGAATCATTGCATTTGTTAATGTAGTAACACGGTTGTTAAGTGAATCTGGATTCTCTATTGACTTTGCTTGTCAGAAGGTTATAAAAGGTGATCCGACCCCAGGACACTGCAACTGTAATAAATATGAGTCACTTGCCAAGCATCTGAATTTTGATCACATGACGATGGGGATGCTGTAATAGTCATATCATAAGTCACTTTTTTCAGTGCTATTGTCACTTTGAATCATCACTAAACGAACTGTTGTAAGTTGAGGAGTACCTGTATTTGTGCTATTAATTTTTTCCTATCTAGATCACTGCTATTAAATTTCATCCTGTTCATTTTGATCCACTGGTCATTCCTGTGTAAGCCATTTCTCATGGGTTTTAAAAAAAATCATCTGCATATTTGATCATCATTTCAATCCACGTAACAAAGTGCAGAACCAAAAAAGAGGGTGTTATTTATTGTAGTTTCTGGACTACTATTCTTCTAGCATGATGTGGGGAATATCTTATAATAGGAATACAGCAAGTGCAATATCTGGTCAACATGTAGTCTATTACGGGATTTAGGTAGCCGACCATAGACCTTGCCCATTGTACATCTCCCAACATTCTTTTTCTTGCCATGCCTACTACATTTTGTTTTCACCTGCCTTAGCAATGCATTAGTCTCCTTCTGTTTGTCTCTATTCTCCTCTTCCCTTCTTTCTTGTCTTCAAATGCTCTCCCTTATGTGTCCCCCTACATATTCATCCCTCTCTTTAGTTCACCTTAATCTTTCCACGCTGTCCATTCTTTTCCATGACTTTCCTTCATTGTTTTTCCCCAATACCTCCCTGATCTTAATCTTCTCTCCATCTCCGTGTGCTGCTGTCCCTTTGCATGCCTGAACTTTCCAGCCTAATTGTGTTGCCATTTAGAAAATAAAACAGCATTATAATTCAAAGTTATGTGGAATCCAAATAACTATGCAATTGCACATTCAAATTAATTGCAATAGTAGATTGAAAACAATAGAATAAGATGTATTTTAAGCATACTATTTAAATAATAGTATTGTATAAAGTTATAATTTTTTGAAGGACCCTAATTCTCATATATGTATATTGCATATGCTCACTTCATGATTTTGTAAGAATACTCAAACCCATGTTTGGATTGTGGATGCCTAGGTTATTGTAGCTTAAGCTTAATGCTGGAGAAGTAATTTATTTTTTTAGTTTGTGATTTCTTGACAAAACATCCCTATCTTTTGGGTTTTGAAATAAAATGCTGCAGTGTCATATTTGAAAAGCTACAATATATAATCTGCATAAAGTACAATTAGTCTAACAAATATTGTTTAGTTTTTAGAAACTGAATCAGTAAGCCTTAGACAATTTGCCTGAATTTTGCATTCTAGTCTTGTAGAAATAGACTGCATGCTGCTGTGATGTCACTGCTTTGCTTATCAGGATTTTTGCTCTTTGTTTCACAGGGAGCTGTGATTGGTATAGATGATGAAGACGACAGCACCTTCACAATAACTGTTGATCAGAAAACCTTCCATTTCCAGGGTGAGCTGAAAGAAAAGCTCTTTATTTCATTAATTCCAATCACAGGAAATGTTCAGATGTTTAATTAATAGAGTAATTTTTAAAACTGTAGAAATTGAAGTGCTTGAAAATGTACAGAGAACATTCTGGAGTCAGGAGCACTATGGGTTAGGCAGGGATTTATATCTGCAGTGTATACATATGTGCTGGAAAAGACTGTAGCATTGGCAGCATGTGCAGATTAAAAATTTAAAGGCTGTATCAGTGAAGGGGGAGAGAATAATGGGTTTTTGTTGGTGAATATTCTTGCAAAAAAAAGAAAGAAAGAAAGAAAGAAAGAAAGCACCACCGGTCTTTAATATCCAGAACTGCTGTTGTGCTTTCTGCATGGAGAGAGTCACAAAAACCATGTAAGGTTGCAGCTTTTGTTGATATAGAATCTAAATGGGAGATGAGAGGGAACATTTGATTTAAAGGTGGACTTCTGATTCGGGATTTACATGCTCTCATTTATTTCATCCATATTTCATTGCTGTTGTCAACCAATCACCATTCTGCTGCCATTTACCTTTTTATTCATATTTACTAACTCCAATGCCATCTGTTACTGCTATGTTCCGTCATTGCATGCTATGGTTGACAAGTAGAAAGGGTAAGGTACTGTGTTTTTTATTTGTACTTTATATAACCTGCAAAATATATGTTTGTAACTATATTGGTTTAAGATATAGATTTTATATAATGTTACCATTTCCAAGTTTTCTGTTTTACTTTAAATCATAATTGTTTTCTCTCATTTCTAAATTTTTGTTTTTCATTCTCAGTAACCTGTAAATTATTTCCTTATGAGTAAGCATTTATTTTTTTAAAAAAATTAAATTGATTCATTCTGCATTAAAATTTGTAGAATTTATAGTAGAGTGCCTTTGTTTTATCTTTGGATAGAAAATTCTAATATTTATCAACATTCATGAAATACCTATAAAGATAAATTCTATGTTCCATATTTTGCACATATGTAATTTGTATTCTCAATGACTTGGCTAACCTATAGCTTTAGGGGGAAAGGGGATTATATTAAACATTGCACAAAAGAAAAATTTTGCATTAACAAGTTTGCAGTATTACTCTGTAATGTATATTTATTCACAGTCTTAGAATTTCTGCATAAAATTACAAAATACAGGAGAATAAAAGTTTTTAACCTCATTTTTGGTAGCAGAAAAATTGTTAATGCTAATAATCTATACTCTCGGGAAGGTATTATCTCTGTTGCATAGCTTGATGAATGTCGTTTTCTACTGCAGCTGTTAAAGGAACTGCAGTTCTACAGTTTTTGTTACCTGCAGAAAGGAAATTATCTTGAGAGACAAGGCCATCATAAACAAAATAAAGTAATTTTATCTTTGAAATATCCACTAAAATTAATTATATCTAGGTTGTTTAATTATTTGAAATTTAACATTACTGTGATTTTACTGTTACATTGATATATAGCATGGGATGATGCTGCAATTTTTAAAACAAGGACTAAATATCTAGGAGATTCCTCTTATGTGGAGCGACTTCTTATGTATTAGCAGTGACAGATGCTGTTATCTGTGGCCTATTATCAACTTAAGAATAATAAAATACAATGGTACTTTAAAAAAGTTCTAGCTATATTTTAACACCCAAACACATGTGGTACATTTGTATTATGAAATGCAAAGTTTTTCCTTACATTTGGTTTACTTTATCATATTCTAAAGAAATGAAATTACATCTGCACATCTAAGAGCTGACTCACCTTGTTAATTTTAGAATTTATCTAATTATACCTTCAGAAACATATTGATACACCTACTCTATACCAATCAATATGAGCATTTCCTATACCTACAGATCAATATGAAGAACCTTTTAGGGGCAGAAATGTTGAATGGCTAACAGGGTATAGGCATTGGGATACGTCTCTGTGGATAAAGAGATTGGCCTTACATTTTGACAGTGATGGGCAGAGAGAATGCTGGGTAGGCCATTGCAGGAAATGGGGAATTTATACTTGTACACTAATGCAGGTTCCCTCTTCTATCCCAGTAAATGGTGGTCAGATTATTCAGTGATTAAACTCAGGTCAGTGTTAGTAAATGCCAGGTGTGTACATAATAAAACTGTATCCGTCTATGCTTCAATGATGATGAGCATGTAGATTCTAATAATATGATTTGGTTAGGCACTAATGAGGCAGTTTTGCTCTTGCAAGTTTCAGATTCTTCATGAATCATTATACCAAGTGTGGGGAGGATATGTGGCCACAACAATTTAAGAAATCTAGGGAATGATCAGTACTGCCCTGGTGCTAACTAGATGCAAGTCACATTATGTTAGAGTGAGGTTGAGGCTCTATACAGGGTACAGACACAGTATTCTTTATTAAAGGAATGGATTTATGGTTGTGGTTCCTTTTTGACTCACAGTATCTGGTGGAGGAAGTTAGGGCCAAGTAGACCTTTGGTTGTTTTGGTTGGTGCATAAATTATAGCCCTGCTTGGAGCACGAGGCATTGGCAACATTGACCTTCATCACATGCTTAAATCAATACACATACTACATGGAGCTGAGAGATTGTTGGTGGGTAGAACATCTTATTCTTTGATTCCTGCATTTAGTTCCAATTTAAAATAGAGAGTATAACCTATAAAGCTTTATAAAGTATAGTGCCACATTGCAACAAGGACTGCCTGTTAGGTCAAGTGGGACCCTGTTGAGGATAGCACCAACCATATGAAGGGAGGTTTGAACTAGAAGACAAGATGCTTTAGTTGTTTTAGTTTAGTTGTGAAACATGTTGACTCTGAAAATTCTTTGGGCCACTTTTCTTCTGGTTTTTAGAACTTTTGAAAATCTTTTAAGAGGAACTTTCATGAAATACAACATTTTTTTTTCATTGATGTCATTGTATGGTAGAATGGTTGTTGAGATCCTTCTAACTCATCCAAAGTTAGGGGATTGGAGCAGTATAAAAAGTACATAAATTTCACACTTCAGGTGTTATAGAAAGTTCTTTTGACATTAGATAAAATAATCAAATCTATAGAATAAAAATATTCTGGGATAGCTATGAATTATTTGTAAGCAGACATTTTTAAAAACATTTGTTCCACTTGTTTAGAAAGTGAGGTAGAAAGGTTTACTGAACTCATACGACAAATTACACATTTTGAAATATTTTAATTTAATATATGATGTATAAACACTAGGCAGAATTCAACCTCCAGTACTCCGTGTTTTTTGAATTTTTTGGGAATCAGCGAAAGGGGAGCTACTGCCATTCAAAATATAATAAATAAATAAATCCTAAGAATAAACTAGGAATACCAGATGCTGCATAATCAGTGTAAAAAAATGCAAGCCAGGTGAATGAATTGTTTTCAACATTTAATTTAAGAGAAAATGCTTAAGGAATATAAAAGGAGTATATAAACATTTAAAAATGTACTATGCCAAGACTATGTGGATAAGAAAAAAACCTTTCCCTCTTTATACACTAATACAAGAGATGATAAAATAATTAAAAGTAGGAGAGGTTCTAAATAAAGATGATTTTCTTTTAAACACTATAAAATATTTGAAGAAGTAGTCCCAATAATAAACAGATTACAATACTTATAAAATTTATGAGGACAGTATCTATTTAATTTTGAAATCAAGCAAAGATGCTCTTAGGTGCAGCAATTATAGCCCTGTTTCATTAAATATGACTGTACACTTGAGGCACCTTTAGCTGCTGATTTACTTAGCACAGGTGGGTTTTGTTCTCAAGAGACAGAACAGTTCCTTTATACATTCTGGTAAACACTGCAAAAGCATGGCAGTGCCTTCCCTGTGCATGATTTTTTATCTGAGCCTAAAGAGTCTTTGATAAAACTGCATTGAGTATATGTGCACCAGGTTATATGTGCACCAGGTTCTAGAGAATGTGGGAAAGAGATAATTCAAGTTCATTCTCAGTGAGGGAAATTTACTGTGAGTAAATTACTCTCTCTCAGTGCAACCTATCTCAGAGGGCTGCTCGTGTCATGATAAAAGGGAGCATTCCAGGTAAGCTACCTTCAATTATTAGAAGTGAGCCAGGCTCTTAAATAAATAAATGGCCCTGCCCACTCATTCTATAAATTGCTTCAAAGTCTTGCATTGAGACTCTGAGACAGAAGCAATGGATTCCACAATGGATTCCACTGTCAGCCATGGTAATCAAGAACTCAAAGTGGCTAATAAGAATAATGAACAGAGGATCTGTTGGACTTTGTCTTAAAAGAGATAATAAAAATTGCAAATCTTGATCTATGAGTGCAAATAAAATGTTACTTAGAAACACCAGCCTTGTGTCTTCCCTTCCCTTGTGTTTTCTCTTTTCATCCCATCCCATTATCATTTGTCTCTTGTGTATTTGTGCTGTTTGTTCTTGTATGTGTATCTGAAATATATATTGTAAAATCAGTGCTAGCTGCTGATAACAAGTGCAGTTACTGTTGGTGATACAGCCGAAATAATTTTCTGTAGCTGGATATGGATTGGTAATATTTCCCCCGTATTCAAATACAGTAAAATGTTTTAAACCACTGATCTTAAAATAACTTTAGTTGCTCAGTTATAAATTCCTATCATGCTATTTAATAGGAACCTATAACTAAGGTTTTTCAACTTGTTTGTACTTGAAGTATGAGTGACTTAGTATCACTTCTAGAGTATAGGTTGCACTGATGGTGTTTTACCAGACTAATCAGCTGAAAGATGCAATCATTTTTTGTTTTGTTCATATCTTTTATTAATTATTCATGTCTGTATATTCCAAATGTCTTACTATAGTATTACATAGTGTTGTATATTCATACCTTATTTCCATTTGAGTGTTCCTGGGAAAGCGTTATGAAATTTACTAGTATATGTAGTTTGCCATGGAGATTGCTTGATTACTAGAATACTATTGCTGTAGTATCTACACTAGATTTCTACTGTATCTGAGACATGCTTCAATGTTCATCTTAAATTATATAGTAACCAAAATAGTATGACACCAAGATGTTCTGTAATCCAGTTCTAGTGATAACTCTTGATAACAGCGGCATAGATACATGCGTTGATAACTGTTATTGGGTTTTGTCTGGAAATATTTAAAAGTATTAAAATGTTTCATGTAGAGTTTAGATATTATGAAAAAATGCAAAGGGAAAATGAGGGGCTTCTTTACATGAAACAGTTATGTTTCTAAGGGTATAAGTTGATTTAAATAATATATACAATGTTTTATTTTTAATTGGTAAGCAACAGGTAAAGCATGTGATAAACTAATTATGTTCAGTAAAAACAAATCTGAGGCTATACAGTTATGATCTGTACTGATTATTAAAATTTGGAATCCAAAAAGTAAAATGGATTAAAATACCCTCTGGAAAGAATCATCAGTTACAATCAGGAATTATGTTACTATAATAATTAAATGCAGTTGTTAGCCACTTTCATTATTAAATTGATGAATTTAATAAGACTTTTTAAAATCAAGACAGACCTGTGAACTCCACTGGATATAATAATATATAGGGACAAAGTTTCGTCATGATTTTAAAAAATACTGACATAAAGGGATCAAGACTATAATTCATTCCTTCTCCAGAGTTTGAATGCAGAGTAAATGTTTTAGATTGCATCATTAGAAGATCAAATATTTTATATAAGTCTTGCTATAGAAGTTGCTGCTAATGTGAAAAATGATGATGACTATCATCTGGAAACTGCAGATAGTCCAGAATGTAGCAGCAGTTTGGGATACCCCACAGTTCACTGAAGTAACACCACTGCTGCATGGCTTCCAGTTGCTTTTTGAATATGATTGAAGATGCTAGTTACTTCCTTTAAAGCTCTTCATAATATAGAGCTTGGTTGCTTGTGGGACTGCCTATCCTGAGAGTATCTGTCCATCCTACTAGGTTAGATGGGAGGAATGTTAAATGTTATCTGATAGGACCTCAGAGGTGCGCCTTCTCAGTAGCTGCCCAGCCTTTTGGAACAGCTCCCACTTGATATCCAACAGATCTTAACGTTTTAGCTTTCCAGAGAGTTGTTGAAGATCTGACTTCCCCAAGTGGAAGTGAGGACTAGGATGAGGGCTGAGCTGTGAGGATGATTGATTTGGACTCTGAGGGAGGGTACTTTTGTTTTATCTGTGTTGTTTATGGATTGTTGTGAGCAGTTTGGATCCATCATATGAGCCAGGTGGCTATCTAAGTCCTATAAATACATAAATGTCAGAACAGGTATTTCTGTACATCTCTTGAATAAGTAGATTAGAAGCAACGCAAATCTGACATTTGAAATTTGTTTATAGTGGATCTTTTCTGTTTGGTTAATGTATTGAAATCTGATACAATGCTTTAATTTTCCATCTAGACTTCATAGCAGTCTCTTTGTCTGCCTTATAAAATGTAATATTTTATTAACACAATCCATACTCTCTTTCAATTTGAGAAATAATGGATACTCAACAAAATACTAATCCAGTATAAGAACATCAACATCTGAAAAACATTGCCCTGCTACCTTCCTTGGAGTTAGCATAAACAACAGATGAGGGAATATGGGAGGGGTGTTACAAAGAGGCAAGTGTGTTATTGGCAGCACTTCAGAGAAGCTGGGCTACTGTAGAGTAGTATGTATATAGCCGTGAAGGAAATGTGCAGCAGCTATTACAAAAACTATTAGTTTAGCCCTGAAAGGAATAACAGAAACTCAGGGTAGGCTTTCCTGATTCTCTAAGAGGGAGCGGGGGAGGGGGGGGGAAAGGCTTTTAAGAATCTGTTACTATATCATATAATATATTTTTTGATTATAGAAAAAATAAGCTATAACAAGAAGGGAATTACGATATAATTTTTAAAAAATTATAATTTAAAATTGATTAGAATTATATGTATAACTGCCAAAAGGAAGATCAGAAAGCTTACATATATTTTTTCCTTTTTTTTTTTATCTGCCTCCTTTTCTTTCTTTTTCACATTACTTTTACTATATTTTTCTTTTAATTTTTTATTATTATATATGTAAAATCTTGATAAAACTTTCTTTTTAAAAAAGTAGAATTATATAGTTCTTGTGGCGGTTTTTAATATAGCCTATTTCAATGACTAGTTATAATCAATCATACATGCTAAATTATTATGTGTGGTGGTAGCCATGATACAGCAAACTAAAGATAAGCACAATTTGTTAGTGTAGCCTTATAATAAAGCAGAATTGGCTTATCTTGTCATGGTGGGGCCTGCATGGCCTACCTGGTAGGTTGACAATATCTTTCAGCAGGGTAGCTGAGTTGGAATATGAGCCAGGTTCTATATAGCAGACCTTACCTTTTGTTTATTTGCTGTTATCTTGATTTTAGGAATTAATATTTGTAGAGGATTATTGTAATTATACTAACTATTTGGTTAATCAGAGTGTAAAGAAACTTTGCTCTATGATTTAGAAGGTTACTATTAATAAGGTTCATGATATTGTTCCTGACATTTTAAAAACAAACCTATTAAATTAAAAGAACATTTTATTTTGTGTCTCTTTTATGTTATTGTTTCCATGCCCACAATATTTTTGAAATTCAGAGATTCGTATTTAAACAGAATGGTTCCTACCTATTAGCCTTATTGTAACATCTGTTCCCAGAATTAGAAAACATTCAGTAAAGAAAGAATAATTTATGATAGACTGACATGTCTAAAACCTTCTTGCTTTATTTATTAATCAATATTATTATTAATAAATTTGTATAGCGCCCATCCCATAAACAGCTCCTCTGAGTGGTGTTTATTTACTGTTAAATTAAGGCCACAAGTATATTTTTAATATTCTTTCAGCTCGAGATGCTGATGAAAGAGAGAAATGGATCATGCTTTAGAGGAAACCATCCTTCGTCATACTCTTCAGCTCCAGGTAAATTCATTTGTACTCTGCTTTAAAAATTATAAAATTGTTAAGAATATTTGCTCTAATGAATTCATAAAAATGGGAATACATTCCAGAATATATTCAGATGAATATAGCTTTCCTGTTGCAAATACAGTCTATACAGTATTAAATATAAAATCAAAGCATTTAAATGTGTTTCAAACAGCAAGCATTTCAGCTGAATTAATAAGTTTGAAATAGACTGTATTGCCAATATACAGATAGAAACTGTTCTATTAAGATCCGAAAAATTAGAAACATTGATTGAACATATTTTAAAATACATCGTATTTAGTATCTTTTCAGCATCAGGCTTGCGGTTATAATTTGTATTTTTGTTGGTTTTATATATTCATCCATAGCTGCATGTCAGGTTTGGAAACACATGATGCAAATTCTCTACATTAACATAGAGAACAGCTGTATAAATCCAGTGACTAAATATAATAACACTATTGAAAGTTTCTGGGTGGTGGTTAGGTTTCTAAAAATTCAAAACAAAACTAAAAAGCCAGTGCAATTATCTTTGTTGTTTGGATACTTGCAAATGGAACTAAATGGAACTTAAATTCTACAAAATATTTTAAGGAAAAGCAAGTGTGTGTCTGTTCTTAGTAAAAAGAAGACTATCATTATAATTACAGTATGTCTTACACAACTAGGTTTCTTCCTCATATAAACATTTGCAGGCAAAGCTTTTGCCAACATTCAGCCTTAGAGGTTAAATTGTGTTTATATCAGCCCAGCAAAAACAAAACAAAAAAAAAGCAAAAAATAAAATCCAGCACTGGAATACATTAAAACACGACTAAGATTAAGAACTTCTGCTAAACTTTATAATTTGAATCAATATATTTCAACTCTGAAATAGTAGTCTTTATTGTCATTGTACAAAATAAATAAAACGAAACTGGTTACTCTTTAAATACTCTTTCATATTACAAAGTGGAGAGTTCTTTTTGAGATGTTAGTTGTAAATGGTAACATTTTCACTTTGGGTTAGTGTGACTGAGTAAAAGAAGTGTTCCACTGTGGAGTATTTAAATGGCATTTACAATAATTTTCAAATAATAAATCTTTGTAAAAGCAACCCTAGCTTTAGATGGACAATTGCAGCCTGTTATGCAATTTTACTTGAAGTCTAGCCATTTAGACTATTCTATTTCTTCCTATCTTTTCCAACCGTATTGTCTCACAGTCACAGAGATCCTATTAATTAATTCTCACCACTGCAGGTCCTTTTGACCTCAGGCAATTTTGTTGGCTCGATTGCAGCTAGAGTCCAAGAATGGCGGGGGGTGGAATCCGTGGCGGAATAAGGCAGGCTCTCTTGATTCCTGTCAACATTGTAAAAAGATTTAAATCTGCTTCGTAGTAAGGGATTTTAATCGCGAAGCTGAAACACGCAGAAAAGGCGCAGGGGTGGGTGGGTTTGAATCGAACTCGGCGAACAATCACTGCGAGCCAAAAATGAAAAAGCAACGTAACGCTGTAGCCAATTGCAAGCATGTTGACGTATTGATAACTAAAATGGGGGCGGAGGAGATCTGAATGGATTTGTGGCATCATCAGCACTGCGCGAGAAGTTCTAGGGCAGATAAATGGGTTATGAATGGCAGAGCCGGCAGTGCCTTTTGCGCGGTAATTTTTCTTAATTGTTCCCTGCCAGCGGAGCCCCCTACGCACAGCGATCGCAATAGCTCTAAAGGAAAGCAGAGGAATGCTTCGATGCGCTTTCTCTGTTCGTGTTACCCTCCGATTTCTCCACGGGAAGGAGGATGGGTCAGGCTAAAGGACACCTGACCCATAGCCAATCGGGTCCCACTTGGCTTTAAGACTGTAACTGTGCGAACGGCGGGGTTTCCGACGCGGGCCACTCTACCGGGAGAGGCGGGGCGGGGAAAGGAGAGGAGGGAGATCTTGTAAGACCCTTCTCGAGAGGCGTGACCGGCCGCGAAAAGAATGGCTAGTGTGAGTAGGAAACAGATATTGGGTAGCAACGTGATGGACAGGAAAGGAATGGAAACCCTCTATTTGGTAGCCTTCTCGAGCAACCCCCCCTCCCTTCCCGACGCACTTTGCCCTGAACTCCAGCGTGTTGACTTAGTAGCACAGTTTTGTGAATGTCCCATTTTTGCGTTTTGCGTCAGAGTTGATGCGATCTTGTAAAATAGGCGAGCAGGCAGCCGACCCGGCGGATCATTTCCATGCGGTTCCGCGTTTTGATAAGTTCCGCTCGGTGTGAATCGTCGCTAAAATTGGATGTTGGAAATGAGGGCATCGTATGTTGGAGGTTCTGAGTCAGTTTGGCTTTCAGACTCTGGATGACTGATTGATTACTCCCGTTGTTGCCTCTGCTGTTTAAATGGGCCTTTTGTTTTAACATTTGAGCCATTAATACTGAAAGCTAGAGAGTTGATGTCAGGAGAATTTGACTTCCTTAGCTATATGGTTGCTGTATAGTTGACAGCAACATACTGATTGCTTTCAAACTGCAAATCAACCAGCAAAGAAGGCTTTCCTTAATGAACTCACGGTAACACCAGCCTACTAAGGATGAATTCAGCTATCTGAATTCTTTACATAGCCAAAACCTATACAGAATGTGTAATTGCAAGAATAGTTTTTCTGTAGGCAGTGAGCATGTCTGAAATGTCAACTTGTGATCTCAAACAGTAAAAGCCACAATTGTGCAAGAATGTAATGATAGTGTATGTCTTGGGGAATTGGAAACATGCTTCCAGGAAACAAAAAAAAGCATCCATAATGGATGGCATGTAATTTTTTATAGAGACTGCAAGTATTTACTACATAGACGTACCTTTGTTTTTATACAGAAATTTGGATACTGTTCAAATCAAAGGATTCCTTTTCATAGAAGAAAAACCTTCTAATTACGTATGGATAGTGCACAACCTTTAACAATTCCATTCACTCTTAATATTTAACTGGTCCAGCTGGTTGGTGATCTTAATTGAGATTTGGTCAGCTTACAAAGCTAACTGCGTGACCTTCAAAAGCCCTAGGAAGCAGGCAACTTCTGAAAAATCTTGCTAAAAAAAAACCTACAAGGCTTAATCTAGGCAATCACCAGGAGCCAACACAGATTGAAGGCGCATACAAAAAAAAACAATATTAAAATTGTGTGGTAAACTTTTAAAACATAATTCTAGAATGATTTGAGTACTAGGTGAGTTGAAAACCCCGTCCTTATTAGTAACAAAAGGGGCCTGCAGATATCCAGTTGAGACTGTACAGGATTATAAAAAAATCGTAGAATTATTTAAAATATCTAAACTTATAGTTTATTGCTAATAGTTATTCCCTTTTTAAAAGCCTTGGTCATAATTCTTCAGGACATGAGGATTTTTGGATCCCATTATTTTTTAGATGACAAAAGCAGTAAAACAATAAACTATATTACTTGCTGTTGAAAAACTTCCTTCCTAGACAGCCAAAAATGTCTAACTTTACATCAGCTTTGAGCAGGATTTTTAAACAGAGTAGGTTCTAAATGAAATAATACCTTCTAATATTCATTTTTTAAAATTATAAATTCAAAATAACTTTATAGCTAGTATTGTGTTGGAAAAATTTAAAAAATGCTTTCTTGCATGTTGGTAAACAAAAACAAATTATTATGCTTAATTTTTATTTTTTATTATTTATAGGGTGTGGAGTCTGGATTTGTTCCAAGTGTCCAAGATTTTGATAAAAAACTTACAGAAGCTGATGCTTACTTACAAATTTTGATAGACCAATTGAAGGTACGTTAACTCTGTAATGACTGCATTATAGATGTAAATAATTTTCTAGCAATTATATACTTTATTTTGTTCCTAAAATTCAGGACTGTACTTCTCGTGTGGATAATGCCAGAAATGGGAATACCATACATTGTAGTTTGAATTTTGAATCTATTTTCTTGAAAAGCAAATAATCTTTCTAACCTCTGTTTCAAATACAAAGATAGTATGTTGACAGTTCCTGCTTCAAGAGATTAGATCTAAGGAGCTTAGGTGCAAATTAGAATCTGCAGACTTTCATAATATAGTCAAGTTCTAAGAACAGCAATATAAGCTTTGCTTAAGTAAGGATGTGCAAAGCTTAATTTTATAATGCTTAATCAAAACTGAAAATCAGACAAAAATCTAAAATAATTCTCTACTTAAAGATTTCAATTTCAGTGAATCTGGATGTTTAAGTGTAAAAAAAACATGTTTATATAAACAATTTTGTCTATATTCCTTTTTTGCATTACATTGTGTGCATCACAGTTAATTTGTGATGCCATAGATTTTTTTTTAGAATTTTTATCCTGCCTAATACTCCTTCCTCCTCCTGTTTTCCCCACAACAACAATAACAACGACAACAACTGTGAGGTGAGTTGGGCTGAGAGTCATCCAGCTAGCTTTCACGCCTAGCATAGGATTAGAACTCACGGTCTCCTGGTTTCTAGCTGGATGCCTTAACCCCTTACCAAAATGGCTCTAGATTTCAAGTCTAAGTAGAATTGACTTAGTTTGTTATCAAGTGGCTCAAATATTTGATCTTGGAAATGAAGAAAATATTTGATAATAAAAATAGAAGCTGTAGTATATTTTATTTCTAAAGCAATGATTTGAAATGTTTTTAGCTTAACTTGAATATATAATTGTGCATCAATTGTAGGCAGGGGATCCATTAAAAAATGTAAAGATAATGGTCACAGTCAAAGCCCTGCTCCTTTATCATGGATGTGACATTGTTGTGCATACAAAAGGGGCAGACAAACATCTTGATGTTTTTAGTGATCCTGTGGATCCTCCTGTTTGTAATACTATGCTGATTATGCACATATGGTTGTACTGTTGTGATCAGAGAATATTCCTATTCCCCACCCCACCTCCTGTGATTACTTTTTACACTTTGCAATAAAAGCAAAAGAGTTTATGAACTAATGGGAAGCAACAGTTTGTTAAAGCCATAGGTAATATGGATATTATTTTTGGTAAGACATCTGTCTTAAAAAATATACTTAGTCTACAGGAACTAATATACTTTTAAAAGTGATTTACTATCCTGTTGGAATTATTAAAGTTTATCCCATGTTTTTAACAATTTTCTTTTTTAGCTTTTTGATGAAAAACTTCAGAACTGCAGAGATGATGATCAGAGAAAAGCAAGTATATTTTTGTACAGATGACCTTAGAGTATATATTTCTTTCTAAGATACAACTTACTGGTCTTTTTATAGATAAGAATACTATATATGTTTGTTTATATCTATTTATCTGTATCTATATCTATAGTAGGTGCAGAGAAAATAGAGACAGAATAATAAGAAAGGATATATTTAATTCAAATAAAATAATCACTTCTATGGATTTACATCTGATCTTCAAAACTCACTGTGACATACAAAGTGGTCTTTCCTCTAGTTTTCTACCACAGTTCCTTAGCAAGGTCATTAAAGAAAGCATATGTATTACTTTCTGTGCACCCCAGAAGGAACCATCACTATATGGATAGAGAACTCTACTTTTCTTATCCAGAAACGTAGCATTGCAGCAGGAGATGACATTTACTGTTAACTCAAGCACTGAGTTTCAGTGGGGTAGGAAGCATCACATCTGGGATGCTAACCGAGACCTTGCAACAGGAATGGAAGCTGTCTTTTGCTTTTGCTTTTCCAAGCTTAGAAATTAGGGTTTTTTTCTGGGCTGGAAAACAGTCGTGTAGAATATTATTGTTCCCTGCTGCTGGTAATCTATGCAGAACTCGGTTGATTCCTCTGAACCTTTCTCTCTGCCTTTTCTCTGCCACCATTGCCTTGGGCTTGTTTGCTTGCTTTTCCATTCTTTCAGGAGTCTAAAGCTCCAAAGTATTTTATACACAATGCTGCATACAAATTCTAAATTATGAACTAAATTATGCACATAACCAGCAGTTCTCTGCTGCCCAAATGTAGTAGGATGTCTTACATAAGGGGATATTGATTTTCTGGAAAACTTGCATCCATACGATTGACATGCCTTTTACTGAAGCAAAACAAAACTGAATGAGAGGTATCTGCAGGAACCAAATGGAGCCCTGCAGCTAGTCAGCCTTACTCAGGATCTTCCTTCAGGTAAAAAAAAATACTATTTGTATTGGAGATTTTAGTATGTTTTCTTTTGGAAAACACAATTTTCTTGCTGCCACTTTCCCCCCTCAATGAGATGCTATGAGGATATGTCTCTTATAAAAGGGTTAAATTCCATTTTAGAGCTGCTATTATGTGAAACTTGCTAAATAGGACCTTTTTTGTATTTAGAACAGAGTCATATGCTGATTATAAAATACATGTAAGGTAGTTTTTCTCAACCTGATTCCCTTTAGATGCTTGAGTGCACTCAGAATTATTATCCAATATGGACAGAGAGCAGTTGGCTGATAATTATGTGAATTATGGATCAAATGATTGCCAGAGTGCAGACGGGAAAGACTGTCCTTATATAGTTGAGAAAAACTCTCTTAACTATTAAATAGGTGTTTCTTCTCATTACATAAGTTGGCCAGACAAATGTGACTTTATAATTACTTAAAATCTAATCTGTTGCAGTGACTGTCTGATGTTAGAAAATATGATAGTTGATATCTTTGTAGGCAATTGTATTAAAAAACTGGTTCATGTCAGAAGAAAAATGTCAGAGTTGTTTTTATCCCATAATTTAACACCATTATTCTGATTCATAGCATGATTTTTTTTCTTGTTGAACAAATCCATTGATCTAATACAAATAACAAAATTTCCATCTACTGTACTTTTCGCAGTATAAGACGCACCTAAAAGAGTGTGGAAATTTTGGTGCATCTTAACACCAATACAGCCATTTTGGCCTCCTGAGCCCTGCCCCACATCCCATTTTTTGCGAAAAACGGCCCATTTTACTTTCCCCAGTCCCCAGAGCACTCTGCAGGCTTCAGCAGGGCTGGGGGGAAGGCAAAAATGCTCCCATTTTTGCGAAAATCAGGCCTTTTTTGCCCATTTTTTCACAAAAACAAGGGGGTTTTGCCTTCCCCAAGGCCTGCTGAAGCCTGCAGAGTGTTTCTGGGGGCCCAGGAAGACAAAAACTTTTTTTCTTACTTACCTGTTTGAAATTTTGGTGTGTCTTATACACCTGTGCGTCTTATAGTTCAAAAATATGGTATTTCTAGTAGAAATATGTTTTGAATAAAATGTTCTTGAGGTATCATTTAAGCATTTTCTGTCTATAAGAAATTTTCAACATGACTTACTGATATAGTTGTAGAAAAAATAAGTCGAGGCAAAAATATGGATATCTATTGAGCCTGAATCTTGAGTCAATATTATAACTTGGAAATGCAAAATAATTATTTAAAAATTTTCAAATATGCTAAACAAAACTTTTCAGCAAAATTGCTTATAACTAAAAAACTCTTAATGTGACTAAAACTAGCTATTTGTAAGAGTCATTTTGTTTATTTATAGGTGGAATTGGCTATATAAATTAAAATAACTTTCAAGCATAAGCACAGAATAAGTTGGTAGAGGAAAGCTGTCCAACAAGATTTTCTGAACGTGGTAGCAAGTTGTAGCGTTTGTATTCTAGCTGCTTGTTAATCAAAGAAAAATAATATTAGAGTCATTGTATAGTGATGAAAGATGTTTGCTATTCTTGGTAAAGCAATATTTTGTCTGGAATATGCTTGAGATCCCAGACACTTGTTAAAACTTGCCTGTCTGAGTTTGCACTGTTTGGTTTTGTAGATAATATTTATGTTTGGTTAGAAATAAACAATAATAGTATTAATAAATTTAAAGATCACCATTTGTATCTTTAAATATTTTTTTATATTTTATATTTAAATATTTTTGGTATGTGTTTGCAGAAGATTGAAAACCTCAGAGAAACAACCAGTGTAAGTTTTTGTTTTAAATCACTATGCATTTGAAGTCATATTTCATCTGATTCTCTTAGAATGCATTGTAATAATTGAAGGAAGATAATCTAAATATTTTTAAAGTCTTGTTCATATTTATGTACATATTCATCTTTAGCAATGTGTTTACTAGTAGACTCTTTTAAATGAAATGGTATGACTATTCTCCTTCCATAAATGACTTGTACCATAGTGCTTCTTATGATACATTAATGGAGAATATAAAATAAATTATTTATTAGCAGGAATAATTATCATATTGTAGATTAAGTAATTACTATCTTCTAACGTAAGCAAATTTCATTGTAGGTTTAAAATATAACAATATATCTATAAGACAAGGCAGTTATCAAATAATGTATTTTAAAAGTGAAATCATGTATAAAGAAACATAACAATACTATTAATGAGTTGTTTATCAAAAACTCTTTTATATACTTAAAATACTTAATGTGATTATTTGATTATTTGCAAGTGGAAGCAATATTTTTCCAGAAGTACAGTGCTGGTCTATGAGGGTTGCATGCTAAGAGAACAAAGCAGAAGTGGAATTAATCTTAAGAACTCTGAAGTATATCAGGTGTTCATAATTGTTAGTTGGTTAGATATTATAACAATAGCTTTGAAAAATAAATGCTAAAAAATAAATAGCAAAGACCTTTTGAAAGTGCTTTGGATTGCTTTAATTGTTTAAAACTTTTAGAAAAACTTAAATATTTATTTTTCCTTCCTTAGAGCATGGTCGAATCAATAAAACATTGCATTGTCTTGCTGCAGATTGCTAAAGTAAGTATTTCTATCAGTAGCAAATAGAACATTGATAGTACATAAGAACAAGAGTTGCCACACTTAGATGGTATACTGTTGATGGTGAACATACTAACATTATATTATGACAAATTGCTACTGAGTTTGGAGCATGAAACTGCATGGAAGAGAAAGAGTATTACAAGACACCTTGTGTATATAGGTTTCCACTCACACAAGTTGACTTCTGCCTACCTCCTTAAATGTCCAGAGGCAACAAACTCTGGTTATTATTGCAGAAAACTCCAAGCTGAAATAGGAAGAAGCAAATGTTAATCATTTTTTTTCCTGAACTGGGTTACAAATAAATTGTATGCATTTGAAAGAGTGATCTTAAAATTTGTTGTATTTGATGGCCCATCTTGACTATTGGTTTCTCAGTGTATTGATAATAGATTTGAAATATTTCACCATTTCCTCTTGGAACACAGAACTGATAAAATGGGATGGGGGGGAAGTGGTTAAAGTCCTCACTCCCAACATTATTTTGCATGTACTAGTAAAATAAAATTTTAAATATTTTGTTATCCTTAATGAGCTTAATAATTAGTTCTGGCATAGAAGTTACTGCAATGTTAAATATGAAAAATCTTTGTTTAGTTTGTGGGGCAACTAAAAAATATCTAACATAAACTGCTGTTGGTAGTTGTTGCTGATGTATGCATTTATGTATACAGTACATGTATCTATTTTGGATCAAAGTCCAAAAGAATAACCATATACAATATAATCCAGTAATATGTAATACAACAATTTAAAAATGATTTAAGAATGAAATTTTGACAAACCTTCAAGCAACAAATAGCTGATACCATGGATTGGAGTTGAGTGCAAGCCTTCTACCCTCAGCTTCAAAAGAACAGAATTTTCAAAGAAATGGCTAGATAGCAGTGCACATGGACCAAAATACATTTGAACAATTCTTCTAAGAAAATTGTTTTAGGTACAATTCTGGCATCAGAAATTGATACGAGGAAGAAGAGATGCTTGCTCTGGTCTAATAGGATAAAGTATATCCTGGTAAGGGAAGGGCATTGTCTGCAAAGCTAAAATAAGACGAATAACGTTCTTGAAATATAAAATACTGCAAAAGAAAAGAAAGAATATTTGGGAAATATTCTTTATGAGAATGATTAAAATATGCAGAGTAATGGTAATTATGCTTAGCATTTTAAATTATATTGGAAAATAAGGATAATCAGGAGAAACATATTACTTCAAAGTAGGAAAATATGATTTTTCTATATGTATATATTTGAAGACTTATTTTGTTTCATATGTACAATACTGAAAAACACATGAAACTCAGGATATTTGTTTTATTGAAATATGAAGTTATATATACTGAAGTAACAAACAATAACTAAATTATTCTATTTATTTTAATAAGAATGTAATGAAGTTTGTAATTAATATTATTTTAAAATTAGGTTTATTAATATTTTTTTAAAAAATTCTTAGGGAAGAACTTTGAATAAAGCTTGTCATATGCTCATAAATCATAAACTCTTAATATCCTTTATGACACAAATATAAAAATGATCTATTGTACAGTTGTACTGTGATAAAGTTCGTTTGCAATTGTAATTGTAATGTAGCTTAAAACATCATGAACTATGTAGGCTGTTAATTTTTTCCCCCAATATAGAAAATTGATATTTTAGCCAAACCTGGCACTTTTTGTATGATAACTAAACTTGACAGTTTTCAAAGTCAGAAAAAAATCTAACGCAGAGTTTATTTTCAGATTCTGAACTGTATTCTTCCTTTATGACTGTGATATTTTCTGATAATGTGATGAGTAGGAACCTCTCAAGAAAGGCAATTAATAAAGCAGCAGCATTACAATGAAAATTGGGGTTAAAAAGGAACAGTTTGAGCCTATGACTTTGTCTTTAATTAGGGCCTTTAAATGGAGGTCTGTAGCAAATTGGCATTATTTATAGACTGCAACAGTATTCTCTCATCACCTACTGGGATTAAGAAATAAAGTAAAAATTGCTCCTCAATTTCTGGGATTATGAAATCTCGTTATGCTCTTATACTCTCTTCCAACTTTAGGTGTAATAACATATGCCTTTACATAAATACCAGAGAAATGACACAGGATGTTCCATATATCGATATATTGCATTTTGAAAAGGAATGAATATAATCAGGATCTCTAGTATTACAGGTTTTATTATGTAATAAATTAAAGGTTATGTCTGAAACAATTCTACTGGGACTATGTGCAGTCAAAATGGTATATACAGTCTACTTTCCTTTAAATTCTCAGTGCAGAGAGCTGCAGATGTTATATTCTGTGAAGCTCCATATGCAGAATTTTACATGACGGTGTTTATACTGACCACCAGAACATGGTGCTTCCTGGTAGTCCCTGTAAGTGAAACCATCACATTAAAGCTATTAATTATATTTATCAGTTATGAGCAGTTTCCAACATTCTATTTTTGTAATTGCATATGTTGGAACTATTAAATGAAATACTGCCATCAGTTATATTATTTAGAGCAGGGATGGCAATCTGCAATTATACCCAAACATCCCCAAACTGTATACTGAAATTTGTACAAAATTATCAACACTGATTGAAGTCAACGTCAACTTCCTTATTGTTTTTATTATTTATTATTTATTATTAGTTTTTACTATTTGTGGAAGGAGCAATTTGCCTCGCGGAAACCTTTTTTTTTTTTTTTTTTGCCATTTTCACCCTAAACCCATCATTGAAGAAAAAGACCTGGCAAAAAAAAAATCAACCCTGCCCCATTTAGCAATATATGGTATCAAAGTGCCAGTTGTGACCCTCCAAAACATTAGCAGGCTGACATGCTGCCTCCTACTATTAAATATTTCCATTTGTGTTTAGAAGTTATTTCTGAAGATTCTATTAATTTCTCTCAATGAAGAATTCTTAAAACACATGGAAATATATTTTTATGCTGTAAGTTTAGGTCACAACAATATTTCAACTTGGCTCTTCATGAAGTGCTGACGGTCTTGAGTTGCCATTGGTATTCTTGTTTGGTATTTCTTTATTGTAAACTGGGAAACAAATGTAGAAGTGATCCAGAAGAGATCTGATTAAATCTTCTATTGCCATTTGGTGAGCAAGAGCGATCATATACTATAGTATGATTTTATGGGGTAATGCAAAGCAAGCCATATTGGGGGCAACAAAACCCACCAAAATTCATTTTAAGACAATATCTTCATTTTCTGAAAAGATTTACTAAGTTCTGAGAGCTTCTTATAAAGAGGAGAATTCAATGGCCTAATCACTGCATGGGAATTAGGTAAAAAATTCAGTAATTCATTCTCTTTGGCAAATTTAGATAATTTTAGTTCATAACAGGGAAATTGACTGCCTATTGTAAAGTACTGATTAACTTGGAACTATGGATTAATTATAATTTGCTACATATTTGTAACTACAGTGGTTCCCCATATTCTTCAAATTTGGATATATTCCACTTACTCAGAAGAAAACATTCAGAAGACCACAAGTGTAAAAGAGCTCTGCAGTCTCACCAATTTCCTTTTTGTTAATGTTTCTGACAAGTCACAACTATTTTTTAATAGCTAAGGTCTCCTGTCCCCCATTTATGAAAACGTCCATATGCACTCTGTCAACATCCAAAAGCCAACGTACATTTTGCTTCACATATTCTGCATTTTCATATTCTGATACACTGGTCTACAGGTAATTTAACAGAAGAGAATATATTATATTACTCAGGGTTGAACTGTGAATCTGTTGATATTAATCTAAGTCCAGGAGGAATTTAAAAAATTGGCGAAGAGTGATTCTTTGCTCTTGAACTTGATTAAGATTGAACTAGTGTTATTCCAGCTATAGTTACTATTTGCGGGGAGGGGGGGCTTGTGTCAAAATGCATCTTGTATATAGTGGCGCTACTAAGCCAGTGAACATCTTTATATAGTCATTGATAACAAACTCAGAGAAAACTCTTTACTTTCTTTTAAATATCTTATGATGGAACAAAGCTGCAGTCATAATTGCTCTATATTCTCTCTTTCTCCTGGTTTTCTCTTTTTCACATGATGGGAGAAGACAGAAATGAGGGGGTTATTTTTCAGATAAAACTTTAGTTAATCCCATAACCCAAATGAATTGAATCTAGTTAGTGTGGAGATCATGAGGAAAATCTTAGGGTTGTAGATTAATTTTGAGGCATAAAAATCATCCATGGAGAAGCAATATCAAATGGCTTTAATGAAATCAGCAGAAATCAAGTTCAGCTCAAAGGAATTTTCATTTAAAAGGAAAGACTAGAAGGCATGAATGAAGAATGTAGAGGCATTTTACTCAGAACTCCTTCAAATGCCATTATTTTTCTTATATTGTGGAGATTTCAGGAATATTGTTTCTGAATTTAAAAAAGCCATGATATAAGAACCTTTTGTAGGAGTTCTAAGTATTTATATGAATGTATATCTTAATTACTTTTAGCAATTCTTGTATTACAGATGCAACTTATTGTGGCTTTTAAATGGCAGATATATTTGCTAGAAAGAATTTTTTATCTACTTCTAAAATAACTGAATTTTTTATAATGAACAACTATATAATGAACAAAATTTCTAATGAGGAAGTTTCCCTTTCAAAAAGTATAATGCTAATTTCTTAAAAACACAAATCTTATAAAAACAGCATTAATTACATTGATGACAAATTATTATGTTAATATTTGTAACATTTTTCCTTAAGGATCAGACTAATGAGGAGAAGCACGCAGATGGACTTCTAGTAAGTTTAAATGTAAACTATTACTTTTTTTTATCTCTGCAGAGCATTAAAGCTACAGTCATGTGAACACAGAGACTTAAACCTCACTTTTCTTCCTTTCTCTCTTTTTCTCTCTCTCTCCCTGAAATAAGTGTTTCATTCTCAGTATCCTGTCAGTGTTCTAAAACCTCTAAATTCCACTGTTTCTTGTTAAGATTTCTGTTTCCTATTAATAAAGCAAAATTAAAATTGCCACTATGAACGGGAAGAAATTGGGAAGAAAATTTAATTTTCTGGTGTGCCAGAAATTGTGATTGTTGTCAGAATGGAAGTCTCTTGCTTAAAAATATAATTTGTGTATCATGTATAGTATATGTTCTATGTCTAAAATGAAGCTCCACCAGGAACTTTTGATAGCTGAGATTCTTTTGCTAGGAATAAGCCTGTATCATGTTAGGAAAATCCTCATCTTCTTGAACCCATGTCTGGAACAATACATCCCAATGCCAGACAGGTTAGATCAACTGTTTATGGACAGACGAAAAATGTATTATCCAAATTTTCAACATCTATATTTAGCTATACGTTTATTGTGATTGACAACTGTAAAGAGTCTACTGAAGTTTACAGTTCTTTATGTTGAATAAAGTAAAAACATAAGTGGTGTTTTCTTTTGAAATTAGTTTTACTATTTCTCAAGGTGTGCTATGGGAATATTTTCCTAAGGCTATAACGTAAATTAATTTTTGGAGATTATTCTTTTGTATGAATTAGTCTCTTGGTTCCAGTTTATTTCTCTGTTTCTCACCTTAACCTTCTTTAGACAAAGTTTGAAATTTAACCCATACCTCTGATAGCTAAAAAAATGTGTTTGAGTAAAGAGCCAGAACTTCCCTCTGACATATTTTTCTATCTAAATCTCCCAATTCCCTCTTTTCTACTTGTCAATGGATTAAAAAATACAATTTGACAGTGGAATTGGAAAATTGATAATTGGTTGAAGTTGATAGAAGTGATTTAAAAGGGTGAAGCACTTGCCAAAATTCTGTCCTATGATACAAAGCAGCATTGATTTTTCTGATTCATGCAAATATACTGTCTGTAGATTTATTCAACATTAGCAACACAAACCATGGGGATGTCACTTTCTGATCAATGCAGAAAGCTACCTGGTTGGAAACCTTGACATTTACCAGACATTATTAGCCTGACTAATACTGCATGTAAGAACAGATATTTGTGTCTGGGTCTTCCTTGGTGAACTTCCGTCCACCATCCTCCTGTAGGTTTGCTGCTCCTTGCACACAGAAATGGATAAAGAATGCTGTTTACCTATAATTAAAGTGGTCATCTGCCATCTTTGGTAATATATTTCCTTTTCTTCTGATCATAATTGTGATTGCTAATTTCCTGAATTGGGATTGCATGGCCATGGGGATGCTGTGATGGACAGAATTTTGCAGGCTGGTTTTAAATTCCCCTCATTCAGCTCTGTTGAATGGTCATAATCTGAGCATTACCTATGTGCTAACATGTTTACATTCATATTTCTAAGGTTTTTTTTATTTATACTTCATGCAGAATAGCAGAATGTTGTATTTTGGAGCATATATTAAAATGATTTATAAAGTTGAAGTCTGTAGTATCTTGTATTTTTCTTTTTATAATCCTACCTCAATGCTGTTTAAATGTTTATGGCAATAGAGCTTCATAAGAAATCTACATATATGAAGGATGCTTCATTTTTTAAACAAAATCTTAAGTTTTATCATGGATATTTAAACAGAAATTCAAAATAGCAGGCACATCATTTAGCAGTTAATAGCAGCTATAAAACTCCTCCTTTTCCTCTGACATAAAGGGAATGAAATGTTTGCTTGTTACTGTGTTTAGATATGGCAAACTAGTTTGACCACAAATCAACATCATAAATAGTGTCTGTACTCATACTAATAGTCATGATTTAGTATTAAACTTAAGAGGTATATATTGGATAATATGCTGATTGGATAAATATGCTGATTTACCAATTTAGAGAAAATTGCAATGCATTATTAGAAGATAGTAAGGGTTTCATTTTCTTTAGTACAATAGATTGGTAGCTTTACAGCTTTAAATATAAAAAAATGATATTTTTAAAGTATTTAGGATCCAAGTGTCAAAATCAAGACTGAATTGATCCAGGAAGCAACCAGTGGAACGTGTAAAACATTACTTCAGTGGGCAATGTTGAATCAGTTTAGTCTTCAGGTGGTCTTGAAGATAGAGCAGTGTTAAACATAATAATTAATTTTGGTTGAAACCAAAATATTGAACCCAGAATGCATAAGACAACATTAAGCATGTTTCTGGAGTACTTTGCCTCTTAACCTCCTTAAAATGGGATCATCACTTCCATTCTAAAAGTACAGATAATCCTTGACTTATGATCACAATCGAGCCCAGAATTTCCATTGCTAAGTGAGACAGCTGTTAAGCGAGTTTTGGCACATTTTATGAACCTTCTTTCCACAGTTGTTAAGTGGATCACTGCAGTTGTTAAATTAGTAACACAGTTGTAAAGTGAATTTGGCTTCCCTCATGTATCACCTTTTGCAATCTTCTATTAAATTGACTTTGTTACAAGATCGCAAAAGGTGACACATGACCCAAGAACACTGCAATCGTCATAAGTAGAAACCAGTTGCCAAGCATCCGAATTTGAATTTGTGACCATGAGGATGCTGCAATGGCTGTATGTGAAAAATGGTCATAAGCCACTGTTTTCAGTGCTGTTGTAAACTTCGAACAGTCACTAAATGAATGATTGTAAGTCACCTGTACTCAACTTGTGTTGATTAATTTTCCAATATGCATGATGTAGTATTAATTTAAACATTAGTTTAATATCCCCCCCCCCCAAAAAAAAAGTAACATGTAGAAATTGCATGTTTGGATCAGTTCAATAATATAAACACAATATATTTTCAGAAACTAGTAGTTCTGATTGGCATAATTATTCTGTAATGTGTGCTAATCTCTATCATATAGATCTTTTGCTGTACAAATGTAAACATAATACACTAAAGTAGGTAAGAAGAATGAATGCTTGAATTTTTTTTTAGTATGGCTTAAGCTAATTAAAATTTACTTTAAATATATAATACAATTTTTACTAAATTCTATACTTTACAGCTTTAGTTTTATGACTGGCATTACAATGATTATTGGAAAAGTTACAGAATGGATTGGAAAATTCCAGAAACAGTTTTCCAGTTCTTGGTGCTTACTGCTGATCTTCTACAAACAAACAATTTTCACTTCTCTTGTGATGTTAAGGAGACTACAATTTTATTTCCATGATAGAGAAATTGTAGGAAAATATTAGTCTTAAAATAAGCTAACAACATTAATTTATATAGAAGGCCTTCCTTTAATTCACATAATTTAACTGCAATTAGTACTTGCTAGTATGAATGTACCCCTATTTTGTGATGTAGTTTAATTTTAGATACTGAGATAACTGACTGGCTGCTTAATATTAGATACTTTGGTACTATGCTTTATAGTTTAAGGTATTTGGTTTTGTATTAATTTAAGAACAGGGAGGAAGTGAACAACGAAATACTATAAGAGCACCTGGAAGTAATAAAATAATTATGTGCAAGATTCTACTATATATCTAGTTCATAAGTGTCATTGAAATATTTCAGATTAGATTCAGATACAAGTTTTTTTCATAATGAAAGCAAATTGTTCACTGAAAATAATGGACCATCACTGATTTCTTCTTTTCCAGTTTGTAATTGTTACTGACTGTGTCATGTTTGTGGGAATAAAGCTGTTCCATTTTAAATGGAAGATACAGTTACTATAATTGTTCCATTATATGTCATTTTTTTAAAGTAATTGGACCTGAAATTTCTTTAGCTTACTTATTTTAAGAAGTGTATCCAATTACCAAGGTTGACCTTAATTGACTATTCACTCTGAAAAATTCATTTTTATTATGGACGGCTACCATCCTTGCTAATAATTTGGGCAACAAAAATACGTTCTGCTTTTGCTACTCTTGAACAACCTGTACTTTCCCTTCATCTTTTCATGAGTTCTCCTTAATTTTTACTGTTGATGCTGACTGCTGGAAACCCATGCTCTATATCCCTTTTCTGTATGAACTGAGTTGTTATTGTTCTGGTTTTTCTTTTGCTTTGAAACTCAAGACTTCTTCATTCTAAGCAAATGCTACTGGATTCGATTATTTTCCTAAATGTTTAAATTGTATTCTTCTGTTTGCTCTAATATAACATACTACTTTCCTGATAGTGTGTTCTGCAAATTGCAAATATAGATTATGTTGTTTTCTGAAACACTAGAGGTATTTATGTTGCTTTTCAACTTGGGAACAGCACATTCAGAATTGTGGCTAATGAAGGAGAAACTGATTCCTGCATGAGTAAAGGAAAGTAAACTGCATAATGATGATATGGCAGTTGTATGCTATTTCACATAATGCTGATGTGGGAATCTGTAACCCTTCAATGCTCTGAAGTCCATGTAGTCCTGATCACATGACCTTGAGACACTGCAACCATCATAAATATGAGTCAGTTGCCCAGTGTCTGAATTTGAATATGGTGACCATAAGGATTCTGCAACTGTCATAAGAGTGAGAAAACGCTCATAAGTCACTTATTTCAGTCATGTTGTATCTTTGAACAGTCACTAAACAAACTATTATAGGTCGAGGACTTGTACAAATTTTGGCAGTCCAGCCAATATGGCCCAATTGTGATAAATGCTGGGAATTTTACTTCATAATTGCTGGAGAGTATAGTTCCCTTTCCCCAATATTAGCAATGTGATACAATTTCTACACAAAATAACCTAGGTCTCATAGTTTCTTCCCTTGAGTCTAGTCACCCAATTGAATGTTAGATATATGATTGAGGACACATCCTGTCCACTAGTGTAGGAATAACCAATTTATATAGTAGTTATTTAACTAGGTGGAAACTTTGCTGACTTTTTTTTCTTTAGAACATCAGAATTTGACATCATATGTTCATTACCTGATTTTAATAAAAAAGGTTTCATTCCTGCATCAAGATTTGGCCATGAGAAAGCTTTAAAGAATTATTTGTCTGATCATTTCAATCAAAAAGTTTTTTAAAAAGAGTGGTGAAGTGTTACCATATGTTTCACCACAGATCAAGCACCTTTTCCCCCCATTTCGTCTACATGAGCTTTCATAATCAGACTGAAATACTCAGTCCGATGGTATATGTTCATAGTTCTTCAAGATGCTTGACAAATTCAGCATCTTGACTGATAATATTGTTGGGTTGCATAAACAAAATAATAAACTGTATCTCTAAAGACTTGTAATTTTTTTAGTGTTGCCATCACATCAGCAAATTAAACTTTAAAGCAGGAATCCTGGCTTTATGATACTAAAGCAACTAAATTAACTTTAATGGACTGTAATTGTTATTTTTATAGACTACTGATGTGATAAAACCATTTAATTTTGTTTCTCAGGACTGACTTCCTGCACAAATCATATTTTACTGTGGTTCTCAAAAAAAGTTCATCTGTTTTTTATATCACAGAGCACTATTAATCCTGTTGATGCAATATATCCACCTAGTCTCTTGGAATCTTCAGTGAATAGCACAATGCCTACGCAAACTGTCTTACCTCCAGGTATAGTTTTTTTTTTTAAAAAATACTGTCTTGTATATAAACTAATACCTATTAAATGCTTTAAAAATATTTTTCATCTCTTTCCATTTATTTTCACCAAATGCAGAAAGGAAATTTTGATTTGTGACATATAGAATTGCTAATCCATTGTAAATTAAAATTGGAATGTCCAACCATTGTTCACATTTTCAAGTGGTCCATAAAAGTTCTAGCCATATAGAGGACGCATTGTAGTAGAGTCAACAATATTTTTCCAATTTCCCCAGTTGCTCCTGCCATTTTGAAGGAAATATGTTGTAGTAAGGCTTTAGTTCCTTGATTGGGGTATTGTTTACCTGATTGTTGCTTCCCAATCGGGAAACTACCAAACAGACCAACAGTAAACAGCCCAACCAAAGAACCTGGAATACCTCCACCAACACTGAGGGGGCAAGCCACTAGATTATAAACAGAGAGCAAAACTCATTCCTTACTATCACTGATGATGTTATTTAGTTTGAGTAATGAAACATCTTCAAGAAAACAACCAAGCTCGGAGAGCACCAAAGACCCATCTTTTCAACCCTGAGCTACAAATATTCTCCTTTATTGGCTAAAATGCAGAGTCATTTTGAGAAAAATAAAGGAATGGAGGTGAATTAAAAGGACTAAATAAGTCTCAAGGAGAGTGAATAGAAGTAAAAATAAAAAAGTGAAGTGATTTGTTTAATGTTTTCAGAACCAGCTCAACTTTGCAAATCAGAACAGCGACCATCATCCCTGCCTGTTGGACCTGTGGTAGCATTACTTGGAAATAATCAGACTCCAACACCAAATAGTACAGGTATACCCCAACAATCTTCTGTTGCCTTGTTAAATATGGAACTTTATTTTCAAAGGAGTTTTGTTTATGAAGAGTACACGAATAGCTTTGCTAATGAAGCATGTTTTTACTAATTCCTTTAGATACAGTTATCCATAGCAAAGAATGACGATCCTGCCTTGTTTAAAATACCCTCAGGTTCTCTTTGGAGGTGGTATTCCATACTTACAATGCTACTGCTCAAATGAAAGTTGTTTGATTGTGACAGGATAGAAATTAAATAAATATCTATCTAATAACTACCAACATCATCTAATTTAGTGTAAGGGTTTAAAAGAAGAACATTAAGTATCCTTTTATGATATGGACAATTATATGGAAATATATGAAATTTGCATCTGATGAACATATGATTCTATCAGCGATTCCAAATTGTTACAAATGAGAGCAGCTTAATTTTTAAAGTGAACGGCATACTTATAGCATAATAAAAATTGCTTAGCAAGGCAAATGTTTAGAACTCTTATCTGCTATCCCTTTCAGCATTTTAGAATATTCCTTTCCAGCCCATCTTATTTTGTGTTCTTTTATATTGTTTATGAGATCTAGAAGCATTCATAGGAATAAATATGTTAGCTTTCTATCCATTATTTTTATATAACTGGGTCTTTAAAGGAGAGATATTAGTTACCGTACCTCTGTATTGGTTGTCTTGGTTTACTTGTTTAAATATTTGTATCAACTGTATACAAACACTTTGATTTATACTGTTACGTTCTCAAAATATTTTTTTAATAGGTGAAAAAGTACATATGCTTTTCCTTATTCTATTTTGATGATCAGACTTAAATTCAGTACATTAGCTTAACTTGAGTCACAGTAAAAAATAATGTATTAAATATCAGAAACACTTGGGAATTTATTTACATGCATAATCTTTACAGGAAGTGGACAGTCAGCACCCAGCAGCAGTTTAACTTCTCCAAGCCACGTCAATCTTTCTCCAAATACAGTTCCAGACTTTTCTTATTCTAGTAGTGAAGATGAATTTTATGATGCTGATGAATTCTATCAGACTAGTTCATCCCCAAAGAGATGTTTGGAGTAAGTGATAAAAAAGTATGCAGACAATTATTTCCTCCTAAGAATTTGCAAAATGACACATACTGTATATCAGCCCCTGAATCTTTTCCATAATGTATTGTGGATAGCTAACTTTTGTACAGTCTCTATATGTACACAAACAATTTTGGCTCTGAAATTGTCCCTTGCTTATGCATCATTCATATAGTGAAGTAATATTATTGTAGCAATTAACTCCTGGGAAGCATTTGATCAGTCTCTCTGTTTGCATTTTCAAGATTGGCTTTTTATCCATGAGCTGTTGTACTTAGTGTATTCCCAGTTCTAAACAATTTAGTATGACTACAGATGTAGAGGGATAGTCTTTTATAAGAAGGCTTCTTAATTTTTTGGATACAAATTGTGTGATTGTTTGTTTGAACTTGCTATACAAATGTAAACTGCTTTTCTTTCGTCTCTGTTCTGTTCCCTAAGCTTACTCTACATATTTAAGTTGGCATATATTTAATCTTTTTTCCAGGTATATACATACAATAGTATGAAAGTTCTTTCAAATTTGATTATATTTCAAATTATCTCAAATATATTCTATATTCAGCTATAAGAATTTTGTATTTTTCCATAGCCCCTCAGGATCTGGAACAATTCTAACACGTAGCAACACTGGGAGTAGCATGAAACGCCCAGATACAGCAGAGTCCCTCAACTCTTCAGTGTCTAATGGGACAAATGATGCTGGTAAGAGAAATTCACAAATTATTTAGGTTCTTAATAACTTCAGTACCAGTTCCAGCATGCTGATATACTGTAGATTTTTTAAATAATTTAAATAAATTTTATTTTCTTCTTGTATTTTTGAAATGTGGCCAGGAAATTATAGGGATGCATTTATTTTTTCCAGATCTTTTTGATCCTCATGATGACAGAGATGATGATGTTGAAGGGGAGTCAGTGGAAGAACACAAAAGTGTTATCATGCACCTATTATCGCAAGTTAGGTTAGGAATGGACCTAACAAAGGTGAGATTCTTTGAATTCTTGGAAATTATTACTCATATAAAGATTAAAATATGAGGCATATTAACTTTTATATGAAATAAAAAGTTTGTATTCAACACCTAGGTAGAACTGACAATTTATGAAATCAGTTTATAAGTGGTTTGTCTATATTTTAAATTGTGTTTTATTGGTTTGAGACCATAAATGAAGTATTTTATTTGGTTTGAGCAAATGCTAATTAAACACAGGATGTCTATAAGGCAGTTATACTGCCTTGAAATTTAACATCACTTTCATTGAAATTAATCTGATTTTGTAATTTGAACTTGCTAAGTTTTCTCTTTCCTCAGGTGGTTCTTCCAACTTTTATTTTGGAAAGAAGGTCACTATTAGAAATGTATGCAGACTTCTTTGCGCATCCGGATTTATTTGTGAGGTATTAAATTTTTGATCATACACTGGTTTTCTCCCTTATTACCACATGCACATTTGATAATACTTTGTGCTGCATACAAACTTAGTCACATCTGTTTCATTGGTTACACACACACACACACAAACAATTTGCCTTTCTGGTAATCATAGAAACATTTTTTCCATTTGGAATTAAAAATCTTGAGGTAATATTTATATTTAATTTCAAAGTAAAATAATTCTTTTCTGTTTTCTTTAGCATTAGTGACTACAAAGATCCAAAAGATCGTATGATTCAAGTGGTAAAATGGTACCTCTCAGCTTTCCATGCAGGAAGGAAAGGATCTGTTGCAAAAAAACCTTACAATCCTATCTTGGGAGAAACCTTCCGATGCCATTGGTTACTGCCAAGTGCTGAACAAGAAGAAAATACGGTTAGTAAAATAGCTATATATCTGCATGACACTTTCAGCTAAAAGCCATGGAAAGTAGAAGTCTTTGTATCATATTTGAACAATATAACTGCCAGAAAACAAACCGCAAAAGATGGCTCATAGCCATGGTGAGAGGAACCACTTGGCAATGAAATGATACATTATTATAGAATGCATCCTGTGAATTGTATTTTGTAAACACAGTTCCTACACTTGGTGTTTTTTAAATCTTTTTTTCCTCTATTGAGAATCACCTCTCAATAATTTCCTAATTGGATTATATTTGAAGTAAGAAAAAATTTGGGTATATAAGCCATTCAACTTTAAATGTGAATTTGTAGGTTTCACATCAAACCATTATATGTTTTATGCCATTTGTTTTCTCATAGTTTTTTCATAGCCATTATCTGGTTTACTGATTATTTATTGGGTTTACATTTAACTTTTTCTTCAAGGAGTTCATTGTAATGTTTGGAGTTGCCATATCCTCAAACTTTATGTATGCTAATAATGAAATCATTTCGGCTGAAACATGGTGATCAGTTTATGGTCAGTGTGTTGATGTCTGAATAGAGATATATGTTGAATAAATAACATAAATCTAAAACTGACTCTTAGAATTCTTTGCATTTCATTTCCCTTACCTTAAGCTTTCCCTCATACAGGGTAATAGAGACTGTCAGTAATTTTCCAAGTAGTATTTGATGTAGTATAATTGTAGTGAATTGTAGACTTATTGAAGATTACATTTTCTATATAATGTTTGTATATACTCACAGTGAAGAATGCCCATTCTGACTGTCAGGATAATGTGGATTATAACCTGGATTTGAATTTGCAAATATTTTTCTACTGGGGTCAGTATTTTATTTAGAACTTCACAAACGTGTGTACATCTTATGCTGATTATCGGACCATATATATATATATATGTGTGTGTGTGTGTGTGTGTGTGTGTGTGTGTGTGTTTTTATTTGTGCTGATAAATAAATAAAGGGAGACTAGTATAGATCTATTTCAAGCTATTTAGCTCTCATCAGCTAGCCATACCCTTACTGGGATTTGAACCTGGGCTATATTACATACTAGGCAGAACTCTTAGCCATTAGGCCACAGGCTCTTATCCGTTATCAGCGAAGCCAGGGTGAAAGGTATCTATTAGATTTTAGCTGATGAGAGCTAAATAGCTTGAAATAGATCTATACTAGTCTCCCTTTATTTATTTATCAGCACAAATAAAAAAACACAAATATAACAAAGGCAACAGTAAAAATATTGGGTTTCTGTCGTGATGGACTCTTATGACGAGCCGATTGACAGATGATGGAAGCAGTTAGCTTCCTCCCATAATTGGGGCTTACCAGGGGTTGTAAAAAATCATATATATATATATATATATATATATATATATATATATATATATATATATATATATATATATATATATATATATATATATATACTAAAGTCACAACCCCTGGTATGCCCAAGTATGGGAGGAAGGTCACACTTCCACTCTCTGTCATTAGGCTCGTCACAAGAGACCATCCAGACAGAAACCCAATATTTTTTACTGTTGCCTTTTTTGTTACATTTGTTATATTTATGCTGATAAATAAATAAAGGGAGACTAGTATAGATCTATTTCAAGCTATTTAGCTCTCATCAGCTAGCCATACCCAAGTTGGGAATCGAACCTGTGCTCTATTGCCTCCCAGGCAGGGAGTTAACCATTTGAGCTACAGAGAATGACTCCTTTATCAGCCAGCCAGGGTGGGAGGTATATACTTAAAGTCACAACCCCTGGTATGCCCAAGTATGGGAGGAAGGTCACACTTCCACTCTCTGTCATTAGGCTCGTCACAAGAGACCATCCAGACAGAAACCCAATATTTTTTACTGTTGCCTTTTTTGTTACATTTGTTATATTTATGCTGATAAATAAATAAAGGGAGACTAGTATAGATCTATTTCAAGCTATTTAACTAAACTTGGGTATGGCTAGCTGATGAGAGCTAAATAGCTTGAAATAGATCTATACTAGTCTCCCTTTATTTATTTATCAGCATAAATATAACATATATATATATATATATACATACATACATACATACATACATACATATTAGTGTCACAACCCCTGGTAAGCCCAATTATGGGAGGAAGCTAACTTCTATTATCAGCACAAATAAAAAACATATATATATATATATATATATATATATATGTGTGTGTGTGTGTGTGTGTGTGTGTGTGTGTGTGTGTGTAGGTCTCTAGTTGTTCGGGTTTTCTCCCGCGTAGAATTGGAGATGTCTTGGCGACATTTCGACGAAGTCACATTCGTCATCTTCAGGCTGCTGCTGACTACTTCAGGTTTGGTGTTTCCAGGAGTAGTTTCCAGGAGTAGCACTACTCCTGGAAACACCAAACCTGAAGTAGTCAGCAGCAGCCTGAAGATGACGAATGTGACTTCGTCGAAACGTCGCCAAGACATCTCCAATTCTACGTGGGAGGAAAACCCGAACAACTAGAGACCTACATACTAACACCCGCGAAAACCTCAGAAAACATATATTCGGGTCTTTTCCTGTGTAACATTGAGATTGTCTTGGCAACGTTTTGGCGAGGTGTCACTCGCCATCTTCAGGCTGGTGTTTTTGGCTTCGTGTTTGTGTGAGTAAAGCGTGGTCGGAGCTGCCGTCTTTGGAAACAACCATGCTTTACTCACCCAAACACGAAGCCGAAAACACCAGCCTGAAGATGGCGAGTGAGACCTCGCCGAAACGTTGCCAAGACAATCTCAATCCTACACAGGAAAAGACCAGAATACAACAAGACCAGCATACCTACACCCGTGAAAATCTACGAAAACATGTGTCTGTGTGTGTATTTTTCTACCATATTTTTCTAACAGCAAACTCAAGTTTGAAATGTGGTGTGAAGGGAAGAATAATAGAAAACTATAAGGATGGAGAATTAGAAAACTAACCCCGGATAGGAGCTTTTCCTACTATTAAGTTTTATTTATACTGTCTACAAAAAATGAAAGTGGTAGATTTTCTCATATTTGAAGTACAGGTAGTCTCAACTTACAACTATTTGTTTAGTGACCATTCACTAAAGCCGAGCCGAGGTGGCGCAGTGGTTAAATGCAGCACTGCAGGCTACTTCAGCTGACTGCAGTTCTGCAGTTCGGCTGTTCAAATCTCACCGGCTCAGGGTTGACTCAGCCTTCCATCCTTCCGAGGTGGGTAAAATGAGGACCCGGATTGTTGTTGGGGGCAATATGCTGACTGTGTAAACCGCTTAGAGAGGGCTGAAAGCCCTATGAAGCGGTATATAAGTCTAACTGCTATTGCTATTGCATTCAAAGTTTCAACGGCACTGAAAAAAGCGACACAACCATTTTTCACACTTTTCACACTTATAAATATTGCAGCATCCCCATGGTCATATGATCAAGATTTGGATTGACAGCTGGTTCAAATTTATGATGGTTGGATCATGTGAACACCTTTTGCAACTTTCTGACGAGCAAAGTCAATGGTGAAGCCAGATTCACTTAACAATCATATTACTAACTTAACTGCAGTGATTCATTTAACAACTGTGGCAAGAAAGATCATAAAATGGGGCAAAATCCACTTAATAACTGTTTCACTTAGCAACTGTTTCACCTAGCAACATAAATTTTGAACTCAATTGTGGACGTAAGTTGAGGACTACTTGTTTACTTTTTTAAAATATCAGTAAAATCTATTTCAATAACTTCCTGAAGAGATTATAAGAATACTGCACAAATTCAATATTTTCCAATAAAGAAGATTCCTTATATATTTAGAGGTTCAAACTTAAAGATTTAATTTACAAATTAGGTTTTTTATATTATACAATATGCCAATATGCTCTGGTCCAGTTATTTAATTACTATTTTCCTAAAAAATATTCTGTGATCTCACTATTCTCACATAAGGACAGAGGGGTAGGTGACAATTTTAAAGTCTTAAGTGCTTAAAATCTTCATTTTACATGTAATTTTAAACGTGGAAAATACATATTGTCCATATTAAAGCATACTGAAGTGTTGTTTATATATTTATTTTTAAAAATCATACTAATGTAGCACCTACTTTGAAAGACAGCTATTACATTAACCCAAGCCTCCTTTCAGTTCTTCTTTAAGGGAATTTGATAGATACGTGGAGTTTTTAGTAACTCGGTTACAGACATAAATTTATTTTTCTATTTTTTAAATATAACTTTAGATCTAGAATATTTGTAAATATCTTGTGTACAAAAAGAAATGTGTATCATGCATAGTTTGGAATCTGTTTTGCAGGAGACAATTGCAGATGGACCTCTTCCATGGGTTTCCCCAAATAATGTGACATTTGTAGCAGAACAAGTTTCTCATCACCCTCCAAGTAAGTTATTTTGTTTGTAAATTATTTTAAAAACTATTGTTGCTGTTTTCATTTTGAAACTTCAGCGATTTTTTCTCCAGATTTCTTACTGGGAAAGCAAATGTGTTTTGTGTTTATTTCCTGCACTATAGTTTACCATATTTATTTGTCCTTTTAAGTTTCAGCATTTTATGCAGAATGTTCCAGGAAGAAAATTCAATTCAATGCTCACATCTGGACCAAATCAAAGTTCTTGGGAATGTCTATTGGTGTTCATAATATAGGCCAGGGTATGTCATTGTATCTGAATTTAAACCTGAGTTTTAATTCTATAATTATAAAGTATTTTTGACAAGTATGTATATATTTGTTTTTTCCTAATAGAGATAGCCTCTGACTGCTAATAACAATACTTCTAAACTATTAAAAACACTAATTCTGAGTGTTTTTACTAATTTTTGGTGTTTGGTAGAGGAATTTTTGTGACTTGCATGGATTGTAACTTATTGATATTTTCTGTCTTTCTGTGTTAATATAAGAAAATGTGGGTTTGTTTAATCAACCCAACAACAGGCAATATCTGGTTTTCCATTAAAGACAATTTAATGAACTCTAGCCAGTTTTGATACAGTGATGAGAGTGATGGGAGTAGCATCTGGAGACCTATAAGTTGCTGTCACATATTAGATTGTCATAGTTGATTCTTATCTTAATGAGCAATGAGAGCTACTGATACTGCTTATCTGACGTTAACTGAGAACAAATAATTCAGTATTCTCTTGCAATGGTTCCTATAAAAGGATAAACCAGAATTCACATTGCTTTGCTCATTATCATTGACTATTAACAGATGCAGTTAGTTGTCTGGGGTCAGTTCTGTCCATTTTAGTGTTTTCTCTCAGAGTAAGAAGTTTTTGACTTGCTTATTATTATCAAGTACAAGCCATTGGAAAGTAGTGGTAGTATGTACCAGCATATTGCTCATTCCCTGCTTGCTTAAAATTCTGCTGAAGACTTTTAATCAATCATAATAATTATTTGTAGAACATCCAGAAGAAAAGCTTTGATGATAGTATTAAAAAAAAGTGATAGTTATCACAAACTTGATTTTTATTAACCTGATTTTGTTGGCCTTTATTGAAATACTCTGCAGATGTAATTTTAGCAGGGATATTTAAGTTAGAGGATTTTATTTTGAAGAAAAATACTATGGTTCATCACTTAAATATGAAAAGCAATAAAATCACAAGTTAACTTTTTTCTAATTCTTATGCTACTGGTTTGCTGTTAAAAACCAATTTCAACTAGAATTTCCAAAGTAGCAATTTGTTCGGTCATTTGTTCGGTTCAGGGATGGCAACCACTGCTGCTCTTTTTTTTTATTATTATTACCTATGGGGTGGGTAGGGGGCATGAAATCGTCATTATTGGAAAAGGCAAGGCTAAAATTTTCGCTTCGGGGTGTCGGGCTTAGATTGTGTTCAAGTAAAATAAAAACATATCTTTTGAGAGCTAAATATAGCCATTCTGCTTTTGGTGACAGGGTGGGGGAATGAGTGGTCTGCAGAAACATAACCTGACAGGTTATTTTTGTTCACCTTATTTTAATCCTTATTATTTTCCTTTCTCTCTATAAAAAATGGAACAATCCCATACTGTTATTTTTTACAGGGTGTGTATCATGCTTAGATTATGATGAACATTACATTTTAACCTTCCCCAATGGCTATGCAAGGCAAGTAATTCTAGTTTTCAGTAATTTTATAAGTGATAATTTTTTTTGTCTTCCTAGCTATTGAACAATCTGAATTGATTTTTTTGACAGATCTATTCTCACAGTGCCATGGATAGAGCTGGGAGGAGAGTGCAACATTAGCTGTTCTAAGACAGGCTATAATACTAATATAATATTCCACACAAAACCTTTCTATGGGGGGAAGAAGCACAAAGTAACAGCAGAAATATTGTAAGTATATATATATATGGATGGATTTTAAAAGTCGCTGTCATTTCAAAGTTCTGATATAAAAATATAATAGAACTGCTGGAAACTACTTTTAATATTCCATAATCTGGTGCCCTCAAAATATCTTAGTACAGCCATGATAATGATGATGATCAATTCTGACCCTTTGATGATTCTCTGGCCAGTCTCTCCACATCTTTCGATCTTACACTGTTTCTTCAGTTTTTGTATGTTTTGGCTTGTGTCAACTTTGACAATGTCCAGCCAAAGTGTTTTTTTAGGGCCTGGTTTCCCACATGACATGACTAAAATAAGTGAAAAGCAGTTTCATGACTTTACTGTATTGTACCATACAGTATAGCCATCTAAGTTGGAAATAATAATTACAGTCAACTGCAGGTGACCAGTTTAGGGAATGCAGTTTTAAGGATTTTTGACAGATCCCCTCAGCAGGTAGCAGCACCTAACCAGACCTTTTCTGAACTTTTCTGGGTTTGGATGCTTAGTAGGGCTGGGGTGGTTAATATTGAGATGAGAGAATATTAGTCAGTACTACTACTGTAGGATAGACAGGGACATTGAAAAATCATCCCAGAAAATTATAGGGTTATGTCAGTGATATCAATAAGAGTCAAGCTTGACTTGAAGAGGTTCTGATGTGCCATGCTGAGCTAAGCATTGAACTCAATTGACGAGTGGCCCCTGATTTTAATCCTTCCTTCTGTTTTTAGTTCACCTAATGATAAAAATCCATCTGCTCAATTGAAGGAGAATGGAACGGTATCATGTATGCAAAATATGCAACAGGGTAAAGTATCTTGATTTTTGAATGTTTGGTTTAATTCATAGATTAAACTCTTTTGTTGCATTTTCTCTTTTGTATTCCATAGGAAAAAGTTTGATAAATTCCAAGGATGTCATTAATTTAATATACCAATTAATCATTCTGCTCCAAAAACTGTATAGGTAGTCATTTCTTACCAAGAGTAATTAGGACCAGACTTTCCATCATTAAGCAGTAACGTCATAACATGTAATGCCATGTGACTATATTGCTTAGCAATGGCAATCCCTGATTCTGTCATTAAGTGAGATCAAAGATCTCCTCTTGGGTTCCAACAAGCAAAGTCAATGGGGAAGCCAGCAGGAAGTTGCATGTGGTTTGCAAGTAGGCCAGCAGGGAGTGGGGGGAATAGTTGCAGCAGTGCTGGGAATGGTTGCTGTGAATGAGGATGTGTCACAGGTGGCTGCTACAGATATGCATAAGCCCTATGGAGTATGAAATCCCTTTATAGTCGAGCTCCTCGGAAGAAAAAGCTGCAGGAGTGTGAGTTAGAGGAGCATCTTGCAATCTTCCAGCTTCCCTATTGATTTTACTTGTGGGAAGCTGGCAGGGAAGGTTGCAAATAGCAATCATGATTGTGGAACTGCAACTGTTGCTAAGCGCCAAGTGCCTGGATCATAATTGTGACCACAGGGCTGGTGGGATAGCCAGATCTTCAAGGGCTGCTTGTACCATTTGTTCAGCACAATGCAGCTTTAAACAGTCACTGAACGAGTGCTTGTTAACCAAGGACTAGTTACAGTATATAAGGGAATGCAAGATTAAGCCATTTTCAAGATATAGATAACTGATATTTGTTCTATGGCTAACATTTTTTTGAAATCAGTTGCATTATTGGAAAGCAGATATTGGATTGCATTGTTTTGTCTATATATAAAGAAATATAGATATGAATAATACTGATAAATGTTCTAATGAAAAATGGATTTAAGTTGAATAATGTAAACACCTAATAGAGATTTTCTTTCTTTAGGAGAATGTAGTCTTTATAGATACCAAGAAAATACCTATCATTAAGAAGAAAGTAAGAAAACTAGAAGATCAAGAAGAGTATGAATCCCGCTGGTCAGTGTTAATATACTTTTTTTAGTTTGCTACAATAACAGCTTCAAAAAGTATTCTCAAACTCAAGTAGTAATTTACTTGAACTAAATATAAGTAATGTTAATGAATGTGGGATAAGATAATTTGTTATAGTATTTTGTATGCTGCCTATTTCAAATGGATTATCAGCAGTTGAAATGCATATGTGAAAACTTAAAAGAAAATTGAAATGTTTTATTCAATTATAACAATACAGTTTGGTCAAAAATTATGCAAATCTATCTTTCTACCTACCTCTTGACCCACATTCTGAATAATGCATTACAGGTATTCCTCAATTTACAACCATTTATTTAATGATTGTTGAAAATTACAATGGCATCGAAAAAAGTGACTTGACTGGTCCTTGGGCTTATTCCTGTTGCAGCATCCCCATGGTCATATGACAAAACTTGGGTGCTTGGTAACTGGCATGTATTTACAACAGTTACAGCATCCTGAGGTCATGCGATAATCATTTGCGACCTTCCCAGTCGGCTTCCAACTAAGCAGCCCAACTAAGAAGCTGGATTTGACCACTTAATCAAGATGGCAAATCAGTAACATCATGTGCAATTCACTTAACAACTGCCTTGCTTAGCAACATAAATTCTTGTCTCAATTGTGGTTATAAGTCATAGACTACCTACACACCCTTACCCTTCATCTTATAGAACTAATATACAAGTAGAAGAGCTCATAGAGTACAGATCACCCAATTCCACTTTGACAAAACTGATAAGCAAGAAAAATCACAGGTGGAATTCACAAGGTATTATCTAGCCTCTCAAGACTATACAGAATCAGGACCTGGGTGAATTTGAACAATTTTATCAGCAAAGTGTTTCACAAACATCCCACAGTGGTCTCAGGAAGCTCTTTTTGAATCTCAAATCCCCAAAACCTGTAAATCACCCTAAATATGACCACCGAGGGACACTCCACTACTGCAATAAGGGTGGAAGATTAGAAATTCTTTGCCACCTCTACTGTATCTATAAGGCTCAAACACGAAGCCTTATGTCAAGTCGTTTCTAGGCTTCCTGTATCAACATTCCAGGTTTTTTCTGCCACCTCATCTTCTGGGTCTCCTCAGTAAAATAGAGAGCAACTCAGATTAGTAAGCAGAGTGGTCACCCAGGGTGACCATCTCATCACACTTTCTGGTCACCTCTGTATTTTAGAGTTCAAACAGATATTTGATGAAACTGCCTGACAAATTATTAGGTCATCCACCAAGTGTTTTTAGAAAGACCGTTGGCTTACCTGAACGGTTGTTCTCAGGGTGCTGCGAGGAGAGTCCAAGCGTGGATTAACACAGCCTATCTGCCCTTGGACTGAGTAACGTTTTTCTTGAACACGCCTCCCTTAGCCTCTCCATGTTCAGTATAAAAACGAAAGGACAATCATATAGTAAGAGTTACAGTCAATAATATAGTCACAGTTTGTAAACAAACCCCCAGGGTGGGTTTGGACTCTCAGGTAAGCCAATGGTCTTTCTCCAGTGCGCTGCTTGGAGAGTCCAAGCGTGGGACATGCCCAAGCTATTGAGTCCCAGGGTGGGTAGGAACCAGAGCCTCTGGAGTCTCAGTGACTCTTTGCAAAATTCTTCTTCTGAAGGAGGCTTTGGCTGAGGCAAAGGTGTCTATTTTATAGTTTTTTATAAAGGCGGTAGGGGAAGCCCACATGGCCACCCTGCAAATGTCCAGAACAGATGCCTGGGTCGCCCAGGCTGCTGAAGCTGCCGCGCTCCTAGTAGAGTGTGCGGTGACCCTGCACGGAGCCTTCTTGCCCTGATGTTCATACGCAAGCTTACTGCAAGCGCGCAGCCAACGACCTACGGTGTGAGACAAGACCTTGGGGCCAAGAGACCCAGGAAGGAATGAGATGAAGAACACCTCGGAACGACGGAATTCCTTAGTCCTCTTTACATAAATGCGGACGGCACGCCGTACGTCCAACTTGTGCCATTTATGCTCTCTAGGGTGAGAAGGGTTAGGACAAAAGTTAGGCAATATAATCTCTTGAGATCTATGGAAAAGAGAATTAATTTTAGGGGTAAATGAAGGATCGAGTCTCAATATAACCCTGTCGGTGTGGACCACGCACAAGTCCTCCCTGACTGAGAGAGCTGCCAGTTCGGACACCCTGCGTGCAGAAGTGATAGCCACCTGAAAGGCAGTCTTGATGGTCAGGTGGCGTAGACTAGACGTACGCAGAGGCTCAAACGGGGGACCCGTCAGAGCCCTTAAGACAAATGGGAGGTCCCAGGACGGGTATCGGTGGACCGTCGGTGGACTGATGTTTGCTGCGCCCTTCAGAAAGCTCTTAATTTGAGGGTGCTGGTTCAGAGACCAAGACGAACCCCTGGCCAGGATGGTTGACAGCGCCACAACCTGATGCCTGAGAGTACTGGGTGCCATACCTTTATCCAGACCCTCCTGTAGGAAGTCCAGGGTCTGAGGGACTGAGGCAGAAAAGTCAACAATGTCTCTAGCCTTGCACCATGATGAAAAGGTGGTTTGATTTTTGATTTGATTTGATTTTAGCTTTATTTGTATGCTGCCCTTTTCCCTGAGGGGACTCAGGGCGGCTCACAATTCAGGGGGAGGGAAGTACAAAACAAGTTATACACATAAAGACAATACATCGTTAAAAAGCACAACAGTCATACTATTCGGGTGGGGTTGAAGTCTTTAGCCCCAGGCCTGTCGGGACAGCCAGGTTTTAAGGGCTACGCGGAAGGTCTGGAGGGTGGTGAGGGTACGAATCTCCACGGGGAGTTCGTTCCATAGGGTCGGAGCAGCCACCGAGAAGGCTCTCCTCCGGGTAGTTGCCAGTCGACATTGACCGGCTGATGGAATTCGGAGGAGGCCTAGTCTATGGGATCTTATTGGCCTAGTGGAAGTAATTGGCAGTAGGCGGTCTCTCAAGTACCCAGATCCAATACCATGAAGGGCTTTGTAGGTGACAACTAGCACCTTGAAGCGCACCTGGAGATCAACAGGCAGCCAGTGCAGCTCGCGGAGGATAGGTGTTACGCGGGTGAAACGAGGTGCACCCACGATCGCTCGCGTGGCTGCATTCTGGACCAGCTGAAGTCGCCGAATACTCTTCAAGGGCAGCCCCATGTAGAGCACATTGCAGTACTCCAGCCTAGAGGTCACAAGGGCACGAGTGACTGTTGTGAGAGCCTCCCGGTTCAGGTAGGGACGCAACTGGTGCACCAGGCGAACCTGGGCAAATGCCCCCCTGGTCACAGCTGACAAATGGTGTTCAAAAGTCAGCTGTGGGTCCAGGAGGACTCCCAAGTTGCGAACCCTATCTGAGGGGCGTAGTATTTGACCCCCCAGCCTGAGAGATGGAACACTTGGCCAATTAGTGGGAGGGAAGCACAACAGCCACTCGGTCTTATCTGGATTGAGTACAAGCTTGTTAACCCCCATCCAGTCTCTAACAGCCTCAAGGCCCTGGCTCATCACGTCCATCGCTTCATTGAGTTGGCACGGGGCGGACAGATACAACTGTGTATCGTCCGCATACTGGTGGTATTTTATCCCGTGCCGTCGAATGATCTCGCCCAGCGGTTTCATGTAGATATTAAAAAGTAGGGGGGACAGGACCGAACCCTGCGGCAGCCCATATGTTAGGGGCCTAGGGGTCGATCTCTGCCCTCCGACTAACACCGACTGCGACCTGTCCGAGAGGTAAGAGGAGAACCACCGTAAAACAGTGCCTCCCACCCCCACCTCCCGTAGTCGTTGCAGAAGGATACCATGGTCGATGGTATCGAAAGCCGCAGAGAGGTCAAGGAGTACCAGGATGGAGGCGTGGCCTCCATCCTGGCTCTCCAGAGATCATCGGTCAATGCGACCAAAGCGGTTTCTGTGCTGTAGCCAGGCCTGAAGCCAGACTGGAATGGATCAAGATAACTGGCTTCCTCCAAGGACCGCTGGAGCTGAAAGGCCACCACCTTCTCAACAACCTTCCCCACAAAGGGGAGGTTGGAGACTGGACGATAGTTGTTTAGAACGGCTGGATCCAGAGATGGTTTCTTCAGGAGGGGTCTCACCACCGCCGCCTTTAACGCGGGGGGAAAGACCCCCTCCCGAAGGGAAGCGCAACAACCGCCTGGATCCAGCCCCGTGTCACCTCCCTGCTGTTAACAACCAGCCAGGAGGGGCATGGGTCCAGCACGCATGTGGAGGCACCTACAGCTCTCATAGCCTTGTCCACGTCCTCAGGGGTAACAGCTTGAAAATGCTGTTGGTCCAAGTCGCATCATATATTCTGGTAGTGGAGGGTCTCCTGGACGCTTGTATTGTTCGTATGACCTTGTCAGAGATGTTCTGTTTCCTCAGGAGGTCCCCCTCAAGTGCCAGACGGCTAGTTGTAGCCACTGGGGGTCTGGATGACTGATGGCCCCTTGGCTGAGGGAGACTTGGTCCTGAGGAATTCGCCACGGTCTCTGAACGGAGAGACTGACAAGGTCTGCGTACCAGGACCTCCTGGGCCAGAACGGTGCCACCAGCAGACCTTCTGCCCGTTCGGTCAGGATCTTGGCCACTACCTGAGGGATGAGGGGCAGAGGAGGGAATGCATACAAGAGTTCCCGGGGCCACCCGCACCTCAGTGCGTTTGTCCCTTCCGCCAATGGTGATTGGTAGCGGCTGAAGAATCGTGGCAGTTGTGTGTTGGAATGTGTGGCAAAGAGGTCTACTTGCGGTTTGCCGAATCTCCTCACGATCTGTTGGAACAGGTCCGGGTGTAGGCGCCACTCCGAGTGATTGATGCGCTGTCGGCTCAGCCAGTCTGCCTCCCAGTTGCTGGTTCCGGAGATGTGATCTGCTCTGAGAGAAGCCAGATGTCGCTCCGCCCACCTGCCCAGAGCCTCTGCCTCGAGCATGAGCCCCCTTGAATGGGTACCGCTCTGCCTGTTTATGTGGGCTTTTGTTGCCACATTGTCTGTCATTATCAGCACATGTCTTCCCTATATCAGACATGCAAAGCGGCGTAGCTCGAGTCGGGCTGCCCTCAGTTCTAGCCAGTTTATGCTGTGGGCAGCCTCCCTCTGATGCCACTGGCCTTGGGCAAGCTGACCCTGACAGTGGGCGCCCCACCCCAGAAGGCTGGCGTCTGTGGTCACAACGACTCTTTCTGGTTCTTTGAACAGACAGCCCTTCATGACCGCCTTTGGCCTCCACCAGGCCAGGGAGCGGGTCACCTTCCGCGGGAGGCACACGCGTCTGTGGGAGTTGCTGGTTTTTGTTCTCTGCATTGGAAGGAGAAACCATTGCAGTTCTCTGGCATGCATCTGGGCCCAGGGAACCACCTTCAGACAGGAGATCATGATCCCCAAGAGCTGGGACAGCTGGACGATCGGCACTGACATGGACTGACGGCAGTGCTTTACTCTGCTCCTCAGATTGGTCAGGCAGCCTGGAGACAGGAATACCTGGCAGGAGTTGGAGTCGATGACTGCACCCAGATGCTGTATGCGCATGGATGGACGGAACTGGCTCTTCTCCATGTTGACAGAGAATCCATGTTGTTGCAGCGTCCAAACGGTCAGCATGACATCACGGCGCGCCTCCTCTGGTGTGACAGAATGAATAATTATGTCGTCCAAATAACATTCCAGACGGACGGGATGAGTGCGGAGATAAGCCGCTACCACCGCCAGGATCTTGGTAAATGTTCTGGGCGCTGACGAGAGCCCGAAGGGGAGTGCCTTGTACTGGTAATGCTTCCCTTCGGAGCAGAACCTCAGGAACCTCCTGTGTGCAGCATGGATGGGGACATGCAGGTAAGCCTCTTTCAAATCTATCGATGTCAGTAGATCCCCTTTTCTCACGCAATCCAGGATGGAGTGGAGGGATTGCATCTTGAACCTCTTGTAAGCCAGATGCTGATTCAGGCTTTTCAGGTCCAAGATGGCCCTCCACCCCCCTGAGCTCTTCGGGACCAAGAACAGGATGGAATAGAAGCCCCGCCCCTCCTGGTCCCTCGGAACTGGTTCTATGACCTCTATCTGGAGAAGATGAAGAATCTCCGCTTGCATGAGCTCCCTCTTTACTGGGTTCCTGGAAGTGGGGCAACGGATGAACTTCCTCTGGGGGAAGGTCAGAAATTCTAGGACTAGGCCCCTCCTGATGGTATTGAGGACCCACGTGTCTGAGGTTATCTCCTCCCACCTGTCAGCGTACAACTGTAGCCGACCCCTTATGGGAGGGACCCTGTGATGGTCACTTCCCTCTGCGAAATGGGCGGGGATTGTTATTGTTGTTGTTGCCCCCGCGAAATGGCTTCCGAAAGGAAGACTGTGATTGTCTGCTACGGGACTCGAAAGAGGACCTATCTTGGTGCCTATCACCCCCCTGCTGGAATGGCCTCTGGTAGGAGGATGAAGAGGGTGCTTGGCCGGTTTCCTGGTTCCAAAAGGATTGCTTACGGAAGGAACCAGAACCTTTCGTTCATTCCTTTTTAAGGTGGCCGGGAGGACCTTCCGTTTGTCTTTGGTTTCGATGACAAACTTGTCCAGGGCCTCCCCGAACAGGAGCCCTCCCTTAAAGGGAGCCGATGCCAACTTCCATTTGGCTTTCATCTCTGCCTGCCAGTGCCGGAGCCACAGGAGGCGGCGAGAAGTAATATTGAAAGCTAGAGCCCTGGAGGCAAACTTCGCAGCATTCAGCAAAGCATCAGCTGAGTATTCAATAGCTGTAATAATTTTGGTAAGCTCATGACGCCACCTAGATTTTCTGGGGGGAGGTTTGGATCTGAGTTGTCTCAGCCAGAACAAGGATGCCCTGGTGAAAAATGAGGCAGAAGTGGACGCCTTAATGGCCCAGGTGGACACCATATGAGTTTTATGGCACGCCTTCTCCGACTTCTTATCCTCGGCCTTTAGACCTTCCAGAAGGTCAGCTGGTAAGTTGGAATTGGATGTTAGTGACATTACTGGGGCATCCACTTCCGGAAACTTCAAAATGTCCTCCATTTTCCCTTCCATAGAATAAAGGGATTTATCCCCCCCCCCCCCACTAGGGTTGGTCAGGGTGCCGGGCTGGACCCATTGACGCTGGACCACATTCATAAAGAGGTCAGGTACAGGAATAAGTTCCTGGGTAGGAACCGTTTCCTTGAACAGTCCATGTTTATGGTCTTTGGATGAAGCAGAGACCTGAGCAGAATCAGATTTGGGGGTGGAGCCTAGCTCAGTCACCGTCATGGCCTTGTTCAGTATAGACTTAAACAAGGACGGCTTAAAAAGACCAGTGAAGGCCGGCTTGTCTGGAGGGAGGTCTTCGTCCTCTGGAAGCACGAAGCCCTCAGCACCTTCTTCCGAGCTAGAAGGTTCAGAGTCTGATGACGTGGGAGGAGAGGCCGGCTCCTTAGAGGTGGAGGCCTTAGCCTGATGTTTGGTCTTGGGAGTCCTTGATTTTCGTGAGTCTCTCTGTTGGATGCCCTCCGCAATACCCTGGGAGATGGCCAGAGAGATCACCTCCCTCATTTCAGCTACCAGTGCTGGGCTCTTGCCCTCCCTCAGGCGATGTTTGCTGGTGTGCCCATGGCGCCTAGCCCTGCCTGAGCTGGAATCCCCTTCCTCGGGCAAGATGCTCTGGAAGGAGTCCCGATCTTCCCTGATAGAGGAGCTGGGCGAATCAGGATAGCCCCAGGAGGCCTCTGGTGAGGGATCCCTGGACCCATAATCCTCCACAGAGGGAGACCTACTGCCCCTTGGAGATTGATCCCCTTGATCTGAGGGGGAATGATCCCTGTGGTGGTGAGGGGCTATAGGCTCCGCCGCCTTATGGGGACGAGATGCCTCTCTGGTCTCCTCTGGAGGCCCTGCAGTCCCTGGGGATGACTTGCTACTGGTGCCCTTGTTCCCTTTTTGGCCAAGGGATCCAATCTATTTCGTTTGCTAGAGGGCCCTGCCTGCTCCTCCTGCGCCGCCCTGCATTCCTCAGCCATGCTGCATTAGGCCACGGGTTATGGCCTGGGGAAGGCGATTACGAACTGGAAGGACACCAGCGCTGGCCAGCCAGCTCAAATGCGTTTGCAGATACTTCAGGAGGGAAAGGGCCGCCTGTTGGACGGAGTCCTTCCTCCCACCGCCCTCGGATCCCCGAGACTTAGCTGAGGAGGGAAAGGCTAGCCGGCGCTCCAGACTAGCCCCACACCCCCGGTGGTGTTCTGCGGCTGAGAGATAGTGTTTCTTGCTCTCCCTGGTGCGCTTCTTCGTTCTTCGCTCTCCCAGAGCTCCAGAGCCTCCACACGCAGCAGCCGAACACTTCGGGATGACTCAAAATGGCGGCCGATGCGCGCACAGCCTTCTCCCACCAATTTCGCTGTTACTCGGGAAAGCCCGCGAAGCGGCAGAAACAGTTGCCGCTGTTGCCGGGCAGGCTAGAGAAGCGCCGCAACCAGCTGCAAACGCCCGCGAGGCCCAGGTAGAATGGCAGTCGGGGGAGCCGAGAATGGGACGCCGGAGAGCCCCCCCCCCTCCGCTCGCCAGCGGCAGCTGGTCAAGCAACTCACACGCCCTGAGCTGCTTGCGACCAGCGGATGACAAGGCCAGCCCGGGAATCCTCTCAGCAGTTAACCAAGCCTTTACATATATTCTTGTAGACGATTAGAGAAAAAAGGTGGTCAGGGAATTGGGCGGCATATAAATAAAATAAACCTTCAAACCTTCAATTTGGATTTGGCACTCCCAAAACAGTCCAACAGGCGGACTGAGTTTTAAACTGAACATGGAGAGGCAAAGGGAGGCGTGGTCAAGAAAACGTTACTCAGTCCAAGGGCAGATAGGCTGTGTTAACCCACGCTTGGACTCTCCAAGCAGCGCACTGGAGAAATTATCAGGTTCCATAACCCAACTTCACACCATTCTAATTGGACCCAGGGATGTCTAAGGTAGTGATAAACCTCATTCAGATCAAGAATGATCTAACCCTAGTAGTGGACCAACTGTAACATTTTATAGTTTCAAATCAATTTGAGCAGGCTTAATCCCAGGTAGAATTTAGGAACACATGTGATGGTTTCAATCTTTCCAAACATGTCTTTTTAGATTACTAAATTATAGTGTATGGGGTTTTTTTGCAACTTGAATATTTTTCTATCTTTTCTTAAGCCTATGGAAAGATGTAACCTATAATTTAAAGATCAGAGACATTGATGCAGCCACTGAAGCTAAGCATAGGCTCGAGGAAAGGCAAAGAGCTGAAGCCAAAGCCAGGAAAGAGAAAGAGATTCCATGGGAAACAAGGGTAAGTTTACATTCAGAAATCATTTCCTATGTTAAATCCTTTTGCTCCTATGAAATTGTTAATGAGTACTTTTCTTCTACAGCTGTTCCATGAAGATGGAGAATACTGGGTTTATGATGAGCCTCTACTCAAGCGACTTGCTGCCAGTAAATATTAAGCAGGCCAAGCCTGTGAAGTTCAAGCCTTGACTTAGTGGCACCAATTGTAATGTTCAAAGGACTCTTCTTTTGGAGAGCCTGTCTCCTTCAGTTACAGTTCCTATCTCAGGGATACTGGACTTTCTCATGCAGTGAACAATTAAAACAGGAAGAGCCCTGACTGTGTAGCAGTAATTTATATTAGCCTTTTCTGTCTGATCTCCTATGCTTCTAGGAGAATAAAACCAAGGCTCAAGCTAGGCATACATACTAAGCATTGCTGTAAAAGGTGCAATGAGGCATGTGCCTCATACATAGGTTTCTGGCATTTACACCATACATTCACATGGCTTCACTTATTTAGAACTTGTTAATTTCTATGTAAATATGAGGACTTCTTTTGCCAGTTTATAAAATTCAAGATCGCATTTAACAAATAATAATAATGGTAGTAAAAAAATCTGGCATTTGTTTGCCCAAAAAACTCTCTGAATTTTTAGAAACAGAAATGTAATTATAGATTACCATTTGATTCTTGCAGATGCATCTTTAATGCTTCATAAAATGGATTTTCAAAAGTATGCAGTGTTTTATTTTAGAGGAAATCATTTGCAGTCTAAAACACTTTGCTATAAAGATGTTCAGGACAAGTCAATCCTGTTCAGCAGAGATATTAATTTGGAAAATTCAGTTGCCCATATCATGTACTGATTTATATCCTGAATAACACAGAATGAAGACTTAAGTCACCCGTTGCTACTATTTACTGCACATCTGTTTTATCTTAAGGACTTTTGTCCAGACACCAACAAGTGATCACAGCGAGGTCTGTGCTATTTTATTCAGAAGCTGATGATAGCTTTAAGCTGCATGATCTGACTTTATGGATCTGTTCTTCTTTTCCTCGGCCCCATGATAACCCAGTTTAGCTCAAAGTTTAAAAATAAAAAAAAATGATCCTTCAATTAAAATGCCCATTCTATTTTAGGGACCGTTGAGATTAAATAGTGAAAAGCTCTTTCCTCTTATGTTTTTTTCTAGAGAATTCAGATAAACTTAATTGATGGACAATTTTCACACTCTGTATTAAGGCTGCCTTAATACAGCGTTATTTTGATTAGAACCAGGCATAGGTGATCAGTATTACTTCCTTAAAAAAACCCAGAAAATTCCAGTTTGTAATTTGGCCTTCTAAATGTTACTGAACTCCAGCTTCCAAACTTCCTGCATACCCAAGCCTTAACCATTAGTGCCAGTGATATCTGGCATTGCATTACAAACGGTTGGAGAACCACATATTGCTTCGCTTCTCCTGTAGATTAAGAGCATGGGCCATAAGCCTATCGAGGGAAGAAGTATGCCTTTAATTTATATGTAACATTCCAGAATATTTAATATTATTCTATTACCACTGTATAATTTGGTTGTACAGAATTGATAATGTCCCGATTTACCATTTTTTCTCCCTCTTCCCCCCCTTGTTCTAAAAGCAAAGCACTAAGACTGCAGTACAAGAGGAACAGCTTGTATTTGCCCTATTTCCATTTTTTAAGTTCTTGAAACTTAAAATTATATGAGTAGCAGCAGTATCACTTATATGCCATATTCCATGCAACTGATGTAGATAAATGATTTCTGCCTTAAAATATGCATTTAAAGAATGCATTTGAGGTGCCATGGTACATTCAACTATTTTTCCCGATTTTGCTTTTGTAGGATTACAAAAACCCTAATCCCAATCTCTCTCTTCTTTTTCTTTAAGGAGCAAAGGCACCTTATTAAAAAGAACTAATTTGGCATACTCCTCAAATGTTTTTATCTTAACAATGTCACAAAAATCAAGAAATTAAGATTTCAATAATTTATTGCACACGTTATTTTAAGAGCACTCATCCTGAACTATCTGATGAAGATGATTCCTAGGTATATTCTTAATATTTTTTTCATTTGAAGTCAGAAATATTTTTTCTCCAAATTGATGCAATATAGGCACATTCAGTTTTAAGTAATCTAATAGCATTTTCTGGATAGCAGGTAATATTTTACTTCTGAGAGAGTCTTTAGTCTTTTTTACCCATGGCTGTTATGGAAGAAGCAGCAGCATTCCAGGCAGAAAGAACCCAGAATTATAATTGCCAATGGGGGACCCATTTACTTTTATGAACAAGTCTATCTTTCTATACATCCATTGTTATATATATTTTCACCAAAAAAATGCTCTCTCTCATGTATGCTTTGCTGGTTAAAAGACACGCTTGAAATATGTACATTAGTTTGTGAGGAGTCAACTATTTTCCATAAAGCCTGGTAAATTGGAGTCTTAGAAGGAAAGCATACCTCCAGAGTATTTAACTTGTACTACACATTATGGCAGCCCAAGATGAGTTATTTTAATATCTTATGGTATGGGAGAACATTGAGAGCTGATGTATACACTTTGATGTTCTTAATGCAAGTGATGTCAGTCAAAGAAGAAGGGTCTAAGAACATTAGTTGAGGTATTTCATTGCTTGAAGGGCTATGCACATTTGAAAGAGATGGAACGTCTGCATCACCTTCATGTACACCAAATCCAACCACCTGTAATTTCAAAACAAAATAGGAGATAAATTCTACAATATGCACAATAGTTTCTATTACCGCAGAAAGGGTTAAAACGTTATTTTATGCCTGAGTAAGCAACAGATTAATGCTTAAAATTTAAAATTATAGTTTTATTTTGAATTCAATTAACTAGAGCTACATGAAAATCATGTTTCAGGACCAATCTCCCAGCCCCTCATGTTCAAAGCTAGGATATGCTGCACAAACAAATCATTTTACATTCATTAGCATATATTCATTAGCATATTAGCATAGCATATTTTACATTATTTCTATTATTATTTTATATCTTGCCTATATATATGGGCAAGATATAACAGTAGTAATTAGATATGTTGGCTGCCTTGAATTATTTTTACATCTATCTCAAGACAGCCATCATATCTTAAGACTTTAAGCCTCAATGTTCACCCAATTTAAGTTATTTACACATTTGTCATAAATACTCACATGTACGCTGAGCACTTTCCTTTCTTTGTGTCTATGTATTTGAAACCAGTCAACTAATTCTGACTGCGAAAGAGATTTTAGAGCATCAATCTAAAACAGAATAAATAGGTTTTTTTTTTAAAAAAATAGCGTATCTTTAAATAATGTAGAAAGTGACCTATACTTAAGCCATTGGTACAGGTAGTCTTCAACTTATAACTGTTTAGTTACTGTCCAAAGGTACAATGGTGCTGAAAAAAGTGATTTAAAACTGGTGCTCACAGTGTTGCTACATCCCTGTGGTCATGATCAAATTTAGGGTGCTTGGCAACTGACATATTTGCAATGGTTACAGCACCCCAGGGTCATGTGATCATCATCTGCAGCCTTCCCAACCAGCTTCCAATAAGCAAAGGTCAGTGGGGGAAGCTGGTTTTGCTTAACAACCGCATGACTTGCTTAAAGACTGTGGCAAAAAAGATGATAACATTTTGACGCAGCTCACTTAACAACTGTGCCACTTAGCAATGTAAGTTCTGGTCTCAATTGTGATTGTAAGTTGAGGACGCTCTGTACATAGAAAAGAAAGACTTAATTGAACGTATTTATTTGTATTCTGCCTTTATTATTTTTATGAATAACTCAAGGCAGCGAACGTATCCAACACACTTTCCTTCTGTTTTTCTCACAACAACTCTGTGAGGTAAGATGAGCTGAAAAAGAGTGACTGGCTCAAAGTCGCCCAGCCAGCTTTCATAGTTAAGGCAGACTTGAAATAATGATCTCCCCATTTCTAGCCTGGTGCCCTAACTATTAGACCAAATGGTTCCTTAACTGCCTCCTTATGCTAGTGTTAGAACTAAATATGGAAAGAGCATACAAAGATTTTTAAATCTGACCCATATGGGAATATTTTTAAGAATTACCTCCCGAACTAGTCTGTCAAATAGATATTGCTGAGTCACTACTTCTGTCCAGTTCCTATCCACTTCTTCACCAAGATGAGAATCTTCACATTCTTTTAATTTAATTAGAGCTGTCACCTAATGTAGAGAAGAAGACATCAATTTTTTCAAAGTAGTATTAAAGCATCTACACCTAATTAAAGCATCTACACCTAATGTAGAGAAGAAGACATCAATTTTTTCAAAGTAGTATTAAAGCATCCCTATTACAGGTTCGACTAGTATTTTGAAAGGTAGTGTTTTAATCCTCTGAGCTTTTACCAATGAAGTATACACTATATTGCCAAAAGTATTCGCTCACCCATCCACATAATCAGAAGCAGTTGTGAGCGAATACTTTTGGCAATATAGTGTACGTGATCCAATGAGACCAGTTGTACAATCTAGCTCTTCTGTTTCTACTACCGTGTTTCCCAAAAATAAGACAAGGTTTCTTTTGACCCCCGAAATAAGCGATAGGCCTATTTGCAGTTTAAGTATAACTAACTGAGTTCAGATTCTACTTTTAGATCTATAAATAGTTGGTAATAGATTTTTTGAATTAATCAAATAAAAGTGGTCCTGCATATTTAAATGGTGAATAATAAATTTTCATTTCTTCGGGTCCCATAGGATTGTGATAGCGTAACTCCAGTACTGCCCTTATGCTATTCTGGACTTCATAAACTTTGAACAAGCACCAGAAAAAACTATTGTATTGTTTTGGTGAACAACCAAAACTGTTGATCAAGCATTTATTGGAAAAGGTTTCAAGAAAAGTAATAAAAGAGGTGGTAATGGCAATTACCTGAGTCTTGAAGGACTCTTCAGTCATATTTTTGAGTTTTTCTTCAAAGCACAAAAAAAATTCTTCTATCTTCTTATCCACTACTTCAGAACTGAGAAATAAATCACAAATATTTATTCTGTCTAATATTATGCATTTAGTTCAATTCCATGTTCTTGAAATTTCTACTATTAAGTATTGAGAAACAGCAAGGTGAAACTGACTACATCTGCATGAAGGGCAAATCAAGTGAAAGCCAAATGGGAACAACAGGAGCAGGGGTGGGTTTCTGCCGGTCCTCCCCGGTTCTCGCGAACCGGCGGGTCACCAGACCCGGAAGTAAGTTCCGGAATGCCAGCCCCGCCCCTGGCCCTGTCGCTCGCTCGCTCGCCCCCGCCCGTCTGGAAGCCACTCCATTGCTCGCTCCCCCTGACCGTCCGCACTATCCTAGCCCCACCCACCGTTCACTGATTGGCTGGCTCACCAATCACCCCACCCGCCTCTAAGAACCCTATCTAAACCCACTTACCTTTGTTCCTGCTTGGCTCTCTATTGCTGCCTGCCGATTCCAAGGAGGTAAGTAAGCTGCATCTAAGCAAGGGGCGGGGGGGGGGCAGCGGCAGGCCATCTGGAGTGGCCTGCCACGGCCCTGAACTATAAGTGAGTCCAGTGACCTTTTGCAGCCTTGCAAGGATCCCGGGCTCGCTTATAGTGCAGGGCTGCATGGCCGCCAGAAAGGGCAGGGGCGGGAACTTACACGGCATGGCCGGCATCATTGACAAGTTTGGCGACCTTGCAAGGTCCCCGGACTTGCCCAAGATGCCAGGCCTCCAAAAAGAACGGGGGCGCGTAAGCTCAGAAAGCAGCAAGGATCCCACTATCCCCCACCTCCTCTTTCTCCCTCTCTTTCTCCTTTTTGTCCTTTCTCCTCCTTCCCCCCCAAAGGGGAAAAAGAGGGAGAAAGAGGAGGTGGGGAATGGCGGGATCCTTGCTGCACCAAGCTCAGAAAGCATACTTTCATACTTTTAGATTTCTAATTGCTGTTTCTGTTACTTAGCAATTGATAAAACAAATCCCACGTGAAAAAGTATTCGAAGCCTTCTTGATTTTAATTGTCAATTTATTCATTCCTGCACATTCTAATATTTATTCATTTTCATATCTTTGTTTTTTCCACCGTTGTGCAAACACAATTCCAACAGCTGTTCACATGTGTAAAATTAAATATGTATTTATTCCCTTTGAAATACAAGTAGTAAGTAGTAAGTACTTACCTTCTGTAAGTAGCTCTTTTATTGTTTTGTGTACTTATTTTAATCTTATTTAAGTAGTAAGTGCACAAAATAATAAATTTCCTTTTTTACATAGTCTTTTTTTAGATCATCCATTGGGGCAAAGAATTCAGTGACATCGTCTTGGCCACTCCCATCCGGTCACATGACTGCCAAGCCACTCTCATCCGGTCACATGGCCGGCAAGCCACTCCCACCCAGCACATGGCCAGCAAGCCACTCCCACCTGGTCACATGGCTGGCAAGCCACTCCCACAAAGGAGGCTACAGCCACAGAGTAGGTTCCAAAATTTTTTGAAACCCACCACTGAACAGGAGGGTATTTTGTACCCCGCTGATGTCTTCTGGTAATATCTTATTGCAATATTTCAAAGGATTTTTTTTTTAATTTAAGCTTAAGTGATTGGCTCTGTCTCATGACACTTTTCAGTAATTTATACCACCCAAACACCCAAGAATTACATTAGTTTAAATCATGCTGTTTTTGTTGCTCAGTCATTAACTTTGCTTTTTCAAGGATTAAATTTGTTTAACACCCTCATATATAGCAAGTGATAGTGGTGAAAATGTTTGTGTGTGTGTAGTTGGTTGGACAGTGATGTAGATGCACAAATTTATCTGCTGCCCATCTCACAATTCAAGCGACTCCACACACCCATGAAAAAAGTTTTTTTTTTAAAAAAAAAAAAACTTCTTACTCTGAGGATATTTATCATAAAATATGTAGTTTGAAAAACTTTTGAGTTTACAGGCTAAGTGAAATTTTCAAATATCCTACCCACTTGTATTTGGTTGCCTGTGTGGCTACAGTAACAGAGAATCCAAGGATCCCAGATGTATTCCTGCAAGTTGCATAGACATGATATCTAAAAATGAAAAGAGAAAGAAATTGCACAAATTTGCTCTTAAACTGCAAGAAAGCTGACAACTCAGCTACTTCCATTTAAATAGTGGTATGATATATGCTGAGAATAGCTCTTGGTATTGTACCTGAACATCTGTCAACTGAAAATTATTTTGCATAGGAACTGCAAGTTGTTTCAACAATTAGTGGAGAAGGTGTTTTTGGTTTTTTTGAGGGAGCAATTTTTTCTAAAGAACACAACTCAATATTTTTTAGCAATTTTGCTAGATTAATTAATGCTCAAGTATTGGTCAAATATGTTTTCAATTAAAAGATTACAGGGAGCAGACTCATGATTAAAAATGCTATATACTTTGGAAGGGGGTTGCAACTTTTGAGGGCTTAGTGGAAACTTCTGGAATAGAAGAAAACTAGTACTGGATTAACTGAAGAAAAGCAAAACACCAGCTGTCATCTTGCATAAATCAAAATAGACTAATTCAATCGACATTAATTCAATATACAGATTTTCTCTTTTCCAATATCGCAGTAAATAGAACCTTACCCTAAGGTTTGCTTGGTTCGAAGAAAATCAAAACAAGGCTCTTCCATATACATCTGAAATTCAATAGTATTTCAATTCACTATACCTGGTATATCTCAGACATTTTTTAATAAGGAAGCAATTTAAAACATGCTTTAATTAATTAAATATCACTTTAACTGGCTTACTGAGATTAAACCATAACTGATATACTATATTTTTCGGATATAAGACACATCTTTTTCCCACAAAGAGGCCGAAAATCTGGGTGTATTTTATACACTGAATACAGCATTTTTTAACTCCCGAAACATGTATAGCTTTTAGAAGGCTTTCAGAGAGCTGCTGGGGGCTGGGGAGGGCAGAAATGAACGAAAAACGGCCTGGTTTTTTTGCATCCCCCGGCCCCCAGCAGCACTCTATAAGCTTCCTAAAGGCTATCCATGCCCTTTTTTTTGACAAAAAATGAGCCCGTTTTTGCAAAGTGGGCCGTTTCTTGCTCGTTTTTGCCCCCCGCCCCCAGTAGCACTCTACAAGCCTCCTAAGGACTATCCATGCCCTTTTTTTGGAAACAAATGGGCCCATTTTTGCAAAAATGGGCCGTTTCTTGCTTGTCCCCCCCCCCCCACCGAGCACTCTACAAGCCTCCTAAGGACTATCCATGCCCTTTTTTAAAAAAAAAAATGGGCCCATTTTTGCAAAAAACGGACCATTTTCTGGAGGTTTGCAGAGTGCAAAACCTTTTTTTTTTTTAATCCTCTTCAAAACCTTGCTGCATCTTATACTCCGAAAAATATGGTAAATAAAGGCTAAATCTACATAGAATATTGTGGGCAGAGAACTCTGTATGTCCAAGATACAAGAAAGAAAGTTAATTCCCCGTGTAAAAAGATTTATGTAGTTCTGTTTTTACAAAGTAATCCAAGCTTACCACAAGCAATTCCATGAGAGAATATTCTCTTAAATTCCTGGCTCCAGACTGATAAACAAAAAGACAATAATGAAGAAAGTCAAATTTTGTTCTGCAATTACAATAACCTTTCAAATGGTGCAGTATTCAACAAATTATTAATAAAATGCTACTCTGGCCTTCCAGCCATCATTTGAACCTAATTAAAGAGCATGTAGTGTGGAAGTAGTAAGTTGGGGGGGATGGGCACCATAGTCCAACATAGCAGAAAGGAAGGATTGGGGGGGGGGGGGGGGGAGAACCGAAAGCTTTTAGTTGCGTTGTAAATTGAAGACTGCTTGAAACATTCCAAAACTAGCAATACTGAAAATGTGTGTTAAAAATTTAGTATCATTGAAACCACAACTTCCCTAAATATTCTAGCAATTATGAAATAATAGTAATGTACCATACCAAGCTTCAGATATCTCCCTGTGTGATTATTTCTTCCAACTGTAAAGTTTTTGAAATGGCTCTTGAATTACTCTTTCTTTGTAAGAAATACATAACTTTTGTATGAAAAAAGATGTGTATATGTGTGTACATGTGGGTTCATCAAGCCACCAAATGAGAGTATTTTCTGCTCTCTATATCACATCAGATGATGATGGGAAAATCTCATTTATGAACATTCCCATCAGGGAAAGAGAGTTTTGCAGAAAAAAAAATCAGCCTAGTTTTCTCTATAGCTACTTTTCTCTATTTTTTTGATTGGTTAAAAATAAACAAATTTAAAGATGTCCAGGATAGGTTATTTCAGTTAGAAGCAAGACAGGAAAATGTATTGCTACAAGCTAACATTGTCTGAATAAATTATAATTTGGGTTTTATTTAAAATGATAAGCCCAAATTAAATAAATGACATGGCATAGCACACCAGAGGAACTCAGCTAAAATGTAGGGAAAATTTGAAGGGGGATGGAGAAGGATCTCAATGCAGAAAGAGAAAAAAACAACACAAATACAGCTCCTCCTATAAAAATTACAACATTCATCTGAAAAGAAAAATACCCATCTATTTATAGACAGCCATATGGCTAATAGTCCCTGTATTATGAAGTTCAACCTATGCATGAAATGCACTAAACAATAAATCACAAAACAGTTAATGCTCCCATTTTATATCATAATACCTGATAGTAGACTGTCACTTCGGAATTGGCATCCCCTTTATTAAGTGTCTTCACTTTGCACAATAGATGGGCACATGGTAAATCCATCACTTGGAACTGAACTGGACATGGATGCACTAGAGGCAGGAAGTGCAATTTCCTAGAAAGAGTTGAAAAATTAAAATGTCAGTTGCAACTTGCTCTTATCTTATTTATTAACTCAGTTAAACAAAGGAGTAAAAGCACATTCTAGCAATGAAAACTGCAGAGGAAGGTTAAATGAATTGGTCACCTTTTTCAAAATGTTGCAAGATAACCTTGTTTTACAAAACACCTTTCACTTCTTTAAAGAAAAGCAATCTATGTTAGAGAAAGTGTTGAACTAAAATTGTTAAAGATTTGCACAGCTAGGAACCCCAGAAGTTAGATAAGGCCATTTTAAGAATAATGCTTGTTAAACAGTGTTTCATCCAACAGTATAATTACTCTTTTATATGTATGTGCAAATTAGAATGCATAGGTTACTGATCAATTGACTATAATTCAAATATTTCTTAATCCAATTATTTAAATTGAATAATAGCCCCAATTTCTAACACATACTCAAATGTTGGCAGCTATTATAAACTTTATAATTCTCAATATAAAGATAAATATACCTACTCGATAACATAATTCAAAAATTCTTTTGATTCCTGGAAGAAAAGAGAGATGTTAACATTTTGACTAGAAATAAAACAACAGTAACAGTGAAGCGTCAGGAGCCGCTCCGCTGCCTAATACAAGCACCCAAGATCGCTGACAGGAAAAAAGCCTCCATCGCTTTAAAACGGCTGTTCTAACTGCACGGCTAGCTTCGCGGCGAGGGACAAGGCTCCTTGCTTAATATAAGCACTCCCCCTGCCTTCGAGAACTTAAGAATGGCAGGGGTTAAAATATGAAAGTTTTAGAAATAGCCAATTAATAAGAAAGAACAATATAATCAGAGAAATACAACTACACATCCAGCCCAGAACTGGCTGAGTCTAAAAATGGGAAGAGCAGCAAGGAGGAAGGCTTTATAATCTGTAGACTCAGCCCTATTGGTTACTGGACAGAGTGAACCCTACGTGACTGCTGTCTCCACCAATCACGGAGAAATAAAACAATAGTAACAGTGGGCATTACTATATTATCTACATAGGAGCCATGCGGTGGCACAGTGGTTAGAATACAGTATTGCAGGCTAACTGCCCACTGCCCAAATCACATTCTCTTTGTGGTTGGGGGAAAAAACCCTTACATAAATGCCTTTGGAATATGACCCAATTGTAAAACAGTGCAGAAACAAGTAATATTAGTGCCTAGGCTTAGATGTGTTATATTCCACTATTTTTCATTACTTGCACAGAAAAGTGCTTTTCTCATCATATTCTGAGTTAATATTTACTTATTTGATTTATATTGAAAATAGTTTGTTAATAAGCTCTGTTTGACAAGATTTGTTACTAAAGCAGAAAATGAGTTAAAATTGGCATGAAAGTCAGAACAGCCAGATATTTCTATCACATGGTGTCACAGTTAAAGGTTAAGCAAGGAAAATCACAGATGACAAGATAGTTTATACTGTAGATGCAAGTTAAGCTGTTGAAATACTCACAGAGCTTGTGAAGTTTCCCTGGACAAGGCCCTCTGCAAAGAGCTGAGATTTGAAAGCCTTCACAAACAACAGCAGAGAATCTACTGAGAGCCCCTTCATAAGGGCCTCATATTTGTCTGTCATAGACCACCGACAATGTTCCAGGATTAAGAGACGTATATCTCTGTGCCACAGGAGAAAAACTGATCATTACATGTTTACTGGTATGTTGGTTTTAACAGCATCGCCTATAAGCTACATTCGGATCCAAAAGTAAATGCATTTGCATTTACCCAAACTACATCATTCCAAGTACAAATCAACTCCATAATCAGGGGAAAATGTGTGAACATGTGTATAATTTACATACTTTTTACATAAACATTCTGTACATTACATATATTTGAATTTCACATGCATTTGTCTTTTACGGACACCTCCCTCCCCACACAACTGAGTATAACTAAATATGTGATTTTTAAACAATTTGGAGATAGGAATAATTAAAGGAAGAAAATCATTTTCCAACATGCAGGGCATAAAGGGGTGGGAGATCAAATCTGTTTCTAGAAATGAAGGGTACGAAATATAAGAAAACTTCAAAGTAATCTGCTCATAAAAGACCATCTGCTCATAATATACACCCAAACAAGACCCAGTCCCAGTCTTGTTTCCTGTTTCTTGAACTGCAATTTAGTCCTTTAGTTCTGGGTACAATTTTTATATAGTGAAAAGTTTAATAAATCTTGCACAAGAAAGTGTATTTTCTTATCTGATGTTTTCTAGACTAACACAGCAGTCACTCAAGATAATTGAGCACTCAAAAAGTTTATTGCAGTAATCAACTCCCAATTATTCTCCTAAGTATTACGAGTCTCAATCCTCGTCTTATGAACATGCAATATTTCATCCCTATCTTGTTCTTATTATCAATTGTTATCCATGTACCAAAATATTTCACCGGAATGGATGTGGCCAACATTTCTGGAGCGTTTTGGGTTTCTAAGGGGATGGAATCAGGGACCAGTTTTCAATGATAAATGTCATTTTTTGCTGCCCAATATCAGCAGTGTTGGTTCTGTTAAGCCAGAAGCCATGAATTAGAAATTCCAGTTACTAAACTAAAGATGGATTAGACAATGAACCAAAAACAAATAAATCTTCTTGCATAGCGCAATGACTGAAATCATCCTGGTTCATATACTCCAGACACTTACTTGGCCAGAGTTTCTGGCTTGATAAGGATGTTGAAGTAAGTCTTCTTCAACTGCTCAGTTATCATCTCAAAAACTTCTGGAGTAAAACTGAAATCAGCTAAGTGGTCAATGATGAGCTGAAACAGCAACTACAACAACAATAATAAACTAATTCATTATTTGACCCTTCTTAAAAGGACTTTTCAGAAAGAATTCAAGGCCCGAATAGATCAAAACTTACAGGTAGCTTATGATTGAAGCCTTTCACACGAATGATCAATCCATGTTCTCCGGCTACCAGCTTATATTCCAACTGAGCAACATCAGCTTCATATGCAGGTTCAGCAAGGTTGTGTGCAAGGATGTTCACAAAAGTATCAAAGAGCACCACACTGACCACATTAAGTTGAGACAAGGGAGACAAAGGTAAGAATTTGAGAATGTTTCTTTGGGAAACTTTTTGGAATTACACATTCCTTCAAAAACAGCCAAGGTTTTGATTGATTGATTGATTGATTTTATTATATTTATATGCCGCCCTTTTCCCCCGAAGGGGACTTATGACAAAAATCAACATATTTACAGAAGCAGAATTATAGAATGCATCAACCAAGTATGGTCAACATTTGTTTTATGCATCATTTGAAATGTTACATTGTGGACATGACACTCCTGTCATACTTGGATTTGGATCATTTGAACTATAAAAATCACTAAAATGCTTGCTTTTTGTGATCTGAAGTTGCTTTCAATATAATAAATTCTGTTCTTTTGAATGCAAGAGGTTAATATTTTATGTCATGGGCCCTTTAATTAAGAGTCTCCTAATTTAATAAGTTATAGCTAACTGCAATGTTGCATCAATTGCTGCTTGACTACATATTGCATTTAGCTATAAAAATGCATAACAGCATGAGAGCTCCTACTATCAACTATCAGTACTTGCTGTCCTAACACTCACTCCCTAACTTAAAGCTCATTTAAAATATTTTTACAGCAAAACAATAAAACAAATCAAGGATTAGACCAAAACCTATAACTCTTACTTCTCAGCAGATTGCTGGATCAGCGGTGAAATCAGATGGAAACGGATATAAGCTGGGGAGGGGGAAAAAAGCTATAATGAGCAGTGGCACACAACACAGAATTTTTATCAAGTCTATGTATCTCTTCTAGACCTTAGATTAGGATTCCTCTATAAAAAAAGCAGGTTGATATCTATGTTGATTACGGTAGATTCACTGTCCTTTCTAAAGCAGCAGTCTTTCCAGTCCTACAGGCTACATGTTCATGCTCACAGCCATATCATTCATCATGGAAAATTGTTGCACATAAAACAGACCATTTAACACTCTGACCTCCCTAATGTGAGGGCTCTCTGGCCACTGGATCTTAAAAATGAAAGCCTTTCCAGGAAATAGGAGCTAAAAAAAATAGATAGGGGACTCTGACAAAGCTGTATTAAAAAGTGGATATTTAGAAAGATCCTTGGAGTCTTTTTTTTTAAAGTTTGGGGGGGGGGGAGTGCTCTATCCAATAGGAAGATTGAGACAGCACATCTAGCAAACAGAAGGACATGTATATAGGTAGTTCTCAACTTACAACCATTTTTTTAGTGACTGTTGGAAGTTACAATGGCACTAAAATAAGCGACTTATGACTGGTTTTCACAACCAATGGAGGATCTTTATGGTCATAAATTTGGATGCTTGGCAAATGGCATGTATTTGTGACAACTGCACTGTCCCAGGGTCATGTAACCTGCCCAGCTGGCGTCTGACAAGCAAAGTCAATTGGGGGGGGGGGAGCCAAATTACTCAACAACCAGACAATTCACTTAATAATTGCATGATTCATGTGGCAAAAAAAAAGGCTGCAAAGTGGAGCAAAATTCATTTAACAACTGCCTTGCTTAACAATGGAAATTTGGGGATCAATTGTGGTTCTAAGTAGAGGACTATCTGTACGGTGGTCCACAAATCAGTGATCAAATACTGAGCTTGACATTCTAGTATCAACATAAAGAGTAAGGTTGTTAGAGTCTAGAAGTATCTCAAACCAAAGTCAATGTTGAAATGACAGTTCAGGTTGTGTTGTCTTCATTTTAGAAACTGTAACACAGAAATGGAATAGAAACCACTGGTTTTGTCTTAAGTAATAAGTTATATATCAATGTATTGCTTGAGGTAAAATTTTCATCAGATGGTGCTCGATTATAGGTGGTTTCATGGATGAAACGTAAAGGCTAAAAAGTGAGGATTTGTTAAAATAGAAAACCTATTTTATGTTAGGAAATGTATTTGTAATATTATTTTTAAATGCCCTTTCATACATTTAAATTCTAAAGCCTGCTCAATGCCAAGTTGATAGTGCAACTCAATAGAAGTGACACATATGTAAAGTGAAACACTGATATGGGTTAATGCCAGACAACATTGCCCAGAGATATATCTGGAGTAAAACAAAAGTTGCCATATGAGAAATCAAAAGGAATAAGTGCTGTCTAAGCCATAGGTAGAGGTTCATTAGGCGTTTTACTCAAAGACGCCACAAAATAGTTACCTTTAGGGATTTTGAATTTGTCATCCTTCTTGTACCACAAACAACCTTGCTGAGAACTCATTATGTTGACTGGATATTCTGTCTGAGGGCAATCAGGATCCTTCAAAGCAAAATCAGTTGCTACAATGATGAAAGATGGGGTTATTATTTCACATCAACAAACAAGTACTATGTAACAAAATGAAATGCTTAAACCTGTTTATAATTAAGCAACCAAATGGCACAATGTTTCTGTGACAACAAACAATACAGATTCCCCTAATTTCCCCTAATTCGTATGGGGCCAAAATGGCAGAAATCTAACAGAATAACTCTGTTACTTACAGACACCTTTCTTTTAAAATGGCAAAATAATAATAGCATACACAGAATGATTATAGTTTAAACTATTTAGGAGGAATTCATACGTTACTCACCAATGTATCTATTTTCTTCTGGCAGGTGTAAGTCAGGATTTAATTTGAAGTCACTGGCCCATGTGTCACTCCAGTGTTGATCAACATCTGTAAATATTAATATTACAATAACTTGGTAAAACCACAATAATAAACCTAGTTTCAGTGATATGCATAGCTAAGATACATGCTTCTTCTCTCATAACACATATCAAATTTCCAGAGATAATGGAGGACATTGAAACATGCATCGAGCTGAATTTATACACAGCTCATAAACCTGAACATTCTTTAATTAATTCTTTAATTAACTACGGCATAAATTCCACCGGATGGATCAGGAATTAAGCAGTTACAGCTAACTTAAGTCATTTTGATTAAATGGGTCCAATCTAACCATGCACTGTATAAATTTGTATCCAATCTATTTCTACCCTGTCTAAAATTTGTTAATATGAATTTGTTTTAACAGTCAAATCATGATGAGCCATAGAGTTTCTTCTCTGAGGATTACTGCAATGAATTAACATAGCCATTCTGATTGCAAGCTCATAATTTAACAGTCTATAAAATTTTGCTTAGTCCAATAAATATTTTGTATGAATGATTGTCTCATCAACAAAATGTTAGAAAAATTCCAACTATCAACAATCTTATTATGACTCACTGTGAGATAGGAATTAGGTAAATGCATTCTGTTTCCTGTTGCATTAAACTATGGTTTAACTATAATTTTCAATGTTAAAAATCATTTGTGGATGGTGAAAGTGAATTAGTGTAAGGCTTGTTGAGCTAGTTTCCAGTAATTTTTCTTTTTGAATTGCCTCTAGTTTGTATTGCTATGATCAAAGACAAGAGAAAGACAACAAAATAAACTAGAGGAAAAGGCCAGAAATCCATAAATAAAAAAATCGTTCAATTACATCACAGTTTATATGAAATCAAACCGAATCAAAGCTTTTTATACTGTCAATTTTAGTTCCTGAAATTTAGACAGATGGACTATTCTTATACCTTCAACACTGTATTGTGTCCCAAACCATTTCTCCTTTAGGTGACACTGGCCTTCATGGGAGGCAGATAATAAAATAAGATTGGCTTGACTGGGAATCAGTTGGTTAAGTGCTTTAGCAATTATCTGTAAAAAAAAAAAAAAAGATTCAATTAGAACTTCCTTCTGTGACACAAAATTCCAGATCTTTATTTGACTTCCCTTTGAAATGAATGATAAATCTTGAAGTAATAACGTTTATCTTCTAAAACAGGAACTCATGGTAAAAATATTTTCCTATCATCCAAGGTCAGAGTTATCTTACATATTAAGCAAGAGCTTTAACATTTTTCACCTACCTCTGGATTATATTCAAAGAGAAGTTGGTCTCCTGTCAAAATATCCTCCTTTGGAAAAAGCTGCATATTTTCACAAAGACTTTCTACATATTCAACTGGATCAGTCTGAAAAAACAAATCATTTTGCTTCATGATATGGTCCTTTGAATATTTTTTTCCATGTAAGCTAACTTGGAGATGAATGCAGACCATCATTTTCCCTACAGTTTGGACACTGTTGCTTTGAATGAAGAACCAGATTTAGTTACCAAGGAGATGAACTCCAAATTCTTAAGATATATCAGCAAAATGTAATTCAAATCACTAACATTCTGATCAGTTATGTCATTTCTATGTTTACCTGCTATATGTCAGACAGCATCAATAGAAGAACCCAAAATTTGTGGAAGCATAGAAATATTTTTTTTAAAAACCCCAAAATTCTTAGAAATGATAACAAACATCTGAATGAAAGAGCGTATGTTTAGGGGTAATGGAAGGTTAAGTGTTAATTTGAGTTGAAAACCAAAAAGGAAAATTTAAAAAATTAAAATATGTAATGAGACAGGAGTCGATATCACGAAACCAAATACTCAGAAGAAGAGTGTTAATATTTTGCATGACATAAATCTGATCATCTCAATACCTGTTCTTGATAATGGAATTCATTCGCTTCAATCTTCTGGATCTCTTCCCATATTCTGTGGATGAAAGCAGTGTATCTTCAATATATTTTGTTAAGTATATATTTGCAGAAATAAAGGTTTCAGAGTAAAAGCATACACAAACTTTCAAATACTCAGCAGCCAAGCCAAAAAGGGGAGTTTTTCTCATTTATCAATAAGGGTAGAACATGTCTGACTCTATTCTGACCAATTCAAGGACCTAAATATGCCTCATACCTTTACAGCAGGGATGTCACGTGACATTACCGTACGACGTGTTTGATACCCCTGTCTCAGAACCTCCTAGGTCAGAATGTGACTGCCTTCCCACTTCCAAATTTAGAAAATACACTTTTACTATGCATCTATTATGAAACTACTTTCAATTGATTTTAGACAGGTAATGGATAACTTACCTTAGGAGTGAAGGCCCTGCACGCGGGGGTGAGCGGGTCGAAGCCACACTAAACTCCGAAATGGGAGGAGGGAATTGGGGCCCAAAAATCCCTTCCGCGGAAATGGGAGCCCGAGGCAGTTGGATATCAGGAGACCAACCCTGCTCTGTAGGGCGCGCTGGGGAAGCACGTTGCGGGATCAGCACTGGGGATGAGCTGCTAGGCGCCCCAGAGGCCTTAGATGGTGCCTTGGTCTTATCCTTGCGCTTCTGGGACTTGTCCCTAATGAGGCCCGAGGCCTATGGCTGGAGGCCCTAGTAGCGGCCCTCCCGGGCCTTGGGCTAGCCCCTCCCTCACCAGGGGAACAGGGCTCACAAATGGGCTCCACGGTACCTTTGGACACAGACTGGTCTGCCATTGTAGCGAGCGAAAGAGAGATTTCGAAAGGCCCAACCTCATTTAATGAATAAACGCCACGAAATTGCTCCACCACACAAAGCGCCATGTGAAAACAGTAGCTGTGCTGAAACGACCTCCTCACTGACTCAGCAAACCGCAAGTGAGGGAAAGAGGAGGATCGTCGGGGCGGCGCCGATGCCTGGGCGCGAAATTACACGCCCCGCTTTCTCTGGCCGATTCCGGCGCGTGCGCAAAGCCCGATTCAAAATGGCAACTGCCCCAGAGGGCGCGAATATTCAAACCGCCAAAGTCCCTGAATGGACGCCTGGGAATCCTGCAAGCCGCAAGCCCCGTGGCGAAACTGGCCACAGTTCCATCCAAATAAACACCGCGTGGCAAGGGACGATGCCTGGGTGAACCGCGCCACGTAGGTGGGTCACTCCCGGGGCATGGCGGCGCACCAGCCCAGGACGCGCACAAACAGTAAGCGAGGGGAGGAAACACCAAACTCCACTCTTGGAGCGCCTCTGCTGTGTCCTGGCGTGACGAGCCTATGGACCTTGCAGCCCCCGATCCCAGGCAAGAGATCCGACGGCGGGGAGGGTCTGGGCTGGCAGCGAACTGCCGCCTCCACCTCTGAAGGAAATAGACCAGTTTAAAAACCGCAATAAGTGACTGCTGAATCCAATTAGATGAAATTTGTCGATTAGTCTAGAGAGAAAATTGAGATATGTCTCGTTAGGCTGGACTGAGTAAAAAAACTGGCCCGGTCCAGTCAGAGGAGGCGTGGTCAAAATTTACATACTCAGTCTCTAGGCTAATGGACAAAGTTAACCCATGATTTGATTCCCCAAGCAGCACACAGGAGAATCAGCCATTTTTTTTCTAATCTTCTGCTGTTCAGGTTTTTGAATTATATTCATCTTTAACCAACACAGTCAGTGAGTGAACTAGAAAACAGTGGGTTAGAGAAAGGAATAGTACCTTTGAAAAGAAGTATTTTCACTCCTCTGAATTTCCCGTTTCTCCATATAGTTTTAACAGCTATGTACTATGTCAGCTCAAATATACAAAACACAGAAAAAAGAAGGAAAGACACAAACAACACCAACTTTTCTTGACTAAAATCAAACAGAGATTTCATTACCTTTGCTCAGGTCCTGCTTGCTGCAACATTTTCAAGTACTGGAATACAACGTGAGCAACCTGAAGGAGGAAAGGTTCAAAATGTTCAAGTCAAGGACATCTGAATAAACTGAATAAGCTTATGAATAAGCTGAATAACCATTCTAAACTGCAATTCAAATTTACCTCATAGAAATGCTTGTAACCTTCATCAGTCAGGGTCACACAAATACTGAAGACAGAGTAGGTTGAGTTTTGCTCAAACCCGGTCTCACCATTTCCTCCATACAATGCAAGTGCCCAGAATCTGGAAAAAACATTTACCATACTCTTACAAAAATTAAGAAGTGCAAATTATTAAAAATTTTAATATGTTTCCAATGTACCACCAATGATTTGTAACTCTGATTATCTGTGCTGCTGGAGGAAAATCTAAAAATATTCAACAAATGAACTTCCCTCAGAGGCAATGATCTTGGCTCAGCCTTGAAAAATGTAATATATGTAAGGAAGTGGTATTGCCTGTGCCCTGGGTGAGTGGGTATTTCTGTTTTAGTCTGTTTTAGTTTAGCTATTTTGATCCTATTTGCCTATCTGGCTTGGTTTAAGCCAGAAGTGGGCAACTATGGCATCTTTATGACTGGTGACTTCAACTCCCAGAATTCCTGAGTCAGTATGGCTGGCTCAGGAATTCTGGGAGTTAAAGTCCACCGGTTGTAAAGTTACCATAGTTTCCCACTCCAGGTTCAAGCAAATGAGAGTATAATTTGGGCTAGACTCAGTGTATTGTGCTTAGTTTGGAGATTTTTTTGTGCCATGTACTTTTCAAAAAAATTTTTTCCTGATTTAAGAGGCAACTATATTATCTACAATTGGAGACTCAATTCTGTGTTTATTTTGATTTTATTTTCTCAGGCAGTGTTTTTTTTAACATCACTGGCTTGTCTTTTGGTTGGTTACTGCTATTTTGCGAATCAAAATTTCTCCCAGTCCTACTGTAGAGCTTTTTCACACAAGCATTCCCAACACTCAATATTCTAGATGTGGCGGACTTCCCAAATGCCTTTAGATCCCTTATCTGGGTGTTGTCATTTAGGCTAATACCAGTTTACTGTCTGCAATTCTTTGCCTGTTTGACAAGTAAAAACAAGCCTAAGGGAAGCCTTGAAAATGGGATGGAGAGGCCTTCCTTTATTTAATTCCACAGAACAGCATCTGATCTCTTGGCACTGCATCAGAAGCTTCACTCTAATTGGTTTGTTTTGTTGCTTTCTAGTGGTCTTTTGTAAAAGTTTGGTGAAGCTACTTCAACACCTTCTTGTTGGAGGAGTTAAAGTGGAATGTCTCATGTTTTTTTTTCCTGTGCTGAGATGCTATACTGAAAGCATCATGCTAGGGGATAGAATCCTGGTGACTCATGTAATGAAGTGGCACTACTTCACATGACCCTTGTAAAGTGTTCTGCTTAAGGTTTTCAAGCAAGGGTCTGCTTCAACCTCAGCAAATTTATCATGGCAAATACCAGCAATTTTCATTTGTATACATACTTTTTCCTAAGATATGAAAGAATGCTTCCTTTCCCTTCATGTCCAACAAGCCAAGAAATATAGTGAAGTGGCTTCACCCTGCAAAGTGAAAAAACATTAACCGTAATTTGAAAATTCAGGTTAAAACATAAAAAAATAAGTCTGTAAAACAGGCAGCCCTAAAATGATGGGAATTGGGGGAATAATACTTTATAAAGGTCACCTTCCTGGGTTGCCATAAGTAGAACATACAGGTAGTCTTCAACTTACAACAGTTCATTTAGTGACTGTTTGAAGTTACAACGGCACTGAAAAAAGTGACTCAAGACCATTTTTTCACACTTATGACCATTGCAGCATCCCCATAGTCATGTGATTTATTATTCTGGTGCTTGATAACTGATTCACATTTATGATGGTTGCAGTGTCCTGGGATCATGTGATCCCCTTTCGCAAACTTCTGACTAACTAGGTCAATGGGGAACCACATTAACTTAACAACCATGTGACTAATTTAACAACTGCAGTCATTCCGTTAACAAATGTGACAAGAAAAGTTGTAAAATGGGGCAAAAGTCACTTAATAAATTTTCCACTTAATAACATAGGCTTGGGACTCAATTGTGGTCATATGTCAAATATGGTTCCACCACAAATGCGCGAACGACAAAAGCGCGCCTGACTAAACTGCGGTGACAAAAGCATGCCGACGAATGAGCACTGAAGCGCACCGACAACAGCGCGCCGACAGAAGCGCGCTGTAACCCTAACCCTAACCCTAAACTAACCCTAAACCTAACCCTAAACCTAACCCTAAACCTTACCTTAACTTAAATCGCGCTTCTGTTGGCGGGCTTTTGTTGACGCGCTGTTGTCGGCACGCTTTTGACATCACGGTTTTAGCGCCGCGGTTTTGTCGGCGCGCTTTTGTCGTTCGCGCATTTGTCGGGTCACAGTCAAATATTACCTGTACTTGCTATCATTTAAACTTATATAACACGATTATCAAAATTAAATGGTCAGATATTCCACACTAGACTTTTAATAAATTGACCTAATCCATTTTCACTGAATATCCTTGGAAGTAGGGAGGGAGGGGGCAAGGCAGGAGGGAACAACAATTTATAGTTACCTGTAATACTGTTCTTGTGGAGGAAGAGCCCAAGTGATGTTTAAAGAATGAGTTTTTCGAATTGGAACCACTAAAAATAAAGAAATTTTCGTTATGAATAACTAAAGTCAGGATAATTCCAGATTTCTCAACATTTCCACATGCGAAACAAAAAACAGCATGCATTTTAAAGCTAGGAATTTTAAAACAGATGGGGATTCACAGTAAATAGCAGTGGTAGTTACCCAGCTACATCACTCACCTCTGTAAAGTTTAGGAAAATCTGGAGTGTCAAAAGGATCTGTCAGATGGCCAAATGTTGGTCTGGTTAAATCACTTGAAAAGAAAGAACACATATATTTACATATATGCGTGCACACACATCTTCCTAATTCAGCAAGGACCATCACAAATCAAATCACTCTATGAGATCAGGCCGTATATATTTCTCAACACCGGTTGTTAAGGGATTATTCAATTCCAGGGATCAAATCCTTAGTCGTAACGAATTATCAATGTTGCCGCTTGTTCATCAGAAAATATTTCTATCTATGGCAATACACACACAAAGCCTATAGCTATGACCAAGGGCTTCTGGATTCAGAGTCCTGTTCCTATTTATAAAAATAGCATGTGATTTCTTTAGGGATGTCCCATTCTGTTTTGCACTTGGAATTTAGCTTGTACATGTGGAAAAGACAAGAGGGTCTAGATAGCATACAAACAGGTAAAAAACAAAATCACTATGCAGAGCAACAGGTCTGTCTGTCTGTCTGTCCGTCTGTCCGTCCATCCATCCATCTATCTATCTGTCTATCTCTTATATTTCTTATTTGCTAACCGCCCATCTCCCTCAGATACTTATTGCAACAAGAAATGTATGCATGCTTGGTCAAGATGCCCATCCAATCTTTATCCTTGAGTAAAAAAACAGGATCTAATCTTTACAATGTATTGTGGGAGCTGCATTGATTGCAGATCTGCTTCTGGGTCAAATTCAAGGTGTCGGTTCTCACTTTTAAAGCCCTGCTTGCATACCTGGGGACAGGTTATTCGAAGGACTGTATTCTTCCAGCTACATTTACCTGATTCTCCAGAGCAGGCAGGCAGAGTAATGGGTCCCCTCTCTTAAGGAGGTCTACCTTCTCCATTGTGGCTCCCTCCCTATGGAACATCATACTTGGGGAAATAAGACTGGCCCCCACCTTGACACCCTTTCAAAAGGACTTAATATAGGTTTTTTGGGACCCCAGGATCATATGGAGCCCTTAAATTGGTTGGTTTGGTTGCTGACACTTGGAGGGAGGGGTTACTGAGCTTTGTATTTGGGATTTTATTTTTGTAAGCTATCCAGAACCACTATGAATCAGACAATCATATATATTTTTTCTAAATAAATTGATAAATATGTGAACAGAATTTTCCTATATATTGTATAAAGTGTTCTCTCCAACTCATTTGAGTTATATGTAGAAATCTGAAACTGACTAAATCGGATTTTTATTTTCTCCTTACTATTAACTTTAAGTAGTTTGGCAAAAGAAACAGAATATAAACCAGCAGCTGGCAAGTGAGAGGAAAGGATGAGAAACTAAAGACCAGGGCTCAGTAAATCAAATCTCTAATATTATATAAGTTGGAGAAGGGTGCACCCAATTTAATACCCTGCTTATTACACACAATAGGAAAATGTATCTTACTTATTTGGGATCTCTGAGAAGATTTCAGTCACCCATTTTTCCAGAGTATCCAAGATTTCTATTGAGGAAGGGGAAAAAAAAGTGATGGCACATAACAGGGAAAACAAGCAGCACATCATCAGGAAAAGAAGAGAAAGGTGAGGATCTGTTGTTCAAGCAGCCAATGCAGAGGTGCCAATATTACAAAGCCCACAGGCTGAATTTTCTTGGAATTTCCTGTGGAACTGCTCCACCTAACTGAAGCAACAACATATATAGGATTTTTAAAACTACCTCCTCCTGTGGGGATACCAGACCTAATCTGTAATCATCCAGTGAATCACTACTTAGTAGTTAGTTTAGTTTAGTTTAGTTTAGTTTATTTAGCTTGTATGCTGCCCACTCTCGGAAGACTCCGGGCGGCTTACAAATAAAAGGGAAGGGGGAATATAAAATAAAAACAACAATTAAAAATACAACAACATTCATAACATAGGATGGGGCTGGATAATTCAACAGCCCCAGGCCTGCCGGAGCAGCCATGTCTTGGTCGCTTTGCGGAAGGCCGGAAGGGTAGTAAGGGTCCGGATCTCAACGGGGAGATCGTTCCGTAGGGCCGGAGCAGCTACAGAGAAGGCCCTCCCCCGGGGGGTCGCCAGCCGACATTGGCCGGCAGATGGAATCCGGAGGACGCCTAATCTGTGCGATCTAATGGGTCTCAGGGAGGTAATTGGCAGGAGGCGGTCTTTCAGGTAGCCACGTCCGATACCATGTAGAGCTTTAAAGTAGCAAAGGAAATGTTCTGCAATTTCAAATGAAGAGCTCTTACCTTTTGACTGCACAACTAAAGTCATATAGTGCGCTGAATAATATCGCTGCCAGAATTCCCTCAGCCTGGTATAGGTATCAATCCCATTTTCTTTTGGCTCATGTTTCAGGGTATCTGCATTACCTGTAAATGAAGTTTACAGAATGAAGAACTGGTTAGTTATGGAATCTCTGCTTGAAACTTTTATACTCATCAAAAGGATGAACGCTCTTTTCCTCTGCAGGGACAAAATACATAACAACTTGGATTTAAACTCATGGGAGTATAAATCCTGCTGGATCATACCAACTATATTAGTTTAATGTTTTGTTTTTTACTGTGGCCAGCCAGAGATATTTCTTTGAGGCTCACAAATATGAGCCAGAGACTCATATTTCACTGTAACAGGTATCCAGAGGCATGGTCTCCTCAAAATAGTATTGAACTGTTAAAGACAAATAGCCCTCAATAGACTTGCCCGTTATGAATTTATTTAATCACATTTTCATGCCACCAAACATAGTGGCTGTCACCAGCTCTTGTAAGGATTCTACAGATTAATTTTCAAATGAAAGTGGCAATGTATTCACGATTATCACAAAAAGCAAAGCTGTCATAGTAAAAGTTCTGAGTAAAGTCTCTGTTATCACAGAATTACTTTTATTTTGTATAGTTTGAGGTGTTATCTGAGCCTCATTTATCCAGATCACACTGTTCTGCACCATCTGCCAGAAAGAAATGGCAAATAACAAGAAGAGTCCTATCTTTTTTCTTCCAATATGTTTTATTTTCCTTTCTCTGCATCTGTAGCCCTTCTTGATGTCTTCCTAAATCCTTATCTTAACTAGCTGAAACAAATGATGAAGAATGCAAATTATAAGCACTTATAAGAGAGCATTGTAAGAGGATCAATATGAGAGAAGACAAGAAAGTCTCACTAGTATATAGGGTTTAAAGTCATGTGTGCATTATTACCTCACAGTACCACATTATACTAGTCATGTTGTTGTGTGTGCCGTGTCACTGTATTAAACTAATTCAGTATTTGTATTTCATTTTGTACTCCTTATATTGATTTCTTTGCTAATGAATGTAATGCTAATGAACCTCCAGATTTAGTTGATTAATCCTTTGCATACTAAAAATTTCCCTTGCAAACACAGCTTGTTGCTTTGTCCAGTAATGTAATTGCTCTGGAGAAGGTTCTAAAGTGCAACTTAACCTCACTCCCAGCTGAAAGGGCTCTAGCAACCAATATACACCTGTTATGTTATGTGTATTTTCCCAACAGCTTCTTCTTCCCTTTTCCAGATATCCCTGTTTAATTCTGTAAAATAATTTACTAATTACAATGGATACTTAAAGCTTCCCATAGTCAGTTTGTAGTTGGGTATTGCCAAAATCAAATCATATTGAAATAAATGAATCAATCAAATCAGTAAAAATGTTTGATTCCACTAAAGTAAACTATATTTGCTACAAATATACATTTGATTTTTTCCTCCAACATGTAACAGCAAGAATTTAATTTCATTTGTTTTACAAACTCAGCATTGTAACATTAGCTATGCTAAACCATTCCCGGCTACAATGATCAAGGCATAATTAAAAACAGAAGTCAAAATATTATTTGATTACCATACAGATTAACTTCTGTACTATCCATAAATGTATACATTAAATCTGGCTGGCTTCAACCCATCACATATTTCTTTCTTTTTGTTCACAGTTGCCCATGCACTCCCAAATCTGCTCTGAATTGCGCTCTTGACCTCTGCAGATTCCAAATTTAATTAGAAACAATGGAGAAGGATGGGGTCTATTTCACTGGTAGATGCTACTGGATTTAATAGCAAAGACTCTTAGATCTGAAATCAACTCAATACCGACAGTCAAACAGGTACACTTACCCCAGAAAAACTTTTTCATAGGATGATCAGATTTGGCGAGACTGCCGAATAACATCTCTCTTCTGTTTGCATCAGAGGGCCTTGCAAGTTGATATTCTGTTTAAAAAAAAATAAGGCTTTCAGATTCAAGATAATCCTAGCCTACAATAGCAACCCTGGCTATAAGAATATGCCTGATGTTCCCAGACAGTTTCCCACAAACTAAGTGAATGGGGAAGCCAGTAGGAATCTGGAAATCGCTCCGGCCACTTTTTTTGTCCACCTGCACTTTGAAGTGTGTGTTAACAGCTCCCCACTCACCCCTCTTCAGCACTTACACAGGCTCCAGAGCACCTGCCCTCGATACTCCTTGCCACCACCCACGCTCCATACCTGCCAATCAGAGATGGGTTGCTGCCGGTTCGGCGGTGGCAGGAGGCTCCGCCCACCCGCTTCTGAGCATGCACAGAAGGATTGCGCAGAAGCGCAAGCACGTGCCCAAACCAGTAGTAACAAAATTGGCAACCTACTACTGCTGCCAATGGCACCTACCCTTCTGCTTGCCTGAGACATCTGCCACTTCCCACTTAATGACCCTCAATAAGTTACAAGAGTAACTGGGACTACCAGGACTGCCATTGCTAAGTTATGCAGTCATGTAATGTTGCATTTTAACAACCTCACTATTTAGCAATGGAATCCCACTGCCATTATAACCTGAAACTACCTGCTCTTCAGTTAGTAAGAGCACCCCTGTGTTGATGGAGGAATGCTACTACCATTTGCAGGCCAAGCAAGGTAGATTTTAAAGTACAATATATGAAATTGAAAGATACTGGAATTCTTACCACTATCCACAGCTTCAACTTCCCGATCAATTGCATCCCGGATCATTAAAGGGTGATGAAAAACTGTGCCCACCTGAAGCAGAAAATCATTGTAAATAGAAATTCTGAGTCTGGTGTAAAATTAAGATGATAATAAGAAAGTGTTTTCAAAAGGTCATATGACCTGTCTCAACATGGTTAATTCCCCCCGCCCTCGAATTCTATGCAAATCTTAAGAAATCTCAATTCTTTTATTCTTCAGTATGAATTGTCCTAACTGTGTACCATCCCAGCTTTTTCTAACAAAAGCCCCAGGCATTGGAAGTTCTATTTAAAATTCTCATTTTAATGTTACAATTAATTATCTTCCTATAGAATTTGACATTGAATGACCCACAAGATTCCTCTCTGCAGAACAACTGTCTTCCTATCTTATAGGCAGTCAGTCACGGCCTCAAAACCCCTTTTCCTCCTAAGATTCCTCTCAACCTCACTGCTAAAGATCAGTGGCACAGATCTTACCATTTTGAAATTAAATGTGCACGAAAGATGTAGTGTAACCCTAAATTTGCTTGACTTAATTAAAAAAACTCACCCTCCCCAAGCACTCTTTCTAGTTAATGTAGTACTTTGTGTCACTGCCCTGACATTCCCTTTCTTTTAAGTTGCCCATCTCTGCTCCACCACAGAACTGCTTACTCATTTTAAAAATCTGTCTTGCTAAGATAATTTTTGTAAGCTTCTGAAGCAATAACTTCTATATTTATTTACAGATCCGTATATTCTCAAAATATCTCATCGTTAAAATATTTTTAAAATTTACTCCCCCCGCCCCCGAGTTTACTTAAAAACTTTAAGTAAAGTAAACCAGCGTAGTGGACTAAGCTTAAAATAGTTAATATTAAATACTTAACTGAAATGTAGTGTCGTTTCACTACATTTTGCAGCTCAGTTACCTATCAAGAGCTTCCTTGAAATACTTTCTCTGTACATCAAACTGGAAGATCGTTCGTTCGCAGTCTGTTGATGCATTGTCACTCCCACCGTGTTTCTTCAGAAAGGCATCAAATCCATTCTCATCTGGATACTTTGAACTACCCATAAAAACCACTAGGACAGAATCCAAATAGGAGAAAGTTATCAATTCTAATAGAGAAACATATAAATAACACAGACATTAGTCTTCTTTTCTCTCATTGCCATCACTAAGCAATATATAGTTGTAAAGTGTGATGCCTCACAACTGCATTGCCCAGCAATGGCAATTCTAGAAGTCCCTGTTGCTATCATAACCTCAGGACTGCATGGGTTGTTAAATGGGAAGAGGCAGCAGTCCCAGGGAGTTGACTCGGGATGGCACTGTGGAGCACCATAGGCCACAGCCAAGCTCTGTGAATGGGATACATCACACTAGTGTGGGCAGGCAGTGGAGTGGTTACAGAGTACAGATCCCTGGGATCTCAAATTCCATAGCTGGATTCCTCTGGATAAAAAGTTGTGACCTTTCTTGTAGCTTCCACATTGACTTTGCTTATGGGAAGCTGGCAGGGAAGGTCTCAAGCGGCGATCAAGTGACTGCAGCTCATTGTGTAGTCATAACTGCAAGTTGGAAACCCAAGAACCCAGTTCACATGATCCTGCAACTTCATGGACCAGTTGTTAATTCCGCCGTGTTGAGTATTGTTGCAATTTCGAACAGTCACTGAACAAATGGCCATAAGTCAAGGACTGCTTATTAGTAATCAGTCATGCAATAGATCCTTTCTTGTTCTGTGCATTCATATGCGCAACAACACAACTCTTCTATAGCCTTTCCGTGTATTACTTAGGAATAATCTATAGAAAAAGCAATTCTCATCTCTACTTATGAGGATTAAACACACAATTAAATTAAATTAAATTAAAGTTAGTCATTAATTGTATTATGGTTGATACAGCAGAATTCTGAGACCAGCCGTACGTAACTGCTTGTTTAACAAAAAGTTACCCAAAATGACTTTAATGACTATTTTGCTTTCAGTAAGATTCTATATCGTTTTGCAAATATGGACACAAATAAGTATGCACTGATTTGACAAAAACATTACAAACATGGGAAATTATAAAATTAAAATTGACTTGGCTTAAAAACAATTAAAGATACATTTAAAGCAAAACGTACTATGTTCCAGAAAATGTGCCAGCCCAGGCAGCTCATTAGGGTCAGAGAAACTGCCGACACCAATACAAAGTGCAGCTGCAGACTGAAGAAAGAGAAATACAGAGAAATGTTTAGAAAAACATCATAGGCTGCCATATAAAAACTGTGAAACTCTTCCATTAAAACAAAATCTTTAAGGATCTTTTTTTCTCCGTTCTATTCAACATAAAGAATGCTGGTCCTTAGCTGCACATGAGAGCCACAGTATATCACAGAAGTGAGTACACCCCATCACATTTTGTAAATATTTAAGTATATCTTTTCATGTGACAACACTGAAGGAATGACACTTGGCTACAATGTAAAGTAGTAAGTATACAGCTTGCATAACAGTGCAAATGTGCTGTCCCCTCAAAATAATGCAACACAAAGCCATAATGTTTAAACTGCTGGCAACAAAAGTGAGTACACCCCTAAGTGATAATGTCCAAATTTAAAACACCTGCTCCCCCTTCACACCTGAGACCTTATAACACTAACGAGTCACATGACACCAGGAAGGGAAACAAGCTACTTGGGCCCCATTTGGACATTATCATTTAGGGGTGTACTCAATTTTGTTGCCACCAGTTTAGACATTAATGGCTGTGATATACTGTATGTCAAAGTGAGGATTTATGACTTTACAAGCAAGACCTGTCTCAGCATCTTCAAATACAAGTTATTGATACATTTATCAGAAAAATCATAAAAGGAGACCACAAAAGCATTGAATATATTAGATTTTCCAGTAAAACAGAAGAATTACTGTTGCACCTACCTAACATTTCTTAATCAGAAAGACAAAGTTTGCATGACTATGCATGTCCCTTACCTTAGTTCATTTTTATGCATACCTTAAAACAGAGGGGAGGGGGAAAACTAAAGTGCATAAAATGTTGTAAATCGAGGACTACCTGTATTACAGTAAAGGATAAAAAGAATATACTTACAACTTAAATATAGTTTTACAAGTCAGAGTAGTTTCAGAAAGCAAAATGAAAGCAAAAAAATTCTTCCATAGCATTCCAACACCCCATTCCATTGTAACTTTGCTACGATTATTTTCATGTTATACAATTATATCAAATTGTGCTGTTTTCCTGACAATTTTTCTCTCTTCATTTTGCAAACATGAAGATTAGCAGCATCTGAAACCACAACTACACTTGCAAATGCACCAGCCTCAACTGTGCACAAACTAGCCTTACTAAATTTTGGATTGCGTTAAATGCAACCTACCATCAATTTACAATTTACACTAAATCACAGACCACGTTATTAAAACTCACACTAATTGCAATCTACCTGTGAATTACACCAATGCCTACAGCAGTTTATTGCTATAACCATTACTCAATCCAAATTAATTATACATACCTGCTTTTCTGTACAATTTCTTTTCCGAGCTTCATCTTATCTGCTAGCTCTTCTAATTCACTATCAGGATCTAAATCTTCATCATAATCACCACATTCATCATCATAGCCTTCTTGGTCATCTTCTATTTCTGCTCCAGAATCATCATCATCATCAGTTTCTTCTTCAGAGTCACCCTCATCTTCCCCCTCTGAAGATACCGCACAAGGGCTACCATCTGGGTTATGCAAGTCCGAAATCAGCAAGGCACATAATCCATTTTTAGTCTGATGTATCTAGAAAGTTAAACAGACATCCAACTAAATATTCTTTTCAATGTCTTGGAATTAAAACTAATTGTATTATTCCTAGTATAGCATGTCTTTGCAGGGTCTCTTAATGAACTATTAGATCAAACAAGGCCTAAACTATTCATTTGTTTTTAAAATACATCTTATGTAATAATGGATTAATTCCAGAATGAACAATGTGGCTCACCCCACCGAATATTAGCATACACTTACTCCACAGAACAGTTCAGATTACTGGTCTTCTATTATGGGTGTCACACAAGAATGAAAAATACATACTTACCTAAAATAAGCTCCAATTCTGACAGTGAGTCCCACTTTCATGTCAAATGCACATATTCAGGAATCATTTATATTTCCAAACTTTCTTTCATAGCAAAGTATCCTTTTGAGTTATATGCCATTTTCATCTCAGAAGCAGAATTTTTCTATAACTTAACTAAATACTAAGCTGGATGGTTTATGCCCAAACATGGCTCTGAACTTCTGGGGACAAATCCAAATCCATGGTTGGTAAATTATCTTGAGTGGTAATAATTCAATAATCCACATATAGATTGGATCGGAACATTAGTCCTACCTAATATCTTGTTTCAACACAAGGCTGATCAGATAGTCGTTTAGTGACTGTTTGAAGTTACAACAGCCTGAAAAAAGAGACTTACGGCTATCTTTCAGATTTATGACCGTTGCAGCATCTCCATAGTCAAGTGATCAAAATTCAGATGCTTGGCAACTTACTCATATTTATGACATTTGAAAGGTCACACGATCTGCTTTTGCAACATTCTGGCAAGCAAAGTTGATGGGGAAGCCAGATTCACTTAACATCCCGTGTTACTAACTTAACAGCCAGCGATTCACTTAACAACTGTGGCAAGAAAGGTCGTAAAATGGGGCAAACTCTCTTAATAAATGTCTCACTTAGGCAGAACAGAAATTTGGGCTCAATTGTGGTCGTAAGTCATGGACTACCTGTCCTCAGAGATTGCTCACAAGCAAAACATGAGCATCCTCTGCAACCTGCCTCCCAACAAAGGATCTAAATTACTACAATCTGCAAATAACTGAAAGACCAACCCTGAATGATTTGTTGTCCCCCTCCCTTGTCTAGTGTTGAAACTACTGTACTGAACACACACACAAACACACACACACTTTTCTTTTAGGGCAATGAATTGGTGAGGGTGGCCTTCAGCATAGAGCATCAGCCTCTCACCTTCTAGATCTCTCCAAATAAAATCAGACTACCATCGCTACGTCAAGCCATGTTGTGGCTGTGGGTGAGAGAAAGTATGGTTCAATTCTTCCGGGCGACCTTTGGTTAAAAAAAAAGCTTGTCAATCCGACCCACCCGCCCGTGTTTGGCAGCCAGCGGGGGCATCTCGGGAGTACCTGTACTGTTTGGGATCACTGGGGGACTTGACGATCTCGGGATCGCCCAAGTTGGGGCTGGGCTCGCAGGAGGCGGCGGCGGCGCCTCCGCTCTCCGCATCGGCTTCTTCCTGGACAGCGCCGGCCTTGGCCCCACGGCTGCTCTCCGAGTCCTCGGGCTGCTCAGGACCGCAGGCAGGCGAGGCCTTGGTTCTACCCGGCATGGTTACGAAGATGACTGCGGAGGAGCGAAGCACGATGGGCCTGAAGGCGAAGGTCTTCCGGGGCCCGGCTAGATGGTCTCTCAGGCCGGCACGATCTCGACCGTGGAAGTCTCGATCTATTCGCAGCGGACTTACTCCCGAGCAACCCGCGATACAGCGGCTAACACTTTCCGCATCCGCCGCGGGCCCAAAACCCGGCCGGGCCGTTTCAGCCTCCAAGATCACAGGCCAGTGCTAAGGGGCTGAACATACCGGCTATTGTCCAATCAGAAACCCGCTTCTTGCCCACGTGATCCCCGCCAACAAATCCCGAGGTTTCTCGGAAAATCGCTTCTCTGATAGATACGTACAGGGGCGGAGGAGGCGGGAGCAGAGCCAAGCATTGCTAGCTCTCTGCCAGCAGCGGCCGAGCCGTTCGGAAATGGAATGTTGCTTTTCTGTGCAAGTGTGTGACGTCCGTCCTGACGTTCGACCAAGACACGGGAATTCTTGTTCGTGGCGGTAGAATTGGTTTGTAAGGAAAAACGGTTTGGGTTACTCTGCGACATGGATCAACAACTTCGGTGTATTTTGAGTTTGTCGGACAACGACTCTCGGCGTTCCGCACTCATTGGTTGGAGCTGTTGGGAATTAAGGGTCCATCCACATTTGGGAGATCTCTTAAACTCTCTAGGAAAGGAAATTTTTTCCTACATTTCTTATATTGGGTTCTTGCACTGGATGTAGTACAAGTAGGCCTTGACTTACAACAGTTCATTTAGTGACCGTTCAAAGTTACAGTGGCACTGAAAAAAGTGACTTATGACCATTGTTCACATTTGCGACCATGGTCACATGATAAAAATTCAGACGCTTGGCAACTGATGCATACTTATGACGGTTGCAGTGTCCCAGGATCCTGTGATCCCCTTTTGCCACCGTCTGACAAGCAAAGTCAATGGGGAAGCCAGATTCCCTTAACAGCATTACGAATTTAAAAACTCTGGTGATTCACTCAATTGTGGCAAGAAAGGTTGTAAAGGTAAAGGTTCCCCTCGCACATATGTGCTAGTCGTTCATGATTCTAGGGGGCAGTGCTCATTTCTGTTTCAAAGCTGAAGAGCCAGCACTATCCGAAGACGTCTCCGTGGTCATGTAGTTTCTATTTTTTCTACTTGCATTTTTACATTTCGAACTGCTAGGTTGGCAGAAGCTGGGACAAGTAATGGGAGCTCACTCTTACGCAGCGCTAGGGATTTGAACCGCCGAACTGCCAACCTTTCTGATCGACAAGCTCAGGGTCTTAGCCACTGAGCCACCACATCCCTTAAGAAAGGTTGTAAAAGGGGGAAAAATTCACTTCACCAATGTTTCACTTAGCAACAGTCATGTTGGGCTCAATTGTCATAAGTCAAAGACTACTTGTAGAAGTTAACGTATTTGTAGACAAAAGTGGCATGTTGGCAGATGTAATGGATGGGGAAGAGACGGAAGGGGGGCTAGCTTGGGATAGCCAAGAAGTACCTCTCTGATCCCACCTGCAACTTAGCAGCTGATGTTGCCTCTCATATAATGTAAAGTAGCAAAGAAAAAGAAGTGGAGAGTGGATAAAAGCCCTCTATTTTCATACAAGATTGGTGTACATAAATTCCATTAACTGTACATAATTAATTGTAGCACAGATAGTCCTTGACTTACAACAGTTTGTTGAGTGGCTGAAATTAAAACAGCACTGAAAAAGGTGACTTATGACCGTTTTTCATATGACCGTTGCAGCGTCTCCATGATCAGGTGATTAAAATTCAAATGCTTGGCATGTGACTCACATTTATATGGCTGCAGTGTCCTGGGGTCATGGGATCACCTTTTGCGATGAAGTTATCAGAAGTTGGGTCTACCTGAGACTTGACTTCTGGGTTACTGTTAATAGAATTGTTGCTTTAATTTCATGGAAATTTAATTTCAATTGACCCAGTTGTGTTAGAACACCTTCGTGCTGAAATTTATTGTATTTCATGTTATCTTTATTGTGTTTTGAACCTGGAGTGCTGGATGGGAAGGCAAAAGGTAAACATAAAATGTATTAAATATACTATTTCATATTTATATTTTTATTTATATTAGGCTTCATAGTAAGGTTTTTCTTAACCATAGTATAGTTAAGTCAATTCAAGCAGTGTATTTTTCTTCTGTATCTGAAAATCCCAGATTTTTGTTAATACCCAATTAAGAAATACATGTCTTTGGCGAAAATTCCACAAAGGAGCTTGAGGTTTTATCTGTCTGTGTCACCAGTGTAACTCAAAAGATAATGGGACCTGATTTGATGAGTAGAAAGAACCTCAAAAAAACTGCAAAACAGTGCAAAGAGACATAAGCAACGTGATGTTTGTTACACAGGAACATTGTTGCTACTGGTGAAGAAGTTGCAACAAATGCTAGAAATTATGCTATGCATGCTTTCCCTGCCTTGTTCTAATCTACACCAACAGGAGTTTTCATATCAGAAACTCAAACCTTGTCACTTTTCCCAATTTTCAGCATCATTTTTGGATCAATAGAGAACAGTATTTATAACAAATCAAATTCTTTACATCAGGGATTGAGATTGATCTAGCAAGTTTTTCTCTTTCATAGGTGATACTTGAAAAATAAGTTCTCCTTTGGTGTTAGCATGGCAGCCATCTGTAGAATTCAACATGATTTACAGCCCTAACATGGTATATAAATTATAATATACTTAACATTGCCTGAATTTCCTTGTTTATTCTACCTAGCAGTTTTAGAAAAGAATTTTACTCTGGAGCATAGCCATACATTTGAAAGAATTTCCTACTTACTATATTTGGATAATTATTTGTACTCATCAGCAACTTAAATGAATAAAATAACCTGTAGTTACCAAATAACATTTTATTTTGCCAAAAACTTATCAAGAACAACAAATACACTACAAGCACTTTTAGTATCTTGTAATATATCATAAATATACAAGAAAATAAAACTTTTTGTAATAATTCCAAATTGAGAAAAAAATCACAATTACTGATTTTTGTTTTACTTACACTCCATACAATGGCTGAAATGAAATGAACATTGTATATGTTTATGTAAATGTTATGTATAATTTTATTTAGGTTAACAGAATAAGCCTCATTAAACAGAGTTGAATTTCTTCTAATAATGGTGAAGAGAACATTGTAACCTTATTTATATCAAGATTCCTTACATTTCTTAATAATTACCACTGAGTTCAGAGATACTGATTATCAAATAAGCAGAAGTATTTGGAGACTGAGTGGTGGAATAGGGTTGGAAAGACTGCCAAAAAATAAAATGAAAGAAATGGAGCAATTCAGCATCTTAAAATCATTACTGCACTTGCTAATAATTCTGTTACTTGCGTCTGTCTTTTATCAACATGCAGCCAAAGTATATCTTCATTACAGCTAAATGCTATTTATTTTAAACCATACTTCAATCTTAGCAGTGACTTCTAATGAACAGATCCAGAAGTGTTTTGAATTCATGTTATCTGCTCAATTTTTAATAAATTATTAGAAACACCAAGCATAATTCAGAATGGGTTACACTATAAAATATTAAATCTTAAGATAAATTCTCAATGAAATGCTAGCACTTACAGCCACTTTTTATTTTATTCATAGTGCAGAATATGTTACAGGATTTTTGTGGACACTGAACAAATGTACTTAACAGTAGTTCCACCAGAACAGACACATCCCTTTCTAAAGACAGTAAATGATGAGAAAACATTCCTTCATCAGAGAAAAAATTCCTACTGAATTTTGAGGCACTAACAGGAGCACTTCTGCTGCAGTGGTGGTGGCTGATATGTGAGCCGCACATTCTTCCCAGCAGTAGCCTTTGAAGCTTCTGATTCCATGCTCTCTGACATCTTCTCACAAATGATGTCCACAAGACGCTCAAAGACCTGTTTCACGTTGATATTCTCCTTCGCACTGGCTTCAAAGTAATCAAACCCTAGTTTTTATTTTGGAACAAAGTAAGAGAAATCAGTGATCAGCTTATCCCAAGGTTGCACTTCATACTACTTTAGAGTTAAATCTTCTGCTCAGTTCATAAGCAGCTGGTTTCTTACAAGAACAACACCTCAGGTTCAGAGGATGTAAGATGGTTTGTCATTGTCTCACACCATATAAAAGAAAGTTTCTGAAAGCATTTAATCTGTGAATGGTCCAACTGGGGGTATGTATTCCAGATTCTGCCTACTTGGGTTCTGCAAGATTTCCATAAGAAGCTCAGTAGTCCATTAATGTATCTGTGCAACATAAGGGTGTATTCTGAACATCCTCACTAGTAAAATGTAACTAATAAGTGATTTTGAATTTGAAGTTTTGCTAATAACATAAGAAAAGCTTTTCCAAATCTATGGAAATTCTTAATCATTCAGCTCATGGTTGTCCCCAAATATGCTTTTTCAAAGGACAATTTAAACCTGAACTTGTTTTTCCTTGAAGTCATTTTGCTTTTCATCCAAGAAGCTTTTTCACTTCTCATCTAAGAAACTTTTTCAAAACTAAAGAAGCTTCTTGGATGACAAGCAAAATTAAATACATCTTGAAGACGACCTAAAGCAGTGGTAGGTTTCGGGCGATACAGCCCAGTACAGCCATACTGGGAGTAGCGGGGAGACGCGGCCACCATCTACCGGTACAGTGGCTCGTTTGGCCCTCCACCCCCTGTGTTCTATGGGCATCTAGGGGCACTTCTTCCTAGAAGTGAAGAAGCTTCTTGGATGACAAGCAAAATGTCTTCAAGGAAAAACAAAGTCTAGTTGCCTTTTGAAAAAAAGCACCTTTCGATTAGTAGTTGGTTCCAGACCCTGGCACAGCCAGTATGCTGCGCACAGGGCTGAGCATCCTAGACGGGCATGTGCACAGTGTGCGGCGCTTGCGCGACCTCCCCCAGGCAGCTGGGTGTTGCAGGGCAGTGGTGTGCACATGTGCACGCAGCGCACGTGCCCGTCTAGGATGTCCGGCCCTGTGCGCAGCATACTGGCTGCGCCGGGTCCGGATCCAAACCACTAACCAAAAGGTGCTTTTTTCAAAAGGCAACTAGACTTTCTTTGTTTTTCCTTGAAGACCTTTTGCTTGTCATCCAAGAAGTTTCTTCACTTTTAGGAAGAAGCTTCTTGGATGACAAGCAAAATGTCTTCAAGAAAAACAAAGTCTAGTTGCCTTTTGAAAAAATACCTTTGAGTCTTTCCGATCACATCAAGATGTATTTAATCCATATATTTTTTTAAGAAGCTGAATAATTAACAATCTTCTACTTCTTCATACTTCTGGGGAATGCATATATTAACCATTGGGTATGTCCGTTGTGATGAGTGGGAAATTATGGGTTTGGGGTCTTTTTCTCATAGAGCACCATTGATTTGTCAGATATACCTTTGCATCTCAATTCTCTTGTGGTTATTTCCCACTTTGCCTTTCTATAAATGTTCATAAGTACCAATAATTCGTGGTGAGAGGTGTAATAATATTTAGTAGCAGCTATGGTAATGGGACCAAAGCATAGACATACTGTATCTTTCTTTCCTGATAAAGGATTGTTACTAATAAGTTTAAATCCATGACTTAATTGCAGGCTCCTGGTTCTTCACTAAAATATTAAACAATGGACAATTGTTTTTGTCGAAAACCTACATAATTTGTGATGTTTGAAATGTGACCTGGTAGCTGTCTTTGAATGTACACATTTTGTTAAACTATAACATTTAATCATGTATTGTAGGATTTCACAGCCACCTTTATCAGTGACATGATTTCTAGGAAATGTTTGGTGAGACAATGAATATGTGACTTTTTTTTTCTAGCTGTGCTGCTATACTCTTCAAAGATCTGAAACAGTTTGGCAATATCTCAGGCCTATAGATCCTATATGTGGAGTGGAATTCCCACAACCAGTCATTGATTGTCATATAAATATACTGCTGATAATTTCCCTCGTTTCAATGTTTATCATTTCTATTACTTCCCTAAGAATTCTGGAAAAACAGCTGTTATAATTGCCAGGATGCTGACATTCCTCAGGCCTGTTTTGTGATTTGAATCTTGCCAGAGATGTTCAGCCAAAGCTGATGTGTATGTTTTTAAGCCTGATCTTCCTTTAATCTTCCTTGGTTTTGCATTCTACGGCACATTCAGTTTCTCTGATGCAACTGTACTCATATTTCATGTATTAATTCACTTCTTAGTTTTAGAAATTATCCTTGTTAAATCAATGGTACGATATTGTGCAAATCCAACTGTGCTTATTGAATAAAAATCACCTATTGGGAGATGGGCGTCATATAAATTTAATGAGAAATTAAAGTGTATTTAAGCAATCTCATGTTTAGTGGGGTGCATAAGCCCAGCATTTATTTTTATGTGAGTCAATGTACTTCCAAGTCAGCTTTCAGTGATTACCTATTTGCGTGACACTGTAATCTTATCTGCTGCAAAGTAGTGGAAAGACAGTGATAAGTATCAGACTAAGATCCTGGAGCCATGACTAGAATAAACAAAAACAAGAAAACCCTGCAGATACAGAAATCTAGTTACATACAATTTAAACATCAGAGTACACAGTGGGGTTGAATGAAGGGTTAGGTAATGAGAGAGAAAGGAGAAGTTTTTAGAGAAGTTTAAGACTTGAACCCAGAGGTGGGCTGCTACAGGTTCGTCCAGGTTTGGGAGAACCCATTGCTAAAGTTATGGCTGGTTCGGAGCACCTCCAAATCCATATCTGGCTGGCCATGCCCACCATGCCCCACCCCTGCCACGCCCCTCCCAGGAGTCTCCACACGGCCCATTTTGGATGCGAGATAAGTGCAGGGGTCACAGTGGAGGCTTGAGGAGGGGGCATTACGGATATTCCAGAAGGCCTCTGGAGCCCAGGGGAGGCAGTTTTCGCCCTCCCAGAGGCTTGAGGAAGCCTCCATAGCCTGGGAAAGGTGAACCCCCCCCCCTGCCGTGGTGCAGGACTAGGCCACATTCACCATAGCCACGCCTACCCAGCAACTGAGCAGAGAACCCGTTTGCTGAATTTTTGAAGCCCACCCCTGCTTGAACCCTGATACAAACTGAGATGTCAGAATAGAAGCATAAGCAGAAGGCTGGTATAGTTATAATGACATATGAAATGGATCAATTCATTAATAGGTATACTGGACAAGGAGAGGAACAGGAAGGTAGGCACAAAGTTTAATCTGAAGGGAAAACACAACGCAGTAAGAAGGCCTGTTGTGAAATAAAGTAATGGGGAAAGGATTCCTACAGGCCTTACTTGAATCAAATATTGGAACTGGGAACATTGCTAACTCAATTTTCATGTTTAGAGGGATAAAAACCTTAGACACAATGACAGACATATGGCTTTGAGATTATCTCAACACTGATTTGTCTGCTGATAATAAATAATATCTGGAAAAGCTGGTAAAGATGAATGTGGCTATAGGTCGGGGAAGAAAGGGAGAGGAGGAGGAAAAAAATAAGATAAGGTTGATCATGTACCCAACTGATCAGCCAATGTTTTCCTTTTTCAATAGGAATAATTCTTTTCATCCTCCATATCACACTTATTCCCCACCAGAATAACTTGCGCATTATCCAGGAATATGTCTTTATTTGAGTGGCCCTGTAAAAAAAAAAGACAACAATCTGATTTGCTGTGAATTGTAGCTACAGAATCCATCAACCTCAAAACAACAGCAACAGCTTGAAAACATCCAGTGTTGTACAAAGATATTGTTGTTACTATATTACAAAGCATTTCGTTCTAGAAATTCCCATTGCTTTACATGTGAGCCAACACCTTAGTATTTGCCTATAAAATTAGCTTAGAATACTGTTTCTTAAGATACGTTCATTGGAAGAGCTCTATTTTCCAAGCTATTCGGCAAGTCTTGTGCAGCTCCAACTAGCAGACCTGCAAGCTTTCCCTTTAACAAGCCTGGCTCAAATATTGATGAAATAGGCTATCATGTTCATTTATCCCATTTAAATTCATAATGCATATATTAAAATAAAGGGGAAAAGTAGGTTTAAAAGAGTGTTTTACTCTCTTTTCTATATTTAGAATTTGAAAAGCTAATGAAACAATGCTTTTAGAAGGCATCACGAAGGCAAAAAATACTCTTTTATATCCTGCAGGGGGAGCCACAAGGTTAAAAACATGAATTAATTCAAGTAAACCACATTGCCCCTGTAATTTAATATACTTCAGCTAGCCAGCATACTTACCATGAACAATTTCTACCGAATTAAACAGACCCAAGTTCCATGGAATATTTCCATATATCTCCTCCTATTTATATTGTCAAAATCTGAGTCTTTGAGATTGCTGACGGAGTTGCTTTCTGATTTAAAATTATCACATATGATAATTCATTTATTCATTATCACATACACGATAAAGATAGAATTCATTTCTACAATCTTTTTGATTATCAGTGGTCCATCCACACTGAGGCCTCTCATCTAAAACAGTGTCAGCCAGTCAAATGTATGCATTTTTTTCAGCACACCTGTTGAATATTTATCACTAGTCTTGCTGATAGGGCCTAGTTTAAATCAATGTTGGAATAGTAATAACTAATCTAGGAAGAGCCAATGGCAATTTTTGGCATTTCAGCACCCATTGGTAATGAAATGATACTCTTAAGCTTCACACTTTGACAGCTCTAAGTGTAATTAGTACCATAGTTAATGTTGATGATGAATTCTCCCACCTGCAAGCCTATACAAATTTACCTGAGAATAAATATGGAATTCAGTGATGCTTACTTCTGAAGAAGTCATTGAAAATTGCAGACAATTTCATAACATATTTAGGTTGGATTTTTTCACAGCTGTTTGCAGTTGCATGTTATATTCATACTACAACAGAGATATAGTTAAATAATGTTAAGGCTAAATATTAAACTAAGATTCTTTCCATACTAAGAGAAATATTATGCATGGTAATATATACGAAGATGTATTTTGGCAGCCATATCATGATTCAACATTCCTAGTTATGGTCTCAGATTTTATTTCAGTGCAAAAATTATGGGGAAATAAAAGATCTTAGAACATGATGCTGCAAATGCCTAAATTTATATGTTTGCAGAATATAATACATTTCTTCTTGTTGGCTCTGGGAAATTGTAGCAATACAAAAGTCTAATCTATGCAGGTTTCTGAAAAAAATCACAGAAGCTTTCTCCAATTTGATCAACTCACTGGCACATTATATCCACTCAGGTGCAATGGTTACCGGTACTTAGCTATATCATACTGCCCCCATTCCACAGGGCCAGTCATATCAATGGGAAAACATTTCTGGGCTTTGGCTTCACTAATCTCTCCAAATGGGGGACAATGTTGCTTCCCTTATCACAATTAAAATAGTCAGGGCCTTTTCTAAAAGGAGAGGAAGTCTTTCAGGTAACTGGGTATATCTCCAGATTAATTTGTATCAACCATTTTATATAGTGAGGTGGCAAAAACGGCAGTGACATGGAAACACAGTGTACATTTTCAAAATTTAAAAGTGTACATTTTTGTCACAAGACACTTTCCTTTTTCAATGGCTATGCTCAATACAATAGTCACTCTAAAAGCAGTAGTTTCTCCTCCTTATCTACTTCCTTGTACTTCATTGAATTAGGGAGGAATCTCCCTGAGCTAGCTTTGAATATTATCTTATTGTTGTGATTTAAATGCTTCAGTTTAGGTAATGGTTCCTGCATATCTCTACCAATGTCATCTTCCTTACTCTGCACAATTATCTTCTTTTCAGTGTGGCATTCTGCCTGTTTGCCATATGATATTTGTATTAGTCCATTATGTGTACACAGGTTTATAGCATTAATCAGTAAAGCAAAGGAAATTAGAGCAATATAACCTGTAAGCCATAGTTACCTCCTTTGCATCTCCAAGTTTTTCCCCTCACTGAATAATGAGATGATTAAATTGAGCAACGAACATGGCCTTTTCTCTCATTCCTTCCCATTTTTCTAGTTTGGTATGAATGAGTGTGTCAGCACTTCTTCAGAGCTGACTGTACATCTTGAACTTTTCACAGAGTGATACAACTTGTGAAGTGCCTGTTCTATTAACATTGAATACGTTTTTAGTCCTTGACACTTTTTTGCTTTACAGGTTTTTTAATTAGGTTATTTTTTTCATCTTGCATTCATCTCCTGAATATTACATTCCCACTGATGTTAGTGTAAATAGGCCAATGAGTTCAAGGAAGATTTAATAATGGTTAGGGAAGATGTAATGAAATCAGTAGGATTTAAGTTAGTCATGATTTATTTAAATGCCACTGATTCCATTGGGTCTAATTCTGCTTAACACTCAGGACAGGGCCCACCTTCTGCTTAATATACAGGACAGGACAAAGCCATAATTTTAGCAAAATGCACAAGGAGCTGGAACATAACCTAGAACAGGGGTCACCAACCCCTGGGCTATGGACTGATACCAGTCCGTGGCCAGTTAGGAACCGGTCTCACAAGTGAGCAAAGCTTCATCTGTCCGTGTGCGGGATCTAGGTAGAGCACAAACCACACACACACCCCCTGCTCCATGGAAAAATTGTTTTCCCTAAACTGATCCTTGGTGCTCAAAAAGGTTGGGGACAACGGGTGGGATTCTACCAGTTCAGACTGATTTTGGACGAACTGGTAGCTCCGATGATCGCTGGGAGCGAACCGGTTTCTCCCCGACAATCAGATGGCCACACCTGCTGCCCGTCTTATTTTCCTACCTTTATGTTCTCAGCTGATTTGTGCAGCAGAGCAGATTGCCACATGATCAGCTGTGTTACTCCTCCGAAGAAACTGGAAGTGAAGATTTCTTCAAACTGTGAAACTGGTTGTTAAATTGGGAGGATCCCACCACTGTTGGGGACCACCAACCTAGAATGTTACCAGTATGTTTCATTCATTTGATTAAGCGTGATTTGTTTCTGTCTGTATGTGTTTAACCACCTTTAGCCCATTTTGAAACTTTCATTACAGTTTCAGTGTTTCTTCCATTAATGCGAGAGGAAAGTGACCCATCAATCTTGTTGGCAGCCAAAACTGTAAAAGTTGGTGTTGGTGAGACTTTGGGACTCAGATTACCACAACCTCACCCACAGCCCTGAGGAACTTTTGAAACTTTCTTTAATAGTTCTAGTTTGGGTGTTTCTTTTACGCTCCCTATCCAAGCGTTCTCTTGGAGACAATCTAGGACACGTATGGCATGCATGCCAGAGGTGGCATGCAGAGCCCTCTCTGTGGGCATGCGTGCAATCGTCAGTTGGACTTTGGGTTTCTGATGCTCTGGTGCATGCGAAGACCAGCTGGCTGGCATGCATGCACGTTCCAGAAACCCAAAGACCAGCTGGCCGGTGCACATGTGTGCGCCAGCCAGCTGGTCTTTGGGCTGCCGGCGATCCAGCACATGCGTTCCATTTTGGGCACTCAGTGCCAAAAAGGTTCATCATCACTGATTTAGGGTGCCTCTGAAATGAGCCTGGGGATGACCCAGAGATAACCCACTCCTGTTGGTCTGAACAGCCTGCTGTGGAAATTCCACTGTCATTTAGTCATTCATCACAGTGCCTTCATGGTCGTTTTGTCTTTGGTCAACAAGAGACAGTAAACACCTGGCCTGTTTTTCTTTGCACTGGAATAGCAAACTCTCAGAGGATTGATAGAGCTGTCTACTAGCAATGCTGCTATTTGACATGTGTATGTGCTATGTGTATGTGCTGTGCTGTGTGAAAAATATGTAACACAGAGATACAAATGTGGAATGGAGGGTTGAGGTAGAGAAGGTTTCTTTGCATGGTCATAAGCAATTCATAGAGAAGAAGAAAGGAATGAAAAATCCAAATGCACAAAAGCACCAAGGCCCCTCTAGTTTCATTTATTCTGCCATTTAATTAAAATCAGTTCTTCCAATCATTAAGCCAGACTTTTGGTAGTGGGTGGTGGAGTGGGATCATCTCAGAATAGGGAGGTTGGAATTCAGACAATCTCCAAATGGCACCATCTATGAAATCATTTCATAGGATTATCACTCTCTTGCAAGGAGCAAAATGCCTCTAGGAAATGCCTCTGGGAAGCATCTAGGAAATACGGTATTAAAAATATGGCTAAGAAAATAAATACTGGTAATCCAAATTAAAGATTGAGCTCTCAATGATATTCAGTGCACTTTCAGGCCAACAACTTGTGATTGCTTTTTCCTTTGGGACATATTGGTGGAGGTGGGAGGAAAAAATGTAGTGTGGCAGCTACAGTACAGTAAAGACAGTGTACCTTATACCAATATACGTTTCTTCTGTCACAAGAGTGAGAAAAGCACAGTAACATGGTCATAACAAAGAGCTCTTAGAGAATCACTCTCTTAATACACAGTGATTTCCCCAATTCTTGCATAATGAAAATGCAATCACCCAAGTTGCTCTGAAACGTGTGAATTTAATTGTGCAGTTTAAGCTGACAGATCCTTCCAATAATATTGCATGCTGTTTTGCTGACCTAGAACCATGCTGTTAAACTCACTGATGGGGAATGTTTGACTCAATCTGACCACATTACTGAGGGCAGCAGCAGGCACATGATCCGAACTGGCACAGTACAAATTTGCTACAAGAAGTAATATATTTCTCTTTTTATGAAAAAAAGCATAAATTAAAACCACTCCTTGATATGTGAAATAATTATTGCAGGGAGGTGCGATTTAAAGAGCAACAAGGCTATCAGCTGCCTGGGAAGTGTTGCATTGTCACGGAGTTAGGGTTGCCATTGCCTTCCTACCACAGTGAGAGCTGTCTGAAGACCAGAAAGACAATAGATGAACATTCCCTATTACCATTTCCCAAGGATTCCTCTGTTGCCTTTTACATCCTCTGCTGTCAAGGAGAGAGGAGGACTTCTTGTTTAAAAATAATTATGCAGGAACCTTATCATGGAAATTATATATGTGAACTGAAGGCAAACAAACCTAACCAAATTATCATTTTTGGGTGCTAGAAGTGACCTAGAAGGCTGACAGATTTTCATGTCCTCCCCACAGAATGCCATGGATTTGAGATTATTTTTGTATAATTTTATATAGGACTACTGATAATTATATTATGGTAATTCTATGGAACTTCTAAGCCTGTGAAGGTGAACCTAAGGTATGTGTGCCACAGGTGGCACGCAGAGCCCTCTATGTGGGCACACGGGCCATCACCCGAGCTCAGCTGGTGGAGTGCAGGGGACATCAGGCATGCAAGCATGGGGTGCGGGGTGCATGGAGGGTGGGGTCGCATACACATTGCATTATGGGTGAGTGTGCACACACTTTCAGCATGCCACAAGATAATGGTTAGCCATCACTGCTTTAAGCCATTAAATCAAACAAGTTACTCATGAAGAAATGCAAACCAAAACACCCCTAAGAAATGACTGTCTCCTGCCTGGAGGACATTATTAGGTAATTGTTTCACTTAACATTAGTCAGCCCCATTGATTTTAAGAGGATTTTGTCTCTAATGAACGATGCAATATTGCACTCAACTTCTACCCAAGCCTTTCTGGTCCATGAAATGAAGTGTCTGTGTGTGTAAATAGAGGTCATTTTTGCATTTCAAATAGCTGTAACTTTTTCACTCACTTCTGTGAGATGGGCAGCCATATAAATGTGATTAATTTGTAAATAAGTTGAGATCAAAATGAATAAAACCTAGATTTACGTAAATCTGAAACACCCGTATGCTGTTATCTATTATAAACAATATTTCACAGTATTCATGATACATTTCAAAATATGGCTGTGGTTGAGAAGAACAATACTTTATTCTACTCATTTTATTGCGGTTGGTATCTTCGCCCTGCTGACACCAATAGGACCAAACATATCCTTCATACCCCTGCATGGTTCTAATTTTTAAAACATTTGTTTTCAATTATAAAATGGGAAAGTGGTAAACTCCAGTCTCTAGTATTATCTTTATGTCCAGAAATGCTTTGGATCCTTCATGGTACCATCAATATTCTCCACAAGTGAAAATGACCAGTTGTTATTATGGCCCAGTGGCTTTTTCTGCAAAGAAAAACGGCAGGTATAAGCTTAGAGCTACCAGGATCATCCTGAAGAGACAGGCTAGAGGGGAAGGATCACTTCCTTGAAGATATTTTGATGCTATCCATGTCTATTCTGACAGCCATTGAATTAAGGTCAATCTGTGCAGAATAACTGTCTGCTCTGTATTTGAGTGCTGATTTTACTTATTTAGGGACTTTATGGTGGCCTTACTTGCTAGCTTAAGATGTCTAGACCAAAAGCATGTTTTGCCACCAAGATGTGACATCTCGATACATTTTAGAGGTTTCTGAAAAGTGGACTTCATTCGTTCCAGGATTTTTGACTAGTGGAAGACACCCTTTTTCCCATCTAAATCTAAAATGTATTCAAGTATATTGGATCACTGCCAAATGTTTTGAATCAGAATTATATTCAAAGAAATGTTGTGTCAGTGTTTGAAGGTTGGACAACATACTGTCACACAGATGGTAAAATGATGTATAGCTTCTGGTAATACAGACACACTCTGTATAATTAGAGTTGCTCTGAAATCTCATAAATAAACATTAGGCAGGACTGATGTTATTCATTGACATTGTGAAATGAACTTGAGTTGACAGTGAATGCCATTAGAAGAATATTTGGACTGCAAAATAGGTCCAGGAAAGGGGGGGGGGAACTGATGTGCATTAATGGAGCATCTTTGAGGACATTCAACATCCTATGCATATTTTATCTGCTGCAATCAAGTCCCATTGTATTCTGTGATAGCTCTTTCTGAGGATGGAATTGGACTAGAAATCTGAAATTATTGTACACATTTGACAGAATCAAAGAAAATAATTAAATGAAGGAACATAAAATTAGGTCAAAACATTTGTTAAACAGCTGGATTTCCTTTCCTGTCTTACAAAATTTGGTATAAGCTGATCTCATACATGATCACCTTTGCTGAAACTGTTTTTTTAAAAAGACATAACATTGAACTGTCCCTACCAGTCTTGTATAGCATTGAAGGACTCCTCACAAGTAACATCATACATCAGGATGAATCCCATTGCTCCTCTGTAATAAGCGGTCGTGATGGTCCTGTACCTTTCTTGTCCAGCTGTATCCTAAGTAAAGTAATAAGTAGAAATAGTATGAGCTTTATGAGTTTTTCCTGGGCCTAATCCTATTGATAATACAATAAACATTTTGTGTGTTTGGTTTTTCTTCTGCCAGAACACTAGATTCATGTTATCCAGTAAGGAAACTATTTTCCGTGAGCAAAATTAATTCCCACTGGGAAATCATGAAGTAGGCAAATAATATTGCATTGCATGTTACCTTTGTAACATTCCATTAATTTCTATTTAGAGAAATAATTCTGGTCTCACTTTGAAGTACAGTCAGATTTATCACACCACTTTTTCTAACATGCAAGTATCAATGTAATGAAAAGCTTATAAATAAATCCAGCCATTAAATGGGCCTTCTATGAATACTTTCCTATGATATGCATAGCACAAGAGAAGTGAGCACTCCGCAAAGCCAGAGCTGCAAATGCTGCTGCAACAATGGTGCCCCACACCTGTCTGTCCAACATGTGGCAGAACATTTCATGCTCATATAGGCCTTACCAGCCACCTGCGGACACATGGTGGACAGCTGACAACCTGTTAGATGTCAAGGTCCTCTTTGAACACAATGGACGAACATCATCCTATGACATATAGCCCTGGGGAAGATATCAGTTTTCCCCAGTTTACTGCTCTTGCGGGACCATATTTTCCATTAATTCCCAAATTGTGCTTTCTTAAAATTGTAGTTCAGCACAGTTGGTGCCCTCCAGGTGTTTAGGATTATAATTCTCATGAACCCATGATCTCTGACTATAAGGTATTGTAAAGGGGATTATTAGAAAGCTGTAGTCCAGGTTGCTTCACACTCTAGTCCACTGCTCTGTTCTCAAGCTTTCCATGCGCCTTATAATCACAAGGAGTCTAGACACACTTTTCCCTCTAACAAATGTTATTAAAAGGCAAAACTTTTGCCAGATGCCACTTACTTCATCAGATGCAAAGAGAGGCTTGTCTAAAAAAAATTATAACAAGTTAAAACCCCATTGTATTTGCTAAAATGTTTTGAAATAGTCTGACATAAGGTACTCCTTGACTTTCAACCACAATTAAACCCAAAATGTATGTCGCTAAGCGAGACATTTAAGTGAGTTTTGCCCCATTTTATGACCTTTCCTGCCACAGTTGTTAAGTGAATTACTGCAGTTGTTAAGTTAGCAACTTGGTTGTTAAGTGAAACTGGCTTCCCCATTGACTTTACTTGTCAGAAGGTCATAAAAGCTGATCACATGACTCTGGGACACTGGAACCATCATAAATATAAGTCAGTTGCCAGGTGCCTAAATTTTGATCACGTGGCCACAGGGATGCTACAACGGTCATAAGGGTGAAAGAATCATAAGTCACTATTTTCAGTGCCATTGTAACTTCGAATACTCACTGCACGAACTGTTGTAAGTTGAGGACTACCTGTAGTTGAGTTCAGCCATCTCTTATTTATTGGTGCTGTTAAAGTTTACATCCCCCCCGCCCCAATGACCACTTTGAGATTTGCCACCGTGTGTCCTGGGTTTTGAAATGGTCCAATAAGTACCTTGTCCTTGCTTTAAATCCTGTTATCACGCTTGCGTCCATTAATCCTTATGGGCAAAGTTTGCCCCATTTGTCTACTGTGCCTTGCTGGGCATCTGATGAAATGAACTGTAGCTCATAAAGTGAATTCCTTTTAATAAAATGAGTGAGGCAGAAAAGGTGCTACCACAGCATAGGCTAACATGGGTCTCCACCCATAGTAGCTTACAGCTACTCTGATTTGTTCCCACTACAGACATTCAAAGTGTTTATAAAAACACAATTGCTTTTTAAAAAAATATTCCATTTGCAAAGCTTTCAGCAGACAGTGAAAGTATTAAACAGCAGCAGGGGAAGCAACAGCCTTATCTTTAAGCACACACTTGGTATTACAGCAGCTCCCCCCCCCCCTGATGTGACCTATCTTCAGTCTGCTGCTTCTCAATCTTAAATTTTTAAAAAATGTCTCTGCCTCAGACATGATGAATGGGAAAGCCTCCTCTTTCACCTATCTACTCCGGGAAGATGTAACATTTTGAAAGGTTCTTATTGATCAAACACCGTATACCATGAAATTCACTAACTTGCAAAAGGGCTTCAAAGGAAAAAAATCTACTGGTACAAGCTATAATTCAACTATGCAGGAAATGACCTTAACTTTAATTATAGTAAAATCAGTGGTTAAATTCAATTTTTTTTTACTACTGGTTCTGTGGGTGTGGCTTGGTGAGCGTGGCAGGGGAAGGATTCTGCAAAATCTCCATTCCCTCCCACTCCAGGGGAAGGTTAGTGTAAATCCCCATTCCCACCTCACTCTGGGGCCAGCCAGAGGTGGTATTTGCTAGTTCTCCTATTACTGAAAATTTCCACTATCGGTTCTCTAGAACCTGCTGAATTTCACCCCTGAGTAAAATCCTTGCATATGCATTTGGCTGTAAGTCCCATTAACTGGATTCACACATTGTGCTAAGTCATGTCTTTTTTTAAAATCCTGATTTGATGAAATACACTATTGGCTACATTCACACATGTTTGGTACAATTGATGGTTTACAAATCACGACTGAATTCACCTTGCAAAGAATCAGATTATAACTTACCAAATTCAAGATACTTGCTTTGTTTAAGCGCTTAAATTGGACTCGGAAGACAACAAGTGAAGCTATTTCAATGGGAAAGTAATGAAAGAGACTTCAGGGAAGTCTCTACCTATTGCATTGATGATGTTACCTAATTTGGTAATAAAATGTCTACAAGAAAATAAGCAAGCTCACAGAGCACCAAGGACCACATTTCAACCCTGAGCTACAAATCTTCTCTTCTATCACTAACATCTACCCACCTGTGCAGCTATATTTTCAGTCAATTGCAAGTTCTGAAAATGTACTGCAGTAGTCTAATCTTAAAGTTATCAGTGAAGACCAGGGGTGTCAAACCTGATTTCATTGAGGGCCGCATTAGAGCTTTGTTTGACCTTGGAGGGCTGGGGTGGGCGTGGCCGGGATGGGCATGGCTAGCTCGACGTCACTCCAGTCGGGGGCACCTGTGATGGCCTGAGCACTCTGCCAACAAAAAGAGGATCCTGAGCTCCATTTTCACTGGCAGAGGATTGCAGGAGGCTGTGGCGGCCGAAAACAGAGTTCGGGACCTTGCATAAGCACAACAGGCTGGTCCTTCGCTGTTTCCCGAGCGGCTCCACAGGCCAGATCTAAGTACCCTGCGAGCCAGATCCAGCCCCCGGACCTTGAGTTTGACAACCCTGATGTAGACTCTTATTCCTTTTTTTCCAGGTAGGGTCTAGTACTTGCTTTACCAGACAAAGCTAATGAGGACGAAGTGCAATAGAAACTAGAAGGGACATTTAAAAATGTTTCTCATTCCTTTGCTGTGGCAAGCAAAAAGCTAGATGCAGAAGGTCTTGAGGAATTGGTGAAGAGAACATTCTTTTAACTCTGGGGAAATGTGTGCAATGTTTAGCCTATTAAGCAGCCTGAAACTTTCACTACTCTTACACAGGTTCAAATAGAAACCATGTTCAATTTTATTCTTGCAAGACCCCTGGACAATCTAGGTGTGGAACAGACTCTCTAGATATGTGGTGTTTCTGATGATCCACAAATGACACTCTGTAACAACAAATGCAGTCTGAACAACATGCAAAACAAGTAGCATGGTAAACAAAGCATCCCTTTACATCATGTTTCAGACTGATATCCATCTTAGTGTTTTGCAGTAAGAAATTTTTGTGGCTTTTAAAAGACAAGTCCACTTTTCATACAGAATGTATTAATCTGTCTGTTTGGGAATGAAGGCATTTTTCTTTTATTTTCCCAAGTTAAAAGCCCAACACTTCATCTAAATTTACCTGCAGCTTTTGCCTTGTGCTATTGCATTCTATGGCAAGAAGATTAGCAAGCAGCCATGTGGTGCATTGTGTAGAAATAAAGCTGCTCTTTCATTCAATTCCTGTAAACTGATTTTTTTTAAAGCATTTTATATGGGAATGTTAAACAGGTGTTTGCTAAAGCCTCTCACGCTCCTTTTCTATTATATAAACCTTTTCTATTATATAAATTCTTATCCCTCTCTTCTGAGAAGAAGAAAAACCCATGATAAAGTTGGCATTTACAGGAGCAACCATGATGATTGCTGTCAGAAAAAGAAAGGTTGCCCTTTGAGTAAAAAATCTTTTCAGGGTAACTTTATGTTAACCGTGATTATCACATTCTGATGACATGTACAGTATTTCCAATGCATGCAATATATGCAATTATATCCAATACTACTTTTATTATTTTTAATATAGTTTTGGTATGCAACCTTTTTAAACATACTCATTTTTACATAACCCCAAACTACGTCACAAATACTTTGTGATAGATCTTTATAATTATATGAATGACATGCCCATTTATGCTGAATCTGTTCTGTCATATCACAGCAATTAATTATTCAACTATCTTAACTTACAGTGGTACAGAAGATTCCATTGTTTGCTAGACATGTTACCTACTTCTGGTGTTTCATTTTAATTTGGTATTACATTAACACTCTGGCACCAAAATAATTTCACCAATTCAAATTTGCCCATGTTGGTTAAAATTAGTCTATGCTAATCCCTTGTGCTTGCCTCAGCAAAAATCATGAAGTGTGGACTGAATTTGTTATAAAACTGTACAGTAATTCCTCTAGTAAGCATTAGTTATAGTATATAATTGATACCTCTGTAATTAGAAAAAGGAAAAAAAAAAGAAATCTGACTTTTTCCCATATAAGTATTCCTTGATTAGTAGCCAAAACTGGGGCCAGAACTTGGTTGCTAAGTGCCGCAACCACTAAGCAGAAAATCTTTTGAATGCAGTGGATTTATGATGTCATTTCTGATTCAGTTGTTAAGGGAAGCATCACAAGACAGCAATTTTACAATTTAGTTTACCAGTTCTCCATTAACTCTGCTTCTCACAAGTTGGTTGAAAAGCACACAAATGGTGATCACCTGACTGTGGGAGGGTACAATGGTTGTAAATGCAAGGATTGGTCACAAAGTTGGGTTTTTTTTACATAGTCATAACTTCTAACAATTGCTAAACAAGGCAGTAAGTGAGGATTATCTTATTTTCTGAAAAGAGGATTTAGTTTATTTATGAATTAGATTTTTATCTTGCCTTTATTATTTTTATAAACAACTTAAAGCAGTGAACATACATAACAATCCTTTCTCCTCCTGTTTTACCCACCACAACCACCCCTGTGAGGTGGGTTGGGCTGAGACAGAGTGACTGGTCAAAGGCCAGCCAGCCAGCTTTCATACCTAAGGCAGGACTAGAACTGACAGTCTCTTGGTTTCCATGTCAAAACCTTAACTACAGGGGTCAAATTCAACAGGTTCTGACAGGTTCTAGAGAACCGGTAGCAGAAATTTTGAGTAGTTCCGACAACCGGCAAATATCACCTCTGACTGGCTCCAGGGGAGGGAATATCCTTTCCCCCAGGAGTGGGGAGGGAATGGAGATTTTGCAGTATCCTTCCCCTGCCACACCCACCAAGCCACGCCCACAGAACCTATAGTAAAAAAAATTGAATTTCACCACTGCTTAACTATAACACCAAACTGTAATGAGTGGTGAATTAAAATGAATAAATCTCATTTTAATAATAAATATAAGGGAATTCTAAAATCTAGTAATTTCTCAGATATCAATTTGATGTGATAGCCAGACACCTAAACCAAACAAGATAACAAAGCAAGACTAAGCTGACATATAGGTTTTCTCCCACACATCTTGACAATCCTTCAGTTGTTAAAAGACACATATTCACAACACCCTGTTTCCCTGAAAAGAAGACTTCCCCGGATAATAAGCCCAATCGGGCTTTTGAGCGCATACACTACAGTAAGCCCTCACCTGAAAACAAGCCCTTCCCGAAAATATTGCAACACAGCAGCAGCCATGAAGTTACCACGCTCGCTGCCTCCTGCACCTCAAAACTAATAAGACCTTCCTGAAAATAAGGCCAAGTGCTTATTTCGGGGGTCAAAAGAAAATAAGACCCTGTCTTATTTTCGGGGAAACATGGTAGTTTCAAGCAAGTCAATCAATTGTATGTATTTATTTTTATTTATTTATAAGACTTATAATTTATAGCAAACATAAATAGATTCTTGATGGCTCAAATAACAAAGCACAAAAATATCAAAAATATATTAAAAATACATTAAAAACTCAACCATATAATACTGGTGTTAAATCCCCAAAACCCTTTGGAAAAATTCTGTTTTCAACTTTTCCCCAAATGGCAGACAATTTCAGGGACATCTGAACAGGAGGCCATTCCAGAGAGCTGGTCCCGTAATGGAAAAACTGATCTTCTGGATTCATCTCCCTGACCTTCTGAAAATGGAGAAAATAATCAAATGCTTCCTCCAGCATAACAGAAATGATCATGTACCAAGCCATACATGTCTTTATAGGTTAAGGCTAGCACTTGAAATTTTACCCAGAATCTAACAGGAATCCAGTGCAGGGCCTACAAGACAGGTATAATAGGTTCAGAGGTGATTGATTGATTTGATTTTGATTTGATTTTATTATATTTATATGCCGCCCTTTTCCCCCGAAGGGGACTCAGGGCGGCTCACAATTCAAATCAGGGAAGGGGGGTACAGACAAAAAATAAAAAACAAAACATAACAATGCATAATTTAAAAACACACAACAGTCATACCATTCGAGACGGGGGCAACAGCTCTTTAGCCCCAGGCCTGTCGGAACAGCCAGGTTTTAAGGGCTTTGCGGAAGGCCTGGAGGGTGGTGAGGGTTCGAATCTCCATGGGGAGTTTGTTCCAGAGGGTCGGAGCAGCCACAGAGAAGGCTCTCCTCCGGGTAGTCGCCAGTCGACACTGGCCGGCGGATGGAATTCGGAGGAGGCCTAATCTGTGGGATCTAATCGGTCTAGTGGAGGTGATTGGCAGCAGGCGGTCTCTCAAGTACCCAGGTCCAATACCATGAAGGGCTTTATAAGTGACGACTAGCGCCTTGAAGCGTATCCGGAGACCAATAGGCAGCCAGTGCAGCTCGCGGAGGATAGGTGTTACATGGGTGAACCGAGGTGCACCCACGATCGCTCACGCGGCTGCATTCTGGACAAGCTGAAGTCTCCGAATGCTCTTCAAGGGCTGCCCCATGTAGAGCACGTTGCAGTAGTCCAGTCTAGAGGTCACAAGGGTGTGAGTGACTGTTGTGAGGGCCTCCCGGTTCAGGTAGGGACGCAACTGGTGCACCAGGCGAACCTGGGCAAATGCCCCCCTGGTCACAGCCGACAAGTGGTGTTCAAAAGTCAGCTGTGGGTCCAGGAGGACTCCCAAATTGCGAACCCTGTCTGAGGGGCGTGCTGTTTGACCCCCCAGCCTGAGAGATGGAACACTTGACCAATTAGTAGGAGGGAAACACACCAGCCACTCGGTCTTATCCGGATTGAGTACAAGCTTGTTAACCCGCATCCAGTCCCTAACAGCCTCGAGGCACTGGCACATCACGTCAACCGCTTCACTGAATTGGCACGGGGCGGACAGATACAGCTGCGTATCGTCCGCATACTGATGGTATTTTATCCCATGCCGTCGAATGATCTCACCCAGCGGCTTCATGTAGATATTAAACAGGAGGGGGGACAGGACCGAACCCTGTGGCACCCCATAATTCAGGGGCCTAGGGGTCGATCTCTGCCCTCCGACCAACACCGACTGCGACCTGTCCGAGAGGTAAGAGGAGAACCACCATAGGACAGTGCCTCCCACCCCCACCTCCCGCAGTCGTCGCAGAAGGATACCATGGTCGATGGTATCGAAGGCCGCTGAGAGGTCAAGGAGCACTAGGACGGAGGCATAACCTCCATCCCTGGCTCTCCAGAGATCATCGATCAATGCGACCAAAGCGGTTTCCGTGCTGTAGCCAGGCATAAATCCCGACTGGATCTAGATAATCGGTTTCCTCCAAGGACCGCCGGAGCTGAAAGGCCACCACTTTCTCAACAACCTTCCCCACAAAGGGGAGGTTGGAGACTGGACGATAGTTGTTTAAGACGGCTGGATCCAAAGATGGCTTCTTCAGAAGGGGTCTCACCACCGCCGCCTTTAGAGCGGGGGGAAAGAACCCCTCCCGAAGGGAGGCGGTAACAACCGCCTGGATCCAGCCCCGTGTCACATCCCTGCTGTTAGCGACCAGCCAGGAGGGGCACGGGTCCAGTACACATGTGGAGGCACTTACAGCTCCCATGGCCTTGTCCACGTCCTCAGGGGTAACAGCTTGAAAATCAATCCAGTGATGTCCTTCCAGATTCTCCCCTGGTGCCTCGGCTGGCTCTGCGCAATTGGAGTCCAGGTCCGTCTGAAGCCGAGCAACTTTATCCGCGAGGAATTGGACGTAATCTTCAGCTCTGCCTTGCAAAGGATCGCTTGTATCCCTCCTATTTAGGAGGGAACGGGTTATCCTGAACAAGGCGGCTGGGCGCGACTCAGCGGAAGCAATCAGAGAGGCAATGTGTGTTCTTTTTGTCGTCCTAATTGCCCGAAGGTAAGCTCTGATGCTGGATGTTAAAAGCGCTCGGTCTGACTCAGACTTACTGGATCTCCATCGTTGCTCTAGGCGTCTCTTTTGGCGCTTCATCTCCCAGAGTTCCTCAGTAAACCAAGGAGCCCTCCTGGATCCACTGCCTCGGATCGGCCGTAAAGGCGCAATCCAGTTAAGAGCCCCTGCCGCTGCTGAATTCCAAGCAGCAACCAGAGTCTCCGCCGGACTGCGGGCGAGGGTATCAGGAACAATGCCAAGCTCCGTCTGAAAGCCCAAAGGGTCCATAAGTCGCCTGGGGTGGAACCACCTAATCGGTTCCTCCTCCCTACAGTGAGGGTTTGGTCTCTGAAAGTCAAGCCTCAGTAGGTAGTGGTCCGACCATGACAGGGGTAAGATCTCGCTACCCCTCAAACCAAGATCACAACTCCACTGCTCCGAGAGGAATACGAGGTCGAGCATGTGACCCGCCGAGTGAGTCGGGCCCCGAATTACTTGGGTCAAGCCCATGGCTGTCATGGAAGCCATGAACTCCTGCGCTCCATCAGAGTGTTCACCGAGCGAAGGCAAATTGAAATCCCCCAGAACCATAAGCCTAGGAAACTCAATTGCCAGCTCAGCTACTGACTCGAGGAGCTAGGGGAGGGCTGCTGCAACGCTGTTGGGAGGCAGGTACGTTAACAGCAAGCCCACTTGACCCTTGAGGTCCAATTTCACCAGCAAGGACTCACACCCGACAAGCTCCGGAGCAGGGATCCTACGAGGTACTAGAGACTCTCGGATAACAATAGCCACACCCCCACCCCTTGACTGGGGTCGCGGCTGATGAAGCACCTGTAAACCCTCTGGGCACATCTCTACGAGGGGGACTCCTCCCTCCAGGCCCAGCCAGGTTTCAGTAATACATGCCAGGTCTGCCTTCTCATCTAAAATTAGGTCCCGGACGAGGGGAGCCTTGTGAACTACAGACCTGGCATTTAGCGACAGCAGCCTGAGACCAGGGTCCTGATTACTCGCGCCATCTGGCCTTGGAGTGGGACTCATAGGGCCGGAAGGAGGGATCTCTGTAACGTAGCGAGCCCTCTTTCCCCGGTAATGGCCCGCCCTAAAGTCCCTGCCATATCTGCCCCTCCCTGTTAAGACCGTAATGCTCTGGCCCACTCCCGTGTCCATAGTCCCTCCACCCACCCCCATAGCCCCCGCGTTTCCCGACAGGCCCTTCGAATCAATCATCCTCTCACACAAATACAGCCACTCATCCATGCATTCCCCACATAGGTCAATTAAAACACACAAAAATACAACAGTAATAAAGTTAAAAAGTGGGTACAGTCATCAATCAGGCATACCATTCACACCGCATTCCTACAAAAAATTTTGGCGCACTGCGCAAGTATAGATTAATAACTGTGCAGATAGTTCTTAAAAATTTGAGGTAGCTGAGCACCAACAGTGGTATACAGGTGGTATACAGGTGGTAGCAGATGGTATACCTCGTTCTTGGAAAGATATAATAAAGGGTCCAGAGTCTAAAGTCCGGGGTGGCCGAGGTGGATCGTGAAAGAGGGGGGGGGTACATTAGAAACATTAAGTCCCCTCTTATAGTTTTGCCATCTTCCGTCACTCCCTCCGTTGGACAGATGTACCAGGGGGCAAACCAAGGAGCAGACTGTAGATGTTACCGAGAAGTCCGAGGGCCTCCGCACTCGTTGTAAGTGCCCCCACCCATCCAGAGTCCAGCGTGCCTCAGTGAGATGACTTCCGCGAGCGCTATCCAAGATGATACCCCAAGTTGTCCGATTCGCCCAACCTCGATGGGTGCCCAGGCCGTTCTCTCCCCCTCCGGGGTGATGGCAATCCAAAAAGGTCCCCAAGGGTTCAGCAAGCCGGACAAGCCGGGTGGGCGCAGTCAGAAGATGTTGCAGGTACCAAGAGATCGTAAAAAATGCTGCCATCATCCATATGCCGCCTGCAGCAGCGAGCAGAGAGGAGGCTGCACCAGAGAGAAGGGGGGGAGGCCAAGAGAGCTGAGGTGGCCAGAAGCCAGCCACCCAGTCTTGGCAATGTAGATGGAAAAACTCAGCCACCCCTTCCTCAGGACGAGGTGCAGGTCTAACACAAGCCCAGATCTTAGTCTCTCGCAGTCGGAAAAAAAAATGCTCGCCGCCTGCTAGCGCCACCCACTAGCGCCACTGAGGCCAGTATGGAAGCGCGTCCTCGGCGTCCTCAGCGTTCAAACCGCAGTGTTCCTAATTTAGCCCCAACACTCCCAATAACCGCAGCAAGGGCCACGCAGTTCCCAACGGCCGCGGCTCTCTCAAGCCGTGGCGCTCTCAATCGATGTTCCTGGGGAGGGGGGGATCCCACAGGCCACTCGATGCCACTCGCTCACGCCGTAAGATCGTTCAAGCCGCAAAATTGTTCAAAGCGGCAGTGGCAGCACCGCCCCAAACTCAGCCAGCACCGTCCCCAGCTTGCAACACTCTGGGAAGCCGCCGTCCGTGTGAGGGGAGGGGGGGCGCCGCCCGACAACGCCGAAGGCCGCTCGGGACTGTCTGAGAATGTCGAAGCCCGTCCCCAGGCCTCCAGGGCAGTGTCCTCCAAAATAGTCACCTCTCCAAGATCGTCTCAGTTCTCCTCCCCACAATTCCGTTCTGCTAGAGATCTAGCGTTCATTGGGGGTTCAATTCTGAGCGATTCCAGCTCCCTCCCAGCCGGAGCGAAAAGCTCAGGCAGCCATCTTCCCTGCGCAGGCATTCTACCGGTTCAGATCGATTCACCCAAACTGGTAGTGGAAATCGTGGTTGGCCCTGCCCACCCACCCTGGCTCTATGGCATCCCATTTAGGCTCTTTTTTGCCAAAAGCGCACTCGCTGAAGGCTGTGTGCATGTGTGGAGGTGGTGCACGGGCTCATATTTGCGAACCGGTAGGGAAGGTAAGTGAATACCACCACTGAATAGGTTCCCTCAAGCAAGCATCAATAAGCATTGAGGTTACTGCATTTTGAAGCACCAGAAGCTTCTAGTTAACCTTTAAAGCAGCCCCTTGAAAAGAACATTGTGACAAGGGCATGAGTCACTGGGATGTTGTCCTCATGCAACTGGTTTATCCTCAAGCAAAACTTTATATTTTAAAAGTACTTTGAAAGTATCATATCTTTTGAGTCTATTTCTTTCATAATGCTTTGCCTGAGTCCTGGCACGTACCGTTATTTTTCAGTGTATAAGACACAGCAGAGTATAAGACGCACCAAGATTTTGAAGAGGTAAATTTAAAAAAAAGTTTTTGCACTCTGCAGACCTTCCAAACCCTCTGCACAACCCTCTTTTGTGAAAAATGGGGCGTGCAGAGAGTTTGAGAGGCCTGCAAAGTGCTCCTGGGGGCTGGGGGGGGATTAGTTTAAGTTTAGTTTAATGAAATTTGTATGCCACCCACTCCTATTGGGACTCTGGGCGGCTCACAGGCAAGATAAAAGCATTTTTAAAAATTTTAAAATAAGAAATACAATATAAAAATTAACACAACATCCATTCTGTCCAAAAGGGGCTGGATATTAATCAACAGCGCCAGGCCTGCCGGAACAGCCAGGTCTTGGTGGCTTTACGGAAGGCCGGGAGAGTGGTGAGGGTCTGGATCTCTACGGGTAGTTCATTCCACAGGGCCGGCGCAGCTACAGAGAAGGCCCTCCCCCGAGGGGCCGCCAGCCAGCATTGTCCGGTCGACGGTACCCGAAGGAGGCCCAACCTGTGCGATCTTATTGGTCGTTGGGAGGTAAATGGCAGGAGGCGGTCTTTCAGGTAGCCAGGTCCTAAACCATGTAGGGCTTTAAAAGTAACGACTAGCACCTTGAAGCGTGTCCGGAGGCCAATGGGGAGCTAGTGCAGCTCGCGGAGGATAGGTGTAACATGGGTGTATCTAGGTACACCCAATATCGCTCGCGCGGCTGCATTCTGGACCAACTGTAGTCTTCGAACACTCTTCAGGGGTAGCCCCATGTAAAGCGTGTTACAGTAATCCAGTCTTGAGGTGACGAGGGCGTGAGTGACCATTCGAAGTGCCTCCCGGTCCAGGTAGGGCCGCAACTGGTGCACCAGGTGAACCTGGGCAAAAGCCCCCCTGGTCACAGCTGACAAATGGTGTTCTAACATCAGCTGCGGGTCCAGGAGGACACCCAAATTTCTGGCCCTCTCTGAGGGGTATATAATTTCACCCCCCAGGCTAAGAGGTGGAATGTCTGGACTATCCTTGGGAGGCAGCATCAATAGCCACTCGGTCTTGTCTGGATTGAGTGCAAGCTTGTTCGCTCCCATCCAGACCGTGACAGCCTCCAGGCACTGGCACATCACTTCCACTGCTTCGCTGAGTTGGCACGGGGCAGACAGATACAACTGAGTATCATCCGCATATTGATGATATTTGATCCCGTGCCGGCGTATGAGCTCACCCAGAGGCTTTATGTAGATATTAAATAGGAGGGGGGACAGGACCGAACCCTACAGCACCCCATATTTGAGGGGCCTAGGGTCGATCTCTGTCCCCCAACCAACACCGACTGCGACCTGTCCGAGAGGTAGGAGGAGAACCACCGTAAGATGGTGCCTCCCCCTCCCACCTCCCGCAACTGTCGCAGAAGGATACCATGGTCGATGGTATCGAAGGCCGCTGAGAGGTCAAGAAGCACAAGGATAGAGGAATGTCCTCTATCTCTGGCCCGCCAGAGATCATCTATCAGCACGACCAAAGCCGTAATCAGGCCTGAAACCCGACTGAAAGGGATCCAGATAATCTGTTTCATCCAAGGTCCACCGGAGTTGAAAGGCCACCATCTTCTCAACAACCTTCCCAACGAATGGGAGGTTGGAAACTGGGAGGTAGTTGTTCAAGATGGCTGGATCCAGGGAAGGTTTCTTAAGGAGGGGTCTCACCACCGCATCCTTTAGGGGGTGCGGGAAGGATCCCTCGTGAAGAGAGGTGTTAACAATCCTCTGGAGCCAGCCACATCTTCGAAAGTCTTATTCATCCACCTATTTGTTCACTTAGAATTTTGCTTTGCTTTGAACTTTTTAAAAAAATCAGGCAGGTACTCATTATTGTCTCTATTGTGATGGTTTTATTGAACCCTAATTTATTTATTCTCTTGCAAAGTGTTCTGGTTTCCCTGATAGGAAGGTGCCTACAGAAACAAAAAAAAGAACACCGTTGAAATCTTTGAGTTATTAAAATTAAAGGAAGTCTTTGATTATACTCAGATAAAATGTACAAAAGTAAGCAACAAAAAATTATGATGATGGTCCATAGTCAACTGACTGGTGGTTTTTGTTTTTGTTTTTTTGCTGTAAAAAAAAGGAACAAGATGAGTCAGTGACACGATTGGAAGAAAAAGAATATGAATCACTTCCAAAGCGACATTTTGATTTAATCTGCTGGAAGCAGTAAATTAACCCTCACCTCAACCAATTTTTTGGTGGAAGAGCTGCAGAGCTCAGCTTTCCAGATAACACTTCATTTTAAGATAAATTTCCACAAATTTAATTCTTGTTCCTCAATAACATAGGAGAAAAAAGCCTATATCACATTTTATGATGTAACTATGCTCAATAACTGTGGCTTGTTCAATAGCCCATGACTCAGTGCAGTGAGGAAACCCAAGCATAATGGAAAGACCACTTGAAAGCGATGTTCTAGTGCCAAATGATGGACTCCTTATGTTGTATGCCACTTAACATGCTACTCAGGAAGAGCTGAGGACCTTTAAGTATAACGATCTAGTTGCTAATATTGCATACAGGAAAAGAAAATTAGAAATTGCAAAGAGATAATTACAAAAGATCAGACTACTGTTACCAGGCCCAGCAACCAGTCTTAGAATTGACAGTGACAACAATAACATAGTGCATGGGGTCAATCTACATTTTAAGATTTACTGTCAAAAGTAAAATAATCAGCAATCAAGAAATACGCCACAAATAACACCTAGTAAAATAGGAATGAAATGCAGAGAGAAGTTGTGATATGTCAGCAATATTAGCAATAGCAATAGACTTATATACTGCTTTCTCTAAGCGGTTTACAGAGTCAGTATATTGCCCCCAATAATTTGGGTCCTCATTTTACTGACCTCGGAAAGATGGAAGGCTGAGTCAACCTTGAGACTGGTGAGATTTGAACTGCCAAATTGCAGTCAGCTGGCAGTCAGCAGAAGTAGCCTGCAGTACTGCATTCTAACCACTGCGCTATCAAGGCTCATAATATTACTTACAAAGATTACAATCAAGCTGTCAAGCTTTTCCTATAACAATCTATGGAAGTGAAAGTTGTAGTTTGAAGAAGCTGGATAGAAAGAGTATTGACACTTTTGAACTTTGGTGTTGGAAGACTTCCAAGAATATACGGATAGCCAAGAAAACAAACAAATGGATCATTGAACAAATCAACCCAATTCTCAGTCAAGGTAGAAATGACAAGGCTCAAATTATCATACTTTGCATAATGCAGCCCAAGTATGACTTAGCTCTTTGGAGGAGTGTATAATCCTAGGAAAACTAGAAGGAAAGAGAGGGTGCTAACTGCAGGGTGGATGGATTCAGTTACAGCAGCAGTGGATGTATTGTTGTATAACCTAAAGGAATAGTTGGAGAAGTTCAATCTGGAAAAACTGGTTACTAACAGCTGAGACCAAATTGGTGGCACACAATAAAAAATGGTTGCTGGAATTTTGTATGTCTAGTTTAATGAAAAGAAGAACTAGGGGTGAAATGATAGCAGTGTCTCCATATCTCAGGGGTTGCCACAAAGAAGTGAGAGTCAAGCTATTGACTTGAAGGCAGGACAAGAAGCAATGGATGGAAACTAGTCAAGGAGAGAAGCAACCTGGAAATAAGAAGAAATTTCCTGCCAGTTAGAACAATTAATCAGTAGAACAACTTGCCTCCAGAAGTTGTGAATGCTCCAACACTGGAAGTTTTAAAGAAGAGATTGGACAACCATTTGTCTGAAATAATTTAGGGTTTCCTGGTTGGGCAGGGTGGGTTGGACTAGAAGACCTCCAAGATCCCTTCCAACTCAGTTATTCTTTTCTGTTATAATCAATGAAGAGAGTAAATAGAATGATCTTGAGAGGAGAGAACAGGAGAAGTGATTACCAAAGAGACCTGAAGGAAAACATAGATTGTCCCTGACATGTGGAAAATGTGCTCAAACATCTCAGGAAGATACCACATGGTTATACAAGAGTGGGGAGAAGGACAATCAAGTCTGAAAGATTATGATACAATAACTAATCTAAATCAAACTAGTCTTTATTGTTTTATGGAATTTTTTTATTGATCTGCACATGGTCTTATTACATAAATAATGGTGTGGAAAATAGGAAGTAGCAGAAGATGTGTATCATTTCACACATTATATCTTTCCACTAGTAAACAGCAGGTGCAGGATATTGATATAAATACAGGTTTATTTTATCTTCAAGCTCTAAAAATCCATTCATGTGCAAGTGTAGAAACAGAAGATGATAAAAATCTCTGGGGTTTATGTATATTTTATGAATACAAAGAAAGAATGGAAAGCGCATTAGAAGCTTTCACTTTTGCCTTTAAACAACCATTTGGTATTTTGTCTGGTTAAAACTAAACGGAGAACCTTTCAAATCATTTTTAAGTATTGAAAGGAAAAATAAATGGAAAGAAAATATGAATACAAGCCAAGTGTTACATCATTCTTGTAACATTGATTATCTAGAACTGCCTGAATCTGGCCTGTGATAGTTTAAGCAACAATAAACTTTTCACACAATAACAAGCCACTTTTGTAAAGTCAGATTTACTGAATAAATCACAATTGGTAGGCTCACATAATGCACCAAACTGCATTTACATAATGCACTAAGCCACAAATAACTCTGCTCCATTCTGCTTTAGAGAGTTCCCTGAAGTAAACATATTATCAAGAATGTGGAACGATTCAAGTGTATTGCAATTATTTTTCCCCCAATGTGATACATTTCCAATTTAGGTTCAGGCAATGTGTTCCTTTGAAGACTAAAGTGGTTTTATTATACACTCAGGTCTCTCCCTGAGATGGGTCGTGAATCATTCCTGTGTTGCAGAATGCAGGGTGGTCTGAAAGATAGCAATATATTCTGTTCAGCGAGCCAGAAGTCCATGGAAAGACTGCAGAGAAAACCTAGATCTAATTCTAATGTTCCATCTACCAGGCTGTGGTTTACTGCTCATCATTTGAAACAAATTATGGATATAGGTTGTGTTAACACATGCAGTGCATTTATTGCCTGTCTGAAATCTGAAATAGTAAGGAGAAATGAGTCACAGGCAAATTGCAAGCTTTCAGGTGTTTCTTATACGTTCACCTAATTCATAAATGAGGCAGGTAGCTACGCAGAATCCTCCCACATCATTAAGTGATTAGATATAATACACTCTTAAACCTATTAAAAGATGTATGCAGGAATAGTGTTCATTTTGTACATTTATATCCTATCTTTCATTCAAAATTGCCAGGTGGCACATATAGATTCTCTATTCTTAGTTGTATTGCCACACCAACCCCATTAAATCCAAAAGGCTGAAGGATGGTAGCCCACCACCAATTAGCATCAGAACCAAGTGGCAGTTGGTTAACATTGATTAGCTAATCCTACCTTGATTCACTAACCACCTCATCTTGTTGTCAATCAATATTTCCAGTTATAACTGATTTACCCCCAATTATAGTTATATTTTTATTTAACATATTACATAACTTCACCAATCATAATTTCTTCAATAAGCTATCACTCAGGACAAATGTGTATCTGGCTGGCTTTCATTATCCCATACAGCTTTTGGTGTAGCTCCAAATAGAGACATTCTGCCACTCTCAGTAAGGAAAAATCTTTTAAAAGTATAGCAACCAAGCAGAATGAGATATTGAGGCAACTTTTAATAAAATTAGTCTGTTTTGGTTGAATAAGGTAAAGGTAAAGTTTCCCTCGTACATATGTGCTAGTCATTCCCGACTGTAGGGGTTGGTGCTCATCTCCGTTTCTAGGCCGAAGAGCCAGCACTGTCCGAAGACGTCTCGGTGGTTATGTGGCCAGCATTACTAAATGCTGAAGGTACACAGAATACTGTTACCTTCCCACCAAAGGTGGTTCCTATTTTTTCTACTTGTATTTTTACATGCTTTCGAATTGCTAGGTTGACAGAAGCTGGGACAAATAATGGGAGCTCACTCTGTTACGCGGCTCTAGGGATTCAAACCGCCGAACCGCCGACCTTTCTGATCGACAAGCTCAGCATCTTAGCCACTGAGCCACCACGTCCCTTCTTTTGGTCCCTTTCTTTGGTTGCCCTAATCCAGTCAGTGGAAATATGGATGGTTTTAGTCCCAAACAGACGTATTTCAGATGAAACTAATTTGCCTTAGGTAGCTGTGTCTTCCAAACAGAAGCATTAAGATGGTTAATGCTTTTCACTCTTCTACTGAAACAAAGCCATTAAGCTTCTTTGCGAGAATAAATGGCTTCTGTATGAATTCTATCTCTGTGCTCCTTTTATATTACACATCCTCTTTCTCTAGCTACATAGGCTAGTAGAAGATGAGGAGGAACAGGTAGGTAAGTGGACTTCAATTTACAATGATGATAAGGTCAGATGGCCCAACTTTTCATTTTTTCTGAACTGGAGAGGAAAAGCAAGGAAGTTCAAGCCACAGATTCATTTGTGGTGTTTGGATAGACTTTGAAAATGGTTCTTTTCCTTTTGATCAAGACATTAGAATTATGTACTGCTGACATACGGGGATAATTTTTTTTAGTCCAAATGAATAAACCTAACTGTGTTGCAGGAACACAGTCTTTGTCAAAGTTTGTTGCAGCAATCACATCCAGAAAGCACACACAGGTAACTGGTTCAGTAGAATTCATTAACTTCTCTTTATAATATAACATGAAGTAAATATACAATACCAAACGCAGGTTTTCCAATGTGGTTGAAATTACAAGCAAAACACAAGCAGAGGAGAGAACAGTTTCAGTTCAGAGCAGCAGACTAGTTTTTGAGCTCAGCACAGACTCCTAAAACTACAGAACTAAGCTACGCCCAGGCTCCTTGCTGTCTCTTTGTTGCTCACACAGCAAATATTGTTTCAGTTTCCAAACAGTCCTCATTGGCTGTCTCTTGCCATGTCTCTTCATTGGCTGACCTTGTTGCCATGTCTCTTCCAGCCATGAACTCTCATTACACTGACAGCCTCTAAGCCTCTAACTGTGTCTGACAGGAACTGTCTTGATTAAAAAAAAACTTTTCTCTTTTTCTTCTAAGATCCTGATTATGGGTCTTAGAAGAAAGGTTTGGCTCAAGGAGATTATGTCTGGAAATGGTTAATGTTGATGGACAAAAGAAACTAAATTTGAACAACTGGTAAGATTAACATATTATCCAACTGGATAATTTAATGCACATTCTTTTGACCGATGATAAATTATTTGCCATCAACTTGGTCTTGGTCTTAGTGACCATGTAAAAATTCTCCAGGGGAATCTGCCCCCAATCTGATCTTTCAAGTTTTCCAACTATCAATGTGGCAACTCAATCCATCCATCTTGCTGCTGCTCATCTCCTCCTTCTCTTTATTCCCATCTTTCCCAGTATGATGAATTGTAGAGAGAAGTAGGTTTTCATTGTCCAAAGTATGATAATTTGGGCCTGGTCATTTATACCACAAGTGAAAACTCTGGTTAATTTGTTCAATGATCCTTGTGATTATTTTCTTGTCTATCCATAATATTTTCAATAAGCAGCTGAGATGGAAGACGAACAGCTGACAGAGAGCAGGAGAGTGGCTCTATTGGCTATGGAGGAAACTGGGGAAGGGCAAAGTCAGGCTGGGCAGAGCAGGGGAGAGGTAGAACAAGGGAGAGGGGGTTCAGATGAAGACCAAGGCCCACCTCCTCCTCATCCTAGGGAGCGCAGGGAAGAACGCAGAAGAGAGCAACTGGGGTTGCATGGCTTACAAGGAAGGAAAGGGCCCCAATTCCCTTCACAAGGCACACCTGGGAATGGAGCTTAAAGGAAAGGTTTGTTGGGAACAAACACTGAGTTCACCTGGTGTAGAGTTGTGGTCTGCTTTCCTGGCATTCCTCCTGACTGCTTGAAGTATTTATGACCTTCGGTGTGCTTATCTCCTCCTGCTGGAATTATCCTTTTCTCCTGGGACTCACTATCTTGCCCTGCTGGAATGATTGATTACAGTCATTCTGCTTACTGCATTTGGACTGGAGTATTTGCAGGTTTGTGGAAGAGCTTTTCTCTAGGCCAAAGAGTGAAAGGGATGTTGGGGACACAGTTGGTGTTAATAAAGGGACTCATACCGGTTGTTTGGCTGTGTTATCTTTGTGCCACGCCCTGGGTCATCACACACAGATAGTCCTTGACCAGTGACGTGCGGTGAGCTTTATGGTTGGTGAGGCAGTCTTCTCCCCCGAAATCCCACTGTCTAAAGCACTTTCTTTCGCCCGCCTGAGTTCTGACAGGCGGGCGAAAGAAAGCGCCAGCCTGCCGCTGGCTTTCTTTTGCCCACCGCTATGTCCAACACAGAGGCGAGCAAAAGAAAGCCAGCGGCAAGCTGCCGCTTTCTTTCTTTTGCCCAGAGGCTGCAGCCCGCCTGAGCTGCCCGCCTCTGGGCAAAATAAAGAAAGCGCCAGGCTGCTGCTGGCTTTCTTTTGCCCGCTGCTATGTAAGAAAGCTGCTATCTAAGAAAGCTCCAGGCCGCCAACAGAAGCGGGTAAAAAGCTGTCCCAGACACAGAGAAAGAAAGCTGGCGGGCTGCCCTCCCTGCCTCTCCTACCCCCTTTCCTCTCTTCTCAAACAAACTCTCTCTCAAATTGAGAGAGAGTTTGTTTGAGTGAAGAAACAAACACACACACACACACACACACACACACAAATTACTTACAAATTACATTAATTTTGAATCCCTCCCCCCCTCCAACCCACATACCTTTTCCAGCTGTTTCACAATCACAGAGGATTATAACTCTGCTTTTGCCTGCCATCATGAAAATGTAAAAATGTAAAAGGAAAAGGCAAGAGTTGTTGAGGTCAGGCTGGGCTAGCTGCTGCCAGAATCCCCAATGGATGACTCTGCTTAACTGTTTAAAAAAGCCTCTAAAAATGCCCTCTACAGGAGGAGGCAAGAAAACCACGTGCCTCATCTACATAAGGAATTTTTCGGCTTTTAACCCTTGCTTAACTCTGCTCGAGTGATCATAAAGTCAGACTAAATGAGGCACGTGGTTCTCCTGCCTCCTCCTGTAGAGGACACTTTTTAGAGGCTTTTTTAAACAGTTAAGCACTAAGCAGAGTCATCCACTGTGACTCTGGCAGCAACTACCTCAGCCTTTTTCCTTTTAATTTTTTTTTTTTTCATGATGTCAGTGGTGATGCTTTGCCTCCCCTGCCTCCCCTGACTGCACATCACTGGTGGTTGGGGAAGATAGAATTCAGATTTTAAGATCAGGATTATGGACTATCTTTGTTCCAAATGTACAGCAAACCCCTCAAAGAAATGTTCATTTCTACATCATGAAAACTATCTTTTTGAGAGTCTTTGTGGAGCATGGTTAAGATTACACAAAGATTCAAATATCCATGCAATTATAAAGCCATTTTTGACTTGTACAAAAGTTATCATATGAATAACAGGATAGGGAAATTGGAAAGTTGGGATATAAATACATTAAAGCAATTAAATTCAAATCAGAGTTGTTCTTAATGACATCCCACTGAACACTGAATGATAGTTTCCTGGTGAAAATTCAGGAAAACAATTTCCAGTAATTTTGTTGATTTTGAAACCTCAAGTTCACTTATTAATTCTGAATTCCTCATCAAATAAATCAGAAGCATCTTATTATTACCATAGGTCCACCATCTGAGCCTCTATAGCAGTGGTTGCCAACCTTTTTTTGGCCATGCCCACATAAGCATCTCTAAAATCCTGATGCCCCCCCTCCCCGTGACATATAATTCTTACTTTACTCAAAAAGTGAACTCTACTCATGCGGAGGAAGCCTAAAAGGCCATTAACTTGGTTTAAACAAGGTTCAAATTGCCCCATTAAAAATAATATTGCCCCCCTGTGGGGTGTGGGCCCCATGTTGGGAACCACTGCTCTATAGGATATGTTTAGAAACTCTAGAATGAATGAATGAATGAATGAATGAATGAATGAATGAATGAATGAATGAATGACATATCATACAACAGGGCTGTTCAACCCTGATTAAGAGCAGCTATTAACTTTAAATGATCACTTCTCAAACATTATACAATATTAATTCAAACTGAACCAAAACTATCTCCATCTGCAGATGTCATTAGTACTTAATGTGAACATTTTTGTATTCCTTACCTGTGTGTTGATTGGTGCATCATTCAAATAAAATCATTATATACAGTATTGAGTGTATAATTGCATTGATTTCAGAGGTTGAAATTATTAATTAGATAAACCTGGCAACTCAAGGCAATTTAACCACTCCTGGTAATTGATTTATCGTGTACTGCTCGTAATTGTCATAACTATCTATTTTCATTGTGATTTAACATTCAGGAAATCAAACCAGGTTTCCTAAATAGGATGAAATATACCTCTGTATCTCCAGACACAGAATTCTTCAAGTTGGAGGTTATATGAGTGAAGAGAAAAAATAGATTTTAAAATCCTGGGGTTTTAATCTCTAAAATAATAGCTCCTTTTCAGTCATCTTAAATGCAGAAATAAAACGTTAGTACTTTTCATGTCTAATTTTACATGAATTATATAGAAGCCAATCACATTTGTATTTCAGCAATTTCACATGTCTGAGGATATATTAAATGTATCTTAAAGGTTATGCCTAATCTTTCATTTCACTAGGAATTTGGATGAAACAGTGTTTTCACAGCCATGATTCATAAATCCCAGTGCTACAGGAAATGTTTCAGGAAAAAACAGCTGGGTTTGTTTCCTGTTTATCCTTTGATCAACTGAGCAAGCAAGGAATCATTAATTCCTCAAAGCAACACAAAAAATTGCAATGTTGTACTGTGTGGTAAATCTTATTGTTATTCAGAGATTTTGTACAACACCAAGGTATCTGAGCTGCTTTATATTTATGACTCGTGGCCATTGCTGAATTGAAATAGGATCTATTTTGCACCGATTTTGTGTGAGAGAGAATGCACTTATTATTATTTTTCCCCAACCCACTTTATACAACGGGATCCCTGTTTAGGTTGACTTAAGTTGACATTATGCAAGGGCAAAATACTGCTACATTTAATTCCCTAGAATAATCCAAATCCTCTGTCCAGGTACTCCATTTCCTTTACAGCTCTGCTTTGTCTGTTTTTCTGAGCAGGCAAACACATTTCAAAACAAAACACTGGATGACCCCAATTTATTTTGTAAGGATTATTTTAGGACTTCACAGGCATACTTGGGGGGGGGGGGGAAGAAGAAGTTGGGAGTTTGCTTTGACTCCCGAATGACACGACTCCCTCTTTATCCCTTTAATTTTAAAAGCTGCCATAAGTTAAAGAAGGGTACAGATACATTGGTGCTAATAGACTCTACAATGGGGAATCCAGTTTTAAAACACCAGAGAAGTGTGACATGACATTCTAAAAGTCAGCTCACTTGTTAAATTGTTCTGAGATGTTTGAGGATACCTAAAAGGAAGAGTGGTCCAGGTAGTCCTTGACTTAAGGACTGGTTGCTTACCACCCATTCGAAGTTACAAAGAACATTTAAAAAGCTGTTTACAAGCCATCCTCAAATGACTGCCACACAGAGCCAACCCTGCATTTAGGGTGCTTGGCAACCAGCTCACATTTATTACTGGTTGCCGTATCCCACAGTTATGTGACCGCACGTTACTAAATATATATTTTTAGCCATTTTCCCATAGATAACAATAAGAAATGCCAATTGCATATGTGGGATTCACATAATGACCTCATGATTCGCTTATTAACTGCAGTGGCTTGCTTTATTACTGTCATAATAATGGTCACAGGGTGCTTTGTCTTTGACTACAATGATGAAAAATCTTATGCTGAAAATTCCAAGCTCTGTTGCAGTTGTAAGTGAAGGACAGGGACGTGCAGTCACTAGAGGCAGGGGAGGCAGGGCCTCACCAGTCTCCTCAGGAAAAGGAAAGAATTTTAAAGATTTTTAAAAAAATAATTAAAGCCAAGGTAGTTGCTACCAGACTCCAAGTCACAGTGGCTTGGAGTCTGCTTAGTGTTAACTATAGGAGGAGGCGAGAGAACTAGGGGCCTCCTTTGCATAAGGAATTTTTCGCCTTTTAATAGTTAAGCAAGGGTTAAAAAGCGAAAAATTTCATATGCAAAGGAGGGACTGATTCTCCCGCCTCCTGATCTGGGAGCAGCGAATCATGCCTTGCACTTGAGTGACTGCGCAATCTAGCAGCAGGAGCCTTGCTTGTAAAACGCGCCTGTGTGAGAAAGTTCAACTCTCCACTTTGCAGCGCGGGAGCCGCCAAGAGGAGAACCATCAGAAGACTTAGAGGTCTCTTATTTCCCCATTAACTTGCAATATCTTTAACTAGCTAACATTTAATATACATTTAAATTTGTACTGAAATATTTGTTTTACAAGTTTTTTTTATATATCAATATCTATTTTAGTTTAAATTAATATTTGCAGAGAATGATTCTCAAAGTATTCATACAGCTATGGCTATGGAAAATGATAAGATGTTAGAATGTATTCCAAATAATTGTCTGGCGGGGCACTTTGCATCACGGGAACTTCATTGGCCGCCGCTGCTGCTTCTTCCGCTGCCATTGCTTCCCCTTCTGCCCTGGCCGTGGCTTATGCCACATTCGGAGTGCTGCCCTTTCCAAAAGCCCCACCAAAGCCCCAGCACTGTGTCCGCTATAGAGCGGGACGCATCCTGCCTGTAGGGCGGACACAGCGGCGGGGCTTCAGTGGGGCTTTTGGAAAGCCCCGCCAGGGCTTTGCCTCACCAGCCATAAAGCTCACCGCACGTCACTGGAAATAAGGAATAATATAAGAAAGTTTGAAGCCCCACTACCACCACATTGAGTATTCCAGCTATGAAATATGCTGCAATAATAGCCTGTGATTGCTGTCTAGCTGGCTTTGAAAGAAAATAGAAAAAAATCATGGGATCCAAGAAGGAATCAAGGGCTATTCAGAAACTGGGTTCAGCAATTGCCTTTTAATTTCCCCAGAATCCTATAAGAAAAGGGGTTCCAGGCCAAATCCACTTTCAACCTCTGGGTTTTATCATTTAAAGTTAATTTCATCAAAGTCTTCAGATCACAAAGATGTCACATTTGAAAATATAGCTTTACCATTGTGGGTTTTTGTCTTATCTCCTTGGAACTTTTTCAGTAGAGAATTACATAGACAGAGAAAAAAATTCAGGATTTTTGCTAGTTATTGCAACTCTTGCTAATTATTGAATAGGAAATGTACAGCATAAAATATATCTTGCAAGGCAACTCACTCTTATCGTCTCAGCTATTTCTTCTCTCTGGCCTGCACCCCACCACCAAATTTCAGATCTGAAGATATATTTAGCTTGCTAAGTAGGGAAATGGAACAAAACCTGCCTTTCTGTTTGTCTTTGTTATTTTTTTTCCACATAAAAACTCCTTTTTACACAAAATGTATTCCTTGCATCTTGCAGTGACACTCTGTTTTCAATTGGCTATATGCAATAGCACTTTGTACAAAAGAGATACACAAACAAAAAGTTTAATTATGTATGCCTCATAATGCATTTGACTTTTTCTTGCTAGGGAGCACCTGAAATCTTACCTCAAATTTTTATTCTCCATTCCATACCAAAGACACCTGTATTTGACAAAAGCATTGCCATGTACGTGACCAGAACAGATTCACCAGACAAAATGCATTTCCTGTACAATAACCATAATTAACAATGTAGGTCATGCAAAGAAAGAATTGGGTTAATATATCTGAAGCAAATTGGAAAGCGCACAGAAATAACATAGGAGACGAAATGTGCTATCACACATCTATTTGGTTCTCAACTACAAAATTGCTTGCTTTATATCACCTTTCTATCCCTAACATACCCCTTAGCCTTCATTTCTCACACACTCATCTTTCTTTTTGCTATCTCCAAGATGTATATGGTTCCCATACAATGTTGAACAATTACACGATTTCTTAGGTCCTTGATCATCTTTGAGCTTGGTTGGTTCCTTGCAGATGTTTAATTATCAAGCTAGATAACATTATCAGTGTGAAGACGAGGCAGTGGGGTTTGCTCAATGTTTATAAATGCAGGTAGTCCTCGACTTACAACAGTTCATTTAGTGACTGTTCAAAGTTACAAACGGCACTGAAAAAAGGGACTGGTGACCATTTTTCACAATTACAATCTTTGTAGCATCCCTATGATCATGTGATCAAAATGGCAACTGGTTCATATTTATGGCCATTGCAGTGTCCCAAGATCATGTGATCACCTTTTGAAACCTTTGCACAAGCAAAATCAATGGGGGAGCCAGATCCACTTAACAATCGTGTTAATAACTTGCCAACTGCTGTGATTCGCTTAACAACTGTGGCAAGAAAGGTTGTAAAATGGGGCAAAACTCACTTAACAAATGTCTCACTTAACAACAGAAACTTTGGGCTGAATTGTGGTCGTAACTTGAGGATTACCTGTAGTAGTTTGCCTAGATACAGTCTTGGTGGAGGTGTGATTTCTTCTTCCTTCATCCATGCAGTTTCCTCCTTATGTGGATGTGGGCTGCTGGAAGTGATATTTTTTATTTCTTTCCAGTCTTTTCGGTCTATCTTTTAAATGGCATGTAAATGGAGTTTGTCTCTGGGTCTATTGATGACTGATTTGTCCGAATGCCAAGCTTCCAGGAATAGCCTAGCATTTTGGGATTTGGTTTGATATAAAATTTAATTTAATGTTTTAAACTTGGATGCCACCTGACTCCCAACAACTCTGAGCATTAACAATTAACAGTTTCTCAGGTCCGTGTATTGTGAAATTAAGGAGTTTTGTTGTGTCTTCTGAGGAATTGTGTGGTTTGTTTATGTTACTTATTTCTGGATTAGGGAGATATATATATGAATCATCCCAAGAAAGAAATCTCAATTTATAAACCACAATATATGAGTGTGCAAATCACACTAAGCTAAGTTTTAGAATATAATGAGTTCATCTACCGTGCTAACTCAAAATGAAGTTTGGCCTAGCAAGTTATGAAAATCAGTAATTCTGAATGGTGTGGTTCACACATATTAAGCTTTGGTTTATTTACTTATGATTTAAGCAATGACTGATCAGATTCAGACATGATAAGCAATGGACTATGTGGCAAATCACAGTGGCATGGTATTTTAAAGTTGGAGCTGATAAATCATTTGTAATTGCCTCTAACCTCAGATGGCAAACAGTGTAGGGATGTGCAGTCATGGGGGGCAGGGGAGGCAGAGCCTCACCACTGTCATCATGAAAAGAAAAAAAATGTAAAAGGAAAAAGGCTGAGCTAGTTGCTGCCAGAGTCACAGTGGATGATTCTGCTTAGTGCTTAACTGTTTAAAAAAGCCTCTAAAAAGTGCCCTCTACAGGAGGAGGCGGGAGAACGAGGTGCCTCATTTAGTCTGACTTTATGATCACTCGAGCAGAGCTAAGCAAGGGTTAAAAGCCGAAAAATTCCTGACGTAATGAGGCACGTCGTTCTCCTGCCTCCTGTAGAGGGCGTTTTTTTTAGAGGCTTTTTTAAACAGTTAAGCACTAAGCAGAGTCATCTGGCAGCAACTAGCTCAGCCTGACCTCAGCTCTTGCCTTTTTCCTTTTACATTTTTTTTCTTTTCATAATGGCAGACAAGAGTAGAGTTGAAATCTTCTCTGAAACAGCTGGAAAAGGTACGTGTGTGGGTCGGAGGCAGGGGGAGAAATTCAAACTTCATCCTCAAGGGTAGATCCCTGCCCAAGTGTAGTTTGATTGCATGCAGAACCACTTTGCCTTTTCAAACACACACACATACACACACACATGGACCTGGATAAAAGTATATAAGCCCAGCTTCACTGATTACAAGTTTGAAAAGGCAACGTGGCTCCACCTGCAATCAAAGGCTCGGATCGGAAGGCAGCAGGGAAATGGGGGAGTATGGCAGAGGAGCTGCTTTCAAGCCATTGGAAAATATATCCAATCCAACTTCTGTGTTTGTGTTTGTTTGAGATTGAGTGAGTGAGAGCGGGATCCAACTTCTCTGTGTGCGTGTGTCTGTTTGAGAGAGGGGGGAGGGAGGGAGAGAGGGAGGAAGGAAGGGGAAGGAGAAGAAAAAGAATGAAGGAAAACTTTTTCGCAAAGGAGAAAAACAAATGCTGTCACTTTAAATCGGAACTGAGCATGCCTGGCTGTGGAATTCTGGGAATTGAAGTCCACAAGTCTAAAAGAATTTGAAACCCCTGTGTCAGTGCCTCACCAGCCATAAACCTCACCGCACATCACTGAAACAGTGGTAGCATATAGTCAGTGATCATGGCTCCCGTCTGCTCTGGGTAGCTAGCCAAAAAGCCCAAAATTCACTTTATTCATTCCTTTGAGGTCCAATATTTATTTGTTTTTCTGTCTTGTTGCATTGTGTGAATCCAAACAAAATTGTAGTTTGTTGCTTTAAAAGAGCTCAGTGTGATATGTGAATTTGGCCAAAGAAAAGCAAGCAGTGATAATGTGTAAAATATAGGCTGTCTGAAAAAGTACCAACAAATTCCACGTATAAGTATGGTTGAGGTTTATGGCTGAGATAAATCTTGATTCACTTCAAGTCCTATTACTTCATCTATGCTTTAGGCAGTTAGAAAAGAGAAGGCTGATCCCTAATGGTCCATCAATCTTGGGCCCTGATACATTTCAAATAGAGTCTGTAGGCACAGGATAGTCATACATTATTGGTTTTGAATTGCTTAGTTTTGTTGAAGCAGTTCTTTACAGTTGATACATGGAAGTTAATTGTACAGGTAGTCCTCGACTTACAACCACAATTGAGCCCAACATTTATGTTGATAAGTGAGACATTTGTTAAGTGAGTTTCACCCCATTTTATGACTTTTCTTGCCACAGTTGTTAAGCAAATCACTAAAGTTGTTAAATTAGTAACTTGCTTGTTAAGTGATCTGGTTTTCCCATTGACTTTACTTGTCAGGAGGTCACAAAAGGTGATCACATGACCTCATGACAGTGCCGCCTTTATAAGTATGAGTCAGTTCCCAAGCATCCAAATTTTGATCACTTGACCCCAGGGATGCTGTAATGGTCCTAAATGTGATAAATGGTCGCAAGTCATTTTTTCCAGTTCTGTTTTAATTTTGAATGGTCACTAAGCGAACTATTTTAAGTCAAGGACTATGTGTATATTTTTTCATATGTAGACCTCCAGGCATCTATGTACATAGGTTAGAGGGTAATCCTCAATTTGTGTAGGATGCTACTTCAGTTATTCTTAGTCTCACTTGACTAAAAAACAGATTGCCATAGAAACTTGGTACTTGCTTAAACAGTGGAACCAAACGTTTGATATAAGTCTCCTCATGTTTGTACAAATTGTACAAGTGTAAGAGAAGTGTGTTAAATCAGGTGAATGAAGGCACACTCAGGCTTCAGAGTAACAAACAGCTCTTTATTAGCACAGTCAACTATGTACAATCCAGCGAAGGTTCAGTCTGACAGCAGCCCTTTTATAGGGAGCTGTCAGACCTTTCAACCAATCAAATTGAATCTCTGTTCCCGCCGGAACAGAGGACCTTGATATAAACCATTGCCAATGTTTCTGGTATCTAACACCCCTCCCCTCTTAGATGGGCTCAACTGACTTGTGACGTAGTCACCCAGGTAGGCGAGCTTTCTGGTGGCTCGCCCAGACCTGTGCAGTTCAGTTGGTGGGTGTTCTTCAGCAGGTCGGATGGACCTGTTGTCTCCATGACTTCACCTGGTGGAAGCTCCTGGAACTTCTCACAGGCTGCGGCTGGAGTTTCTGGAGCCAGTTCGCTCGGAACTCGCTGTGGGCCTGCAACAATTACAGATAAGTGCCCCGGTACCTTCGGGATTGAGTTATCTGTGGAAAGAGTAAATTTGTGCTCCTTTTTTGTAGGGCTTTGGCTAACTCGTGCAGGAATTACCTCTGGTTGCCTAAGACTGGAGTTGGAGATGTGGCCACAGAGTTGTTCAATGTGCTGTCTCCAATTTCAACCGTCCTCGAGCTCTAATAGGTAAGAGCAAGGCAAAGTGATGCCTAGTACTGTGGCAGGAATCCAAAGAGTTCCCCCAGCATAGTTGTGGGCATAAACTTGATCCCCTACACTAAAGTTTCTTATTTTGCTGGTTGAATCTGGGGGCTACGCAGCAGAGTAGTTTGGGTGTAGCCAGTCTAAGTGGGACCTTAGCCAGCGACCCATTAGAAGCTCGGAAGGGCTTCTACCAGTGGTAGCACTTGGCGTGATGTGCTGTATGAGGAGGAATTGATCAACCCGTGTTTGCCAATCTCCCGGGCCCATCCTGGATAGGGTTTCTTTTGCAGATCTCACCATTCTCTCCGCCTGACCATTGGAAGTCGGATGGAATGGAGCAAACAGGGCATGTCTGATTCTCTGTGCTGCTAAATAGGTCTCAAATTGCATGGCAGTAAATTGGGGCCCGTTGTCAGAGACCAAAACATCGGGCAGCCCGTGAGTGGATAAAAGTCTTGTAGTGCCTTGATGACTGCTTCTGCCATGGTAGAGATCATGAGGACTACTTCTAGTCATTTCGAGTAGGCATCCACAACTACCATAAAGGTCTGGCCATGAACAGGGCCAGCAAAATCTATATGCACCTTAGACCATGGTGCTTGAGGTCGCTCCTACTCCTTAGCAGGCACCTCTGGAAGAGTGGTCTGGACTCCTGGTACGGTGTGCAGGTAGCCACCCATTCTTCTATCTCCATGTCCATGTTAGGCCACCACAGGTAACTCCTGGCCAAAGATTTCATCCTGACGATTCCAGGATGTCCTATGTGCAAGGCCTCTAATACTGCAATGTGCAGTTTGGGTGGAACAATGACTCGGTCCCCCCACAGTAAACAACCATTTATTACTGACAGTTCATCACGTTTGCAGTAAAATATTTTAAATTCACCCATAGGTCCCTTGGGCCACCCCCTCCACACCCAGTTCAAAACCTGTCGGAATGTAGAGTCTTTTGCTGAGTGGGTGGGCGACATCACAAGACGAGACAGAACCAGCCTTAAGACAGTCAATGAGGAGGACTGGCATCTCGGGGGTAGGATCTGAAAGCAGTTCAGGCAGTGGGCATTGACTCAAGGCGTTGGCATGCCCCAAGGTAGAGCCAGGTCGATGGACGAGGCGATAACTGTAGGCTGCAAGGAAGATTGTCCATGTGGTCATTCACAGCGACAAAGAAACAGGGGTAGGCTGGTCCCCAGCCAGCAATCCCAGCAATGGTTTGTGGTCCGTGATGAGTTCAAAGTCACGGCCGTAGATGTACTCATGGAACCATTTCATGCCAGCGACTGCAGCCAGAGCCTCATGGTCCAGTTGGCTGTAATTCCGCATGGCAGCAGACAATGTTCGTGAGTAGTAGGTGATGGGCGCCTCGATTCCATTAAGTATGCGGTGGCTGAGGATGGCTTGGACACCAAATGGGGAACCATCACATGTTAGGACAAGTGGCAGGGTCTGGCTATATTGGACCAAAAACGTGTCTGCTGACAGCAGTTTCTTCACCATGGCAAATGCGGCTGCTTCAGCTCTGCCCCAGGACCACTTGGTGTGTTTGCTGAGAAGCCAATGCAAAGGCTCAGCAACCGTGGCTTTCTGCTTGAGAAAAGCACTGTAGAAGTTAAGGAGCCTGAGGAACACCTGCACTTCGGTCTGATTGCGAGGTGTAGGAGCGTCCTGGATTCCCTTAATTTTTTTGTTGGTCAGATGAATCCCAGAGCCGTCAATGAGGTACCCTAGGAATTTAATCTTTGGCACGCTAATTTGGCATTTTTCTTTTTTGAGCAGAGGCCTTTGTTTCTGATTCTGGCTAGAACAGTTCCCAATCTTTTAAATAATTGTGCCTTATTTGCAGCCTATACCAATATGTCATCAAAATAGGGGATGACTCTTGGAATCCCCTGCAAAAGCCGTTCCATGACGCTTTGGAACAGTCCAGGGACGATACTAACTCTGAATTGAAGGCGGGTGTATTTGAATGCACCCCTGTGCTTCACGATGGTTTGGGCCTCTGCTGTGGTGCCATCAATAGGCAACTGCTGATATGCCTGCACCATATCTAATTTTGCTAAAACTTTTCCGGGGCCTAATGAGTGCAGTAAATGCTGTACAATGGGTACGGGATAAGAGCTTTGCTGCAAAGCTTTGTTTATTGTGCACTTGTAATCCGCGCAGATGTGGACAGATCTGTCAGGCTTGACAGGTGTCACTATAGGGGTCTCCCAGCATGTGTGATCTACCGGCTCTAGGATTCCCTGGCCAATCAATTTGTCTAGTTCCAAATCAATTTTAGGGCGGAGAGCGAAAGGTACTCTCCTGGGTTTTAGCCTGATGGGGGCTACATTGAGGTCCAAGTTAAAAAATATTGGAGTCCCCTCATACTTACCTAGACCAGTGCCGAAGACGCCCTCGAACTCCTTAAGGAATTCCTCAGTGCTTTCATCTCGTATGGCATTGATTCCGGTCACTTCTAGGCCCAGGGCTTCAAACCAGTCAAGCCCCAGGAGGCTCTGCAGGTCTCTGTTGACTACCATCACTGGTAGCTGGCTGAATAAGGTCTTGAACCTCACCCGGAAGGTTCCCTGGCCCATGATGGGGACTCAGTTCCCCTGGTAGTTGCAAAGGCGGATGTCTGGAATCCGTAGCTGATGCTTTTTAAGGCTAGGGATAGCCTGTTTGAGCACTGCCCAATACATTATGATCAAGGATGACCCCGTGTCAATCTCAATATTGCATGGAGAGTCCTCAATGAGGACTGTGACTTTCAGCTTTTTTGGCCACTTCGTGTGGACTTGGCCTATGGAGGTGTGATAGGTGGACTCTGGTGTCGCCTTCTGTTCGCCATGGTGGTGGCTGCCATGGCCCTTGGTTGGGCCTCTGATGGCGGTTAGGTATGCTTCTGGGCTTCCAGGTTGTAGCAGGGCAATCGCTTCTGCAGACCTTGGCAATGTGCCCCTTGCATTTGCAGCGTTGACAGATGGCATTGCAGAAATGGCAATGTGTTCTGAGGTGGTTTTCTCCACAGCCAGCACAAGGCAGGAAACATGGTTCAAATTTTCGTGCCAGCTTGGTGTGATCACTGCACATGTGGTAGCTGTCATCTTCACTCTCCGAGTCTTCAGGATCTGTGGCCTTGCGATGCACGCCTGTGCTTTTTTGCATGCTCTTTGGACTATTTTGGCACTGCAGAGTTTCCGTTCATTTAATTGAAGACTCAGTAGCCCTGGCTTCATCTAGGGCAATTTGGAGAGTAAGATTAGTTTTTGCTAATAACCTCCTCTGCAGGCCAAATCCTTAACACTGCATATGATGCGGTCAAGTAGTAGTTCATCAAGATCTCTAAACTCGCAGTATGCTGCGGCCTTTCTGAGCACCGCAATGTATTTGTTGATGGATTCCCCTTCTTTTTGGTTACGGATGTTGAATTCATGCCTCCGGATGTATTTAGACTGTCTGGGAGCATAGTGTGTCCTCAGTGTCTATTGTAGAACCGACCAAAAGACCGATTGGAGTGGTGTTGGCTTGGACAAATCCTTCGCCGCCTTGAACACCTCTGGTCTGCAGTAGCTCAGGAACATATTCTTTTTCCAGCCTTCAGAAAGGCCCATGAGGTTGTTGGCTTCGAGGAAGCAATCGAACCTCATCATGTATGAATTGAATTTGAATTGAATGAATTTATTATATTTCTATGCTGCCCTTTTCCCCGAAGGGGACTCAGGGAGGCTCACAACCCAAGTCAAGGGGGGTGGTACAAATAAGGAAAAAAAAGACACAAACAAAACAATACCACAATTTAAAAATACACAACAACCATATCATTCGAGGGGGGACAAAAGCTCATTAGCCCCAGGCCTGTCGGAACAGCCAGGTTTTAAGGGCTTTGCGGAAGGCCTGGAGGGTGGTGAAGGTTCGAATCTCCACGGGGAGCTCATTCCAGAGGGCCGGAGCAGCCACAGAGAAGGCCCTCCTCCGGATGGTCGCCAGTCGGCATTGGCCAGTGGATGGAATTCGGAGGAGGCCTAATCTGTGGGATCTAATCAGTCTATTGGAGTTAATTGGCAGCAGGCGGTCTCTCAAGTACCCAGGTCCAATACTATGAAGGGCTTTATAAGTGACAACTAGCGCCTTGAAGTGTATCCGAAGACCAATAGGCAGCCAGTGCAGCTCGCGGAGGATAGGTGTAACGTGGGCGTACCGAGGTGCACCCACGATCGCTCGCGCGGCTGCATTCTGGACAAGCTGAAGTCTCCGAATGCTCTTCAAGGGCTGCCCCATGTACAGCACATTGCAGTAGTCCAGTCTTGAGGTCACAAGGGCACGAGTGACTGTTGTGAGGGATTCCCAGTGTTCGGTGGCTGGGTTGTACAGAGTCGGTGGGGTGTGCGTTGTCATCTTGTGTTCCTGAGTGCATTTGAATTTGTCACTCAAAGATGGCTGCTCGATGCCATGCCGTACTCCGGGCTGGATTGCCTTGCTGGATTGTTGTGCTCTTTTTGTCTGCCTAGTTGCCTTCCAATCCCATCCTTGTCATCAGTGTTAAATTGGGTGAATGAAGGCTTCACAGTAACAAACAGCTCTTTATTAGCACAGCCAACTATGTACAATCCAGCGAAGGTTCAGTCTGACAGCAGCCATTTTATAGGGAGCTGTCAGACCCTTCAACCAATCAGATCCCGCCAGAACAGAGGACCTTGGTGTAAACCAGTGTTTCCCAAAGTGTGGTATGCGTACCCCCAGGGGTACAGGAAGAGTTTGGTGGGGGTACGCGTTGCACCGGAGTTTGGTGGGGATCACGTGGGAATATCCACTGCACCATGCTTAGCTGCGCCCACAGAACAAGAAAAGAAATAGGCGCATATCGCAGTTTTTACATGGGAACTGGGGCCATCGTACATCGTATCGCAACTCATTATGGCGGGAACTTCTGCGCATCCTTTGCGCAGCTCGGGTTCGGCCATTTTTAAACTGCGGGAACATTAACAGTTGACGTTGAGCTGCGGAGCTGTTTAAACGCCAGAGAATTGCAGTGTTATCTAATGTTTATACAGTCTTGTGAGGCGTGACACGGTGTGAATATACTGCACTTCGTTACAGAGACAACTTACTTCTTTAATAGTTAGTTCCGGGTGCTCGTTATCGTGCTTTAGTAAGTTCCACTGATTTTGATTATTTTTATAAAATACAATTTTTATCCCTAACAGAGATAATGGATCGCTGGTTGAAATCTGGAACTACTAAACCAAAAGAAAGTAATGATTGTAGTAGCAGTCAACAAACAGGAAATAATGCAATTAACGACGAACCAATTTCAATTCTGAAAGAACCTGTTAAGAAAAAAGTAAGGAAAACTCGCAAGTACGACAAAGAATATCTTAAATTTGGATTCTCATGGACTGGAGATGAAAATGAGCCTATTCCACTTTGCGTCATTTGTTTTGAAAATCTAACAAATGAAAGCATGAAACCATCCAACTTAAAGCGCCATTTTGAGACAAACCATAATCAGTACAAAGATAAACCCATAGATTTTTTTGAAAATAAACTTAAGGATTTAAATCAGTCTCGAAAAGTAATGCGGGGTTTAGCGGGAGGTGACAATCAAAAAATACTAGAAGCTTCGTATCGCGTGTCGCTTTTAATTGCCAAATGTAGTGCAGTGGAAACCATTGGCGAAATTTTAATCAAGCCTGCAGCCAAGATAATGGCAAAAGTAATGATAGGAGATAGAGCGAAACAAACTTTTGACCGCGTTCCTCTCTCAAATAATACAGTTCATTGACGAATCATTGATATGTGTAATAATGTAAAACAGATGTTATTATCTGATATTTCTCAAAGTTGTTATTATGCATTGCAAGTCGATGTCCACCGACATTGCGAATTTTGCAAATCTTATGGCATTTGTTAGATACGAAAAAAATCAAGAAATTCATGATGACTTTTTATTTTGCCAGCCTTTATTAGGTCACACAACAGGAGAAGATATCTTTAATGTTATGAATACATTTATGCAAGAGAACAAAATTGATTGGAATAGATGTGTTGGAATAAGCACAGATGGAGCAAAAAGTATGGTTGGAATTAATAAAGGACTCGTTGCAAGAATTCAAAATGTTGCTCCAAATGTCATATCCACACATTGTTGCATACACAGAGAGGCTTTGCCAACATGTAAGATGCCCGCTGATCTACAGAAAGTTCTGGATGAAAGCGTGAAAATCATTAACTACATTAAAAGCCGTCCTTTGAATGCATGACTTTTTTCGCAAATATGTGAAGAAATGGGAAGTAGTCATATCCAGCTGCTTTTTCATACCGATGTTCGTTGGCTAACTCGGGGAAAAATTCTAAACCGATTGTTCGAACTTAGACATGAACTTCAATGCTTTCTTAATGATAGATTTGAGTTGAGAAATTGTTTACATGACGGAAATGGCTTTGTAAACTAGCATACTTAGCAGATATATTCTCTGTTTTAAATTGCCTCAACTTATCGTTACAAGGCAAAGAAATTTCTTTTTTTCCCCCGTGTAAATGTGTTTTTATTTTCCATTTTCATTTTTGTACAGTCACATATATACTGTGCATAACCGGGGCCATATAACATTAAACAATAAACACAGCCATTCCTCTTATCAGCAGTACCCCCAAAAATAAAAACCCAGTGTACCTCTTTGACCCTCCATACACCCTTTCTTTCGCCCCCCTCCAACTTTCCATCTTCCCTCCATCATTCCCCTCTACTCTACTTCCCCTCCCCCTCTACCACTCCTCTCTCCCGATACACTCCCTCCCTTCCTTATCCCCCTCCCTCCAGTCCTCTCTCCCACCCTCTCTACCCCTCTTTCTTCTATCCCTCTACTTCTCCCTTCGGTGTATTTCTACAATCTATTAATATATTCAGCTTGTCCTATTTTTACAGTGGAATTAACGAGCAACAGTATACAGGTGCAGACACGTTACCTTAAAATCTAACACATACTATGTATCCCCCCTCCCCCTAACACCCCCACCTCCCTTCCCCCCTGACTTCCCAGAGCCTGTAAAGGGTATAGATTTTTAACAAACACAGTCTAGAATATATTAAGACAAAGGAAATAAAAAAAAGTTAGTAACATCTCTGCATTGAACTCAGCTTCTTCCTATTGCACTAGCTATGAACAGTTTAGATTATTCCTAATCTTAAGCATAGGCTATCTGTAATTTCTTAGTCCCATATTTGTTTTGTATATAGTCAATCCATTTTTTCCAGTCTCGTTTATATCTCTCATTTGAATGGTCTTTAAGATATGCCGATATTTTCGCCATCTCGGCTAGGTTTGTGACTTTCAATGTCCATTCTTGAGTTGTAGGCAAGTCTTCCTTCTTCCAGTATTGCGCCACCAACAGTCTTGCTGCCGTTATTAGGTGCAGAACCAAATTAGTCTCTACCGCTGTAAAGTCCGTACATATACCTAGTAAAAATAACTGGGGAGTAAACTTTATCCTTCTTTTAAAGATATTTTGCATAATCCACTACATTTTTATCCAAAATGCCTTAACCCTTTGACAAGTCCACCATATATGAAAATATGTAGCATCGAGAGAACCACATCTCCAACATTTAGGCTGTACATTCGGGTACATAGAAGCCAGCTTTCTAGGATCTAAGTGCTATCTATAAAACATCTTATAAAAATTTTCTCTCAGGTTTTGTGCTTGTGTGAATTTTACATTTCTTACCCATATTCTTTCCCATATGTTCAACATTATTGGTTCTTTAATATTTTGAGCCCACTTTATCATACAATCTTTAACTAATTCTGTTTCCGAATCCATCTGTATTAGTACATTATATATCCTCTTTATATGCATTAAACTTTGATCTCTTATTTGTTTAAACAAATTATCCTCAACTTGGATAAAACCAGTTTTTTGGTCTATTTTCCACCTGGCCTGTAATTGGCCATACTGGAACCATGTTTGAACTACCTTCTTCTCTTTCAATACCTCTAAAGATTTTAGTTGTAGAACAACTACAACGACAACTTTCGGAAGTGAGAAGTTGTCTGTAGGTGGTTCTATCCTGTTTTTGTGCTATATTCATATTTTCAATTGCATGTCTAGGAATTGCTCACATGGGTAACTTGTCATTTAGTTTATATTGATATTTTTTTTCCAAACCCGCAGTAAAGCATTTCTTAAGATATGACTTTTAAAATTCTTATCCAATTTTTTGTTGAATAACAGGTAAGCATGCCAGCCATATACCAGATCGTGTCCCTCAATATTCAGTATTCTATCGTTGGTTAAATGGGTCCAATCACTAAGTGCGGATAGCGCCACTGCATCATAATATAATTTTAGGTTAGGTAATTTCAAGCCTCCTCTCTCGCGTACATCTTGCATTATTTTCATCTTTACCCTCGGTTTCTTTCCGGCCCATACAAATTTGTTGATACCCTTCTGCCATTCTAAAAGATTTGCATCTTTTTTAAGTATAGGTAACATTTGAAAAAGAAATAAAAATTTTGGTAAGATGTTCATTTTCACTGCCGTTATTCTCCCCAGCAAGGATAAGTGCAATTTCTCCCATTTTTTCATCTCTATCTGTATACTCCGCCAAAGTGGTTCATAATTGTGCTTATATAATTTCCCGTTTGAGGCTAGAATATTAACCCCAAGATATTTGACTTTTTTGACTACCTCACATCCTAGCATCCCTCCTAGTTCTTCCTTTTGTTTAGTATTCATATTTATAACTAATATTTTTGTTTTTTCTAAATTTATTTTAAAACCAGACACTTGACCATATTGATTAATCGTATTCATTAAAACCATATTAGATTCCTGCGGTTGTTCTAATATTATGACTAAATCATCCGCAAAAGCGCGGACTCTGTATTCTTGCTGCCTAATCTTGATCCCTTTTAGACCATCCAAGCCCCGTATTTTATTCAACAATACTTCCAAAGTTATAATGAACAATAGTGGGGACAAAGGACAGCCCTGTCTTGTACCTTTTCCGATTTGAAAAGGGTCTGTTAAACTTCAGTTGACTATGATTTGAGCTGTTTGCTGTTGGTATATTGCTTTAACTGATCTGCATTTTTTGCAATATCTTCAACAGAAATTGCCAGTTAACTCGATCAAAGGCCTTCTCAGCATCCAGAAATATGAACGCAGCAGGAATTTGGTTGTTCTTTCCCAAATATTCTAATGCATTAATAATTAGTCTAACATTACTCTTCATCTGTCTCCCTTGTATAAAACCTGTTTGGTCGGTATGTATCAATTGTTGCATAACCACCATTAACCTATTTGCTAGTATTTTAGTAAAAATTTTATAATCTACATTAAGTAATGAGATAGGTCTGTAATTTTTTGGTTGGGTAGTATCTTGATCTTCTTTGGGTATTAAAGATATAAATGCTGTCTTCCAAGATGGGGGCACTTTACCTTCCGTTTGAATTTTATTAAATAGTTCTCTAAGAGGTTCTACCATTTCTAACTATAAATTTTTATAGTAAACCGCTGTCAAGCCATCTGTGCCTGGCGCTTTCCCTAACTTTAGTTGCTTAATTACCTGCAAGATTTCCCCTGAGGTTATTGGTTGGTTCAACTTTTGTCTGTACTCTTCTCTAACTAGGGATATTTTCTCTTTAACTAAGTATTTGTCTATATCTAAACCCTTAATTTTGTCCCCTTTATACAATTCTGTAAAAAAATTCCCGAAATGCCTTTTGAATCTCCTCCTGTTGAAACACCTCCTTCCCTCTATAAATCAATTTGGTTACATTTCGAATTTTCGTTTTTTTCCTAATCTGATAAGCTAACCATCTGCCCGGTTTATTTGCGTTACAAAAAGTATTGTGTTTTGCATATAGTAAACTAGTGGCTACCTGATCAGAGATCAACATATCAAATTGGGATTTTAATATAGTAATTGCTTCCTTAACCTTTGTATCGCCTGGATTCAATATTAACTCCAACTCTTTCCCTTTAGTTTCCTCTTCCAATTCTTTTCGTTTTAGCCCTTGTTTATGTCTATGTATTTTGTTTATATTCATCAGTACTCCTCTCATATACGCTTTGCTTGCATCCCATACAAATTCCATAGGTGTACCCTTATTCATATTCAGAACAAAGTATTCAGATAACAATTTTTTACAATCATTAATGTACTTCTCATATCTGAATAAGTTTTCATTCAGCCTCCAAGACCTTCTTGCCTGCACTATCCTTCTCAATTCCATCCAAACTGGGTTATGATCCAAAAGGACCCTTGCCGCAATCTTTGTCTTCTTCACCCTAGAAAGTAAATCATTAGTGATTAGTATAAAATCAATCCTTGAAAAGGATTGATGGCTATCAGAAAAGAAGGTGAAATCATATTCCTCTGCGTTTCTTTCTTGCCAAATATCTCTCAATTCAAAGTCGTCCATCATGTCAAAGAAAGGTTTGGGTAGCTTAGCTCGCATTTTAGTATTAGGGCGAGAGATCTTCTTATCTCTTTTAGTGTCAATCACGCTGTTCCAGTCACCCAATAGTATACAAGACTTATAGTCCCACTGTACTAATTTAGCATGAAGATTTCTATAGAATCCGTCTTGCTGTTGATTAGGAGCATAAATCCCCAAAAGTAATGTCTTTTTCCCTTCTAAGATTAGGTCTAGCGTGATATATCTTCCAAAGGGATCTGCTTCAATTAGTTCAGCCTTAATGTCTTTTCTTAAGTATACAACTATACCATTTTTCTTTTCTGTAGCAGAGGTCACAAAATATTGACCAAGTTTGGGGTTAAACAAATATTTTTGATCGGTTGATTTGATATGAGTTTCTTGCAGACAAATTATATCATTCTTGAACTGTTTAAGATAGTGAAATATTTTCTTTCTCTTCTGTGGAGAGTTCAGTCCATTGACATTCCATGCCAAGAACTTAGTTGTCATCTTTGGTTGGCTGAAGCTTTTTTAGAGCCTCCTTCATGGCCTGTTTAACCTTTGGCCTAGCTCCTGCCATGGCTTCTGAGCTTGTCGCTGTGACTCCTTGATCAATGGTCAATGATTGTTGAGGTTGTTGCATTGTAGCTTGTTTTTCCATTCGTCTGGTAGTCATACGGCTAGGTCTTTGTTCCATGGCACCTTGCCCTTCCGGGAAGGGGAGATGATGCACCTTGTCTGGTAGTTGTGTAGTTTGCCGTCTATCTTGTCCTTCTTGTGGTCTTTCTCCAGATCCAGATGGTGCAGGGTGTCCCACCTTCAGAATATTGTGGTAGAAATCTCGAGCTTTCCATACAGAGTTGAGACGATATCTTTGCTTGTCAAATGTAACTATAATACCAAATGGCACATCCCATCTATACTGTATCTGACGGTTTCTGAGTTCTTCCACTAGAAAAGCATAATCTCTCCTGGCTCTTAGCATTTGAGGTGGTATTTCTTTCAAGACAATCAAATCCTGGCCGCCAATTTGAAGCCTGGTGTTATAGGACTCTTGTAGTATCATGTTTCTGAACTCTCTTGTGGCAAAGTATATAACTACATCTTGAGGGAGTTGCTTCTGTTTTGCCGCCCAAGAATTAACGTGATAAATTTTATCGATCTGCCAGTCAAAGTTGGACCTCGGTCTTCCCATCAGACAGTCAAAAGCCTCTGAAAAAATCTGTTTCAAGTTCTCCTGTTTATCCTCACGCAACCACGACTCTTAATGTGAACTCCATCTGCCTGTACTGTATCATAATAATCTGTTTTTTAGTGTTTTCAACTTTTTGTTGCACCACCTCAGTTTTGGATGTCAAATTGGTATTAGCTTCATTAAGAACCTCTAGGTTATCTTCAATTCCAGAAACATGTTCTGTCAGTACAGTTACAAGTCCCAGCATATCATCATTTATTTTGGCAATCTTAGTATCAAGTTTATCGTATAAGTCGATCTTAAACTCTTTTAATTCGTCCTTTATCTCCTTTATCTCCTCTCTGAGTTCTCTGAAGGTTTCCAAAAAAAATTCTTTCGTTAGCACATCTCCAGTAGGGGGCAACTTTGTGCCAGGTATCGGAGATGTGCTTCTAGGAGGAGGTTTCCCAGGAATTAATTTTGATGCCATTATAAGTCTTATAAGTCTTATCTACGAGCAATTAATCAAGCTCTACTGGCTCACTGTGCAACTTATGAGAAAGAAAAAAGGGTATTAATTCACCCCTTTGTTAGCTCTTTAGGATTTTTCAAAGGGTTTCAAAAAAAGAGAAAAAGAAAAAAAAGCATTGTAACGAAGCAGCTCGGCATATTCAGCGCCATTTTTGACTTCTCTATATCAGAAATATATATTAACAAAGTTGATAAGAAGAAAGTCTTGTAAACTCTTCAGAGAAGTGAAACTAATTAATAAGAAACTACTGGCCGGCTGTTCCTCCCTTTGAACTTTTATCACTGTTTTTTGCAAAAGAATTAGGAATGTGGCATTGTTACGGAGAATGCACAATCGCCATTTTAGGAGCCAATTTTTTTTTAAGAAAAAAAAAAAACCAAGTACACGAAGGAAACTCTTGTAAAAAATGAAGCTAGGATTTAAAAAAAAAACCAGATAAGGTTCTCAGATACGGACTCTGCTTGTATTAAATTCAGATAAATAGTTCAAATATTGTCCTAAGTGGAGGTATCTTGCTTTGCGCTGTGGAAACAACAGCTAGAGATTTCCGGCACAGAGATAATGATTCAGCCTCGGCTGGCCCCCCTTCTCTTCGCAGCCAAAAAAGCTGCAAACTTCAAAGGAAAAGCTCTTACCAGCTGGATCTTCTCTCCCCCTCTTCTTTGCCTGAAGAGTGAGGAATCAGCCAGATGCCTAGGCAGATAACGCGAACCCGGGAGCAGCTCTATTAAGCTGCTACCATCAGCAAGATCCCGCCCAGGAAGTCACAAGGCAAAGAAATTTCATTGTTTCACGTTCAAGATAAAGTGAATGCTACCGTCACAAAACTAAATTTATGGCAAAAGACAGTTGGGAATGGAGAAGTAGACTCGTTTCCCTCTCTTCATGAGTTTATAACAAGTTTGGCTACTAAAATTGAGGCTGATACTCTGAAATGCATAATACAGCATTTGGAGAGTTTGCAAGTTGGCTTGAAAAACTATTTCCCTGATTTAAACAAAAATATTGAATGGATAAGATATCCGTTCAACATTAACACAACATCCATGCCAGAAGGTTTGTCACATGCGGAAGAAGAGCAATTGTTGGAGTTAGCTTCAGACGGATTCTTGAGAAATAAACATGAGTGTACTTTAACATCATTCTGGTTACAAATGCAACATGTGTATCCGGTTTTAACAGAAAAAGTCCTGAAATATATCTTGCCTTTTCCAACTTCATATTTATGCGAAGTTGCTTTTTCTGCATTTGTAGACATTAAGTCGAAAAAAAGGAACAGACTATTGGACGTGGAACTTCATCTCAGATTAAAATTAACAACCAGGGAACCAAATTATGATAATCTGTCATCTCAACATAAACAATTTCATCCTTCTCATTGAATCAAATAAATGTTCTTTATAATATAAGTTTCGTTTATTTTGCGTATGTACCAAAAAAATAAAAAATAAAAATATTTTGATTTTTATTAAAGCATATGTTTTTTATGAGGGGTACTCAGCGTTATGAAAATTATAGAAGGGGTACACATATGTCAAAAGTTTGGGAAACACTGGTGTAAACCATTACCAATGTTTCTGGTATCTAACAAGGTGTAAACTGTCGTACTTGTCATTTAGATCCTGCAACCTTTGATTTTTTCTGATATGCTAAGAATAGATTCAGTTCAATCATTTGAATGGAATACAAAACTGGTTTAGCATTATGTAAATAAAGCTTGGTTCATCAGCTCTTCTCCCCACTCCATTCTGTCTATATGGTCACTAGGAGTAAAAAACAATGTGGCACATAATTAGTCAAAATTCAGGAATTTCTTTTACAGCTTTTCTTTAAAAATGTAATCAACGGCACTGAACACAGTTCTTTAAAAAAAAGAATTTGATTTTTCTGAGGAAATGGAACATGAAGAATTTACATACATTACAATTCCTACATTGGTATTCTTTGCTTCAGACAGACAGCTCTTTGTTCACTTTTGGGTTTTTTTCCTGGGTGTCTTCTTATCTTTCTTGTCTTTGAGCATCTGCTCTATCTTATGAGCAACTGAGTTTTTTGTGGAGAAGCAGGTAGTTGGGCGGTGCTGTTCTTGAGTTCAGGATGTAATGTGTAGTTGGTCTATTTCAAGTTGGGAGAGCAACCTGTTGAAAGGTAGTTAACTGTTTCTCAGTTCCTATGGATGTGGATTTTCTGTCCATCCAGAGTCCCTCATGTTTCATATATCCCATTTCATTAGGTCTACTGTGGTATTCCATCAATTCCAGGTTGCCTTGTCTTCTCCTTCCATGCATATATGGTGTGTTTATGTGTGTGTGTAGGTGGGTGTGTACACCATTTCAGACAAGTGGCTGTCCAGTCACTTAAAACTTTTAAGTCTTCTTAAAAACTTATATGTGTATGTATACATAGACAACACATACACACATACATACACATACATACATAGCAATAGCAATAGCACTTATATTCTGCTTCACAGTGCTTTACAGCCCTCTCTAAGCAGTTTAGAGTCAGCAGATTGCCCCCAACAATCTGGGTCCTCATTTTACTGACCTTGGAAGGCTGAAAGGCTGAGTCAACCTTGAGCCTGGTGAGATTTGATCTGCCAAATTGCAAGCAGCCGGCAGTCAGCAGAAGTAGCCTGCAGTACTATACTTTAACCACTGCACCACCACAGCTCTTACATACTCAAAAATGGTTCTGTCCATTCTAATCACCTGGTGCCTTTCAGCAATCTCAGTCAGCAACTGGGAGCGTATATTCTTCAAGACGAGCGCATTCCCACCCATGCATCCCTGGGAGCTGTTGCCAATGGCTGAGGGAGGAGAAGACTTACTCCATGTGGAGACCGCGGACTTCCCTCACAGATTTTTTCTTTTTCTGTTGCTTTGAGCAGCCACTCCCTCCCCCCTGTCTCTTCCTCTCTCTCTCGGAGCTAGCTGCCTCCGAGGCTGTCCAAACTCAGCCCCTCCCCCTCCCCTGCCCCGGACTGCTGCTTCTCCTCGGCTCCTCGGGGCTTCTAAATTGGCATTGCGTGTTGTTGTTTGAGGAGGGAACTACTGTGCCATAGAAACACAGAGTGTGTCTCACGTGGCTGATAACCTGGTCTCTACAGAAGAGGTAATTTTAAAAACTTTGGAGCGAATCCAGAAAGCGGGGAGAAAGAGGCTGAAGGAGTGTGTGAGGAGGGGGGATTTCCTAACCCCATTGAATCCAGAGGTGGGAAGAGAGAGAGAGAGAGAGAGAGAGAAAGAGGGAGTGTGTGAGGAGGGGGGATTTCCTAAACCCTATTGAATCCAGAGGGAGAGAGAGAGAGAGAGAGAGAGAGAGAGAGAAAGAGGGAGTGTGTGAGGAGGGGGGATTTCCTAAACCCCATTGAATCCAGAGGAGAGAGAGAGAGAGAGAGAGAGAGAGAGAGAGAGAGAGAGGAGGGGGGATTTCCTAAACCCCATTGAATCTAGAGGAAGGAAGAGAGAGAGAGAGAAAGAGGGAGTGTGTGAGGAGGGGGGATTTCCTAAACCCCATTGATCCAGAGGAGGGGAGAGAGAGAGAGAGAGAGAGAGAGAGAGAAAGAGGGAGTGTGTGAGGAGTGGGGATTTCCTAAACCCCATTGAATCCAGAGGAGGGGAGAGAGAGGGAGAAATAGAGGGAGTGTGTGAGGAGGGGGGGATTTCCTAAACCCCATTGAATCCAGAGGAGGGGAGAGAGAGAAAGAGGGAGTGTGTGAGGAGGGGGGATTTTCTAAACCCCATTGAATCCAGAGGAGGGAAGAGAGAGAGAAAGAGGGAGTGTGTGAGGAGGGGGGATTTCCTAAACCCCATTGAATCCAGAGGAGGGGAGAGAGAGAGAGAGAGAGAAAGAGGGAGTGTGTGCACAGGAGGGGGGATTTTCTAAAAGTCCCATTGAATCCAGAGGAGGAGTGTGTGTCTGTGTGTTTTTGTGTGTTTGTGTGTGTGTGTGTGAGAGAGAGAGAGAGAGAGACTATCACTAAGTGTTGTAGCTTATGATTCTTGATGAATGTATTCTATTTTATTTTTTTTATGTACACCGAAGACAAATCCCTTGTGTGTCCAATCACACTTGGCTAATAAACTACTCTACTCTACTCTACTCATTTCTATTTTAATTCTAATAAGGAGTTTAGCTTCTCTCTCTTGAAAATGTAAGCTAGCATAATGCAAGCTAGCTTTAGCTTTCAAACAGTTCATTTAGTGACCAAAGTTACAATGGCATTGAAAAAAGTGACTGATGACCATTTTTCACACTTAGCGACCATTTTTCACACTTAGCGACCGTTGAAGCATCCTCATGGTCACGTGATCAAAATTTTGATGTTTGGCAACAGATTCATATTTATGATGCTTTCAGTGTCCCTGGGGTCATGTAATCGCCTTGTGTGACCTTTTGACAAAATATAAAATTTTTAATCAAGCCGCCGCCTCCCCCGCCCCCGGTCAATGGTGTCCCTCTTTACCAATCTGAAAATCTGGTCACCTTAGTGATGACAAACCTATAGCACGCGTGCCAGAGGTGGAACACAGCCCTCTCTGTGGGCGCATGTGCCGTCGCCAACTGTTCTTCTGATTTCCGGTGTGCATGGTCTTCACAGGTGCTGGAGCACCTGAAAATGGCCTTCAAAACATCCAAAAAACGTGCCATTTTTTGGATAATTTTGGGCAGTTTTCAGGCAATTTCTCAGGTCTTTTTCAAGCCATTTTTCAGGCCAAAAACACCCCCCCAAATGGCCTAAAAACGCCCCCCAAAATAGACAAAAACAGCCAAAAACAGGCATGCGCATGCCAGCCAGCTGGTCTTTGGGTTTCTGGTGCTTTGGCATGTATGCACACATGTTCCAGTTGGGCACTTGGTGCCAAAAAGGTCACCATCACTGTTAAATCCTTGTTGCTCTTTCATTGGTTCTTCACATTTTATTCAGTTCCCTATTTTATTGAAAAATAAGAGAGATTTGATTCCTTCATTGTTTTATACTGGAAAACCTAAATGAATGGAATGAAATCACTCAGGTTGCATTTTTCTGCTACCATTTAATGATAAGAGAAAGTGAACTAATCTTTTTTTTTTTTTACATGCTATCATATCCTTTCAACTTATGGGAGAAATGTTTTCTGCCTCTGGGTGAAGAACAATAAAGAAATCTGCTTATGAGAATCTCCATATGTCTTTTTATTTCTTTCCTTTGTTTTGGACCATAACATCAATCTCGCCAAATTAAAACAGACTACTTGCACTATAAAATATATGTTCTGGGAACTAGTAGGGAGGAGCCATCCTCACCCACTTTTTCTCACACAAGCTGTCCAAACTGTGTTGTCTTTTGCTTCTCTGGAATGCACTCCTTCCCTCTTGGGAATATGGACAGCAGTCCCTCATAATTATGTATGAGAAGTAATGTACCACCCACAGCTCCTGCCTTTTCTAATCTGCTGCCCTATGTATATATTCCACATTACTTCATAGAGTATGTTAGTGGTATCTATGGGTAGCGAGGATTAAAACAGGTAAGATCCTGTCTATAGCACCAGATTTGAAGCTCTACCCTTTGTATATGTAATGTTAATGCCTGTTTTACTCATTTCCAGATGCCGCTACCAAGCATCTGTGCACTCATGTGGTTTAGAAAACTGCTTAGTTGAAAGGAAAAATGGAAGTGCCTACTGTTTCTTAAGTTTACCGACTTAAAATAATATAAATATAATCATTACAGATGGACTACTTTCATTTAAATGGAACAGTGAGCATTTGACTATTGCAACACTTTACATGTGATCTTTCCTTTGGCCATTAATTAATCAATTCATCTCTTTGACAGTAATAATCCTGACCTTTATTATTCAATATTTTATTTCTCCTTTGTTAAAACTGCTGACCTTTTCTTGGGCTTAAGGCTCACTTTTTTTCTTTTCTTTAAATGATCCAAGAAAAGATAACATGCTTTTCACTAGGCTTTGTCTTTGATGTTTATTTATAGCGAAAAAACATAAGCGTAACAGTTTCCCACAGACCAAATTTATTTTTGTGATTCTGAATGCCTGTCACCTAGAGACCATTCATCTGATAGGAAAGCAACATACTTTAAAAAAACTGAGACAAAAACAGGCAAATTTCAGAGCAGCTCTCTCTATGGGGGAAGAAAGAAAGAGAGCTTGACATGTTTAGCCCTTGGTATCACACTGGGGAGTGAGGAGTGATTAGTTGTGACTGCTGCTAACTGTACCTGTAATGAACATAGCATTTGGAAGGAAAGTCTGGAATAAAAAGTTTTGTATGTTTTTTAATATATTTTTATTATTTATATAAAAGTATATTGAACATAGTGTGATAGTCCTGGCATTTCACTTGCCATCAAAACCAAAGTGAAAACAACTAACCTATTTACTCCTTAAACCATGCTAGTATTGTACAATTATTTTTGACCAACATATTTATTCTAATACCATGATACACATATAGTATCTCGTTCCATGTCTCCCTACTCTATTTTTTTCATATTCCGACTTCCACCCTGTGCTTCTAACCATTGATAGAATCTGTTCCATGTGTTATAACATTCTGTCTCTCCTTTGTCTTTTATTTTTAACATTAGTCTATCCATTTCTGCACAGATTAGTATCTTCATTATTATCTCCTCCTTTGAAGGGGTGTTTTCACTCTTCCATTGCTGCACATACAGCCTTCTTGTTGCTGTCAGGATGTGTAGTATAGGTATATTGTTCCTTTGTCATAGCCTTCTATGATAGTTTTGTATATTAATGTGTCTTCCTCTTCGAATTCATCAGGTTTGAAACAATGCACTTGCTTTGTCCTTGGAGAAGATGCTTTAAGATCATCTCCTTACTTAAAGACAAAGTGATATCAAAACTCACAATATGTGTCGAGTCAACCATTTATGGGCAAACGCGTTCAGATGACTGCTAAAAAAATCCTTGACATTGTTGGAAAATATATAGAGGGAACTTCAATCAGCACCATTTGTTCGTTTTACCAAATGTTGGAGAAATTAATAAAAGAAGCTAAGATAAATATGTGTTTCCTGCAACTTTTCTGATTCTACATTAGCTCTTCAGAAAGGCGCTGATTACCTAGCAACCAGGCAACATAGGATCAAGATGAGTGCTACTGTTTTGTTTGAATCATGGTAGAATGCTTCACTATGTCTACCTTTGATTTAAAAAGCACTTGGTAGCACCATTTCTACAATTATTTGCAGCAAAAAAACTTTAAAGGGCAAATAGATACTGTAGGAGCTAACCTTCAGTAGGATAATTATGCAGAAAAGAAAAGAAAAATCAATCTGGGGTCAGGTTGTGTATGCAAGTTCTTAAAAAAAGCAGTACGTATTGATGCATTTTCATATACTAAATTCAATAGTTGTACACTCTTATTGAAAATGAATCGGCAAAAGAAAAAAAATCATTTCTAGAGTAGCTTCCCATAAAGAATAATTCACACTTACAATGTAATTGTCTGAGAAGTGATGAGTATTTTTCTGAAAAACATAATTATTGCTTTTTGGGGGGAAATTATGTATTGCTAAACTCTTTACTACAAATAATGTGTGTAGAATTATAGCACTACAACTAAAACTGTAGACTGTTTTAGTTCATTCAAAGATGTAAAGTATAGCATTTAGATGCCGTGCATTGCATAATTTGATGTGCTTCATGCCAGTAATAGAAAATGTATTTTGAAAAATGGTGAACAGATTTTACATCTAGGCAACTGCAGCCAAAATGATAAAAAGGGAAAAATGAAAGAGTCATTGAGCATAATTAGTGGTTGTCAAGTTTCAATTTGCTTAAATTATATTCACAAAAATAGTAGAATGTTATGATTTCTACTTGCAGCTGGGCACCCTTTCTGTAAAAGTGTACTCCTGCCATTCATCAAAACTATTAATATCCTTCAGAAGCCTACTGTCGTTTATTGAATATTTTTGTAATGAGTGCAACACTACAGATTTTACACCATTTCTCCAAATATCTAGTTAGGCTTTATTTTCCCACTAAGACAAGCAAAATGGGGTAGAAAAAGCAACACTTCCAGATGGGGAAGTGTGCAGTTCCCAGGAGAGAATTTGATTTTAAAACAAATACTGTCAATTCCTTCCCTGGGAAAGAAGAAATCCATCAAAAGACTACTGTTTAAATAGCTGCTTAATATTATTTTAGCTTGTGTCCTAGGTGTTGTAACAAAATATATACCATAATGGACATGGCCAGTCCAGTGGTGGGATTCATTTTTTTTACTACTGGTTCTGTGGGCGTGGCTTGGTGGGCATGGCAGGGGAAGGAAGAATACCGTATATACTCGAGTATAGGCCGACCCGAATATAAGCCGAGGCACCTAATTTTACCACAAAAAACTGGAAAAGTTATTGACTCGAGTATAAGCCTAGGGTGGGAAATGCAGCAGCTACCGGTAAATTTCAAAATAAAAATAGATACCAATAATGTTTTTGAATATTTATTTCAAAGAAAAACAGTAAACTAGCAGTGTATTCAATGAAATACTTCACTCACCTCATGATGCTGATGTCCCGCTGTGATGATGATGTCCCGTGCAGCCGCGGGAGAGCGATGTCCCGCTCCTATGACACACGGCACAGTGATTCCTATCATTGGATCACTGTACCAGAGGAGGTGGGACATCGCTATGTGGCTGCTTGCCATAACAAGGAGGAGGTGGGACATCGTTGCAGAGCGGCAGGAGGGGGAGGAAGGGGAATCGTAAGACAGCCCTGCATTATATTAGAACGTGAGGAGGGGGGATGGTGCGGTTGCGCGCTGCGCGGCAAACTGACACAGAGGGAGGGGAAACTCACAGGGGCACCGGGCCATTCACGAGTGTCACCCAGCGGCATGGCCCCGCCCCTTTTTCTCCTCCATTTCGGGCAAATTTTTCACTGACTCGAGTATAAGCCGAGGCGGCTTTTTTTCAGCCCAAAAAGTGGGCTGAAAACTAGGCTTATACTCGAGTATATTACAGTACTATAAAATCTCCATTCCCACCTCACTCCAGGGGAAGGTTACTGCAAAATCCTCATTTCCTCCTAATCAGTTGGGACTCAGGAGGCAGATAATACATGGGGGTGTGCCAGTCAGGGGTTGTATTTACCAGTTCTCCGAACTACTCAAAATTTCCATTACTGGTTCTCCAGAACTGGTCAGAACCTGCTGAATACTACTTCTGGACCAGTTCCCAAACACCACATCCTAGGAAAGCCAACTGGTAAGACAGAGAAATTAATTGTTCCATAATATGAATAAAAATTGTTTTCTAAACACTCAAATACAGCCTGTGGTTTTCAAATCTCCTTTCCTATACATATACAAATTCACAGGTATTTTGCAATATAACACAATGAGAAATCCTTTCACAGACGTATTATTGTGTTGCAATGTGTAAATGCTTACAAAACTGGGGGTGGTTTGTAGATTGGCAGTAGGATCGGTATTTCAAAGTTATAATACAAGATTCAGTTAAAGAGCTGTACAGAGTGATGATAGTAATAGCCCTTATACACTGCTTCACAGTGCTTTACAGCCCCCTCTAAGCAGTTTACAAGTGACCAAATTTCCCCCATCAATCTGAGTCCTCATTTTACTGACCTCGGAAGGATGGAAGGCTGAGTCAACCTTGAGCCAGTCAGAATTGAACTCCTGCCTGTGGACAGATTTAGCCTGTAATACTGCATTCTAACCACTGTGCCAGCCTGGGTCCTTGATGGGGAATTATCACATAATTATATGTTATATAACATAATGACATTTCACTGTATTTTGCATACAGCCAGTGTGTGAAGGTTGTTGTGAATACTAAGCCCGCTTTCACAAACCTGAAGCCTGTTTGCCATTTTTTCTTGCCAGATAGGCTTAGATATTCCCAGTCTGTATTCATTCATCTCACACCGGGGATCTAAATCTGCACATGGAAACTCAAAGGTGCCTTTTCAAACGTAACTGGACTGTTTTTTTTCCTTGAGGAAGAAGAAGAAAACTTTTGTTCTCAGCCAATAAGCTTCATGTGAGGGATCGATAGCAGGGTTAGGTTCCTGCCAGTTCTACCTCTTCTATAGAATAGGTTCCACAAATCTACTGTGCCATTTAGAACCGGTTCCAGCTGCCTCCCCTTGCCCATCTGCACCACACTTGCCCCGCCCACCACTCACTGATTGGCTGGCTCACCAATCGCCCCACCTGCTTCTAAGAGTCCTATCTAAACCTTAAAGTCTTAAAACTGTCAAGTTTGAATACCCCTGGGGTTTTTTTTCTAAAGGGTTAGGGGTGCAAGGGTCTTGTAACTTGACAGCTTTAAGACTTACACACTTCAATGCCAGAGTTTCTGAGCCAACATTTTAGTTGCTAAGCAAGAGTGTTGTTAAGTGAGTTTCACCACATTTTACAAGTTGGCCACATCCACCCAGTCACATGACTGCCAAGCCACTCCCTCTTGGTCACATGGCTGGCAAGCCACTCCCACAAAGCAGGCCACACCTAAAGAAGAGGTTCTAAAAATTTTTGAAACCCACCACTGATTGATAGGTACTGGCAGTTTTCTTCCTCTTCCTCAAGGAAAAACAGTCCGGTTGCCCTTTGAAAAAGTACTTTTGAGACAACTATGACCTGGATGACTGAGAATCTTCAAGACATCTTTACATAGAACAATGTATGTCCTGAGTGACACATGCAAAAATAGGTTATCCAAGGCCTTCTGCAACCTTTTGGAGAAAAGGAGAAGAAGCTTTGTGCTGAAGTGGGGAGTGAGACAGAGCTAAAATTCTCCTTCTTTCTCAGATTAAAATTGGAACTTGTGGGGAAAGAATTAACCATATTAAAATGCACACATATAATATCTGTTCTAAGAGTCTTCAACTTTTATTTAGAAGAACTGGATAATGTTCACTAAGAGTGGCATTAAGTTTAATTACTTTTCCTCCAAGTTTGTGCCTCTGATGACCATTGTTTTTATCAATCTAGATCTTGTATACTGTATGTATTATATTTATTCATTCATTTAGTAATATTTGCATGCCCTCTACTCTATATTGGCACCCTCATGCATATTGCATATTGGTACCTCGGGGTTATTTGTAAACAGGATAAAATCACCATCACCTTGGGGTCTGCTCAGGACTTCACATTTTCTTGTCCATTTCTTATTAACTTTCTTCTAAGAAGTCTGTGATTCTAGAGCCCTGTGTTATTTTGTCTACATTGATTGTTTTGTAAGAGTGTTGTGGTCTGCTGGTGGCCTGCAGAGCTGGCAGCAGTGTCTGGCAATGAGGAGGTTGGGAGGAACATAGGCCAGTCCTGAATATGGGGAAGGCTCGGATGTGGGGTCTGCATCTGAGGCAGAGGGGGGGGGCAGGGCTATGTGGGAGTATGTCTTGCCTCTGGAGCCTCCAGAGTTTGACATCAGTGAGGCAGAGGAACAGGGTGAACCTGTTCCAGTACGCGCATGCACAGAGCTGCCAGAAGGCAAGAAAGTTAAGACAAAAGGAGCGACTCAGGAGTAAGGCTTGGAGATGATTGGCCCTCACATAAGACCTAAAGGAGGAGTAAAGGCACGTGATTCTTTGCAGGAAGCAACTTTCTTCGTTCTGGTCGGTTTAAACTCTGAAGCTCCATTTTGACTCTGTGCTTGTTTGGTCTTGCAAAGCTAATTGGCAATTAGGTCTTTGGCAACATTTCAAGGGAGATAAATGTGGGTGCTTATCAACCTTATTCCAAAAGACTGTGGCAGACTTCTGTCAGATTCTTTACAAACTATTTGTGACTCATTAAAGGCTGTGAACATAATTCACAGCCATTGAAATAAAAAGATGGTTTTTGGGACTAAGCATGTGATTTTTATTTATTGTCTTAGGAAGCCTAGGTCAAACATATTGAACGTATTTCTATCATCCCCCTCCTTTTATTTTCCAGTAAGACAGGTTGAGTGACTCCTATGTCTTTCACATGCAAAGTTAGGTAATGGCAGATAATGGCATCTCCCTGAAAACAGATGGAGAACTTTCAAAACATCACAACCTGGCAGAAGACATAGGTATGGTGAAGAGACCCAGAAGGTTTCAAGGAGAGGACCTTGGAGATCCCCAACCTTTCATTGTGTGGGATCAGCACCAATGCTACAGTCAATAGGTAGACAAGAAGAATCACAGGGAAAGGTAACTAGTTGTGTTTACTTGTCGATGTTCTCAGTCATCCAGGCCATGATTGTTCCAAAGGTGCTTTATCCAAAGGCAACTGGACTTTGTTTTCCTTAAAAAGGTTTTGCTTCTCATCCAAGAATGAGAAGCGAAATATCTTCAAGAAAAAACAAAGTCCAATTGCCTTTGAAAAACGTACCTTTGGAATATGCCTGTACTATTTTACAATGTAATGACATCATTCTCTAAATGCAATGTACAAGCAAGTAAATAAAGCACACTGCTTCCAGGTAAAGAATGAGGAAATATCCAGAAAGAAATACCAAAATGCATCTGAAAGGAAAACTAACCAAGAAAACCCTAGGCACATCTATTGCTCACTGTAGAACCCAGATGCTCAAAAATGTTAAGTGCAAATTCTTGATATTTAAAGGTTGCCATCCTCTGCAATAACAAGCAAGAAACATAGCTTCAGCCTTCTGTCGAAATAAAATACAGACAAGCAATAAACCTTATTTTCCACAATCAAGGAATAATAAGGAAATTATACTGATGCCTCTAAATCTGTGCCAGAGTAAATGATTCGAGAATGATGGGTACTCACCCAAATCTGCAGTTTTACCCTCTTGTCATTCCTGTAAACAGTCTTCACTTTGAAGTCAATTCCCACTGTACTGACAAAGGCAGGTGTGAAAGTGTCATCAGCATATCTGAAGAGAAAGGAGGTCTTGCCCACACTACTGTTGCCAATGATCAGGAGCTTGAACATATAATCAAAGTTCTGGTCTGAAACATCCTTGGGTCTATATCTGGCATCTGTTACTGAAGCCATCTAAAGAAAACAAAAGCATCATAGACTAAATAAAGGACAGTTATTATTTCAGATTAGACTTTTGGATCAAGTACATATGTAATGCAGATTGCAATATGAACATGATTTGTCTTTTTTTTTCTAGAATACTATAGATAGTTAGGGAGATAGCCTGGAAAGAAATATTCGGAAACTGTTATGTAAAGAAAAAATGCAGATGCATACCTTAAGTTCTGTGAAAACAGATAGCCATTAAGATTCAGAATGGCTCATCCTAACTCACTATAGTATAAAAGGGAGGGAAACAAAAGCACAATCAGAGTTACAAAATTGTATTAGTCTTGTCTATCTCAATAGAATAGAGCATGGGTCTCCAACCTCTGGGCTGCAGCCCACTATTGGACTGTGAGCTGTTTGCAACCAGACTATGGAAACTGTGGCAAATGGGTAAGCATGCAAGTGCATCCCCACTTGTTCAGGCAGCGAGCAGTTCCCATTTGTGTGAGTGGCAGGTGCATGTGCATGCTAGTCATTCAAATGGAGCTGCGCATGCGCACTTGCTGACCACTCATATGGAATCATCCCTGTTCTCCCCCTTTTCCAACAGTCCGCAAAGGTGGAAAGTTGGGGAATTCTGGAATGCATATTATTCTGTTGAGTGCTTTCCAATCTGATCTGTTTTGTAAAGTGACAGATTCTTAGAGGAGATTCCTGTACATCAGCAGAACCTAATTTAGACTATTTTGAACTCGGGCTCCGGAGTAAGACGAGGCTCAGTGCTAACACAACAGCTTTATTAGAACAGTAACTAGACAGGAACATGAACAAACACTCTGAAAGCCCTTTTATACCCCGAGCTGTCAGCGCACTAACCAATAGGAACCAAATCTCCCGCCCTAAACAACATGCGAACGGACCAATCAAACAACACCCTGCCTGATTGACAAGAGAGGGCGGGACACGCAGATACGTGACATAGACAGAGGCCCCATTGATTTCAGCAAGTCTCATTCTAAAAATGCCAGTGTTTGGATCTAACCCTCCTTATAGCAATGCTGATGCCACATATTTATAAAAAGTTAACGCCTTAGAAATGAAGTTTACTCTTCTGTGTATGCTATATTCCCTCTGTCACTAGGATGAATTATGAATTGCTAACATATTTCAAAGATGATTAATCCTGCTTTCATTAGGTGTGTATATGAACTGAACTAAGTTTATTATTAAAATTAAGTAATTGTCAAACATGTTACAAGGAAAAAGAAAAAAAACCCCAGCCGAGTTGTTGCCAAGATCAAAAGCGGCCACCTGGCTTCCAGATTGTGTTAATTGCTGTAGTGTTTACTGAACAACACTGAAAGTGAATAGATGCCTACATGGTATCAACCATAAGTGTGACATAGATATCACTGCCATAGTGACCCTGTTATCCTATTAGTTTTTTAATATTTGGATACTCTTTTCCTCTAAGACAGAAAGATATAAAACGATGTAGTGGCAATGTGGAAGACCATTGTATTTCAATGATATTTTGATTTCTCCTTCATAATAGGAACATTCTAGAAGTTTAGAGTTAATTCTGAGCCAAGCTGCTTGTTTTTCATTCTTGCTTGATAAATAAGGGGGGGAGGGCATCTTCACACAGCTGTAGATTGTTTAGATTACCACTGGCTTATCAGAACCCTTGTTTGAGAGTTATGCATTATCCAGTCCAGGTCAGAATCCTGGCAGTTTTATTACCGTGGAAGTAGGCTTATGAGTTATGACGTTTGGTGCCAGACTTAATAAGGTCATTTGAACTTTGGAACAGGCTTGAGTGTTCATCATACCGCAGATCCTGGCCTTTGTGGTCTCTTCACTGGGGCTCCCAACAACTGGTGAGAGCATCTTGCTTGGTATGTTATGCTTTTATGTTTATAGCAGCCTGCTAAAGTTATTATAAAGCTTGAAATCTCCTTACCTAGTTGTGTGTTGATTGTCTCTTCCACTGCCTGACACTTGACAAAACAGATATTTTCTCATTTAATTTTTTTTAATTGTCACCTTCAAAATTTGAGAGTGGAAATCCCATAAACTAACTTATTCAAGACCATTTGAGAATTTTTCTAATGAGTGAAAGAAACAGTCCACATGTAAAGTGGCACTTTCTATTATCTACTCAATTTAATCCTGGCATTTGTGTCCTTAATTGCTCCTTGTATATTTCCCCACTGAGAAATTCACTAGATCGGATAACAGTGGCTTCTCCTTTACTATGACACTTGTTGAGATGTGCAGCTTTACCAATGGATTAAATAAATAAAAATAAATGTCAATTTTACTGCAAGAGGACTCTGCAAGGTGTATAATGTGAATGTTTTTCTTAGCAATGTAATCATAAAAGTAAAAAGGACATGAAAAGTGACAGAGAATCTCTTAGGCATTTATCCTCCCTGAATTTTTCATGGAAACATGTGATAAAATAGTCTACATAGGTAAATGTCAGTATAATACAATAGTGCTGTTCATTGAGTTCTTCTAAAGATCATTTTGGCAAACATTTTGCAAACAAATACAGCGGGGGAAATCATCCAATGCTTACACATTATTGCAAATCTTTATGACATGGATATACTAGAGGATCTGCTTTAATATATGTAGTATTGTTTCCTGGCTGGAAACAATTACCTCAAATAACAGCTAATCAAATACATAGAAACTATTGTGCTTGGAGCCATGCATAATATAGTCTGCATGGAGTTAAGAATATTTGTTTTATTGTGTCCTCATTTTAACAATGTATATAGATGCTCATCTCACAATACTGTGCCTCTAAGTATATTAAATGATTAAAACTTAAACAAAAACACCTTATATAAAAACATAAATAATAACCAGAAGCAACAAATAAACATAAACCTACAGTATGTGTAAGATTTAAGAACATTCTAGGACTGGAACCAAACAAATCAACCAATAGAGTTGACTAGCCCAAAGGTCTGGGCAGGAGATCAGCCTGCTCTTTACAAGAGACTAACAGAGTCTGGGCTATTTGGATTTATTTATTTAGAGTATGGCAATATGATACATAGACTAACAATATATATTAACATTTCACCTAGGTTAATATAACACAATAAAATATAAATGTTAAAAAGATTTGTGTTCAATACCAATGTCCAGGCCATCTAACCACTGAAGCACAGCATTGTCATATTTTTAAAAAATCAGATAGTAGACTGGTGTCCCCTCAGCTTACAGTTTGATGCAGACAATCCCTACCTGGATTTACAGGTAGATACAGTTTTATAGGGCCAGTATTGCACATTTTGCTGAAATTTGTAGTTCAGTTCCAATGATTCTATATTGCATCTTCACGTATTTTTTTAAAAAAGGAATGCAGGTGGTGGGAAGTGAAGCTTTACAGTACTATAAAAGTAAAGGTCTCCTCTGCCCAGTCATCTCCAACTAGGGGGTGGTGCTCATCTCTTGTTTCTTAGCTGAGGGAGTCAGCCTTGACCAAAGACGCTTCCATGGTCATGTGTCCAGCATGACTATACGTCGAGAGGCAGGGAATGCTGTTACCTTCCCACTGAAGTTATACCTGTTTTATCTACTTGCATTTGCATGGTTTTGAACTGCTTAGGGTGGCAGGAGCTGGGTCAAGTAAAAGGAGCTCACTTTGTGTGCAGTGACTGGGTCGCGAACCCGGCCTGCCAGCTTTCCAGCTGACAAGCTCAGTGTCTTTAACAAGTGAACAACCATGACCCCTTTGCAGTACTACTCATTTTTCCCTGAAAATAACACTGGGTCTTATATTAACTTTTGCTCCAAAACATGCATTAGGGCTTATTTTCCAGTTAGGTCTTATTTTTGGGAAATATATGTATTAAATGCATCCATCTGATTGATGATCTTAACTGGGGCTTATTTTGGGGGCAGGGCTTAAATTTCAAGCATCCTGAAGCTAGGGCTTATTTTCCAGTTGGATCTTATTTTTTGGGAAACAGAGTATAAAGAGGTAGGAAAGCAAGAAGGGCATGCTTAGTTAGGTAGCAACCAAAGTGTCTCACTTTTGGAGTCATTGGAGTGATGAGCTTCCGGGGGGGAGGGAAAATGGGGGGTGAGGAAAAATTACTTAATGGACCATTATTGGGTCAACCACAACATAATTTTTAAAATGGTGGGAATGTGCCAGGCCTTCTAGCCAACTGGACCTGGGGTGGATCAGAAAGAAGTGCCTTTGGAAGGGATGAAGAAGGTTTAGGATGGAAAGCAGCAGTTCTGAACCAGCATTTTAAAACAAAGGTGATGGTTGCATTTGTGCTAGGCTAGAAGTGGGTGGAAGATGACATCATCTGTTCCTGCACACACACAAAAAATGAATGGCCAGCACTGACTGTGGAGCAAGCAGAAAGTGTAGATCTGCCCTTTGGTTTTCCTGTTCAAATTCAGCACGCAGAACAACCTCCTAATTTCCGGCTTGTAAGAGCCATTTCATTAGATATACATTTCAGCTTTTAAAATGTTATCAGAGAAATAAACTACCGATCAGACCATTTGTTCTACAACTATGAGTCATAAAAAGCACAATACATTTGGGGTGGCTAGCAAAAACAAATTACACTGAGGGTACCATTTCCAATGTGACAACACATTCTCTTGTTCTAAGCAAATAAAGCACTTTTGCTCTTCACATCTACCTAAATAGAAGCCCCAAAAAGGGGGGGGGGAAGCAATTGTGAAGAGATCACAGCCAAACCAGAGCTGGGAATCAAATGAAGCCCATAAATCCTATTTTGGCTTTGGCTAAATGCATTTATTGAAGCAATATTGCACCTACAAGGGGAAGATGAACACAGTCACTTTGAAGGTATGCGAGTGGATGGGTGTACTGTGATCCTTGTGCATTGTCTCTTACAGAGCTCACGACTAGATGGAATGGACTGTAAATAAAAAGCATTCTGAAGAAAAACTGACAGCTTGACCCTAGAACAGCATACAGTTAAGAAAATGTCAATCTATAATTTTAATTTCCTACCCTTGGATAGTAATACCATATTCTAGGATTCTGTGTTTTAGGAGATTTAGGAGTTATTGGGATTTCTGTAGAAGATATTGTTGATGAGATAGGAAATGTTTCATCCAGCTGTGGCAGAAGGAGATTAGATAGGAACCAGGGTTATTCTATCATCTCTGCTGAAAAACTAGCGGTACAGAGTCTTCTTCTCCTAAGGAAGGTTGTAATCACTCTTTTCTTATTATAAATATCTAAACTTGTTTATTTATTATTTATCTATGACACGATGGCTCAGTGGCTAAGACGCTGAGTTTGTGGATCAGAAGGTCAGCAATTCAATGGTTCAAATCGCTAGCGCCACATAACGGAGTGAGCTCCTGCTACTTGTCCCACTTCTGCCAACCTAGCAGTTTCGAAAGCATGTAAAAATGCAAGTAGAAAAATAGGAACCACCTTTGGTGGGAAGGTAACAACGTTCTGTGTGCCTTTGGCATTTAGTCATGCTCGGCCACATGATCATGAAGTCATCTTCGGACAGCGCTGGCTCTTTGGCTTTGAAACAGAGACAAGCACTGCCCCTAGAGTTGGGAACAACTAGCACGTATGTGCGAGGGGACCTTACCTTTAAGCTCATTTCCCCCCAGCCCTTAGCATCTCTTTTTTTCCTTTTACTTCATGGCTTCAGACTACAAGACTATCTTGCAATTAGGATTGTAAATTAATCAGAGAGCCCTTCTGTGTCTGAGGAACAAGATAAGGAAGTGCTGGAAAACAGGAATACTTATATATATATATATTAATTTCTTAGAAAGAATAGATACTTTGGTTATTTCAATATCTTTAAGCCTCACTGTTTCTTAGGAAAAAAAGAATCTACTAATCTAGATTAGCACTGCATTTTAGGTACCCTTGATTCTTATCAACAAAACTACCATGTTCCATCTTTAACACGGGGGTGGATACTAACAGGGGGAAAAACCTTCTTAATATATGTATGGAAGCCATAAACATTTTGCTCATGAACAGATACTTTAAATATTCTCATCTTGCACTGAATTGCTTACATAGCAAAAATGACTGCATCACATTCATTCATATAGAAATAACTTACTTTGTGGTGACCCCCATGCTTCTTTATAACCAAGTTTATGGACATTAATTATAAGCTTTTTATAATTGCCTGACAAACTAGATTAGTAAACTGGATTACTTATTATCATTAATGGCAATCCAATTTAAACTCCTTTTATATAAACATATTTTATTCAAAAGTTAAAATCCAATTTAACTCTTTTATTATGAGTTCCTTACTCTAGACTACAGTTCTTGAAGACAAATGATATGGTCTATGTAATCCCTCAGAGTTAATAGCAAACTGATGATTTATAATCAGTTGAAATATTCTCCCTCCTGAATATCCACAGTTCTTGTTACTTACAAGAAAGTAAGCAGGGACTTACTCTCTCTTTAATAAGTTTCCACCTTTACTTCCCTGTTCCCAGAGAACAAGGCAATCACCTTTTCTTTGTGCCAGGCCCGTCAAGTACAGTTTTCATGTTCCCCACTGATCTTTCTCTTTGATAGGCTGGACATAACTATGTCCTTCAACTGTTCTCATACAATTTAGCCCCAGATCCTTTATCTGTTGCTCTTCTTGGCACATTCTCCAGGGTCCTCAATACCATTTTTGCATCAAGGTGACCAGAATGGATGCAGTATTCGAAGTGTGATCTCAGCAGTGCAGTGTAAAGTGACACTATCTCTTTATATTGGTGCATGCTAGGACTGCATAGCTGCAGCACTTTTGGCTCATACTTAAGTGTGATCCACTAAGACACCTAGATCTCTCACCACAATTACTACGGTTGAGCCAGGTGCTACTATTCTATATCTATGCATTGGTTTTTCCTGCTAGGTGAATGACCTTACTTTTCTCTCCACAGAATTGCATTTTGTTGGATAGAGCCCAGTGTTCAAGTCTGTCAAGATCCCTTTGTATATTGACCCTATCTTCTAAAGAGCCAGGGATGGGGGTCATGCCTCCGTCCTAGTGCTCCTTGACCTCTCAGTGGCCTTCGATACCATCGACCATGGTATCCTTCTGTGACGACTGCGGGAGGTGGGGGTGGGGGCACTGTTCTACGGTGGTTCTCCTCCTACCTCTCGGACAGGTCGCAGTCTGTTGGTCGGAGGACAGATCGACCCCTAGGCCCCTGAATTATGGGGTGCCACAGGGTTCGGTCCTGTCCCCCCTCCTGTTAAATATCTACATGAAGCCGCTTGGTGAGATCATTCAACGGCACGGGATAAAATACCATCAGTATGTGGACAATACACAGCTGTATCTGTCCGCCCCGTGCCAACTCAGTGAAGCGGTTGACGTGATGTGTCAGTGCCTCAAGGCTGTTAGGGTCTGGATGGGGGTTAACAAGCTTGCACTCAATCCGGATAAGACCGAGTGGCTGGTGTGTTTCCCTCCCACTAATTGGCCAAGTTTTCCATCTCTCAGGCTGGGGGTCAAACAGTACGCCCCTCAGACAGGGTTCGCAATTTGGGTGTCCTCCTGGACCCACAGTTGACTTTTGAACACCACTTGTCAGCTGTGACCAGGGGGGCATTTGCCCAGGTTCGCCTGGTGCACTACTTGCGTCCCTACCTGAACCGGGAGGCCCTCACAACAGTCACTCGTGCCCTTGTGACCTCAAGACTGGACTACTGCAATGTGCTCTACATGGGGCAGCCCTTGAAGAGCATTCGGAGACTTCAGCTTGTCCAGAATGCAGCCGCGCGAGTGATTGTGGGTGCACCTCAGTACACCCACGTTACACCTATCCTCCGCGAGCTGCACTGGCTGCCTATTGGCCTTCGGATACGCTTCAAGGCGCTAGTCGTCACTTATAAAGCCCGTCATGGTATTGGACCTGGGTACTTGAGAGACCGCCTGCTGCCAATTACCTCCAATAGACCGATTAGATCCCACAGATTAGGCCTCCTCCGAATTCCATCCACTGGCCAATGCCGACTGGCGACCACCCGGAGGAGGGCCTTCTCTGTGGCTGCTCCGGCCCTCTGGAACGAGCTCCCCGTGGAGATTCGGACCCTCACCACCCTCCAGGCTTTCCGCAAAGCCCTTAAAAACTGGCTGTTCTGACAGGCCTGGGGCTGATGAGTTCCTGTCCCCACTCGAATGGTGTGTCTGTTGAGTTGTTTTTAAAATTGTGGTATTGTTTGTCTATGTCTTCTTTTCCCCTATTTGTATCCCCTATTCCCCCCCCCCGACGTGGGTTGTGAGCCGCCCTGAGTCCCTTCTGGGAAAAGGGCGGCATAGAAATATAATAAATTCAATTCAATTCAATTAAAGTATTAGCAATTCTCCACCCACCTTGGTGTCATCTGCACATTTGATGAGTTCCCCTTCCATTCTCTCATCTTGATCATTTATGAAGATGTTGAAGAGTCCTGGGCCCAAGACTGAACCTTGTAGTACCCCACTGCATGCTTCGCTCCATGTAGTTGTAGTTCCATTGAGGACTACCTGCTCTGCCCGAATTCTAAGTATATTATGTCCACAGCATTTCACTGGTCCACTAATTTGGTTACATTATCAATATCAATATCATATAAGGTTTGTCTGGCATGATTTACTTTTAACAAACACATGTTGGCTCCTAGGCATCACCTAGATGCTCACAAATCCCTTGCTTGATTATTTTTTTCAGGGTTTTCCTAGGTATTGATATTAAGCTGATTGGCGTAAAATTTTGGATTCTGGATTCATTATTCCCCCTTTTTGTAGATTGGAACCATACTGGGGTCCCCTCCCCCAGTCCTTTGGTGTTTCCCGTGTGCAACATGGACCTTGAAAAATTACATTCAATGGCTCCGATATTACATCTGCCAGTCCTTCAAAATCCTGGGATGTAAACTATCCGGTCCAGGTGATCTGTATTCATCCAGGTTGGATAGGATTTTCTTACTAGTCCCTTGCCTATTTGATTTGTATACCTGTTCTATCTCCATCGGTGTTGCTTTTGATAGGTTGGGCTATTTTCTTCCTTCTGTATAAAAGGCAGAAGCTTCTAGTTTTTAACCTATTTTTCCCCTCTGCATTATTATCACCTTTCTGCAGAAGTATTACCAAATACATTGAACAGATTTCTAGGCAACACAGCAGGTTGAAGGAGAGATATGGAAGACCTCATTCTTCCCCTTTTTCTGGTTTGGGAGAGAACAGTCCAGTTAATGGTGTTTTTCTCAACATCATCCAAGATCCAATCCAATATTTTCATAAAATGCCAACATATACAAAACATTTAGTATTATGAAATATTCCAGTTCTAAATTATTACTAATGTAACTGGAATGTGTTTGTATAGTGAAGCAACTAAGAGGTATATGATATTGCTATTTTGATATATGATATTGATATCATTGGCCATCTTATTCTTCTGAGTAACTTAGGAAATGATTAAGAACCTTAATGGTATGGCAGAGTCTGTTGTAGTGCCTGGCCATTGAGCTCTGGGTCTTATTTTGCCTCCTTTCCTTTTCATCTGCATAACTCCATTGGAAAATATCATGCAGAGGTTTTTTGTTGAAGAGTCATCAATGTGTCTATACAAAAAGTGACATTTATCAATCTCTCTCTGTCTATTCACTAGTCTCAGGGATAAAACAGAGAATTAGATCAGGCATGAATATATATATTATGGGATGAGTAAAAGTCAACAAGGCGAGGCTTAAACCAGATAAAACAGAATTACGGTGAATGTTGAAATTCACTGCTCTGATTTGAAATATGAGATTTCGGTCAGTTAGGGAGACTTTCTATGAATAGTACTATTCATAAGCATAAATCATGTTGGTTACCAGGAATACTTTTTAAACCTCCTGGTTGGCTAGCTAGGTCTTTACTTAGGAAAAAAAATGACTATACTATATTCTTCATATTCCTTTTCCTTTGAGATGCTGGAAAGCTTCCATTTTTCACTTGTTTGCTCTTTTCTCATAAGGAATTCAGTCTTAGTTATGAAATTTCAAATTCTGCTACAGTCAGAGACATACTAAATTGTACATAGAATGCTATAGTCATGTTAATACACATACCCTTTGTTTCAGACGGGAACTCGACTTTCAGAAAGTCAGACACTAAGGAAACTCTCTGCCGAAGAGGCCCTCCCTGCTTCAGAAATTCTATTGTCATTTCAGTTTTAATATGGTAAACCTCCTATGCATTATTTTTACTCTTGGGATCAATTTTTACAAATGCTGTTCAGCATTTCCATAGTACGTTGCCTTGTTTTTTCATTGAACCGTGCATATTTACACAAAGCATTAGAATGCACAATACATATTTAAGAATGGGATTTAAAGTTTCTGCACTGAATACATAACGTATTTTGAAAAACAAATAAGGCCCCATGCACAACAAGGACAAGTGATTATCAGGAATTACAGCACTCAATCATTTCAAATATAGTGCTAGACTGTTCTTTTTTAAGAAAATGAAATCCAGGGGTGATTCACTTTCATCTTGAGAAATCAAGTACTGACAAAGATCTGAATGATAAGTGTAAGTACAAATACTGATAATGCAGACTGTTAACAACCAAAACAGGCTATTTGAAAAATAAAACAGCCTTCAACTTGGTGCTTTCCAATCTTACCATCTCCTTTTTCAATGGACACAGTCTACGTTACCCAATATGTTTGGATGACATCAGACTATAAAAAATGATTCTAAAATGATAGTGGAAACAGCAAAGCACAATCCCTTCACACAATCTGGTACCCCACAGAGAGGTTGGACAATGACCAACAGATAAATGGAATTGGATCAGCCACTATTGTTGCAGCTGTGGCGTGTTAGTTTATACCTGATTCATTTTCCAAAATAGAAAAATGAAGCATTAATGTACAATAATCCACTGGATACTCTTTAAAATGTACTAATTTCTTAATTGTATTTAATTGGATTCACTTAATATGCCCATTTAGCAGGCTAGTAAGTAAGGATGAGGATTTCAAGGCTTCTTTTAACTTTGACATCACATCTTGAGGGAGACCAATAGTGTATTTGATCTCACTAAAGAATAAGCCTAAAAAATTACAAGCCAGTTCTAGGAAATCAAATATTTAAATTGGAAAGATCCCTGTCTCCCTGCCATTTCAGAAAGAGGAAATAAGTAGCTTTGAGGCACTCTGCATGTTCTCAGAGGCACTCCTGAGCCCAGCTCCCTGAGCTAATTCGAGAGAACTTCCACTTAGCCACAAGAAAGGCCGTCCCGTCCCTTGTTTTTCCCCCTCATAGAGAGTTATCAGCTGCTGCCTCCTCAGCTATTTCCAAGCTGTCCTTTCCACACTGCGATACCACGGACAGTTCCTACTGTTGCCGGCCGATCGCGCTAGGAAGGCAGCCTCACAACCTCGTCCGGAACTGAGAAAGTTTGGTGGGAGCGGAACGCGAAGCGCTCTTACCTTTGCGCGCAGGAGATGGAGCCGCTCCTCGCTGCCGCGAAGAAGAACCGAGAGCAACGAGGCGCGGCGGCGCAGGTTGGACGTTCAGCCGGGGTCGAGCCGAAGAGGCGTCTGGCCGAGGCGAGCGCGTGTCCAGCTTAGCAACACATCGACAGCAGCTCCTCCGCGCCCGCGAAGGAGACGGCCGTCGGGGCGGAGCTACCGCAGGCCGCCCCCGCTCTCTTCCCTCAGCGGGAGAAATAAACAGGGGCCTTTTCTGCGGCCAGGTTGTCCTTTTTCCACAGGGGTTGTAGGTCAAACCACATAATGAACCGCAGGCGAGCCTATTTCATCTGAGCCTGTGATGCGAACCCAGCCCGTGCGCTTCCTTTTTGATTTGATGTGATCTGCGGAGTCCAAAAAGCAGACTGAGTAACCCCTTCTCAGATGTAATCCTTTTTTCTTTTTTTTCTTTCTTCTTCTTCCTTTTTTTTCTTCCTTCCTTTCTCTGTCATGTAGCTATCATCTGTATGTCCATCCATCCATCCATCTCTCGATCCATTCATCCATCTATCCATTTATTATTTGATTAATTTGTGTACTGTCCATCTGGTCTACCAGGTAACGTCAAACTAGTAATCTTGTGTTCTCCATTCAATGCAGCTCCAGTATGCAGGAAACAAACAGCCTAGCTGTCAAATAGCAATTAAGTTAATATAAATACATTACACAGGCAATTCCCCCACAATTTCCCTTACCTCTGTTTAGTACCACCTGAGAGAATTTGAGGCCCGGGTCCTTAGGTTTGCTGGACTGCCAAATGTGAGGGAGTATGGAATTCAAGGAGGAGGGAACATATTGGATTCTAGCAACAAGAATTTGGGGAGCGTTGCATACAACTAAGCAGCAGCAGAGAGATTTTTGTTTCTAAGGGTTGCTAAGTGTCCTGTGGCTAGTCACAACTGCTTCAAAGATATTTTGCACTGCACAGGGCAGTGAATCTGATGTGCTGTTCCACCCATGCCCATTCAAGTCACAATCCATACTTAATAGGAGTGATTAGGGTTCTTCCACATAACCACAGATCAGAAAAATAATGTCTTACATAAAACACAGTCCTTAGTCCTTCCCCTCACAATCAGCTGTCTCACAACTGATAGCCATGCAAACAGATGCTGTGCCCTTGTCTACCCCTGGATGGGCCACATTCTGATTTTAGTTTTACACATATCTTATGAGAACATAATTATTGAATAAGGTTCTACCACTTTTCCACATCCCCAATTATTTCAGATGGGTTTAATGTTCTTTCTCAAACTAGACGCACAGCTTTTACATAGTGAAAGAAACTCAGTTATTCCGAGCAGATTCAAAGAGAATATATTCCCATCAAATCCCTGAGATGTAAAACTTAAGATAAATGCTTCTAAAAACTAGAGCTTGAGATTTTTCAAGTAAGGGGAATGTACAGTGTGTGTAAATAAATACACATACATATATAAAACACACATAAATATAATATGCACACAATACACACACAAATATAATATATTCATCATCATGTATTATATTCAGTATGATAGTTTTCCTTATTGCAAATATTGTTAAAGAAATATATTAATCTGAGTGAGTTGAGACCACTCAGAGATCGGTTAAAATACAGTATTTTCAGCAAGGATTTTGTCTTCTTGTTGTTAGCTGAGAAGTCATGTGTGACCCATCACAACCCCATGGGCAACATTCCTCCAAGCCTTCCTGTCCTCTACCATCCTCCGGAGACCATTCAAGCTCACGCCAACTGCTTCGGTGACTCCATCTAGCCACCTCATTCTCTGTCGTCCCCTTCTTCTTTTGCCCTCAGTCCTTCCCAGCATTAGGCTCTTCTCCAGTGAGTCCTTCCTTCTCATAAGGTGGCCAAAGTCTTTGAGTTTTCTCTTCATGATCTGGCCTTCTAAAGAGCAGTCAGGGTTGATCTCCTCTAAGACCGATTGGTTGGATGGCCTTGCAGTCCAAGGGACTCGCAGGAGTCTTCTCCAGTGCCAGATTTCAAAGGCCTCCATTCTTTGGCGTTCAGCCTTCCTTATGGTCCAACTTTCACAGCCACACATTGCGAGCTATACAGAGCTTGTAGGTCTGCACATATTCTCCCCTTATTAGAGAGATTGCCAGGGAGGGCAGACAATTTTTATCTAGGCTTTCCCCTCCAGGACACTAACCCAGTTACCACGTATGCAGTGGCAAAGTTCTGTGCTGCTGAAATGTCCATAAGAAAAAAATTGGCTACAGAAGTATAATACCATCTGGTACCAATTATCTGGACATACCTCTAACAATCTTTGGACCATTATGTTATTATCCACTTTTATTTATTTATTTATTTATTTATTATTTATTTATTTATTTATTTATTTATTATTTATTTATTTGTATGCCACCCACTCTCAAAGAGACTCAGGGTGGCTTACAAGTAAAAAAGGGAAAGGGAAGAACGTACAAAAACAAGACATTAAAACATCCACAACATTCACAACTTAGGATGGGGCTGGACAAAATCAACAGCCCCAGGCCTGCCGGAACAGCCAGGTCTTGGTTGCTTTGCGGAAGGCCAGAAGGGTAGTAAGGGTCCAGATCTCCATGGGGAGATCGTTCCATAGGGCTGGAGCAGAAACAGAGAAGGCTCTCTCCCGGGGAGTCGCCAGCCGACATTGACTGGCAGATGGAATCCGGAGGAGGCCTAATCTGTGCGATCTTATAAGCCTCAGGGAGGTAATTGGCAGGAGGCGGTCTCTCAAGTAGCCAGGTCCAATACCATGTAGGGCTTTAAAAGTAACGAACAGCACTTTGAAGCGTGTCTGGAGACCAATGGGAAGCCAGTGCAGCTCACGGAGGATAGGTGTGATGTGGGTGTACCTAGGAACACCCACTATCGCTCGCGCGGCTGCGTTCTGGACTAACTGGAGTCTTCGAACACTCTTCAAGGGCAGCCCCATGTAGAGCGCATTACAGTAATCCAGTCTTGAGGTGACGAGGGCGTGAGTGACCATCCGAAGGGCCTCCCGTCCAGATAGGGTCGCAATTGGTGCACCAAGCGAACCTGGGCGAAGGCCCCCCTGGTCACAGCCAAGTGATGTTCTAACGTCAGCTGCGGATCCAGGAGGACTCCCAAATTGCGAACCCTCTCTGAGGGGCGTATAATTTCACCCCCCAGGCTAAGAGATGGAATAGCTGGACCATCTTTGGGAGGGAGCATCAATAGCCACTCGGTCTTGTCGGGATTGAGTGCGAGCTTGTTTGTTCCCATCCAGACCCTAACAGCCTCCAAGCACTGGCATATCACTTCTACTGCTTCACTGAGTTGGCACGGGGCGGACAGATACAGTTGCGTATTGTCCATGTATTGGTGGTATTTAATCCTGTGCCATCGTATGATCTCACCCAGCGGCTTCATGTAGATGTTAAATAGGAGGGGGGATAGGACCGAACCCTGCGGCACCCCATAATTGAGGGGCCTGGGGGCGATATCTGCCCTCCGACCAACACCGACTGCGACCTGTCCAAGAGGTAGGAGGAGAACCACCGATGAACGGTGCCTCCCACTCCCACTTCTCGCAACCGTCGCAGAAGAATACCATGGTCGATGGTATCGAAGGCCGCTGAGAGGTCAAGAAGCACAAGGATGAGGAGTGACCCCTATCCCTGGCTCTCCAGAGATCATCGATCAGCGCGACCAAAGCAGTTTCCGTGCTGTAGCCAGGCCTGACACCCGACTGAAAGGAATCAAGATAATTGGTTTCATCCAAGGTCCATCGGAGTTGAAAGGCCACCACTTTCTCAACAACCTTCCCTACGAAGGGGAGGTTGGAGACTGGATGATAGTTATTCAAAATGGCTGGGTCCAGAGCAGGTTTCTTCAGGAGGGGTCTCACCACCGCATCCTTTAGGAGGTGCGGAAAGGATCCCTCCCAAAGAGAGGTGTTAACTATCGTTTGGAGCCAGCCAGACGTGTTTTACACCTCCCTGCTGGTCGAAACCAGCACGGGTCCAGTATACAAGTGGAGGCACTCACCGCTCCCATGGCCTTGTCCACTTCCTCAGCGACAAGTTGAAACTCACTCCATAAAATCTGCTCAAGACCTTCCCCCGGTACCTCGGCTGGTATCGTGCAATTGGAGTCCAGATCCGTCCGAATCCGAGTGACTTTATCCGTTAGTAACTGAACAAATTCCTCAGCTCTACCCTGTAGAGGGTTGTCCGCATCCCTCCCTTTCAAGAAGGAGTGGGCTATTCTAAACAAGGCGGCTGGGCATGATTCAGCGGATGCAATAAGAGCGGAAAAATGTGCACATTTCGCCGCCCGTATTGCCATGAGATAGGTCCTGATATAGGCTCTCATCAGTGCTCGGTCAGATTCAGAGTTACTAGCCCTCCAGCGGCGCTCTAGGCGTCGCTTTTGGTGCTTCATCTCCCGGAGTTCCTCGGTAAACCAAGGAGCCCTCTTGGATCCACTGCCTCAGAGAGGCCGTAAAGGCGCAATCTGGTCTAGAGCCCTCGCCGCCGCTGTGTTCTAAGCAGCAACTAAGGACTCTACCACTGTGGTCGAGAGTGACAAGTATTTCTCCAAGCACTGTCTGAAATCCCGTAGGGTCCATCAGGCGTCTGGGGCGGAACCACCTAATCGGTTCCCCCTCCCTACAGCGGGGGATTGGCTTCCGAAAGTCAAGCCTCAATAGGAAGTGATCAGACCATGACAAGGGCAAGATCTTAATGCCCTTCAAATCTAGATCACGTCTCCACTGCTCCGAGAGGAATACGAGGTCAAGCGTGTGACCTGCTGAGTGAGTCGGACCCCGAATTACTTGGGTCAAGTCCATGGCTGTCATGGAAGCCATGAACTCCTGCACCCCGTCAGAGTGTTCACCAAGTGAAGGCAAGTTGAAATCCCCCAGGACCATAAGCCTGGGGAACTCTACCGCCAGCTCGGCTACTGACTCGAGGAACAAGGGGAGGGCTGTTGCAACGCTGTTGGGAGGTAGGTACATTAACAACAAGCCCACTTGACCCTCAAGGTCCAACTTCACCAACAGGGACTCACACCCGACAAGCTCCGGAGCAGGGATCCTACGAGGAACTAATGACCTTCGTGATGATGGCCACTCCCCCCCCCTTGACTGGGGTCGTGGCTGATGGAGCACCTGAAACTCTTCTGGGCACATTTCAGTGAGGGGGACTCCTCCCTCCGGGCCCAGCCAGGTTTCAGTAATACATGCCAGGTCTGCCCCCTCGTCTAATATTAGGTCCTGGACGAGGGGAGCTTTGTGAACCACAGACCTGGCATTTAGCAACAACAGCCTGAGACCAGGGCCCTGACAACTCTCGCCATCTGGTCCCGGAGTGGAACTAACAGGGCCAGAAGGAGGGATCGCTGTGACGTAGCGAATCCTCCTTCCCCGATAATGGCTAGCTCTGAAGTTCTCACCGTACCTGCCCCTCCCCGTCATGACCATAATGCTCTGACCCACCCCCACACCCGTAGACTCCATTTCCCCTCCCGTAGCCTCCGCTCTCTCCGGCAGGCCATCTATACCAGTCATTCTAGGGCGGGAGGTAGGCCTGGGCCCCCTACCACTTCTGCAAAAGCACTCAGTGGAGGAGGCACCGGGCTGTACTCCCAGCCCTCTCATGCATACACAGTCACCCATTCAAACATGCCCCACTATAGGCAGTTAAAAACACAAAGATACAATAGATAATTAAAAAATTAAGGGGCACAAGCATCCACAGTCACACCATGCACACCGCATTCATAAAAATTGTGCAAGGCAAACCCGATCAAGGAATTTGTGAAGGTATGGGGGGTGAGAGTCCAGAGTCAAAAGTGGAAGGAATAATTGTAAATGTGGATGTAGATGGAGCGGGGGGCATAAATGCCCAGTTGGAACAAGAGGCAGTCCAAAGCCTCACCCCCCCCCCCCCGGTGTCTCACCGTTAGTCCAAAGGGGCACAGTCCCAAGGGGGCGTAGAAGGAACAAGGCAATACTTTTTAATTATGTTTTAATGTTAGTATTTTTAATATAGTGTAAAAACTAATGTGTATTGCTGGGCTTTGACCATAATAAAGATTTTACTTACTTACTTCTCCAGTGAGTCCTTCCTTCTCATCAGATGGCCATAGTATTTGAGTTTCCAATATACCATCTAAGAACAAATACAATTTAAAGTTTTTCCCATCCAAATTTGGTGGCAGAGGGAGAATGCTTGACCCCAAAGTAGTATATGTAGTCCTCTACTTACAACTATTCATTTAGTAACTGTTCAAAGTTACAACAGCACTGAAAAATTTGACTTATGACTGTTTTTCCCACCATTCACTCCCATGGTCATATGATTGAAATTCAGGTGCTTCATGATAGTTGCATGCTTCTTGGGTCATGTGACCACCATTTGTAACCTCCCCAGAAAACTTCTGACAAGAAAGGTTGATGGGGGAAGCTGGATTCTCTTAACAACGGTACGCTACGCTTAACATTTACAATGGTTCTCTTAACCATGACAAAAAGATTATGAAGTGGGGCAAAACTCACTTAACAACTGCCTTGCTTAGCTATGGCAATTTCTGGCTCAATTGTGGCCATAAATTGAAGACTACTTGTCATTTTTTGTGTGAAAGAAGTTCTCAGCTGTTTCTTGTATTCAAAGTGTGCTGGGAAGCACCCTGTCCTTTGATCTTAATTCTGCTTTCCCACAGTTTCCCCTGATTTTAGATGAAACAAATCAGGAAATTATCTGTGTTGTACTGAATTAATAAATGAGCTTATCTGAAATGCTTACAGCCTTGTGAGACCCAGAAAATAGATTTGCTGTTTAAAATGTACACAGCAATTGTAATGTTTAAGGTTGATTGTGCCATCTGGTGGCAAGTAAAGAATTTTCTTGTCCTGAATGGCTTTGAAACAATTTTGGTTCAAAGCCTATTTCTATCTTTATAAGCATCCCTGGTGGTAATCTCAGCTTTATTGTAGAATGTGCTTGCATGGCATGCTTAACCATGGTTAGTTTATGGTATAAACCATGGTTAAACAAATCTATTGTTTGTTACATTAACTTAATTTTCTGGGTACCATACATCAATCAACACTCTAGGTTAAAATATGGCTGGCTGATTTATGGTTCAGTATGCCATACTTTTCGGTCCTTTCACTAAAGGTGGCTAACCAGGTTGTTTTTCAGTGCTGGTCCACATATGAGTTTTCTTTTCCAAGGCTCCACCAGCCCCTTCTCTTTCAATTTTTAAGCAGACGCTCCCAAATATTTTTTTACACTAATTAGTCATTGATGTAGAGATAAGCTGCATATCAAGCCCAAGGCATGACTAATAACTGTTTTAAAGTGGCTGTTTTTTTAAATTGTAACCTATCTTGAGTAAATCTGTTCTAGAAATATTAAATTTGGTACTCCCACCAAAACCAAGAGTTCAAGATTCCATTCATTTCCATAAGCTCAGATTCTCAAAATAATACCACTCTTGACCTCAATACACTTACTTTAGTTTTGGTAATTGGTAGCTTTTTTCTTCCTTCAAGTCTGCATTGATTCTTAATAACTGCCTGGACTGTTCCTTGCACTTTTCTTGGCAATGTTTTTGCAAGAGGCTTGCCATTGCTTCAACGTAGGGCTCAGAGAGTGACTGGCTTAAAGTCACTTAACTGATTTAATGCCTAAGACAGAAGTGAAACTCAGTCTTCTGGTTTCTAGACATATGTCTTAAACCATTATAAAACTAATTTTCTGCTTAGTGTATTTAATGAACCTACCGTATTTTTCGGAGTATAAAGACGCACCCTTTTCCCTCAAAAAAGAGGGTGAAAATCTGGGTGCGTCTTATATGCTGAATACAGCATTTTTGGCCTACCGAAACTCTGCCCCCTTTGCAAAAATGGACATACAGAGGCTTTGGGAGGCTTGTAAAGTGCTCCCGAGGACTGGGGAGGGCAAAAACAAGCAAAAAATGGACCGTTTTTGCCTCCCCAGCCCCCAGGAGCACTAAGAGCTTCTCAAAGCTCTGCATTTACAAAAAAATGAGGCGTGCAGAGGGTTTGGGAGGCCTGCAGAGTTCAAAAACTTTTTTTAAAAAAATTACCTCTTAAAATCATAGTGTGTCTTATACTCCGGTGCGTCTTATAGTCTGAAAAATACAGTAATTGACAGAACTGCTACTTAAAAGAAAAACATGTCATGACATCAGCTCAGATAAGCAAAAGTTCCTTCAGAAAGATAGTAGTTTTAATTATGCTTAAAGTCTGAAATATAGGTACTTGTTCAGCAATATCATATTTGACCAAAAAAAAAAAAAAAAAATCTTATCTCCAAATAATAGAAGTCGGCTAAGCTACAGAAGATTGAAAACATGAATAAATTCCTTTCTCAGATAGGAGAAATTTTATTAAATGCAGTAGATAAGGTTTTAGCTTAATACCAAGTGAAAATTATCTGTTGTATTCACTTTTTTTTTGTGCGCATGTGCGGAACGGATGGCAGTCGGCTTTTTCGCCCTGACTCAATTCGGCAAAAAAGTTCTGAGAACTCTTGAACCTGCCACATAACCTATTCAAAGAGGAGTCCCTGGGATGACTGAAACCCAGGGGAGCACGAGAAGATCAAACATTGGGGGGAGCCGCCACCCTCGGACAGGCCCCGGACTTCGCAATCCTCGGCGCGGCGCGGCGGTGAGATGGTGGCACCCGCGGTGACGATGCCAGCGTTTCTCATTGACTTGCGGCAATTACAAGGCCTCTTAACTTTATTTGTTCAATCTGGTGAGCCTTTAGTGACTTATTTATCGATTATTGCTATTGCCATCGCCTGGAGGGGGGGTGATCAATCTGGGCTTTTGCCGGGATTGGCGAATCGGCGGCTGGCTGTGTATGCCGCCGCCGTAGCCCTCCCTGGACGCCCCCCCCTCTACACCTGGCTCGGCCTCTTCACCAACACTGCCTCCTCCTTCCGTCGCTTCTACACTATGGGGTTTTCCTTTTGGGCGAGTCTTCTCCCCCTGCCTGCCCTGGCTGCTGCGGAGTCCCCTCTTGTTTCCCCTGTTTAACATCTGGTCTCCTGCTATTTTGGGTCTTTGAATACCTGACCTCCCTCAACTGCAATCTCGGGGCCCCTGGACGTGCCTTCTTAGCCCCATTTGTTTTCATCATTGCCACCCACCACGGCCCCTGGACTACCATCATTGCCTCATTATTGCCACCTACCACGGCCCCTGGACTACCAACTTGGACAGCGCCCATTTAATCCATCTAATCCATCTTGTTACGCGCCATGGAGTGTGGTTGGATGGGGGCATGTACAACGTGTGGGGAGGCCTTTTGACATGTTGGGGGATACCTGATACACTCCCCCCTCTTCTCCGACTCATTTTCTGCCACTCCGGACTTTGGACCCTCTTCAGCCTACAGAAGGGAAGACAGATATTCTCCTGTTTACCATCTATTGCCTCTGCTGGTTCTCAACCATTCTGGACTCTTAGAGTATCTGCACAACTTTTAAGATCTGCGCAAACTGTCTTGGTATGCGGAGTGCTTGAGTATGTATGCTAGTGAATGATCCCACTTTTTATTAATTTTAACTTTTATACCCTGTTTTTATTGTACCTACTTGTTTTTATTGTTATAGTGGGGTGGTATGTTGAGTATGGTTGCTTGGTATATATGAGGGGATCGGGAGTGCGGCCTGGAGCCCCCTCCACTGAGTGCAGAAGCAGAAGTGGATGGGGGCCCGGAACCGCCTCTCATCCCAGAGTGCATGGGGTGAATGGCCTGCCGAAGAGAGCGGGGGCCATGGGAGGGGAGGAGGGGTCTACGAGGGTGGGACAGGCCACAGCGTCCCAGCTCCATTTGGGAGAGGCAGGTATGATGGGAGCTTCAGGGCTGGCCATTACCGGAGAAGGAGGGTTCACTACGTCACAGCGATCCTTCGTTCTGGCCTCATCTCAAGGACCAAGTGGCAAGAGATGTCAGGGCCCTGGTCTCAGGTTGCTGTTGCTAAATGCCAGGTCTGTGATTCATAAAGCTCCCCTTGTCCAGGACTTAATATTAGACGAGGGGGCAGATCTGGCATGTATTACTGAAACCTGGCTGGACCATGAGGGAGGAGTCCCCCTCTCAGAAATGTGCCCAGAAGGGTTTCAGGTACTCCACCAACCACGACACCAGAAAAGGGGTGGGGGAGTGGCTGCTATCATCCGAAAATCATTAGTTCCTCATGGGATCCCTGTCCGGAGACTGTCGGGTGAAAGTCCCTTCTGGTGAAGCTGGACCTAGGGGGTCAAGTGGGCTTGCTCCTAACGTACCTACCTCCCAGCTGTGTTACAACAGCCCTGCCTGCGCTCCTAGAGTCAGTAGCCGGACTGGCGGTTGAATTCCCCAAACTGATAGTATTGGGGGATTTCAACCTGCCATCTCTTGGCGAACGCTCTGATGGGGCGCAGGAGTTCATGGCTTCCATGACAACCATGGACTTAACCCAGGTAATTCAGGGTCCGACTCATACAGCAGGACACACACTCGACCTCGTGTTTCTCTCGGGGCAGTGGAGACATGATCTGGAATTGAAGGGCATAGAGACCTTGCCCTTGTCATGGTCAGATCACTTCCTACTGAGGCTGGATTTTCAGAAACTGCTCCCCCACTGCAGGGAGGTGGAGCCGATTAAGTGGTTCCACCCCAGGTGCCTGATGGACCCATTGGGATTTCAGACAGAGCTTGGGGAGATACCTGACTCCCTTGCCCACAATCTGACAGAGTCCTTGGTCGCTGCTTGGAATATAGCGGCAGCTGGGGCTCTTGACTGGATTGCGCCTTTGCGGCCTCTCCGCAGCAGTGGATCCAGGAGGGCCCCTTGGTTTACCGAGGATCTCCGGGAGATGAAAGGCAAGAAGAGACGCCTAGAGCGACGTTGGAGGGCCAGTAACTCCGAATCTGACCGAACACAGCTAAGAGCCTTTATTAGGACTTACTTAGTGGCGATACGGATGGCAAAATGTGCTCATTTTTCTGCTCTTATTGTGTCCGCAGAAGCTCGCCCGGCTGCTCTGTTTAGGATAACTCCCTCCCTCCTGAAATGAAGGGATGCGGGGGAACCCTTACAGGGAAGAGCTGAGGAATTTGTTCAGTTTCTGTCGGACAAAGTCGCTCAGATTTGGACAGACCTGGACTCCACTTGACATTACCTGCCGAGATGCCGAGGGTGGGCCTTGATCAGATTTCTTGGAGCAAGTTCCAGCTTGTCACTCCTGAGGAAGTGGACAAGGCCATGGAGCGGTGGTGCTCCATCTGCTTACCTGGACCCCGTGTCCCTCCTGGCTGGTTTCGCCAGCAGAGAGGTTACACGAGGCTGGCTCCAGAGGATTGTAAACACCTCTCTACAGGAGGGATTCTTTCCCGCAGCCTTTAAAGGATGCGGTGGTGAGACCCCTCCGCTTAAGAAACCTTCTCTGGATCCAGCTATCCTTAAAAACTATTGTCCAGTCCCAACCTCCCCTTTGTCGAGAAGGTTGTTGAGAGGTGGTGGCCTTTCAACTCTGACGGTCCTTGGATGAAGCAGACTATCTAGGTCCCTTTCAGTCGGGTTTCAGGCCTGGTTACTCCACCGAAACTGCTTGGTCGCGCTGCACGATGATCTCTGGTGGGCCAGGGATAGAGTACATTCCTCTATCCTGGTGCTTCTTGACCTCTCAGCAGCCTTCCCTACCATCAACCATGGTATCCTTCTGCGATAACTGGGAGAGGTGGGAGTGGGAGGCACCATTTTGTGGTGGTTCTCCTCTTACCTCTCAGACAGGTCGCCAGTCGGTGTTGGTTGGAGGACAGAGGTAGACCCCTAGGCCCCTTACATATGGGGTGTCGCAGGGCTCAGTCCTGTCCCCCCTCCTATTTAACATCTACATGAAGCCACTGGGCGAGATACCCAGCTGTATCTGTCCGTCCGTGCCAACTCAGCGAAGCAGTGGAAGTGATGTGCCAGTGCCTGGAGGCTGTTAGGATCTGGATGGGAGTAAACAAGCTGGCACTCAATCCAGACAAGACTGAGGGGCTATTGATGTTCCCACCAAGGATAGTCCAGACTTTCTAGTCTATTTGCCTGGGGGGGGGTGAAAGTGTACACCCCGCAGAGAGGTCCCGCAACTTGGGTGTTCTCCTGGATCCGCAGCTGACATTTAGAACATCATTTGTTGGCTGTGTACCAGGGAGCCTTTGCCCCAGTGTTCGCCTGGTGCATCAGGTTGCGGCCCTATCTGGACCGGGAGGCACTTCGAATGGTCACTCATGCCCTAGTCCCCTCAAGGCTCAATTACCGCAATTGCGCTCTACCATGGGGCTGCCCTTGAAGAGTGTTCGGAGACATACAGTTGGTCCAAGAATTGCAGCCGCGCGAGCGATATTGGGTGTACCTTGATACACCCATGTTACACCTATCCTCCGCGAGCTGCACCTCGCTCCCTATTGGTCGCCGTATGCGCTTCAAGGTGCTGGTTATTACCTTTAAAGCCCTACATGGCCTTGGACCTGGATATCTGTGAGACCGCCTCCTGCTACATACCTCCCAACGCCGATAAGAACTCACAGACTGGGCCTCCTGCAGGTGCTGTCGACCAGACAATGCCAGCTGGCGGCCCCTCGGGGCAGAGCCTTTTCTGTAGTTGCTTCCGGCCCTGTGGAACAATCTTCCCGCAGAGATCCGGACCCTTCCCACTCTCCACGGCCTTCCAAAAAGCCACCAAAACCTGGCTGTTCCGGCAGGCCTGGGGCTGCTGACCCATGTATGAGGTCCAGCCCCCAGCTAAGTCGAGTTTATGGTGTGTTCCTTTTAAATTGTTCTCGTTTTTCCCCTATTTTTTTATTTTTGTTTTATCTCTGTATTTGTAAGCCGCCTGGAGTCCTAAGGGATTGGGCAGGCATATAAGTTTATTAAATCACGAATTAAAAATTACAATGTCTACAATTGAATTGTTTTCCAATTTAGTCAGTTAGCACTCACAAAGCAATGTCAATGAACTTTTAAACTATTTTAAAATAACACTGTTAAGCTAATTTGAGAGAAGCTCTAGATACCAAAATTAATTATGGCAAAATTTATTTATATCCTTCATTATTTTCAGAAATAACTGAATGTAGCGATCACACACAATATTTCTCCTCCTCTTTTCCCTACAATCTTAAATGAAGAAATGCACATGTAAATTAATTTACTGCTCACACACCTTGCCTCTTTCACATTTTATGCAAGATCCAAATAGCATGGTCTTTTGGATGTGACCTATGTAGTCCCTAAACAGTAAATTGATGAGACATAATCAGTCAAAATATTCTCTTTTTGAATGTCTACAGTCCTTGTTACTTACAGAAAATAAGCAGGTACTCAGACTAGTTGGAAAAAGCTGAGTGATGGCACTAAATTCTAGCCAACAAATAGTGTATTCCTCAGTTGTATGAAAGAACCTTTGAAAAAGACAGTTCCGAGAAATGTTGAATGTTTATTTATTTATATGCTGCCCTTTTCCCCCGAAGGGGACTCAGGGCGGCTCACAACTCAAACCAGGGAAGGGGGATACAAACAAAAAATTAAAACGACACAGAACAATACATAATTTAAAACACACGACAGTCATATCATTTGAGACGGGGCAACAATTCTTTAGGCCCAGGCCTGTCGGAACAGCCAGGTTTTAAGGGGCTTTGCGGAAGGCCTGGAGGGTGGTGAGGGTTCGAATCTCCACGGGGAGTTCGTTCCAGAGGGTCGGAGCAGCCACAGAGAAGGCTCTCCTCCGGGTAGTCGCCAGTCGACACTGGCCGGCGGATGGAATTCGGAGGAGGCCTAATCTGTGGGATCTAATCGGTCTAGTGGAGGTAATTGGCAACGGCGGGTCTCTCAGTACCCAGGTCCAATACCATGAAGGGCTTTATAAGTGACGACTAGGTGCCTTGAAGCGTATCCGGAGACCAATAGGCAGCCAGTGCAGCTCACGGAGGATAGGTGTTACGTGGTTGAACCGAGGTGCACCCACGATCGCTCACGCGGCTGCATTCTGGACAAGCTCGAGTCGCCGAATGCTCTTCAAGGGCTGCCCCATGTAGAGCACGTTGCAGTAGTCCCAGGTCTAGAGGTCACAAGGGCGCGAGTGACTGTTGTGAGGGCCTCCCAGTTCAGGTAGGGACGCAACTGGTGCACCAGGCGAACCTGGCAAATGCCCCCCTTGGTCACAGCCGACAAGTGGTGTTCAAAGTCAGCTGTGGGTCCAGGAGGACTCCCAAATTGTGAACCCTGTCTGAGGGGCGTACGTTTTGACCCCCCAGCCTGAGAGATGGAACACTTGGCCAATTAGTAGGGGGGAAACACACCAGCCACTCGTCTTATCCGGATTGAGTACAAGCTTGTAAACCCCCATCCAATCCCTAACAGCCTCGAGGCCCTGGCACATCACGTCAACCGCTTCATTGAGTTGGCACGGGGCGGACAGATACAGCTGTGTATCGTCCGCATACTGATGGTATTTTATCCCGTGCCGTCGAATGATCTCACCCAGCGGCTTCATGTAGATATTAAGCAGGAGGGGGGACAGGACCGAACCCTGCGGCATCCCATAATTCAGGGGCCTAGGGGTCGATCTCTGCCCTCCGACCAACACCAACTGCGACCTGTCCGAGAGGTAAGAGGAGAACCACCGTAAGACAGTGCCTCCCACCCCCACCTCCCGCAGTCGTCGCAGAAGGATACCATGGTCGATGGTATCGAAATCCGCTGAGAGGTCAAGGAGCACTAGGACGGAGGCATAACCTCCATCCCTGGCTCTCCAGAGATCATCGATCAATGCGACCAAAGCGGTTTCCGTGCTGGTAGCCAGGCCTAAATCCCGACTGGAAGGGATCTAGATAATCGGGTTCCTCCAAGGACCGCCGGAGCTGAAAGTCTACCACCTTCTCAACAACCTTCCCCACAAAGGGGAAGGTTGTTGAGAGTTTTTTAAGACGGCTGGATCCAAAGATGGCTTCTTCAGAAGGGGTCTCACCACCGCCGCCTTTAGAGCGGGGGAAAGAACCCCTCCTGAAGGGAGGCGGCAACAACCGCCTGGATCCAGCCCCGTGTCACCTCCCTGCTGTTAGCGACCAGCCAGGAGGGGCATGGGTCCAGTACACATGTGGAGGCACTTACAGCTCCCATGGCCGACGTTCTGTTTGAACCTTTAAAACTATTTTCGTTCATGACAAAATGGGAGTCAACACTTCATAGTTGCTTGAAGTAGAATGTTGTGGCCCACCAGCAGCCAGCAGAGCTGGCAGCAGATTTGGACAGTGAGGAGATTGGGGAGGAACATGGGCAGTCCTGGAGTCTGGGAAAGGCTCTGATGAGGGCTCTGTGTCGGAGACAGAGAGTGGGCCAGTTATCAGCTGCCTTCAGAGTCAGACATCAATGAGGCGATGAATAGCTGGAGCCTGATCCCAGTGTGCGCATGCGCAGAGGTTGCCAGATGAAGGGAACAGCTAAAGAACAGGGGTCGACTTGGGAGTAAGGCCACAGGTGGATGATGAATGTCCCCCTCCTAGAGGAAATAAAAGAGGACCGGAAAGGGTAGCAGAGTTTGCAGGAGACAATCAGTTTGCTTAATTGGTTCATGACTCTCCGAGACTCCTTGCCAAGTTTTGCAGATTGGCAGCTCTCCAAGCCTGATATGTCTGTGACTGTAAATCCTCCCTTGAAAGACTTTGCTGAATGAGCAGAATTCACAGTAAATGAATAAAAGGAGTTTTGTTGGGACAAGGAGTTTGCTTTATGCTCTGGGGAAGCCTTGGTCAGAACATAGTGTAAGAAATATCTCACCATATATTCCATAATTAGCCAGGTAATTTGAACACCTTGAAGCAGAAAAAATATACATATCTTTTTGCTGCAATAAAACATCATTAAAAAAAATCATTGATCATGCATTACTCTTTCAATACCATTCCACTCTTACTACGAGTGGGGCTGATCTTCATGAGAAGAACAAAAGTTTTAGACCTTTAATGTTGAGAATTTTGCATTACCATTTTCACTATTGAACAGAAAGCTATTTTAAACTACAGATATAACTAGGCATAACCTTTAAGGAAATAAAAAAATAGGCACTCCCCAGTAATATAACATATGCTGAAAAGAATTTCTTCTTCTCAAAATGAAAGAGGAAATAAACAAAAATTTAATATAAAATTATTGTTCATTTTTCCACCGGTACAAAAATACAGTATAGCATGCTGAAATAAGGCAACCACCATAACATTCAGTGAGGGTTTTTTTTGTTCTAATGAAAAACTTGGAAGATGAATGCACCAATACATAAAAGCAAAGTTTATATAAATCAACCAAATGGAGTAACAGGCAATTATATGAAGAAAAAGTACACATAATCATATAATTAGTATTTGTTTCATTCTATTCCTGGAGCAAGCAGGAAATGAGGCTATACCTACCATAATCCTAATGTATTTGGGAATAAATCCTATGGAATAACCCTTGTACTAATACTATTAGTACTTAGGAATACTTAATACTCTTACTTTTGAGCAGACATGCATAGGATTGCATTGTTACGACTGCATTGTCTCTATAGCAGATTTGTATCAGTTTAATTTGAGATTTATAGATATTTAATCTAATTTAATCTTACTCAATTGGCAATTTACAATATGAGCATAACTCCCCTAATTCCAACCAACATGCATTGTGGGAATTGTATCCTAAATATGTTTAGCACTACGAGGATGAAAAATACTGGAATTAAGTTCATGTTAAAGGAAAAAAATTCACATATTCTTTTCTCAAAATCTACTAAGTTTTAGTTGTAAGATATTTTAAAAAGATCTTTCTGATTAATGCCCTTAACATAATCATATATATGTTCCTATAATTTGGCTTTAAATTCCATTGAAACCTGATTACTCATGCAGTTAAAATTGAAGCATTTATTTGTTAAGGTATTTGCCATTTTTTTCTTCTATAAATATCCATTTCAATGTAAAGAAGGGAGGACACAATACTTTTTTTGAATTTACTGTGTGAAAATTAGACAGCATTTGGTTTACTATCTACAGTATTTTTTTCAGAGCACCAACATTTTTATATGAAAAAAGTTAGGGTCACATTTAATTTAGATGGTGAGCCTATACAAAATAGATCTTCAAGGTATTATAATTCATCTCCAAAATGTTTTTTCTTGAAAGCATCCCCTGTTAGCTTCTCTTGGGCTACCTTCATCCCTTGGATGACTGTAATATTAAAACACAAGATATTCTTAGTACTTGATTCAATTCAATTAAAATGACTGAGCAAAGTTATATTTTTATAAGTTACTGCAGAAAATCTACACATAAATATAAGCAATATTTAAAGTAGCAACATTATCTTCATAATGCATTCCTATCATGGCTCATAAACAACTCTTTTTCTTGATGACTTGTTTTTCTTTCTGTCAACATTTTCCCAGACTGAAAGTCCTCAATTTATTCCTAAATGTGATGTCCGTTAAAAGGCAACTTTAAGAAATTATAGCTGCATTCATTTATGAAATATATACCCAGTCTTTTGTTTTATACACCTCAAGTACCATATATAGTTCTCTATTTTAAAAAATCAATTTACTGTTTTGCTAAACTGTCTAAGAGTTCCTATGTACCCAACACCGTTTTCTGATGTCCAGTTCTGGCCTTCCATGGGGCATCTGTCAGCTGACTCGCTTTCTTTGTTGCCTGAATCAACTTCCTGATCAGTTTGCCAAACAGAAATGGGAGGGGGGCTGGTAAATTCCTAGGGTGGGGGAGTCTAAGGAATGCATGAAAGCCTCTGCACTGAAAAGGAGATAACCACCAAGGCCAAATTCTTGGAGGGGCAGAATGTTTTCCCAAAACAAAAGGACTGAATGTAATTGGTAGACAGTTTTACTCCGGGTAGTTCATACGACCAGGAATTACTTTTTTTGGGATGGGCCAAATGGGATGGTTGACATTAAGTCAGCTCTCAGGTTTTCCCGCAAAAAAACACATATATTATATGCCATAATTAATATTCATAAACATCATTTTAAGGATGTCAAGGTAAGGAGTCCTGGAATGTACTGAACATCCCTCCAGGTGCTAGGTGGCATTTTGAATGTCAACTGTCAATATTTGTTCTAAGCATTTTAAACCCTTAGTGTAAGTTACTCAGAATACAAGCTCTGACACCCCCCCCCCCCAATCAGAAGCCAATCTAATTTGGCACTGCTATACAATTCAAGTCTCCTTTACCAAAACTCAATTTAGATGCAATTCATACATACCTTGATCAGCACTAGTATAAAAATACTTGTAGTTGGGGTTTCCTTTCTCATTTATGATCTCTGGATGGATCTTTCCACTGGGATCTGTGTAAAAGATCAATGAAAAATGATGATTGCAATCTGAAATGCATTTTTTTATCCTTCAGCACAAATTGATGAACAACCACATTTATATCATACCCATGAAAATAATTCTAGGAATGTAACCTCCATCAGGGCTAAAAGCTTCATCCTTAGGTTCTTCTTCATCCTGTAAATAAAATAAAGGTTAAAAAAATTACCATTTCTGCATGAATTCTTCTTAATAGCCTACTGTATATCAAAATCAGAAGGGCCATTACAATAGCATAGCAATATTTCATTACTCCTATGTTTCATATACAACATCTTCAGACAGATATGAGATAAGAAAAATCACTTTTTTTAAACCTAAGAGACTTGGTGCTATCAATAGACAATACTTGCTAAAAGAAATAAAGTTTTTCTTCATTAAGTCAATTACTTCTATTCTTAAAATAATTCCTTAGTTAATCTTCATTTTGAAACTTGAAACATCTTGAATTGAGGAACATATTACATCCTTCTTATGTTTATGAAATAGAAAATATTGTATATAAAATTTAGGACATGAATCATGCATTATTTACTGAATAATGCATTAAATACTTTTGAAGTTTTGAATCCGTCCCTCCCTCATGCCTTCAACAACAGCGGAGTTTCTGATATGCTTGAAAAGCACTTAAAATTTAAGGGAATTATTCAGAGATGTATTTGCTCTGAAAGTACCTATGCTGAATAGTAAGCATAGTCAAACATCAACAATGGATTACAGAAAATGATTTATAACATTTTGTTATTATGTATAAAATGCTTTATAATTTTTTATTGTTGTAAAATGTTTACTAAAAATGGGCAAAATTTTAATTCCAGAGAAATGACGGGGTCCTACATTTTCAATGCATTCTTTCAGTTAGCCTGTTTGAGGTATCTACATTGTAAAGTTTTTTGCTTTATGATGCACCTTTTCACAGTTGAAGGTTACAGACACAAGAGGTTTAGCAGTATATAGATAGCATTCAAACCATTCATTTCATTATTCTAGAAACTTACCTCGAGGTTAACCATCACAAATTATGGCAGCTCAGAGATTTCCTTTGATTCAGCAAACTTGGTTTTAAAGCTACTAAAATAAAATATAAATGGGGAAACTAATCATTAAAGATGCAATGTAGCAGGGCTGGATTCAGACTAAGTGGGAGGTATATAGATCCCTTTGAATCCAGTACTTATAGTTAGTAGTGAGTAACTAAGGGATACGACCATAATTTACATAAATACCAATATTTTTTCCCTTAATACTAATTCAGAGATAGAACAAATGGACATCTTTAAACTGAAAATGGAAGCATAATGAAATTAATACTGCATTATTTTTCTATTAATGCTTGAGGTGAGGTTAGTTAATTAGTGTACTAAACAGTTCTAGGAGTTTCTATATGAAAGCAATACAGATACGCTTTGACTTACAACAATTCACTTAGTGACTGTTCAAAGTAACAATGGCACTGAAAAGTGTGACTTATGGCCGTTTTTCAGTTATGATCTTTGCAGCATCCCCATGATCATATGATCAAAATTGAGATACTTGGCAACTGGTTCATAATTATGATGGTTGCAGTTTCCTGAGTCATGGGATCAACTTTTGCAACTTTCTTATAAGCAAACTTTCAATTCAATTTTCAATTTTAATGGATTTGTATGCTGCCCAATCCCGAAGGACTCCGTGCGGCTTACATAAAAACAGTTTAAAAAAAAATTAAAAGAATTTAAGATACAGACAAGCGAATTAAAAAGACACAAACTGCATTCGATCTTAATGGGGCTGAAGCACAATCAAGATCAGCAGCCCCAGGCATGCCGGAAACACCCAGGTCTCAACAGACTTTGGGAGGCCGAGAGAGTGGGGAGGGTCCGGATCTCAGGGAGTAGATCGTTCCATATGGCCGGGGCAGCTACAGAGAAGGCTCTCCCCCGAGGAGCCGCCAGGTGACATTGTGTAGTCGACGGCACCCAGAGAAGGCCCACTCTGTGAGATCTTATTGGGCCTGGGAGGTAATGTTGCAGGAGGCGGGTCACGGAGATATCCAGGTCCTAGGCCTGTAGGCTTTAAAGGTGATAACCAGCACCTTGAAGCGTGTTCGGAGACCAATAGGGAGCCAGTGCAGCTCACGGAGGATAGGTGTAACATGGGTGTATCTAGTACACCCAGTATCGCTCGCACAGGCTGCATTCTGGACCAATTGTAGTCTCCGAACACTTTTCAAGGGCAGCCCCATGTAGAACGCGTTACAGTAGTCAACAGGGAAGTCAGATTTACTTAACAACCGGGTTACTAACTTCAACTGCAATGATTCACTTATCAACTGTGGCAAGACAGGTCATAAATGGGATAAAGCTGATTTAAAAAAATCTCACTTAACAGAATTTTGGGCTCAATTGTGGTCATAAGTTGAGGACTATCTGTATACACACTATATTGATGATAAAATGCAGGTAGTCCTTGACTAATGACCATAATTAAGCCCAGAATTATGACTGTAGGTTGTTGTGGTCATTACGTGTCTCACCACATGACCATGACCAATTTTACAAACTTTTTTGTAGTGATTGTTAAGTAAATCTGATTTATCCAGTGAGTATTTTTTGCTAGAAACCAGAAGTAAATGCTGGAACTGGCATCAAGAACATCAAGAATCACAGTTACATGACTGCAGGCTGCTGTAAACAGAATAAAGTGGGCTATTGTGAAGTGCACAAAATGCAGTCATGTGACTGTTGGAGGGGGTCTGTGGCTATTTGAACTTCAAAATTGGATTACACTTTTTTGGGGGGGGGGGGCATCATAACTTCAAACAGTTGCTAAGTGACCGGGTCTTTAGTTAGAACTAGCTGCATGCTGTTTTCACAAATATTGCAAATTTCCCATCCAGTATTCTGTGAAACATCACTAATGTTGCCTGTGATATCTTACCTTTGCAAGCACCACACCAGGATTTATGAATTATTATCATGAGAGGCAATCCACTAAAAATAATTGAAATATACAATTCAAGTAATTATCAAGACAGTTCAATTCCAAGCTCATAATTTATTAAAGCTGTAATACCAAATCACCTGCCCGAACAAATCTGCACAACTCATAGGAAAGGACCACATTGATTGATTAAAAGTAATATTGGGATGTAATCAGTTGTTTAACAGCAGCAGTGATGGAGTTGGTAGAGTTTGTGAAGCCGAGAAGTATTAGAGGTATTCAACAGTCTATCTTTGGGAAGCCAGATTCTTTCGCATGGCAGAAATATTTGTTGGTGAAGTTATGGTTAGAAAACACTAGAGCGCTACACAAATCTGGGGCCATATATTGTATAGTTCAGTGAAACCATGAATAACTTCACTTTATTCTGCAGCAAGGTGAAATATTCTGATGTAAATTACACTACTTTCAAGCACAGATATAGTTACAGAATCTATTTTAAATAATGTTGGACTCCCTTGTAGCTTTATTTCCAGATAATATGCTTTTTGTTCTTGCTAAAAGCATTTCATTCTAAAACAAATGATAAGTTCTGTCAGATCCCATTGACTGGACTGGAGCTTACTTCCATATTAGCCCTTGGGGTGTTACTTGGAACCCTGGCACATTCTTTCTTAGAAAAGGTCTTTTTCCTTTGTCAATCTTTCGTGCTTCTTCTATCCATGCCTGTCTAAAAAATGGGACACAAGATGATGCTAGGGACTGCAGCAGGAAAGGAGGATGGAATCAGTAGAAATGAATGCATAATTATTTTCCCTGACAAAGGTTTATTTCTAATTGCTCAGACTTCGTGACTCTTAGAGAGCATGATCAATTCAGCAGTAACAGAGACTTCTGAACTGTGCCACATCAGCTGCATTCCATTCCAAGGCTTAGCGCTAGTACCAAAGCTTTAGCAACAGACATCTTTTCTCCAAATCCCTTCAGGTCTGAGTGCTGAAGTTGAAGTTCTCTGAATGCCTAGCGCTGACTCATACAACTTAGGAACATGTCTGTGCAGACAATTTAAGATTACAATATACCTGGCTGCAGCCTCCTTTTTCCCATCTTCCAGTGTTCTCCAGTGAATGTGATCTCCAAAACCTTGGAAGCAAAGAACAAATATATATTGTCTGGTTTAAAACACAATTGCCCCCAATCTTTTTTGCAACAGGGGCCGGTTTCGTGGAACACAATTTTTCCACTGGAGTGTGGTGGTTTTGGTTTCACTCAATCACCTGCCACTCACCTCCAAAGTTTCTAACAGGCCATGGACCACTATTGGTTTGTGGCCAGGGTTTGGGGATCCCTGATTTAAAACATTCATAACAGTATGTAAAAATATCCACAATGTGCAATTATTTAGGTTGGTAAACACAAATGACATTTTCAGAAAGTCCTCACTAACGCCATGAAATCTTACGAACTTATTATGGAGTAAGCATTTTTGTATTTTCATTGTACAACTGCATTATGTCCATTTCTTCAGAACTGGGTTAGTGAAACTCCACAGACAATCATACTGCCTCAGCATAGTTCTAAGTATATTATATTATTTATTTTTTTTACAGAACTTGTGACATTAAAATAAAGCTTGTTTTTAAGAGACTTATAACAAAAAGTTGCACAATTAAAAAAACAACCCTGTTTTTGATGCATTACAGTTTAAATGCATCTTAATGTTTTCACATATTGGAAACTGTGTACTTTATACACATTTGTACAATATTTATGAATACGAGGGCTTCCAACAAAGCCTTTATTGAAAACTTCTGTTTTTAAAATAACAGCTATAAGCAGCATTATTGGCTGCTTATACTAAAAAATCCATATTACCCCAAAGCATAATTAGAATAGTTACTTTTCAAACCTTACTTACAGAGTAAAACATTTATTTTTGCTAAGTAATTGCGAATAATTCAAGCTTCACAAAGAACAGAACTTCTTTCTTAGAATAATCAATATTATGTTATTTTTATATTTTCTTTCCCAAAGAAAGTATCACATTTGTCTTTGAATACAGAAGCTGTGTGAAGTTGTCATTGACACAAAGGATTGTGCTGCAATAGTTTCTATGAGGATTGTGCAGCATTGGTTTCTATTCTACAAAGCAAGTAAGCCTATTTTGAAATGAAGGTCAGATAGAAAAAAGCATTCTGAGAAACTATAATCAGCAACAGGAAAAGCAAAGAACTAAAATTTAAAAATAGTTCAGATACTTCAATCTATATTTGGCAGATAGCCCACAATCCCCAGGAGTACTTGTCAGCGAATAATAATACTTGGTGGAGCAGTAGTGGGTAGCCCCAGTCATTTCCTCTTCTTGCTTAAAATTTAAAGAAGTTAATTTGCATATGTGGCACTTTAAGATGTGTAGGTGGCTATTAGAGGTTGCTTATTGTTCAATGTATCTTAAATAAAAACCATGTCTTCTCACTTCACCTAATCATCCACTAAATAGAATTGATCCAATGGCAGAAAAAACAGGATATGATCAAGGAAATCCAGTTGAATTTCAATTGATAAATTAGAAGACATGCCCCATTACCTACTTTATTACCTTTAGTAACAAACACCTAATCGACTTTAATATTTTAGTACAGATTTAGTAGCTAAATGCAAAACGTACACATTAACAATTTTAGATTGTTTTTTTTTTAAATTTCAGAATAAGATCAAAATTATTGACTTGAACGTTGGAAAAGAGAAACATTTGGGGTAATCTCTGAACTATTTACAGTCATGTATTCTCACAAATCGTTTACCGACCATCTCGTGGTCTGAGTAGCAAATCTGTTCTCGATACTTCGCGGGATCGCAACTTAAATGGTAAGAATTACACGACAAACCCCAACATTTCGCAGTTGTTCAAACCCTCCAGCGCGGAAACTTTTGCTTGTTCAGCCCCCCCCCCCCCCCAAAGCAGAGGGAATTAAAAAGAAACAAGAACAAATGGTTTCTAACCTTTTCCAACGCTTTTTCAGCTGCAGCCTCAACGAACCAGTGGCAAAAGGAAGAAAAAGGAGAGGGGACAGCGACGCGAGATGAACTCTCATAGTGGCAGCTCTCCCGGGTTGAGTAGCCGGTCAGCTTCGCCGCGGAGCCCGATCAATCCAAGTCCGTGGAAAAGGAAGTGATGCTATTGGGGCGGAGCTGGGTGGATTTGTTCAATGTGGGTCCGGGGTAAATTTGAAGGAAACAAAAAGAGCCTTCTCCTGCTCTTTAGTGAAAGGTTCAACCTTCAGATGCAATCTATAGCTGTTTCTCAAGATCTATTTTTTTTGGGGGGGGGGGAGGATCGGAATATCATCTGAGCTGTTCGTTGCTTTGAATGGAGTCCAAAGTCGAATCAACGGCAGCAACGAGATTGTTATGTCAAACTTGTTGAAAAATACGACGGAGCCCATTCTGCGCTAATTTGAGCGCTAATGTATTATGTTCGGTGGGATTTACGTCCCTCCTTGCCTACTGAGTAGGCTTTGTTTACTCTCGCACATGTGAATGGGAAGGAGGAACTGTTAAGCTTCTGAAACTGGCAGAAGCTGAAATTTAGTCTGACCTCAAAGAACGGCGATTCCCGCTTCCACGGAAGCAGTTCCCGCTCAGTTCCCTCGGGTGCGAACCAGCTCCTGCGCCTTAAAAAGAACAAAGCAATGGATTCCGTTTGGTATAATCTAAGGAAAACCACAACTCCCAGCATCCATCGCTGTAAAAATATTTACTCCTACCCCACCCTTCTTACCCCCCCTGGGCGTGCACAGCAGACACAGAGACTTTGCAGTTGCCCGTAGCGGGAGCCAAGGAAAGATGCGGCTGCCGGCGCCCATTTTATACACCGGACTCATTTTATCCGCCAATTGGATGCGAGGGGCGGGACCATGGTCCCGTGATTCCAGACCTCCTGGTCCAGACCCCTCTCACTCTCTCAGCCCCTCACCGCCATCTTGTTGTTGCCGCGTGTTGCTTTTGGAAGGTCGTCGGATTGAGGTGAAAATTTCCCCGCTTCAATCCTCTGATGCTTTTGCGCCCACCGCGAGCCCGCAAGCCGAGCCGGGGGGCTGCTTGGCCGCGCGCGGTGCACGGTGGGAGGGCCTGCTGGTGGGCCGATGAGTGAGGGGGGAGGAGAGTGGGGCCTGGGCAAGGAGTTCGCCTCCGGGGAAGCCTGGGTTGGCTTATTTCGCATTCCCGGGACCCTTTGCCATTGACCGCTCGCGTTCTCCCTTGTTTTATGTGCTTCCGGTCGTGTGAATGCACCTTTTCTGCCGCCAACCCGAGACTAGCGAGGCGTCTCGTGGACCTTTCGCTAGCTCTACCTCCTCTTCTCCTTTTCTAAGGCACAACAGTGGCGCTTCTTCTACTTCCCTAAGTGAAGAAATGTATATTATATTTTTCGGTCCCAGGATCTCTCACCTTCCTGCAAAGTCGCACCTCATCCTCTTTCCCTCGGAGGAGAAACATCCCCTGGATTCCCTCCAACTCTTCCCTCAGGACAGAAAGCTTCCCTCTTTGGGTTGGGAGTGGGGCTTTCGTCAGGCCTCTTTCACCAGCTTTGGGCTCTGGAGTTGTTAGTATGCCGCTATAGATTCCTTCACGTATCTCTAGTTCTCTCCTAATGGCTACACTCGTTTTTTTTAAATTTTGTACGACTTGGTTTTCACTGTCTTTTCTCCAGAGTGTATTTTCCCCTTCGTGTTTTGTATCTGGTTATTGTGATTTTATAAATCGACATCCTGCTGGTAGTAATAGAAAAAGAGGTCGTTAGGTGTATGAAATAAAGCATGTTATTGCTAATTATAATTATGAGTAATATCAATCTTTATGACTAGGATCATAATGACTATCAGCAGTTAGATTTCTTTGACATGCCAGGTACCAAAGTAGAGAAGATTTTGGCCTTCTTAATAGATGTCTATTTTTGCAGGAATAATATATTATACCTCCCCCCCCAAGTACTTTCTGTACTTCTTTCACCTACTTTGGGTTACAGATGTACTCCTGATTTATAATAGATCAAAATAAAAATCGTTCCACTACAGTACATCTTCCTTTTTCATAATGTGAGCAAATTTGTATTTTCAAGTTCACTGACAAAGGAATTATTTTACCTGTTTCTGAGAACATCTTACTCACTGCCTTGAGTGGGGGTTTAACTATATAGGGCCCTTTTCTGTTTCACTGTGTAATACACTCTAATTTTCAATTACAGATATTTCAGTTCTGCAAAGATTTAAGTCAATTATTATCTTAGAGCTCTATAGGTCTGGTGGAATATGACATTTTGTACTATAAGGAAAAAATGCATCCTACCTTTCAACTTGCTGGAGCTTAACATGCTCTGCTAAGCACAGAACAGCATGGTTAGCATTAAAGGGCATGTCATTGCTAATCTAGTGGAAAAATCTCTAAACTATAAGTAATGTTAGGATGATTTGATTGATGATTATGTGCTGAAGTTGGTTATTTTAACTTGGCTCGTTGGGAGAATGTTGGGAAATAGTGCAAGTGCAGGTAAACATAATGATATAACTACAGGAGATTCTAAGAAATTCCACAGATATTGCAAGAAAACAAATGACAACACATGTATATAACATGGGAAATTTAATAGTATATATTTTATCAATCGGTGTATTTTTTTATAATGTATTCCTTCCCATAATCATTAAAATATAAAGAGTTAACAGTTTATAACAACAGTCAAGTCAGTCTTTTTGAAAAGGTTAAATTGTAAAGCAGGGTCTTGATTCCTTTTATAAAAGTAGAAAAAAGAGCTCCATGCTATTCCTTTAAGGCATGCATTCCATGGCTGGGGAACTATATGTGCAGAGTATTTCGACCTATAGATGACACTCAGGAGGGATATTTAAAAAGACTTCCTTGATGTTTATATTTGTTCATGTTTATTTCAAATAAATACCTCTCCACATATCAAAAGTAAAATGCTGACATTGGTACTCTTGTGATTCACTTATATGTAAGCATAGTTTTATAGAAAGGATACTAACTGGCTGTGTTTATGGGTTTTCTGTATTTTTGTAGCTATACATATACTTCCCCAAACCCATCTAAATTGTGTTAGAATTCTACTGCACAGTGAGTCAACATATGAATTGTATAATCATTTCCCATCGATTAAAGGTAGCCTCATATAGCTGTAGATAAATGACCATTTATGAGTTTTGTACCATAAGGGTGATGACCCTTAAAATGCTGTTTTAAAATTCATAATAAAAAGATAAATACCAATGTAACTAACCTGTATTTACATTAACTTTCCATATTCTGATCAAAGCATTTTTTATTTCTTTAATATTGTAGCAAGAGCAATAAATGATTTATAATTACCTGGACATATGTGGATAAATATGGACTTAATTCTCATTAGTTTCCATTTTTATGTGATAGAATTATACGAAAGTGTTTTCCAACCTTTCTGGCTTTGCAGACCAGCGGTGGGGAGGGGATGACTCCCTGCAAGCGGCAGGCTAGCACTTGATGCTCCATTTGTACAAGCAGCGGGCACACATGCCAACCATTCGTGCAAATGGAGCGCACACACTCGCCTGCTGCTCATGCAAGGGGATTGTGTAGACACACACACTTGCCATTTCCATGGCCTGGTTCCAAACGTTCAAAGCCAGGTTGTGGTTGCAGCCCAGGGGTTGGGGACCCCAGTTCTACTGCATTAAGAGGAAGAACTTTTCTTTTGCTTAAAATAATAAATCATATAGGGTACATATTCTTCCTAGTGTATATTTTATTCTGTATCAGTGAATATGTGCTATATACTTCACAGACAAAACAAACATTGATATTAAGGTCAGTGTGTCAGGGCAAAGCCAATTAGAATTAGGAGTGAAGGTAGAGCGTGCAACGCCCTTTTCCCTTTCTGATAAAAGACAGTCATGTTCCAGTATGCTTTTTTTCTCCAAACAAACTGGGGTCCAGGAATAAATATGGATGTGTTTTTCGTAAATTGCTCATGTTTTATGATATTAAACAGATAAACTTGATGTTTTGAAAGACAATAAATTTTTAAAAATGAATTCTGGATTTGTCATAAACCTAGCTAGTATATTTATTTTTCAGATAAAGCAAGATGAATCAAGAAAAACTGGCTAAACTTCAGGCTCAGGTCCGAATAGGTGGAAAGGTATGAATAATGAACATAGGAATATTATATAAATTATAATTACTGCATATATTTGTGTAGGTAGATACACATCTAGGTGGAAAATATTTATAATAGGGATTTGTTCCACATATCTATTTTCCACAGGCTGTTGTCCATTCTGATGTGTTCAATAGTTATACAGTAATCAGGGCTTCCGTTTCTTTTTTGGAAAAAAAAATGCAAGTTGCTGTTCAATGTTAGTATCTAAAAGCAGAACTGATTTTCTCATGGAAAGAGCTAGTGCTATATATTACAACCAATAGACACTATATTTCCTAAACACCCATTAGTAGCAATTTTTGCTCACATGAGATAGAAAAGAGATTGTATGACCTCTAGTTTAATAGCAAAACAACAGAGCCTGCCCCATAAGTAGAATTGCCCAGGGATACAAGGACTGCACACAGACCACATACACATGCATTTAACATATGACCACGTGCTGTAATGATTGAGATGCTTTGGCAAAAACAGGAATAAATTAGAAATTTCAACTGAGTTGGATAAAAATCTTTTGAAATGGTTTCTTGTATAGAAAATCTCATGCTGGAAGGCATTTTATTATAGTTGTAAGTCCTTTTTGATTAAAAAAAGTGTATAAATAACTTTTTAAAGTAAGTAGATATGAAATATTTGATTTGGAAATATTTATGTATGTATTTTTGTGTCTCAGGGTACAGCTCGTAGAAAGAAGAAGGTAGTCCACAGAACAGCAACAGCTGATGATAAAAAACTTCAGAGTTCACTTAAAAAATTGGCAGTAAACAATATTGCTGGCATTGAAGAGGTACATCAATATTAATATTTTATGTTATATTTGAATGCTTCTTTTCATAATCTTTGCAATTGTAATTCATTTCTGAAATGCAACATTGTTTTAAATCTGTGTGAGAAAGGGAAACATAGAAAAACCCTATTCTAAAGTTTGATTGTATGTTAAGTCTCTGAATGTCTGAAAACAGGCCCCTTGGTTCTAGCTTTATTATTTGAAGTGAATACATTTAAAATGATTGGTGTTTTAGGTCACCTGTCAACAATACAAAGTAACCAGTTGCTTATAATTTAGATAAAGAATAGCGAGTAGTATTGAATCAGGTCTGTAATATTAGCATGCTTTACATTCATGCTGAATGTTAAATTGTGTTGGAGGAACCGTATGGATATACACTTTCATAGGTTCAATATTTTTATTAGAAGTAGGCACTGAACATGTAGTAACTGGGGTACATCCAGATTATAATACATATATTAATTTGAAATAGATTGAAAAGTAATTCTTTAAATCTTTTTAATTTTTTCAGTAGAATCAAAATGCAATAAAACAAAGCTTGACAAAATGGATTTGTATTAATTTTTAAGCCTTTGAGGTTAATTATCATATTTATTTTGCATTCCTCAAAATAAAGGAATCACCATGCTAAGAAATAAGTTCTGTCACCTGAAACATACCTATTAGGTATTAATGTGAAGGTTGTTTGCTTTACAAAATTTTATAGTAAAAGTGGTTTGGATTTTATATTATATATACCACGGTATATAAATGTGTTTCAAGCTTAAATACCTATATCTTATTACCTTATGGATGTTTATTTTTATAGAATAAAATTATTTGTATAATGATTGGTTATATTTTTGGTATATTACTCCATATGCATAAGTTCTAATAAATCTATGTTTAAAACAGGTGAATATGATAAAAGATGATGGAACAGTTATTCATTTCAACAATCCAAAAGTCCAGGCTTCACTCTCTGCAAATACTTTTGCAATTACTGGTCATGCTGAAGCCAAACCAATCACGGAAATGTTACCTGGCATTTAAGTCAACTGGGTGCCGATAGTTTAACAAGTCTTCGAAAGTTAGCGGAGCAGTTCCCAAGACAAGGTAATTATTACATGTATTGGTTATGACTGATAAAAAGAGACAATAAGAGTTGCCTTGAATTGGAATTAGGTTGCAGAACATAGAGTTATAGTAATAAGATTTATTTTAAAACAGAATTAAATATTCATGAAATCTAGTAACAACTTCATAAAAGTCTGCAAAGGAATAATTTTTAAAAACTTAATTTGAATTGCAAAGTTGGGAATTTTGTTCTGAAAACAAAATAAATGAAAGAGGGAAGCAAGAATAGACTTAATTTCTTCTGTAGGCCCAATCAAAAGTTACATCAAAGGTTGGTGGAGAGGATCCTTAAAGAGTTCCATTCAGTGAAGTGAAAAACTACAAGTCTATACTTGAAAATGTTTATATAGACACAGTTAGCAAGCAGTGAATTTGCAGCAATTTTATAATCCAGGTAATTAACTATATGAATGTGATTTCTTGAAATAAATTAACATTTTATTTTCTAGTGTTGGATAGCAAAGTACCAAAATCGGAAGATATTGATGAGGAAGATGATGATGTGCCTGGTAGGTTTGGATTAATTTGAAAATAATTTACTTTTTACTGCATGACCTTTGAATAGGCATATGATAATTCTAGCCTTAATTTGAAGACTGTTCCAAGAATGGAAATTGTAAAAGAAATCATTTCATCAGCATGACGCACAATGTAAGATAAGGTATATATCTATAATAATGAGTAAAACTGAGGGTCAATAGGTTTGATCTATGAATAAAAGGTACTTTTTAGAAACAAGCACAGAATTTTGCTACATATTATTATGAAGTACAGGAAATCCCTAGGTTAAAAACAAGTTCTTTAATAAACAAATTCGATTTAAATCAAATTTGTAAGTCAAAACTCGAGCTCATGAATGGTCTATTAGTAAAAATGGTAGATGGTGTTTTCCTTCCTTGAGGCGACAAACCACTGAAGCCATGAAATGTTTTTTATGAATTGTGGAAAACTGGCTGTATATTAAATACAGTACAGTAAAAACATTGGGTAACTTCAGATTGTTGATTCATAGGACTATTCCATTTGCCATTTTTTATAATAGGCAGCTTGTTCTTAAGTATAAGTTGACATTCTTAATCTAGAGACTGCCTGTATGAATGTACAGTGGTACCTTGGTACTCAACTGCTTTGAAACTCATCAAATTTGGTACTCAACACATTTTGACATGAAAATTTTGTCCCAGTAGTCATTGTTTATTTGGTATTTGATGCACAATCTAGAATTTATCAATGTTGTTTTTTGACTCACATTATTCCTTATGGGAAAAATGTGTTTGGTACTCATCATTTTGCTACACAATGTGTTTCCTAGAACCAATTACTATGAGTACTGAGGTACCACTATATGTTATTGGCTCCATAAGAATTGAATCTAGGAGCTGTTGTATTATTTAATTTCTGGATGTTGGAGGAATTAGAATTTGTTTAATGAACCAAAATATGCTATATTATAATATTCCTTAAAAGCAAAATATGTTTTGTAAGCATTTATAAGTTAAATCAAGTTTAATTCTTCAATTACTAGACAATCCATGACCCATTGGCTTATTCTTTCAGAGATACTTATTTACGTAAAACAGATAAACAGAATGACCTTGGGCAGCCAAAAAAGCATGGGAGTGAGAGTGACCTCCTTGTGGGAAGCTGGCAGGGAGCATCGGAAGTCACAGTTACAGGACTGTGGCTGACTATAGTGGTACTGCAGCAGCCACAACCTTGTGAATACAACTGGTCTGAACATCCTTGAAATATTATTTCCAAAGTGAAATGGGGCTTGCATTTCATTCACATTTTTAAGTTAGCAGATTTCAGTTATATTGATTCATTGAAGGTTTCAGATAGACAGGAGAGTTTTACTAGTATATAAATACTTTAATCCTCTATATAATGCATTTTTAATAACAATGTTTTTGAGCCTATTATATATTTCCATCTTTTCCAGATCTTGTAGAAAACTTTGATGAAGCATCAAAAAATGAAGCTAATTAATTCATTAATAGTTCTGGAAGTTGACATGGACTAGATTTAAGAAATCAGCTGTGTGGTTCCAAAGTTTACAAAAACAGCGAACATTACCCGTTTAATAGTTCAATAACATAAAATATTTTGTATTTTAATTATGCTGTTTGTTCAGCATTTCCTGTCAGTTGATTTTTGCATTTTGCACTTACTTCAGGATCTACCTTTTCAGTTAAAAAGAAAAGACATTTTCAGTGCAGATTAAGGTGTGCGCGTGTATGTGTGGTTCCAAAGTGTGTGAATGTATGTATGTCGCTTAACGTACAGTTGAGGAAATTTGAGAGCAGATCTTGATTTCCCTTCATCCTTAAAATAGAAATAAAAGAAAACTTTAATTTGGCTAAAGTAAACTATTGAAATCAGATATTTCTCGTAAAATGAAAAAAGTAATAAATTGGGGATGCCACATTACCATTTGGTTTTAATTTCTGTATTAATTATTATATTTACATATGTACTTGACCATACTGATGGTGTATTTGTGTAGTTTCTCATCAGCTTCCTTTTGGTTTTAATTTCTACCAAAGGCTATCGGTATGCATGTTTATTGCAACTTTTAAAAATATTATTCATAAGAGCTTCTCTTTTACTGTTAAAAGCTCTCTTCATGTTCATCTTAATAATAAACTTGGGTTGCATTTTCATGCTATCAGATACTATACTCGGTCTTCAGTGAGGCACCCTGATTCTAGGTTGAGCCAAATATCAATGCTGCATCCCTGATACAATTTTTCTTGTCCTCTAAGAAACTTGGTGATATACATACTTACATTTACTGAGATAAAGATTGGAGGATATATTCTACAGCATCCACTGCCTTGGTTTTTTTTCTTGGTACACTATCAGCTAGCCCCTCTTCAAGATACTGTGCCTGATTTGATTTCTATCTCAGCTAGGCAATACATTTCTTAGCCTGGGTGTCTTTTCCAGTAGGAGTATCTGGTTTTAATAAGGGGTTATCAGGTCTGTTCATATTTTCAACTAGAAAATAGTGCATTGTAATGTACAGGTAGGTTATTTTGTTAAGAAATATAATAGTCTATTATAATAATAATTTTGCTCCTAAGAGCTGGTAAACTCTTACTTTTGGACACTAAAATCAGGAAATGTAACTTGGAATACATAGAATTCATAAGGAAGAGCTAAAATTAATTTCACAAATGTATAATCCATCAGTTTTGAAGGTAACCTTCCTTACATTTCTCCCGCATTATATTGTGGGTTGATAATGTATTGCAGTCACTTCTGTAACATGAGCCCTAATTGTTAGAACATAGTAATAGTAAATGCTCTGTGAAACTCTTTAAACAAAGGTGCTTGATATAATCTTTGCAGTTGAAGCTCTTGGTTCTTTAAATAAACTTGATGTATTTGCAATGAAGCATCATTGTAAATCTTGTTGAGGCCAATCAGGGTTTGAAAAAGCCTTCTTTTCCACAGCTTATTTTGGTATACTACTTAGATATATCTGTTTTTTTCTGCTGATAAATGCACCCAGCAACTATATTTTGAGGCAATACAGCATTCTAATAGTATCAGGCTGACTTCCCAAGATATATTTTGTAATGGCATCTGATCTGCTCACTTGATTTTATAGATTTTCTTGTTCTATTTTATATAATACATGGATCTTAATAAAATAATTCGAAGGAGGTGATGTTCCCTTGTGTGTGAACTCTTCAAACAGCAGAACAAAATATGGATGCACAACCTGTTTAATTAGTAATACTTTTACTGTGCCTCGTTTTTGAAAATGTATTCTCTTACTGCAGAATGTACATATGCAGTTGATATACTTTTTATACTGCTTTTGCCATAGGAGAACATCTAGAAATCTCTTTGCAGGGAACTTTTACTAATTAATGTAATGGTCATTTAAAAGTTCATAACAATGGAATTACCATGTTTGAAAAAGATAATTTAATGTAAAGTATTGTAATTGAAAGACCTGTTGATTTCTTAATGCTTTCTTTTCCTGAGGTATTATAAAATATAGAAACATAATTAAACTGATAATAACTGAAGATATAGTCCATTTTAAGATTTTGATTATATTGCCCAAATTTCATTTGCTATTTATCTGGGGCTATCAGCATCCTGAAATAAATTAAGCATTTTAGTTGTGATACCATGAGAACAAATGCAGTGATGCTAATTTTTCATTTGCTCATTTGTCCATAACAAGTAAATTAGTTCATCAAGTTTTTATTAAGAGCAATGCAGCAATGCATCTATGAGGCAGGTTACAGAAAGATTAAAACATTCATTGAAGTATTTCTATAGGTTCATAGCTTAATATATTAAACTGATCCAGTGATTTGTTAGAATTTACATAAATACTTTAAATTTATTGTAAAGACAGATCACTTCCAAATTTTTAAGAAACATTCTTCTAATCCTAGTTAAATGTGAATTATGGTATTAAATTATAGTGCTCAGGTTTTAGCTTGTCAGCAAACTTGTCAATTACATTCATATACATTTAGTATATCAGTGTCAAGAACTGATATAAATATAGTGACCAAATTCACATAATCTGAATGGTTGATTATATATATTTCAGATTATCTCAGCAATCATACAGGGAGTAGGTAAATTGTGGAACATCTAACATGAGTAATCACTTTGATTTTGCCTTTTATTGGTCCTACAAAATTTCAGTATTTTCTTTAGCAATAGCTTGAAATAAACAAAACTTATTTAACGTATTTCTAGCTATTTTCAATTGATTTAATGTTGAAGGAGAAAAAGACTAGATGGTTTAAATATTAAAAAGGGCTGCTTGTATCCATATATACTCTATTTGGGACAAAAAGATTTATGTTTAAATATTTTCCCACAGTGCAGTTTCATTAATGTAAAAAGACCGACCACAACATCTTTGTTGATATAGAATAGTAAACCAGGGTTATTAAACCACAGTTTGTTGAAGAAGTGTTAGACACCTGGTTTAGAAACACTAAAGATAACACAAAGGTTTGTTCTTGCATTAGGCTAAAACCAGTCAACATTCATTATCACTTAATATGTGTGAATAAGACTTCTTTGAAAAATAGATAATGTCTCATTTGCTGACTATATTTCTCATGGTATAGGGATGCTTGATGGCACTACAAATACTAATATGGGCAACTAGATGGAAATGTGAAGGAAGATAATGTTTACTAGGTTGCTTATTACTTTTAACTGGGTGGTACTTAATTGGCAGCTTGTTTTTTCCAGAACTATTAATGCAGCTTTCCACTACTGCCCACGTCTATATTAAGAACCTAATTTTATTGATTTCCCTGATTGTCTGAATTCTAAGCAGCAGCCTGCTTAAGAAAAGTATTAACTTATATGATGGTATCATAACAAACATAGAAAAACATCTGACCCAAGCTTTTATCTTCTGATTTTAGATTTCCCTGATAATCACAATTTCACTTACTGAAAGATGTGCATTCTCTTATTAATATTGTTTTAAAACATTTATTTGAAAACAATTAATTCAACTATTAATTGGTCCCATTTACTAGGATCAGCTAAAAGCCAGAAAACAGGGCTTTATTGAAATCTCTCAATTTGAAAATAAACTATTTGCTATCTGTGTAACAGTCATCTGTTCCTGCAATCTAAAATGCTAGCTTCCTTGTCCTTGTGCAAGAAAAAGCAGGAAGTGTGCAGCAGCCATGTATCTGCAATTAGTATGAGAGGATATTTATTGGGAATATTAGTTCTGCCACCTATCAAGGGAACAATGTTCACAGTATTTGAGTAAAAAGGTTTAGGAATGTGCTATTAAACTATTGATTATATTACAATTATTTGTACATCACCACTTAAAGCAGGTCTACAGTTTCCAGTAGCACATCAAAATAATAAAATCCAAAATAATAAAAATATTAAATCTTTAAATGTTCTATAAAATCCTTTTTGTAAGAGCAAACAAGATCCCAGCTCCTTAGCATTACTGAATGTGCATTCCTTTGCACCTTTAATTAGGTTTAAATTACATTAAATGCAGAGGATTTACTTTCAAGTTAATGTGCATTTATAATTGCACATGGGCAATTACAATTTCAGGATCACCTATGAAGGGTTTGCTTTTATTTGAATGGAATTGCTGATCTCTGTGTTTGGTTATTATAAGTTGCCCAGAATTGCAGTGAGTGTGTGTGTGTGTATATATATACATACATACATACATACATACATACATACATACATACATATATATACACACACACACACATATATATACATATATATACATATACATATATATACATATATATACATATACTGTATATATATATATACAGTGTGTGTATATATATATATTATATATATAAACATCAAAACCTATATTGGCACCAAACTATTTTAAACAGTGGGACCACTATTCCACCTGTCTGCAGGAGGAGGTAATAGAACTTTAGAATATATTCCATAATTATTCTAAAACAGCTAGTAACTAGTAGCAACAAACCAACCTCAATGATGCAGATAACAGAAACCAGGTCCTGCACAAACATGGATGGGAACTCATACTTGCTTTGTCAATACTTTTGTAGCACTTGTATCACATCATCAGGAAACACTCCTCCAATGTGGCCATCCTCCATCAGCAGAAACAAACCAGTCTCTACATAATAACAGAAATTGCCATAATCTGACATCAGAAATAGTAGCATAAAGTCAGCAGGGAACATTTTAACTCACTAGAATCTTCTTTGACCTTAGAATGGCTTTCTTTGCCAAAGGAAATCACAAAGGCGCATTTCATTGCGAACCCGAGCCATGTTTTGTCAGATTTAATGCCTTTTCTCACAGATTGAGGCAAACTGCTCATTACACTAATGATTAATCAGCCATCCTATGACTTTTCCCCAAGACTTTTGTAATTGTCTTAATCATTGTTTTCTTAGTTATCACTCCCTGTAGGTAATTCTGTCTCACTACTGCTCTCTCTCCTAACAAATGCAATATACAGGATACAATATACAGGATATACTCCTTTCTTATAACTTTATGTATCTGGTGGCTGAAATCTAAGAAAACACTTTGTAATGTATTAGTTTGCAAGGCACCTCAATAGTTTGGCTTTTGATCACTATTCCAGAAGTTGTTTTTACATAGAGCCTTTCCCTACTCACTAAGTTAAAGAGTAGCTACCTTCCTATTCTTCAGGCAGCAGAAAACTGTTGGGTACTGACTTGAAATATGTGAAATTTGAATAGAAAATACTGTAAAAGGATAAATCAGTTACCAAATTTTCAAAAGTCAGATTCTTGGAAGACAACATATTTGTCAGGGCAAAAGTTACAGGTAAGTCCTTAACCATTTTTAATGAGTTTGAAGTTATGTCATGCTGAAAAAAGTGACTATTGCAGCATCCCCACGGTCACATGATCACAATTTGGGTGCCTGGTAAACTGGCATGTATTTACAATGGTTGTAGCATCCCAGGGTTCACTATATTGCAACCATCCCAGCTGGTTTTTGCAAGCAGGGTCAACTCGGAAGCCAGATTCATTTAACAATGATGTGTTTTGCTTAACTGGCAAAAAAAGTTGTAAAACCAAGCGTGACTCAATATAGTGCTTAACAATGGAAGTCATAATTGTGGCTGTAAGCACTATCTATACAATGTAGACACATGCTTGGTGTGTGTGTGTGTGGCACAGGGACAGCTAATTTAAACGCTAAATTCAGATGAAAACAATATGCAGAATGCATAGATGTTGATAACAGCTATGAAGACCACAAAATCTGGAGTCCCTGCAAAAAACAAACAAACAAACCCGACGAACATTAGAGGGCAGCAAAAGGACACAGAAAACCAATTCTGGGCTGTTGGTCTGAGCTCAGAGCTTGGCAATTTGGTTGCAACCAAATTAATAAACTCGGAGCTCAGACCAACAGCCCTACTACCAACCCGAGCTTACTACATCCAATACATTTCAAAACCAATTATTTCTGCCTTCTAAAGGTCACCGAAATATATGTTGCCCCAGGTCTGGTAGACCCCACCTACCCCCAGAACAGAGCAAGTTGTCTTTTTTTTTTTGTAGACAAAACTGCCCTCTCACGACCCTTCCTCAGACGTGTGTGTTTTGTTGCAATACTCCGGCTCAGAAACCCTCACAGATAAAAACGGCAGCCTCATGCGGGTCTCCGCGGTGGAAGTCCATCGGGGAATACGAGGGGAGCCGAGCGAGCGGAGGACGTGCAATTTCGCCATCTCATCCGCGGCGTCGCTCTACCACGCAGCCGTGCGCCGGTGGCCTGAGGAGGTCGGTCAGGCGCTGGGCTCGTGCCGCAGTGCCGTGCACCGCCTCTGGAACCTGACAGGGGGCGCTGGTTATCGGTTTGCTGAGGTAGCTTCCGAATAAGCTTAAAGTCAGCCAAGCCCGCTGGCCGCCAGCGGCCGTCGCGGTTGGGAATTGAGGGACGGGCGGGCGGGGAGCCTGGTAGACTCCGGGTCGGCCTTTCTGACGCTCGCTTTTAGCGCAAGGCCCCGCTCGGAACAGAAAGAGGGCTCATAGCCCCGGGAGGAATCTCTTTGCCATGCAGGCCCGGCGGCGCCTGCTGCTGTTGTTGCCGCCGCATTCGGAGGTGAGCGAGGCGCCGGGTTGCGTCTTTTACCCATCGTCGGGCCGCTAAAGGCCGGGCTAACCTTCTCCCTGGGCCCATGGGCGGGCATTATGAGGTACCCTCCTTTGAGGAAGGAGCAGTTCGGAGATGCGTATCTCTGCCGGGCTCCCTCGAGAAGCCAGGAGGGATGGTGGTGGAAGAGGAGAGGAGGAAGAGGAGAAGGGAATCCCCCTCAGACAAAGGTTGGGAGCCCCTGAGGGTTGGGATTAAGGTAAAGGCGGGATTTAAACGGAGTAATCAAAAATGAAATAATATTTTTTTGCCTCAGATAGGAACTCCTTTCCTAGCGACTTGCGCGTCTCTCGTAAGTCTGAGGGAGGTCGAGCCGAGACCTCGAAGGGAAAACGGGGAAGCTCGTCCCCGCTTACCCTTTACTCGGGGCAGATGGCTCTCTCTCCCCTTTACAGGGCGCTTACTTAACCGCCTGAAAGTTTGGGGCTTCTCTTTATAGTATCTTCCTTTGGGTGGGGGGATTCCCCACATCTAATGCCAGCCAGAAGACGTGGCAGGCACCCCCAAACAACACTTGCCGTCCTACTTAATCTACTTATTTTGCTCCTCTAATACAGCCAAGGTGCCTCTTTGCAGGACTCTTAGGGCATCGTTTTCATATTGTTTGTTTGCATTTTCGCCTTTGCATTCCCGTTTTTTTTTCATTTTTTTTTGCTGCTGATTATAGCTCATTATGCCTGCCTGACCCAACTTTTGTAATGGTAAATTTGGCAAATATTGTATTTGCTGATAAAATGGCTTATTTTGCCCAGTTTGCACTTCAGGTGCGTGGAGCATTACAGCATTCCCATACAGCACTCTCAGCTAGAATGGATTTGGGGAAGAATCAGTTAAAGACTTTACATAATGTAATGCAATGTATGGAAATGATATGTATTCTCAGTTTTGATTTGGGCTTGTAACATCCATCTACTCTCCTTGTAATTATGGGGAATATCCACACTTTTTGTTTTGCAAGAAATAAAGTGGTTAAGAATCATTTTTTCTATAATCCTTAGATCTTTAAGTGTAAACAAATACAATATTTATTATTTGTGAGCTCATATCAGGTTTTTTTATAGAAATTACATAGTTTTAATAATTAACTGATAGAAATATATCATATGTAAGTTCAAACCTTAAAAGTAATTTTCTTCAATTCCTCCTTAGTTCTTTAAATAGTTTCTGACAGGTGGCTGAAATCTTTCTATTGCTTAATATCTCTTACTACCTAAACTTTTTCTTGTAATATTTAACATGCATCTTCTTTCTTTTAATTTCAACCTGTTGGTCCTTATCCTGTTGTCACTTTTAATAGAAAAGTAGTCTAGTTTTCAATGTGGCAGCCTTATAGATCAGTCCTAGCATGCTAGCTGCAGTATTCTGGGAACTGAAGTCCACACATCTTAAAATGGCCAGGGTTGAACAATACTGTTATAAATAATTGTAGTCCATTATCACATTTCCATTTGTCATCTTTTGTTTGCAAGGTAAACCTGTCCAGTTCCTTTAACCCTTCCTTCTTGGGCTTAGTTTCAGAACGCTTATCATCATGTTGCTTCTTCCCTGAACCTGGTGCAGGTTGTTTAAATCCCACTAAAATGCAGTGCCTAGTGTAGTGGCCAGAAATGACCAAAACATTACTATCAGAGTGCAATGGAATTATTACTTCCTAATAGATGAAATGCTTCTGAGTATCAAATCATCTGTGTTAGCTGTTATGTGCTGAAGTTTAATTGTAGTGCTCCAAGGTGCTCTGCATCAAATCAGGTCTTCCCAACCTTGTACCTTTTTATTTAATGTTTCCCACCAGGATCAGGACCTCAAACTTTTCTTAATATTCCCCTACTAGATATGACACAATGTTTAAGCATACTAAGATTATTCTGAACCATGATTAGCCATCCCCTGTGTTGGTATCATTAGCAAATGTAATAAACATTCCTTCTGTACCAACTTTTAGGTCATTTAGGAAGACATTGAACAGCGCAGGGCCAAGACCCTGAGGGATCTCACTCAGTACTTCCCATCAGGATAATTTAGAAATTCTCTTTTGGTGGATGGGTTGTACAACTGGTTGGTCCAGATTATTATCCAACCAACATCTTGTTCTTAAGGATATAATTAAAAATCTTGTTAAATGCTTTACTAATAATATGGTATAATCCATTTACAACACTTCTTTTCTTAACAAACTTTCATCGCCATAAAAAGAAAAAATATTAGTCTGATATGACTTGACAAACCTATGCTGTTGTTTTCTAAGTCAATGTCTATTATTTTTTTGAATATTTAAACTATTTGCAAAAGTAAAAAATTAACTATTAAAGTAGGCTATTTTTATCTTTTATTCTATTAGTTCAGCATGCATGAAAACATAGTATTTATTTACTGCTCAATGTTCTTCCCCTTTTCCAGTAAACTTTCTAGTATATTCTAGTCTAGAAATGTATGGATAAGACTGTTAATTATTTTTTAAAAACCGTTCAGCTCTGTCATAAGGCTTTCTCGTGTAAATCAGTAACATAATGGGAATTTATAGCAATTGAAATGTAGAGATTTGAATTTATGGTCCTGGATAACCATAAATTCCCAATCCTGGGTTTGATTGTATTTCTTTTAATAGATACATTCAAAACCTGAGATTGGGTAGCCATGATTATAATTGAAAAATGAAAAATGCCAACCTAGATAAATATTTAAAAATAGAGTAGAATAAAAGTAAATAAGGATCACATAGTTTTTCACACATTTCTGAAAGTAAGAACAATACTTCTGCATAGTTTCTGAAGAGAATTTTCAATCGAGGAGGGTAATGGTACTGAAGCCAATAGGATGTGAGCTTTATTGAATACTATAGTATTTAATTTGAGTAAAAATGTATAGGATTATTTTTCTATTTCTTTATATTTGTTCAGCTCTGATTTGAGTGATCTACTTTCCTTTTTTCAGCATACACACTACTTATATTTATCAGGGTCTGTGTGCACAGTTTATAAGTTTAACTGGACACATTGTACTTTATTCTTTTCAGTGTGGTTAATGGATAAGAATGTGCTTGCAGTTTTTTAGTATGTTAGATCCTGATTATGCTTTATTAATTTCTCCATTATCCAATCTTGCCACATTTTTCTTTATTTAGAAGAATAATGTATTGATTATGTGTTCTGATGATTGCTAGGGACACTAGAGCATACAATAGAAAGAAAACATAGTGATTGTAATGCATTTTCCTCTAACACTTTACATTTCATGAATATTAGCCCCAAATTAAGTGCCTTTTTCATTAGCCTACTTTTAAAAAACTACACTGATGATACCAGTAACTGGAACATTTCAAGATAGTATCAAATATAAATGGAGTTAAGAGAATTCTAGAATACCAAGAAAAATAAATATTGTTGAAAGTATTTTTCTGAGAAATTCAGAACAAAGACAAATTGAATAATTACATTTTTATTCCAATGGTACTGGGAATTTTGTACTGGGTAATATATTCTGAAATATAATTGGGGATGCTTGGGTGTGAATTTTCAAACTGAAATTAATCACATGTAAAGTAAAATGAGAATAGAGAATAATCTAGTTCTTTGAGCAGCTATATTTGTTTGATGAACTTCTATGATGAAAGTATGAAAATATTTTTGTATGTACATTTTCCTTTGAGTTTATCTCATCTATTTTCCTTTAGCTTTTTGCACTGATATAAAATGGAATTAGTCAGAGAATGACTAAATTAGATATTCACATGAACTTTCTCTAAAATTTAGAAAATTAAATTTTATCATTCTACATTTTGCTGTTATCATGTGTTTCTTTTTCTGTTTTGTCATGGCATTGGAAGTAAAACCACATATTTACTGCTTTATTTTAGGCTTTAATTGGGTGCAGGCCCTTTGTTGGATATAACACATATTGCATTGGCATTAATTCATGGAAAGTTTGCTCATGAGTCCCCCCCCCCCTCTTAAAGTTACATAGAAGTGCCAGTTTATCACAATCCCTGAAGACTTCCCCCCCCAAACATCACACTGTTTTAGTAAAGTCTCATTTAACTTTAGGATATGTTGCCCACAGTTGGTCTATATACCGTAATTATTGATAAGTGGAAAAATAGAGATATAGTATAAGAAATTTTTTATCCAGAATACCAACAAAAATAAAGAAGTACTGCAAAAGCTACAGTGGAAGTAGGAAAATAGAGCCGGAGTAATAGGACTGTGATCCATCAGTTGGTCTACCTCTAAAGAGTATTGTTTTCAGCTGATATACTTATTGGATGATGAAATAGAGTAGTTTTCGCACTTTTAGGCTGTGGAACCTGTTAGTTAAAGCCACACAGAATTGTTTCTAGACGTGATAGGCAGCACACAAATGTAATAAATATTTTAAAAATATCAGAATCTCTTATCAAGAACCAAAGCATTGATAACAAAATATTTGCAAGATAAACTGTTTATTGTAATTTCAGGACCAATATTTCCAGTATATAAAAAAATAAAACTTGAATTTCACAATTATTTGGGAAGTTAATGTTTTAACCAAAGAAAATAAATATACATGACTGGGATGCGATTGTTTTAAACTTAGTATTTAGGCAAATTTATATTATTGTAAGAGAAGAGCATCTTGTCTGTTTAGTCTACAGGTGTTTCTATATGTTCTTATTGCTGCAAGTAAGAAGGAGGTTCTTTCAAAAATGTATTTTTATGTATGTGTATTTCCAATCTTTGACTGGCAATTTTAGCATAATCAATTAAAAACTATCCAAAAATATATAAGCTCTACATGAAGAAATGTTGCTTGTAATGTGAAATCAGTTGCATTTAAATTTTTTTATTTCTTAAAGCTTAAACTACAAGCAGCAGCAAAATCAGAACTGAAAATTTGTTTTGTTCTTATCTGCAATTACTTTAGTTTGTAACTATCTGTAAAATATTCAGAGTACATAAATGTGTATGATGCCTAATAAAATGATATGCATATATTGAGGAATATATAGGTTGTGTTTAATATTGTGACATTGAAAAATTATGCAAGAAAAATCATCATTTGTGATGTCACTTAGAATGAATCCCTTACTTAGGTATGCTGATGGCATGGATTTTTTCCATTGTGAATGCCTTGCTGAAGACACTTAAGCACCCATCTTCCTCTTGCCTGCCTCCTTTTGCAAACATAATTTTCATATAGCAATAGCAATAGCAGTAGACTTATATACCGCTTCATAGGCCTTTCAGGCCTCTCTAAGCGGTTTACAGAGAGTCAGCATATTGCCCCCAACAATCTGGGTCCTCATTTTACCCACCTCGGAAGGATGGAAGGCTGAGTCAACCCTGAGCCGGTGAGATTTGAACTGCTGAACTGCTGATCTAGCAGTAGCCTGCAGTGCTGCATTTAACCACTGCGCCACCTTGGCTCTTGGCTCTATATCTTACTCCAGAGGAGGTTTCACTCCAAACAGGTTTGAGGTATATGTATACTGCAGCCAAGCAATGCAATTCTCCAGTGCACTGCTCAGAGAGCCCAAATGCTGGGTTAACACAGCCTATCTGCCCTTGGACTGAGTGATGTTTTTCTTGACCACGCCTCCCTTTGCCTGCACATGCTCAATTCGAAAACTCAGTCCGCCCGAGTTAGGGCTGTTTTGGGAGAGCTCCAGTCTAAGAGCAGAAAGGCTGGAAAAAGTTTCCCAATTTGGACCACGTTTAAATTCTCAGATAGAGGAAATCACGCTTCTACATCAGGTCTGTCTATTTACCTCCAGTGAGGCTTCCGTCGCTTTAAGAGAAGGGCTGCCGGGTTTTCCCTGCTGTTGCTAATTGCAAGCACTGCAGGGGGTTGAAAAGGCTTGCACAGCGGGGGCTGGCTAGCAAGGGAGCAATTAGTGGGATAAACCAAGTTCCCTGTTGGAACAGGGGCGTCCCAGGGGGAGGAAAAGTCCAGCAAGGCTCTGAGAAGGCTCTAAAGCAGGTGAGCCGGATTGCTAGGATTCCCTTGCCTGCTCCATTTTGCCCGGCAACAGCAGCGACGGCTGGAGCCTTCGCGCGCCTTTCAGGGCTGGAAAGAGCGGGAAGCGGCTGCGTGCGCACCCCCCGCCATTTTGGATCGCTCCGACTCACTGGGCAGAGCGGCAGAGCTCAGAGCGTGCTAGGAACAAGGCAGCAAGAAGAGCCCAGCCAGCCAACGGAGCCTCAGCGAGCCCTCAACGACTGCAGAATGCCGCGGGGAGGCTGGGGGCTAGTCTGGGAAGCCAGCTAGTCTCTCCCTCCGGAAAATAAGCTAAGTCTCGGGGAACCGAGGGCGGTGGGAGGAAGGAAATCCGACCCCAAGGCGGCCCTTCCCTCCTGGAGATTCTGCCAGCGCTTTTGGACTGCAAAGGCCAGCGCGTGCCCATCCCAACTCCAGCTATCTTCCAGGCCTCGTGGGGACCTGAAATGGCTGAGGAATGCAGGGAGGCCTTAGGGGATCAGGTGGGGCCCTCCAGCAAGCGCTGCAAGCTGGATCCCTCTGTAAATAAAGGCAAAGGGCACAAAGGCTCACTTGAAAGGTCTTCTCCAAGAGCCACAGTGGATCCCAGGGAGGTTTCAAGGCCCCTTCAGCCAGAACCTAGCCCAGACCGTCGCAGCAGGGAGTCGGCTTCCCCTGATCGTGAGGCCCAATCCCCCGGGGACAGTGAATTCTTGTCTGGGGATAACTATGCATCCAGGGATCCATCTCCTGAAGCATCTTGGGGGTACCCCGACTCCCCTAGCTCCTCCATCGGAGAGGAACGAGATTCTGTCCAGAATTCCCCCTTTGGGAAGGGTGGATCCAGCTCAGGCAGGCCTAGCCGTCGCAGGCCCAGTAAGCAAAAGAAAAAAAGGGGAAAAAGTCCTGCTCTTTCGGATGAAATGAGGGAGGTAATTGCCTTAGCCATCTCCCAAGGGATAGCTGAAGGCATTAAGCGCAAGGGCTCTCGCAAGGGCAAGGCCCCAAAGGAGAAACGCAAACCTAGGGCCTCCACCTCTAAGGAGCCTGTATCCTCTCCATCTTCAAGCCCCTCTCACTCTGGGTTATCAAGTTCTGAGCAGGAAGAAGGGGAGATTTTCGCCCTTTCCGAAGACGAAAACCCCACCCCTGACAAGCCAAAATTCTCTGGCCTGTTTCAACCGTCATTATTCAAGTCTATCTTGCACAAAGCCATGACGGCCACAGAGTTAGGCCCCACTTCCAGACCTGAGGCCTCTCAGGCTTCCACTTCCAAGGATCTTAAGCATGGGTTGTTCAAAGAGACAGTAGAAACTCCCGAGGTTATTCCTGTGCCAGACCTATTTATGGACGCGGTACAGCGCCAGTGGCTACAGCCGGGCACCCTGACCAACCCCAGTGGGGGGGATAGAACTCTATATGCAGTAGAAGATAAAATGGAGGAAATCCTCAAATTCCCAGAAGTAGATGCCCCAGTCGTGTCTCTGACTTCCAATTCCAACCTGCCAGCTGAGCTCCTAGAGGGACTTAAGGCAGAAGATAAGAGGTTAGAAAAGGCATGTCAGAAAACACACATGGCGTCTGCCTGGGCCATCAAGGCATCCACCTCTGCCTCCTTTTTTTATTAGGGCCACCCTATTCTGGCTGCGCCAACTCAGGTCCAGACCCCCGCCCAGGAAATCTAGGTGGCGCCATGAGCTAACCAAGATTATTACCGCTGTCGAGTATTCGGCGGATGCCACCTTGACAGCAGCAAAATTCTCTTCCAGAGCTCTAGCTTCCAATATCACCTCCCGCCGCCTCCTATGGCTCAGGCACTGGCAGGCCGAAATGAAGGCTAAATGGAAGCTGGCATCGGCCCCATTTAAAGGGGGCTTTCTGTTTGGAGAGGCCCTGGACAAGTTTGTCACCGAAACCAAGGACAAACGCAAGATCCTTCCGGCAACCTTTAAAAGGGGTGACCGGAAAGGGGCGGGGTCCTTTCGTAAGGGACCCTACAGGAGCCAGGAAACAGGGCAATCTTCTCACCCTTCCTCCTATCAGAGGCCCTTTCAGGCAGGGGGGGATAGGCACCAAGACAGATCCTTCGGGGCTCGTGCCAACCAATCCCAGTCTTCCTTTCGGAGACCATTCCGAGGAGGAGGAAACAACAGTGGTGGATCCCGGCCCTTTCGTAAGGGAAAGTGACGGTCACAGGGATCCCCCCATCGGGGGTCGGCTACGGCTGTATGCCGACAGGTGGGAGGAGATAACATCGGACAAGTGGGTCCTCAACACCATTCGCAAGGGCCTTCTCCTGGACTTCCTATCCTTTCCCCAAAGAAAGTTTATCCACTGCCCTACCCCCAGGAACCCAGAAAAGAGGGAACGCATGAGGGCAGAAATCTGCCATCTCCTAGAGATAGAGGCGATAGAGCCAGTCCCCAGGGATCAGCAGGGGAGGGGCTTCTATTCGATCCTCTTCCTAGTGCCCAAAAGTTCAGGGGGGTGGAGGGCTATCTTGGACCTCAAGAGCCTAAATCAGCATCTGGCTTACAAGAGGTTCAAGATGCAGTCACTCCACTCCATCCTGGGCTGTGTGAGGGAGGGGGACCTATTGACATCAATAGATCTCAAAGAGGCCTACCTGCATGTCCCCATCCATGTGGCCCACAGGCGGTTCCTCAGGTTCTACGCGGAAGGGAAGCATTTCCAGTACAGGGCTCTTCCCTTCGGGCTATCATCTGCGCCCAGAACATTCACCAAAATTCTGGCAGTGCTAGCGGCTCATCTCCGCAACCATCCGGTTCGTCTGGAATGTTATTTAGACGACATAATCATTCACTCTCTCACCACCAAGCAGGCACACCGCGATGTTTCTCTAACTGTGCAGACCCTGCAGTACCATGGCTTCTCTGTCAACATGGAGAAGAGCCAGTTCCGACCATCCACCTGTATACAGCACCTGGGTGCGGTCATCAACTCCACCTCCAGGTATTTCTTTCGCCAGACCGGCTGTCGAACCTGAGACGCAGAGTGAAGCACTGCAGCCTTGCCAGGTCGGTACCCATCATTCAGCTGTCCCAGCTCCTAGGGATAATGATCTCGTGCCTGGGGGTGGTTCCCTGGGCTCGCCTTCACGCCAGGGAGCTGCAGTGGTTTCTGCTGCCAGTGCAGAGGGCCAGGAACAGCAACTCACTCAGGCGGGTTCGGCTCCCACGAAAGGTGATCCGGTCTCTGGCATGGTGGAGGTCCAAGGCAGTCAGGAAGGGCTGCCTGTTCAAGGAGCCGGAGAGACTAGTTGTCACCACGGATGCCAGCCTCCTGGGGTGGGGCGCCCACTGTCAGGGCCACCTAGCCCAAGGCCGATGGACTCAGAGGGAGGCCGCCCACAGCATCAATTGGCTGGAACTGAGGGCAGCTCGCCTAGCGCTGAGAAAGTTCGCATCTCTAGTAAGAGGGGCTCATGTACTGTTGATGACAGACAATGTGGCGACAAAAGCGCACATAAACCGGCAAGGGGGCACTCGATCAAAGGCCCTCATGCTCGAGGCAGAAGCGCTGGGCAGGTGGGCGGAGCGTCATCTGGCTTCTCTCAGTGCAGATCACATCTCCGGCGTAAGCAACCGGGAAGCAGACTGGCTGAGCCGCCAACGCATCGACCACTCGGAGTGGCGCCTGCACCCGGACCTGTTCCAGCAGATCGTGAGGAGGTTCGGCAAGCCACAGGTAGACCTGTTTGCCACACACAACAACACACAGCTCCCACGCTTCTTCAGTCGCTACCACTCGCCCCAGGCGGAGGGAACAAATGCTCTGAGGTCAGCGTGGCCTCAGGGACTTCTGTATGCCTTCCCTCCACTTCCGCTCATCCCTCAAGTGGTGAACAAGCTCCTGACCGAAAAGGCAGACCTCATTCTGGTGGCTCCCTTCTGGCCCAGAAGGCCCTGGTACGCAGACCTGGTCAGCCTCTCAGTTCAAAGACCTTGGAGAATCCCCCGGGAGAAGATTGCCCTCAGCCAGGGGGCCATCATCCATCCGGAGCCCCAGTGGCTGCAGCTAGCCGTTTGGCACTTGAAGGGGAGCTCCTGAGAAAGCAAAAATTCTCTGACCAGGTCATTCGAACAATCCAAGCGTCCAGGAAGCCCTCTACGACTAGAATCTACGATGCCACCTGGGCCGCCTTCTCACGGTGGTGCAAGACTAGGAACATAGAGGCCTCCTCAGCCTCGATCCCCCAGACCCTAGACCTTTTGCAAGAGGGTCTGGATAAGGGCCTTGCAGTCAGCACCCTCAGACGCCAGGTTGCAGCGTTGTCTACCATCCTGGCAAAGGGCTCCTCTCGCTCGCTGAGTCAGCTCCCCCAGATCAAGAGCTTTCTCAAGGGAGCAGCGAACATCAGCCCTCCAACTGTTCACCGGTATCCGTCATGGGATCTTCCATTTGTGCTTAAGGCCCTGACCAAAGCCCCATTTGAGCCTTTAAAAAAGACCAGTCTGCGCTACCTCACCATCAAAACCGCTTTCCTGGTGGCCATTACATCCGCTCGCAGGGTAGCCGAGCTTGCTGCGCTCTCTGTCAGGGAGGATTTGTGCGTAGTTCACCCGGACAGAGTAATATTGAGACTTGATCCGTCATTTGCTCCGAAAATTAACTCCCTGTTTCACAGGACTCAAGAACTTATTTTGCCCAACTTCTGTCCCCATCCTTCTCACCCTAAGGAGCGTGAGTGGCACAAGCTGGACGTGAGACGGGCCGTGCGCACGTATGTAAAGAGAACAAAGGACTACCGCCGGTCAGAGGCTTTCTTTGTCTCCTTCCTCCCTGCGTCCCTGGGCCGCAAGGTCTCCTCTCACACTGTGGGACGTTGGCTACGTGCTTGCATCAAACTGGCATATGAGCACCAGGGCAAGACGGCTCCGAGACGAATCACCGCTCACTCCACCAGGAGTGCTGCAACGTCTGCAGCCTGGGCAACCCAGGCCTCTATCCTAGACATTTGTAGAGCGGCCACCTGGGCTTCCCCCACGGCCTTTATTAGAAACTATAAGATTGACACCTTTGCCTCAGCCGAAGCCTCCTTTGGCAGAAGAGTATTACAAAGAGTGGCTGAAATGCCAGAGGCTTCGGCGCTTCCCCACCCTGGGACTCAATAGCTTGGGCATGTCCCAGCATTTGGGCTCTCTGAGCAGTGCACTGGAGAAAGACCGTTGGCTTACCTGAACGGTCGTTCTCGGGGCACTGCGAAGAGAGTCCAAACCCACCCGGGTGTTTGTACATTGAACGATGTGGCTGTATTGACTGTAATGATTACAGGACGGTGCCTTCGTTTTCGAATTGAGCATGTGCAGGCAAAGGGAGGCGTGGTCAAGAAAAACATCACTCAGTCCAAGGGCAGATAGGCTGTGTTAACCCAGCATTTGGGCTCTCTTCGCAGTGCCCCGAGAACGACCGTTCAGGTAAGCCAACGGTCTTTCTAATTTTCTTTATTAATTACCACCCTGTTCTTAGAACTTACCTTAAGTAGGTGTGCACAGAATGCCACCTCGAAGCAGGCTTTTTTAGGGACGCCTATATGCATACTAAAAATTATGGTCTGCATTATGGAAAGTAAATAAGGAAGGAGAGATTCACATCGTTCAATTTTGTGCTGCTAAATAAGTTAAAAACGTTTGCTGGATTTCTAGCTCTCTGTTTTTAATTCCCTTAGCTGCCTTTTAGAAATTTGAATTGCTTAATACTTGGAGAAATGTGTGTTGGAGTTTGGGAGCAAGAAGGAAGTTTTGCTTTGTGTGTGGCCCCAAGGGAGGAAAGAGTTGAATGAAGATGAAACAAAATTCATTCAAGTTTTCACAATCCAGTTTAAAAAACTCCATTTTAATATATGACCTTAAGAAATGTGATTTTTTTTTTTGGGGAGTGGTTCAGCTTGCTGATTGAACCCAGTTAATAGTGGATCATGTAATCAATTTACATAATCTTCTGACTGATTCTTTGGCCTTGGCATAGTGTTTTAATGTAGACAGAGGGCATAGAGAGTTTTTGCTTTCCTGTGAATACATCATGAATCTGCCATGGTGTTTTTTCCTTCTTTGTTATCTTATTCACAGTTATTTGGGAAAACGTCTTCAGATGCAGAAGTTACAGAAAAGCAAGATTAACAATGGGAGGGTTGTGTTTTATCTAGAGTTCTTGTTTCCATACTTGAATGTTTAACTTTCTGAAATATTTATATCATTGAGTTTATATTTAAATAAAAATTTAAAATTGGGAAGTTTTATAGTGAAATCTACTACTTATATGCATCTTATCAATGTGCATTTAATTATTGTTCCTTTTTGTCTATTAAGAAACTCATTGCTTTTCATTCACACCATGCTTTCCAAAATTTGACTATAATAAAACCCATGACTTCAGAATGTGTCTGAAAATGATTACATTTTCAGATCTCTGCTGAAATTCATCCTGCATAATTTCTGTAATCTGATTCTGTGTGCTGCTGACTGCTTCAGGTTGTATGTTACTTCACAATTGTGCTCCCTATTGTCTCAGTTTTCTCTCAGTTTGCTCTTTTTCACTTGTGAATTCTGCTTCTTTTAACCACAAAGTGAAACAATCAACTCCTCTGTTTATCAGGGACATTCTCCAACTGCTAAAATGATATTTTGTTTACTTTAAAAATGTTGTCAGAATCTTTGACTATTTGTACTTGTAATGTGCCTTTTAACTCCTAGTAAAAATTTCCTGGGTTATTGGCCTATCAGAGTTCTTTTGTCTCCTAATTAGGAGTTTACATAAAACAGGAAACATATTTTGTTTTGAACTTAAAGCAGAATTGCATTATGGAAATTCTGTTGAAACATTTTAGTTATTTTGGTTACAGTTTGGTAGAAATAAAACCCAGAACATTTGAGTTGTGCTGGTTCAATTAAAACATTGGGAATGGACCCAGAGTGGTTTTTATAGGGCAAGAATAGTGTAAGTTTCTTTTTTTCCCCTTTTCCACATGGCTTACTCTCTTCCTGCCTGCCTGCTTGCCTGCCTTCTTCTCAGTTGCCACTTGTGATCTGTTCGCCTATTCACCTATTGCTCAGTCTGTCACAGTCTCAGCATAATATGTCCTGCTGGTCCATGCACCCAATTCTTCCCAGCACTCTGTTGGGAAGAATTCTTCCCTCTGTTTCCTCCTCTGACTTCTGCATGCAGAAAACACTTCACCCTTGGGTTTTTCCTATTCTTATTACACCTTTTCTCTGAACTACCAAAACCTTTGTTTGGAACAATCATATTTTGGTTATATCTGGAAAAAAAACGGTGCTATTATGCCATGCAGGTTGACCATCCAACATCCAGATTAATAAATTAGATTAATAAACAGAATATTTTGCAAATTTTTGCTCATAATAATTTTTAAAGCATAAAGGAATTATACTTTTCAGCATATGTCAGAAAATAGTTTTTTGAGTACTTAAATATAAATGCAACACATTTTCAATTTGCAAGATGAATCTAGAAATTACGGAGCGTTCTTTGCAATGGCAGGGAATATTGGCTTTCATGTAGTTATATTTCTTGAATACTTTATTTGGCCAAGTTGATTAAACACACAAGGAATTTGTCTCCAATACAAAATCACTTTGTTCTGCTCCAAAAGCAACATAATAATGAAATTATAATAATGAGGATAATAGCAACAATACAACATCCCAAATCCAGTCTGAACATCTGGCTGAATTAATAATTCTCAGATACCTTCCTGCTCAGTATCTTCCACGGCAGAGATAAAATAGAAAGGCTTTGGTTTGGATCTGAAGAAAGAGAGATCCAAAGTCTTACTATGGATGTGAGAGACTGCAGGGGGCCCTGGAAAGAAGGGAAAGAAAAAACAGACATAAAGTATCAAGAGACAACTCATCAACAGCAATTTAGCTCAAGTAGAAGGAAATCTGAGTAAATGTTTCAAATCACTCACTTGCTTCTTTATTAATGGCTATAGCATCCCTACTGCAGATGAAAATTACATTGGGCTTGGAAACACTCAACTATTTTTCTAGTGGCAAAGTCTACACTCAACTCCATCATGTCATCATCAAACCTTTCATTTGAAATTAGTTTCCAAGTTCTCAAAACTGAATCACGTATTGTGAAAAGTGTAATCTTTTAACACACTACAGACACCTTCCTAAGAACTTCAATATAACCTCCAATCATGTTGAATTCTCATTTTGTGTTATTGGTTTATACCCTATTATTATTTTCCTTTCAGTTGTCAATCAAAATAAAAAACGCATTGTCACATACAGTGCAGTATATTCAAGAGTCATTACTGTGATACAGTTTGCAAAGAATAATAAATTGCTTTGAAATTGTGCAGTTTTGTTATTGATTTAGTTGCCTCTGAATGAAATGTTTGTTTATATTTCACATATATGTATAACTTCAAGAATAATATTGGCATTTTGTACAGCATTTTATCACCTTCCAATTTGATGGTATTCTTCTAAGATCATTTTGTGGAGCAGCGATATGGTTATAACCATACTTAAGAGAAGATGTTCTATTTAAAAAAATATAATTGTTTTGCAAATTCATCTTGACTTATACATACTTTTAAGTTGTTTATTTTCTATGTCCTGAACACTGAAATATTTTTACTTTCAACAAATTCTGGCTGAATTTGATATTATTTTTATTTCTCTGCTGGTGTGATATACAAGTATATATGAGGTTTTCGTGGGTGTTAGTATGTAGGTCTTTGGTTATTCGGGTTTTCTCCCGCGTAAAATTGAAAGTGTCTTGACGACGTTTCAATGAAGTCTCATTCGTCATCTTCAGGTTTCGTGCTTCCAGAAGCAATGTGAGATCTTGGCTGTTTCTTCCTTTTAACTGCCAGTGGGGGTTTGAGCTGATTGGGTGGGAGCTTGGCTGTGTTCTGATTGGGTGAAGGTGTGTTCTGATTGGTTGGGGGTTTGTGTTTCATGTAAGGGTAGTCATTCCTCATGTTAGGGACTCGTAATAAGTGCACGCATTGAAGAACACAAAAACGCAATCAGAAAAGAGGAACCAACTTCTTCCCTGGTCCAACACCTTAAAGCCACAGGACATAAAATTGACTTTAAAAAGACCAGAACTATTACCAAGGCTGAACATTTTAACAACAGAATAATCAGAGAAGCCATCGAAATAGAAAAACGCCCACACAGCATGAACAGGCAGGATGATACCTCCCGCCTGCCAGCCATTTTGAAGCCTGCCCTTATTGATAAATGAGTCCCTAACATGAGGAATGACTATCTTTAAATGAAACACAAACCCCCAACCAATCAGAACATACCTCCACCCAATCAGAACACAGCCAAGCTCCCACCCAATCAGCTCAAAACCCCACTGGCAGTTAAAAGGAAGAAACAGCCGAGATCTCACATTGCTCCTGGAAGCACGCAGCCTGAAAATGACGAATGAGACTTCGTCGAAACGTTGCCAAGACACTTCCAATTTTATGCGGGAGAAAACCCGAATAACCAAAGACACATACATATACATGTACATGTACATATACATACATACACACACACATACACACACACACACACACACACATACACAATATACAATTTTACCCCAATATTTTGTGAAAATTTAAAATTCACATCAATTTAGGCAAGCTGAATGAAAGTATGATTATGAGATTCCTATTTTGTAGGGAAGAGTCTTCAGTGCTATATACACTATCCAAAACCAGGAATATGTTCTGGTTCCACAAACTCATCCTGGCAAAAGTAGCACTAACAGCAGGAAAGTCATCTAGGCAACAAAAGCATTACATAAGCAACCATCTAATATTTGCTGATAATGCTACCTGCATCGATACTTGGGGAAAATAAATATCAGCTTTTGTTATTAAAATGATGGAATGTAAATGAATAAATATCAGCTTTATTTAGTTATTAAAATCATAGAATGTAAGTGTAGGAAGACCATTGTAATTTAACCCAACCTACTGTGTAAGAATCCAAACAGGAATAGTTTCTGTTTAAACACTATCACTTGTTTAATATATCTTACTATTAGGAAATGTTTCCTAATGTTCCGCTAATGTACTTCTTTGTGATTTAAATGCACTGTTTCATATTGTCTCTTCTGAAGCAACTATGAATTGCTCTGCCCCTTCTTTGCCAGACTTCAAAAAAGTTGTCATGTCTTCCCAGGCTTCTTCAGGCAAAACATGTTAGACATTTCCGATGCTTTCCAAAAGGACTTTGATTCCATTTTCCATTTTTTGTTTTCTTCTGGATCCTCTTCAGTTAGTTAGTATCTTCCCTAAAAGGGATGGCCCTACTTTAGATGTAGTATTTTAGATGTGGTCTGACCAAAATTGAATAAAGAGGATCAATGGTTTTTCTTGAAGTTGCTATTATGTTTCTATTTATGCAGCCTAGAACCATGATGGCAAACCTATGGCACGCGTGCCATTTCTGAGGACTCGTGAGGCATTGTCCTGTCAGGTGCAGCTGATTTTTGGCTTTGATTTTCAGGAAAGCCTCCTGAGGGAGAAAAGTGGCCCAAAAGGCAACCTAGAAGTGTGTTCCCGAACTTCTGGTTTACGTGTTGGGCATTTTTCGCGCTTCCCAGGCTTCAGGAGGCTTTCCTAAAGTCTGCAGAGGGCAAAAAATGCCCAACGCGTCTCCCAGAAGTCCAGAGGCTTCAGTGAGGTCTGCACACATGCGTGGGGGGGGGGGTTGTACGTGCATGTGCATTATCGGGGTGGGCACTCACATGCACGCTCCTCCCCACTTTTGGCACGCCTCAACAAAAAGTTTAGCCATCACTGGCCTAGAATTGCATTTAACAGATGCATCACAATGTCATCTTTTTTTTTTGTCCATGTAATTTTTTTTATTTTTCTATTTTCACAACATATAGTCACATGTATACTATTACATAGCCAACATCATTTTGTATTATTAAGTGTTTACATCAATTCATCTTACCATCAACTCCCAAAACACAATTATTTAGCTCTTCTGCTCTCCATACACTATATTTATCCTTATCCATCATTTATCCCTCTCTTTCCTCCCCTTCCCTACCTCCTTCCTTCCCTCTGTCATCCTTCCCTACTCTACTTTCCCTTCCTCTCTCCTTCATTTCATTTTAACATCCTTTCCTGAAAAAAAATAGAACAAAAAAGTATACATATATAGTCATTGTACTTTTAAACACCCCCTCCCATCTAGGCCTACTGAATGGACAGTCCAGAAATGGTAGAAACGGGTAGAGACATACCTCTGAACTTGAGACACAAGAGAAGAGACAAACATCCCCCTTCCTACTTAATCCCTCTTGGCTTCAAGGAGATAGTAAAAGTACTTACTTTGAGGTAGAATCTCAACATATTGTTCCACTGGATCCTGGACAAACCTCCAGTTTTAGTAAATTTGTCAGCCTCTGCTTTGCTGCTGCTTTGGCTGCCATTGTAATGGGGAGGGGGGGCATGGTATTTGGGAGGGGAATCATGATGTGCTGGAGGAAGATTCTAGATGCTGACCTGACTATCTTACTGCGCATGTGGAGGAAGGGAGTTTCCTGCCAAGGTTAACTGTCTGGCATTCCATCCTGGTGATGTCTTTTGAAGTTATCTCCCACCTGACAGTTGGGTGCATTATAATTGGACTATGGACTGGGGTGCCAAGGGGAGGGGATTGAATTATATATGATATTCTTTGCTTTCGTGCCTAATTAACCAGATTCAGCTTAGCTTTGCTACTGTTCGTTTATAATTAGTAAAAGTACACTTGATTTCAAACAAATGGAGTTGAGTGGTTTCTTTCCTGATTATTAAATGAAGTTGCATCTGACAATAAGCAGAATCTCAATCGCACCCATCCCGCAGCGAACAACTTCCGAGGGGGGTGCCTTCACAAGAAGAAAAGAAAATGTCTTTGCATGAAAGCGACCAGGAGGAAGAAGTGGGGGCAGCGGCGGGACCATCTCTAACAGAAAGACTGGCCAAATTGAGAGTGGAAGAACCTGCCGTCCGTCCCAGATGGACTTGGGATGTGGGACAGAAAGAGGAACCTGAGGAATTACAAGCTGGAGTCATGAGAAGGAGGCCAAAGAAAAAACCAGCGGTCGACTGGAGTGGCACTGGAGAGGAAGACTACAAAATCTCCCACGCCATGAGGCTCCTCGAAGAGGCATGGAGTGAACGTCGAAATCGAGGGAGAGCTGTGGAGAGGGAGTCGACAGAGGAGCTGGAGAAAGGGTACTCAATGCATGGCTTACGGGAAACTGGAAGGGCCGAAGGGGGAAGTGCACAAAAAAACCCAGAACCAGCCTCCCCCCCTGCGGCTAGAGACATTCCAGAGCGGGGGGGGGGGCGCCCAGGCGACGCCGGATGGCTAAGGTCTCACCCTTAAGTGTAAAATATGATGGAGACCCCAGAGGCCTCGGGTTGTTTATTATTCAGGTCTGGAATTATATGGAAATATATGGACCTGATTTAGAGACAGATGAAACTAAAGTGAGAATGGTGTTAATGGCTTTGGAGAAGAAAGTGGCCGACTGGATGGTCGGGCTACATAAATGCAATTCCCCCCTCCTGAGGAATTTTGATGAATTTATGGCAGCCATGAGAAGAAGGTTCGACGACCCTTTGACTGAGTGTCGCGCTAGGCTGAAATTTATGGCCCTTAAACAGGGAAAGAAAACTGCCTGACTGTGCAAGAATTTCAGGAATTGTCAGCCTATATGAGGGGGTGGTCGGAAGAGGCCTTGCTGGATCAATTAGCTGATGGCTTGGATAAAGATGTTTACCAGCAATGCATAAACAGACGCCTTCCCCGTCGTTTAGAAACTTGGTATGAAAATGCAGCAGACATGGAATTGGATTTAGCCAGATTGTTTTGCATGAGAGAGGGAGAAGTTGAGAAATCCCCCCCAGCACCTCCTAAACCCTCCTGCCCAAGGAGTGAAGGCAGCGGAAGTTTTGCGGGCGAAGCCAAGCCTTTCGCTTGTTTCTGCTGTGGAAAGGAGGGGCATCGTGCTACGAATTGCCGCGTCAAACTGACTCGACCCGCTCCACCCCCCCCCCCCGGAGGGAGGGGAAACCGGAGAAGACAAGAGGGAGGCTGCTTTCGCTGCTGAGAATGTTTCTTGATGCTTCGAGCCAGAGGAGGAGGGAGATGGAAGCCCGGTAAGTTCCTGATCTGGTCCTATGCTTATCCCAATTGAGCTTAGAGTGCCCTCTTCTGGCGCAACAGAGAAACCTTTAACTCTATTAGACTCTGGGTGTTCCCGTTGCATGGTAAGCCCTGAGATGGTGGAGAAATTGGGCTTCAAATTAAAGACTAAAAGTCCCTATTGCTTTTTGCCAAATTGATGGTTCTATTGTGGGAGGCGGCCCTGCTCATTTTTCCATTGAACCCATCGAGATGCGGATGGGTACCCACCAGGAATTAATAATTTTTATTGTGGCCCCTGGGATGAACCGACCCCTTATCTTGGGACTCCCCTGGCTCCGTAGATGGAACCCACGCATTAACTGGAGAGAGGGTTGGTTACGGATTCAAACAACCACACCCCCTGAGGGGAAAGTTGAAATGCCAGCCTCTAATACTACTACCCCCACACTGGCAGCCAGGGGGCAGGAGAGAATTGAGGGGGAGGAAAGAATTCCAAAGGAATATTGGGACCTCAAGGATGTTTTTAGTGAGAAATCTTCTGATAAATTGCCCCCTCACAGACCCACAGATTGCACCATTGATATTTTACCTGGAGTAAAGCTTCCAAAGCCCCAAATATATTCAATGTCCCCTAAAGAGATGGAAGAAATGAGGAAATTCATTGATAAAAACTTGGAAAGGGGTTTCATTGAACCGGCAAGACCAAAGGTAGCAGCACCAGTATTGTTCAGGGAAAAGAAAGATGGCTCCCTGAGATTGTGTGTGAACTTCAAAAACCTGAACTGCATCTCAGCTCAGAACCTGTACCCATTGCCACTGATGAAGGACATGCTGGCCCAACTGGGGAAGGGCTGTATTTTCACTAAGTTGGACTTAAGAGAAGCGTACTATAGAGTCAGAATTAAAGAGGGGGGCCCAATGGAAAACTGCTTTCAACTGCCCCCTTGGTTGTTTCCAGTTTCGAGTAATGCCGTTTGGCCTACAGGGGGCGCCAGCAGTTTTCATGCAGCTGATTAATGAGGTTTTACATGACCATCTTTACAAAGGAGTTATCGTCTATTTAGATGATATCCTTATTTACACAGAAACATATGAAGAACACGTGAGACTTCTTCGCACAGTGCTAAAAAAACTCAGGGCGGCTGAACTCTACGGCAAGTTATCCAAGTGCGAATTCCATCAGGAGAAGGTTGATTACCTGGGCTATCGCATCTCACACAGGGGTATTGAGATGGACCCCGCTAAGGTCAAAGCAGTCACTGAGTGGGAGGCCCCTCGTACACGTAAGCAATTGCAAAAGTTTTTGGGGTTTGCTAATTTCTACCGTCAATTTATTCCTTCCTTTGCTAAGATAGCTCTCCCAATAACTAACCTCCTTAAGTCTAAGGGAGGGGCCAAACCCAAACCTTGCAAGCCGCTGGATTGGACTATGGACTGTCAAGCTGCTTTCGAGAAATTAAAGCGCCTTTTTGCAGAGGAACCAGTTCTCAAACACCCGGATATGGATGAAGTTTTTGTAGTCCAAGCTGACGTCAGTGACGTGGCTGTGGGTGCTGTACTACTTCAAGCTAATAGCCAAGGTAAATTACAACCCTGCGCTTACACCTCTCACAAACTGACCGAGACGGAGAGACGTTGGGCCATTTGGGAGAAAGAAGCTTTTGCTGTTCGTTGGGCTTTGTCCACGTGGCACCATTTTCTAGAGGGTGCCAAACACCCTTTCGAGGTGTGGACTGACCATAAAAACTTGGAAGCTTTGAGAACGCCTAGAAAACTTTCTCCTAAGCAGATGCACTGGGCTCAGCATTTCAATAGATTCAATTTTACCTTGAAATACATTCCAGGGGGGAAGAATTTTATGGCTGATGCTTTGTCCAGACTCTCTCAGTACAACTGTTCTAAGCTCAGTGTGGTCCAGCCTGTCATTCCCGCGAAGAGCCTCGCTGCTCCTGTTGTTACTAGACGTCAGGCAACTTCTAAGGTGGAGGTCACTCAGGACTTTCTTTCTAACCTAAAAAAGGCCCTTACTGGAGATGACTGGTTCCCACAGCACATGGATGAATGCACTATGAAGGATGAATTGCCTTGGATTGGGGCGAAGTTATATATTCCTGTGTCCATTAGACTCATTGTTCTTCAACGGGCTCATGACTCCCGGATGGCTGGGCACTTTGGGTTTGTCAAGACTCTACACCTCGTCAAGAGGCAATTTTGGTGGCCCTCGTTGAAAAAGGACATTGAGAAATATGCTGCCAGTTGTCCCATTTATGCTACCGCTAAACGCCCTCCAGGTAAGCCCCAAGGGTTACTCCAAGCGGCGGCTTGCCCAGTGGCCCCGTGGAAGGAGATCTCCATGGATTTCATTGTCGAACTTCCTGAAAGTCTGGGACACACTGTTATTTGGGTTGTTACGGACTTATTCTCCAAACAGGTCCATTTCATCCCTTGCTCCAAGATCTCCTCTGCTAAATCTCTTGCTAAGATGTTCATCTCTCATATTTATCACTTGCATGGGGTGCCCGACCGCATCATTTCGGACAGGGGTGTTCAGGTCACCTCCCTATTCTGGAAGGAGTTTCTGAAGTGGATTGGCTCCGCCTAGGGGCTAAGCTCCTCCCACCACCCTCAGACTAATGGGGCTTGTGAGAGGACTAATTCTGTACTGGAACAATATTTACGTTGTTTCATCAACTACCAGCAGGATGATTGGGTGGATTTGTTGCCGCATGCTGAGGTGGCTTACAATAATTCCGTCCACAGCAGCACTGGTTTTACCCCTTTTCGTGTGGTGTTCGGCCAGGATTTTGTACCCATTCCTGAGATTCCTCGCGAGCAACCGCAAGTGTCGTCGCTGTCCGAGTGGAGTGATCACCTTCGGGACATTTGGCCTTTGGCTCTCCAGACTCTGGATGCTGTGCACTGCGCTCATAAAAAACAGACTGATAAGAAACGGACTGAGTCATATGAGTACAAAGTTGGTGATCAAGGTTACTTATCCACGAGATTTCTTCAGACACCCCAGAAATCGAAGAAATTGGGGCCCAAATATGTTGGCCCGTTTCCCATTGTCAAGATCATCAACCCTGTTTCTGTCCGGCTCCAGTTGCCTAAGCATCTCCACCGGGTTTACCCTGTTTTTCATGTTAATCTCCTGAAGCCTCTCTGCACTTCTTCTATGAGACCACCTCTCCTTCCTCCACCCGCTCCGCTTTTGATTGAGGGTGAGCAACATTTCGAAATCCGTGAGATTCTGGACTCTCATAAACGGCGAAACCGTGTTCTGTACCTGGTGGCTTGGAAGCATTTTCCCCCGTCTCACACTGAATGGGTTGACGGGTCCCATGTTCGGGCGCCTCGTCTGCTCCGCAAGTTCTACTCTGCTTATCCAGACAAGCCCTGATTGTCGGACAATCTCCTAATTTTTCCTTTCTTTTGTTTTTTTTCTCTCCCTTACCCTTTCTTTCTTTTAGGTATTGTTGTGTGTCCGTTTGTTTGTGTTCTTTTCGTTTCTGCAGGTCTGACCATCCTTTTCTGGAGGAGGGCCGGATGTCAGCCTCTGCTTTGCTGCTGCTTCGGCTGCCATTGTAACGGGGAGGGGGGGCATGGTATTTGGGAGGGGAATCATGATGTGCTGGAGGAAGATTCTAGACGCTGACCTGACTATCTTACTGCGCATGTGGAGGAAGGGAGTTTCCCGCCAAGGTTAACTATCCGGCATTCCATCCTGGTGATGTCTTTTGAAGTTATCTCCCACCTGACAGTTGGGTGCATTATAATTGGACTATGGACTGGGGTGCCAAGGGGAGGGGATTGGATTATACATGATATTCTTTGCTTTCGTGCCTAATTAACCAGATTCAGCTTAGCTTTGCTACTGTTCGTTTATAATTAGTAAAAGTACACTTGATTTCAAACAAATGGAGTTGAGTGGTTTCTTTCCTGATTATTAAATGAAGTCGCATCTGACAAAATTATTTTTTCCCTGACTCAGTTTACAAGTGGAGAGCACACAATTTACTTCAACCAAGTCTATTTGAACAGCAGGGGTTCAAACTGCAAGGTTCTGCCTACTGAAGGATGTTACAAACAACCTTTACATAGCTGTATAATAAATGTTGATGACAAATGTCAATCATAACACGGGCTAGATTTTCTGCTTATAGTGATATAAGCAATATAATGAAGTGGATGTTGGCGTTGGTCAGTTTTTATGATTAGTTATTTCCTAGCCCCCATAAAAATACAGGTGCTGATTTAAGATAACTCATGAGCTAGCATCTACAAAAGCCTAAGCAATCTGTTAAGGAGGTCTTGTTAGTTTGGAAGTTTTGGTTCAGGTTTTTTTTTATCCTATACAATTGGGGGTGGGGGATGTTTGCCATTGCAAACTACTGCTGCAAACTCTTGCCATTGCAGTATTGTTCTGTAGTTTCTTTAGTCCTGTCATTTATGTTAAATGAACAATATACTAATATTTGAAAATTTTAATTATTCTTGGATATAGGAATCAGTTTACAAGAGCCATATGGAATATATTATCCACAGTTATGAAAGTCTGTTTTAGAAGTATACATAACAATGAATGTATCTTCTAATGTGAAGCAGGTGAAGTACATTCATTAACATATATATTCCTTGCATAGTTTTATAGAGAAGATCTGTAAGATTTTTGTCCACTATTGTAGCAAATATACTGATAGATCCTTGCAGTGGCATCTGCCTTTTAATAGTTATTAAAATGGTAGACATATTAGCTATATTTCTGTTTTCTGCATGAAACCTTATATGTGCTGGCTGTTTCATTTTTAGGATCAAGCACAGCATAGAGAGTCAACTGAACTACCTGACTTTGCGGTATACATGATGGATAGACATTGCCTGAGTTGTTTCTTAAAGTTTATATAAGATTAAAGGTAAGGCATGGTAAGTAATACTGTACCTTGAAATTTTAGATCTATTTTTTTCATAATTTGTGTATTTATATCATTGATATTTTTCTGATACGGTAACATAGTTTGATAGTTTGATAGTTTATTAACATTTATAGGCCGCCCTTTTCCCTGAGGGGACTCAGGGCGGCTCACATAAAATCAGGAAAGGGGGATACAAACAATGACATAGACACACATAAGTAAAAATAATGAGCAACATTCATTCATCATTCGGGAGGGGCGGCTATCCTTGTCCCCAGGCCTGACGGGCTAGCCAGGTCTTAAGGGCTATGCGGAAGGCCTGGACGGTGGTGAGAGTACGAATCTCCACGGGGAGCTCGTTCCAAAGGGTCGGAGCTACTACTGAGAAGGCCCTCCTCCTTGTAGTTGCCAGCCGGCATTGGCTGGCAGATGGAATTCGGAGGAGGCCCAATCTATGAGATCTAATTGGTCGCAGGGAGGTAATTGGCAGAAGGCGGTCTCTCAAGTACGCAGATCCACTACCATGAAGGGCTTTATGGGTGACTAGTAGCACCTTGAAGCGCACCCGGAGATCGACAGGTAGCCAGCGCAGCTCGCGGAGGATAGGTGTTATGTGGGTGAACCGAGGTGCACCCACGATCACTCGCGCGGCCGCGTTCTGGACTAGCTGAAGTCGCCGGATGCTCTTCAAGGGCAGCCCCATGTAGAGCACATTGCAGTATTCCAGCCTAGAGGTCACAAGGGCCCGAGTGACTGTTGTGAGAGCCTCCCGATTCAGGTAGGGTCGCAACTGGCGCACCAGGCGAACCTGGGCAAATGCCCCCCTGGTCACAGCCGTCAGATGGTGGTCAAAGGATAGCTGTGGATCCAGGAGGACTCCCAAGTGCGAACCCTCTCTGAGGGGTGTAAAATTTGACCCCCCCAGCCTGAGTGATGGAATATTGGTCGAATCTTTGGGAGGGAAGCACAACAGCCACTCGGTCTTTTCTGGGTTGAGTACAAGCTTGTTAGCCCTCATCCAGTCCATAACGGCCTCAAGGCCTCGGCTCATCACGTCTGCCGCTTCATTGAGTTGGCACGGGGCGGACAGATACAACTGGGTATCGTCCGCATATTGATGGTATCTTATCCCGTGCCTGCGGATGATCTCTCCCAAGAACATTAGCGTTCTTTTCAAAAATAAGCTTCACTAAATTTGATAGGATTTGTAGGTAATCCTTGATTTATGACTATTTTTTCATTATTTTAATTAAAATAGTGGTGGTGAAAGTAACTTACAACTGGTCTTTGCACTTACGACTGTCACTGGGTCCCCATGATCATGATTGTGACACTTTGCAGTTTGCATATATTTACAACGGTTCCAGCATCCTTGGATTACATGATCATAATTTGCAAACTTCCTAGCCAGCGTCCAACAATCCAAATCAACAGGGGAAGTTTGAATTGCTTAATAACTCTGACATTCATTTAACGACCATGGCAAAAAGGTAAACTCGTGGAGTCATGTAATGACTCATTTAACAACCATATCACTTAGTGACTGAAGTTACAGTTCCAAATGTGGTTGTAAGTTGAGGACAACTTGTACAGCAATTTTAAAATGCACTGGATACCCCTCAGATGAATTATTGTAACATGCTCTACATGCAGTTGCTCTTGAAGAGCACTTGGAAGCTGAAGCTGGTGCAAAATGCAGTGGAGCAGACAGTTATATGCACTCCTCAAGCAGTGCACTTTACACTTCTGCTCTGTGAGCTGCATTGGCTACCAATATGCTTCCAGGAGCAATTTAAGGTGCTAATATTGACATATAAAACTACATGGCATGGGACCAGGATATTTGATGTACTGTGTCTCCATGGTTATATCTATTGTAATATCTCATCAGATCCAGCAGGAGAGGCATGTTACAGGTCCCATCAACTAAGGAATGTCCCTGATGGGGCCCAGGAAAGGATATTTTTTTGCCATGGCGGCTGCCCTTTGGAACATCAGTACTTAGATTGGCACTTTTCCTTCTGGCCTTTAGGAAGGGTTTAAAGACTTGGCTGTGCCATTATGCCTGGTGGTCCAGCATTAGTCGTGAACCTTTGGCTATATTAAATGAATATGACTCTGAATATGTCTTATTGAATTTTTAATTATGTTTTTAGATTAGTTATATACTCTCTTGGTTTTTTCCTACTGTTTCTATTGTTTTATTGTTATGAACTGTCCAGAATCATACTTGTGGAACTCTGATACAACCTTGAGCACTTAAAAGTGTGTGTGTGTGTGTGTGTGTATGTGTATGTGTGTCAGGTGCCTCTTCATTTAATAATCAAGAAAGAAACCACTCAACTCCATGTTTCAGAATTAAGTGTACTTTTACTGATTACAAACAATGAGAAGCAAAGCAAAGCTGAGTCTGAGTAAAAAGGCACGAAAGCAATAGATATCATGTATGATTCAATCCCCTTCCCTTGGTACCCCAGTTCATAGTCCAATCATAATTCACCCAACTGTCAGGTGGGGAATGTCTTCAAAAATCATCATCAGGTTGGAATGTTGGACAGTTGGCCTCGGCGGGAAACTCCCTTCTTCCACATGCACAGAGAGATGGTCAGAATAACTCTTAATAACAATCCTCCAGTACAAACTAATTCCCCTCCCAAATACCATGCCCTCCCACCCCGTTTCAATGGCAGCCAAAAGCAGCAGTAAGGCAGAGGCTTACATCCGACCTCCGTCCAGAAAAGTAGGCTCACACCTGCAGAAACAAAAGAACAGAGACACACAAACGAACAACATGACAAAGAAGAGAAATAAGGGAGGGAAAAATAAAAAAAAAACAGGTCAGGGCTTGTCAGGGTAAGCGGAGTAGAAGTTGCGGAGAAGCTGAGGAGCCCGCACATGAGACTTGTCAACCCACTCAGCAGGAGAGGGAGGGAAATGCTTCCAAAGCGCAAGATGCTGAATACGATTCCGGCTTTTTCGTGAATCCAAAATTTCCTTAATTTCAAAATGTTGCTCACCCTCAACCAGAAGCGGGGCAGGAGGGATCGGAGAAGGGGCCCTCAACTGAGAAATGCGCTCCGGCTTCAGTAGATTAACATGAAATACAGGATAGACCCGGTTGAGATATTTAGGCAGTTGGAGGCGGACGGAAACAGTGTTGATAACTTTGACAATGGGAAACGGCCTAACATATTTGGGACCCAATTTCTTAGATTTTTGAGAGGTCTGAAGAAAAGTGGTGGATAAATACACACGATCTCTAACCTTATATTCCCTTGGCATCGCCCTCTTTTTATCTGCCTGTTTCTTGTGTGCTTTGTGATCAGCTTCCAACGCTCGGTAAGTCAGAGGCCACATCTCCCGAAGGCGGTCACTCCACTCGGCAAGGGACAGTACCTGCGGTTTCTCGTGAGGGATCTCGGGGATAGGCACAAAATCCTGTCTGTACACCACCCTGAAGGGTGTAAAACCGGTGCTGCTATGCACAGAATTGTTGTACGCTACCTCAGCATGAGGTAATAATTCCACCCAGTTACCTTGCTGGTAGTTGATGAAACAACGAAGATACTGTTCCAGTACGGAATTAGTCCTCTCACAAGCACCGTTAGTCTGAGGGTGGTGGGCGGAGCTCAACCCCTGGGCGGAGCCAATTAACTTCAAAAACTCTTCCCAAAACGAGGTGAATTGGACCCCCCTATCCGAAATGATGCGGTCCGGAACCCCATGTAGACGATAGATATGCGTGATGAACAGCTTAGCCAAGGACTTCGCGGATGGGATCTTAGAATAAGGGATAAAGTGAACTTGTTTGGAAAACAAATCAGTGACAACCCAAATCACAGTATTGCCGTGACTTTCCGGTAATTCAACAATGAAGTCCATAGAGATCTCTTTCCACAGAGCCTCAGGGTGGGCAACTGATTGGAGTAATCCCTGAGGCTTACCTGGTGGCCGCTTCGCTGCAGCACAAGTGGGGCAACTAGCCACATAAGATTCAATGTCCTTTTTCAAAGATGGCCACCAAAACTGTCTCTTGACGATGTAGGGTTTTTACAAACCCGAAGTGTCCAGCCATGCGAGAGTCATGAGCATGTTGAAGGACCAAGGATCTAATGGACATGGGGATATATAATTTAGCGCCAATCCAAGCAAGTCCATCCTTCATGGTGCACTCATTCTCATGGTGGCTGAATCAGTCATCATCCGCAAGAGCTCCTTTGAGCTTAGTAACGAGGTCTTGCGTAACCACCACTTTGGAAGCAGCCTGACTTCTGGTAACGACAGGAACAGCCAGACTTCTCGCAGGTATGACAGGTTGGACAACACTCAGTTTTGAACTGTTATACTGTGGAAGCCTGGATAAAGCATCAGCCATAAAGTTCTTTCCACCCGGTATATACCTCAGGGTAAAATTGAATCTATTGAAATGTTGTGCCCATCGCATTTGCTTAGGAGACAACTTCCTGGGGTTTTTTAATGCCTCTACGTTTTTGTGGTCAGTCCATACTTCAAAAGGGTGTTTTTCGCCCTCTAGAAAATGACGCTAAGTTATGCTAAGAACTTGGTTGGAATGGCGGATGGGGGAAGGCAGTGTGAAGTGTTGTGGCGAAGATGGCAGCGAAGATGGCGGCGTCGCGTTGACAGCACCGCTCCCGGCGGTTTCTAATAACGCCGGCATCTTTTGGCTTTACTTTTTGGACTTGGGAGACTCGGGAGAATCTTTGTACCGCATTGATACTATCGTGCCAGCGAGGGGGTGGCTGGTCCGGATGGCGCCGAATGAGATCGGGCGGCTGGCCTTGCTGCCGCCACCATGGCCCTCCTAGGGCCCCCCCCATCGTGTTTCGGCCTGTGGTGGTCCTGGTGGCCTTTGTCTCTGTTTCTTATGATCGGGAGAGCCCTTGGAGCCTTCGGAGTTGTACCAGCTTGTCGTTCATTTCCAAGGAGTGGGGTGGCTGATTTGTGCAGTGCTGGACGGAAGTGGGCAGCTGATTTTTGCTTGTCATTGTCGTGGCCCCTTCGAGCGCCCCCCTCCATCCGATTGGACTTTCTCTGCGGCGTGGCCTCTCCTTCGCCCTTCTCTGCGGCTGCGGGGCCTCCCTTCCTTACCATTCTTATCACCTGGCTCTTCCCTGCTTATGGACTTTGGACACTTGGACTCCCAGATTTACCACCTTGCTTCCTTGTCACGACCACTGCCTCCTACCGCTACCCCAGGGACACCATCTCAGCCACCCAGACTTTTGCCCCCCCCCTTGCCACGCTATCTGGGAGAGAAGACGAACTACTCCCTCTGCATCCCTCTGTCATCGACTGGACTTTTGTGTTTCAGCCCTATGAATTTACGAACTTACTTGCACAACATCAATATCAATTTTAATATCTGCGCAATCCCCTCTTTTCCGTATGTGGAGTGTATGTGTATGCCTGTGAGTGAACGATCCCACCTTCTTTTAAACTAGCGTAATTTTATTTTTACTGTATTGTGTATTCTTTTAACTATAGTGGGGTATGTATGTGGAGAATGCCTGGTTGGTGCGTATGAGGGGATTGAGAGCGCGGCCTGGAGCCCCCTCCACTGAGTGCAGAAGCAGAAGTGGATGGGGGCCCGGATCCACCTCTCATCCCAGAGTGTCTGGTTTGAATGGCCTGCCAAGAGGAACGGGGGCCTTGGGAGACAGAGGGGGGTCTACGGACATGGGGGCGGGTCGGAGCATTACGGTCACGACTGGGAGGGGCAGGTACGACGGGAGCTTCAGGGCTAGCCATTACCGGGGAAGGAGGGTTCGCTATGTCACAGCGATCCCTTGTTCCGGCCCTGATAGCTCAACTCAGGAACCAGGTGACATGGGAAACCAGGGCCCTGGTCTCAGGCTGCTGCTGCTGCTAAATGCCAGGTCTGTGGTCCATAAAGCTCCCCTCGTCCGGGACTTACTATTAGACGAGGGGGCAGACCTGGCATGTATTACTGAAACCTGGCTGGGCCACGAGGGAGGAGTCCCCCGACCAGCAGGGAGGTGACACGCAGCTGGATCCAGAGGATTGTAAACACCTCTCTTCGGGAGGGGTCTTTCCTGCAACCTTTCAAGCAGGCAGTGGTGAGACCCCTCCTTAAGAAGCCTGCTCTGGACCCAGCTGCCCTTAAAAACTACCGTCCAGTCTCCAACCTCCCATTCCTAGGGAAGGTTGTTGCCTGGTGCACCAGTTGCGGCCCTATCTGGACCGGGAGGCACTCCAAATGGTCACTCACGCCCTCGTCACCTCAAGACTCGACTACTATAACGCGCTCTACATGGGGCTGCCCTTGAAATGTGTTCGGAGACTACAAATGGTCCAGAATGCAGCCGCGCGAGCAATACTGGGTGTACCTAGATACACCCATGTTATACCTATCCTCCGTGAGCTGCACTGGCTCCCTATTGGTCTCCGAACACGCTTCAAGGTGCTGGTTATCACCTTTAAAGCCCTACATGGCCTAGGACCTGGATATCTCTGTGACCGCCTCCTGCAACATACCTCCCAGCGCCCAATAAGATCTCACAGGGTGGGCCTTCTCCGGGTGCCGTCGACTACACAATGTCGTCTGGTGGCTCCTCAGGGGAGAGCCTTCTCTGTAGCTGCTCTGGCCCTATGGAACGATCTACCCCCTGAGATCCGGATCCTCCCCACTCTCTCGGCCTTCCGAAAGTCTATTAAGACCTGGCTGTTCCGGCAGGCCTGGGGCTGCTGATCTTTGATTGAGCTTCAGCCCCATTAAGATCCTATGCATGTTGTGTCTTTTTTAATTCGCTTTGTATTTTAAATTCTTTAATATTTTTTAAACTGTTTTTATGTAAGCCGCCCGGAGTCCTTTGGGATTGGGCAGCATACAAATTGAAATTGATGCCAGGTCATCAGAGCCCATCGAACAGCAAAAGCCTCTTTTTCCCAAATAGCCCAACATCTTTCAGTCTCTGTTGACTTACGGGAGGTGTTAGCACAGGGTTGTAATTTTCCTTGCGTATTGGCTTGAAGAAGTACTGCTCCCACAGCCACATCACTAGCATCTGCTTGGACCACAAAAGGTTTGTCCATGTCTGGGTGTTTGAGGACTGGTTCAGCTGCAAATAGACGTTTTAATTTCTCGAAAGCAGCTTGACATTCCATAGCCAGTTCAAGGGCTTACTAGACCTGGGTTTTGCCCCCCCCCTTTCGACTTCAGGAGATTCGTGATTGGCAGAGCGATCTTAGCAAAAGAGGGAATAAATTGACGATAAAAATTAGCAAAACCCAGGAAGCTTTGTAGCTGTTTACATGTGCGTGGAGCTTCCCATTCAGTGACCGCTTTGACTTTAGCAAGGTCCATTTCTATTCCCTTGTGGGAGATGCGATAACCTAGGTAATCTACTTTCTCTTGATGAAATTCGCACTTGGACAACTTATCATAAAGTTCCGCTGCACAAAGTTTTTTGAGTACTGTGCGAACCAGTTTCACGTTCTCATCACATGTTTCCGTGTAAATAAGGATATCATCTAGATAGACCATTTGTAAAGATGGTCATGTAGGACCTCGTTAACTAATTGCATGAAAACAGCTGGCGCCCCCTGTAGGCCAAACGGCATAACACGAAACTGGAAACAGCCAAGAGGGCAATTGAATGCAGTTTTCCATTCATCTCCTTCCTTAATTTTGACCTGATAGTAAGTCTCCCGCAGATCCAACTTTGTGAAGTTTTTTCCCTTCCCCAGCTGGGCCAACATGTCCTTCATTAGTGGCAAAGGGTAGAGATTTTGGGCGCAAATGCTGTTAAGATTTTTAAAATTAACACAGAGATGGAAGGAGCCATCTTTCTTTTCCCTGAATAAGACTGGAGCTGCCACTCGAGGCCTAGCTGGCTCAATGAAACCCCTTTTTAATTTTTTGTCAATGAATTTTCTCAATTCGTCCATTTCTCTAGGGGTCATCGAGTAAATTTGGGGTTTAGGGAGTTTTACCCCAGGCAGAATATCAATGGAGCAATCGGTGGGTCTGTGAGAGGGCAACTTATCAGAATATTTCTCACTGAATACATCTCTCAGGTCCCAGTATTCTTTTGGGATCTTTTCCTCCCCTTCAATTGTCTCCTGCCCCCTGGCTGCTAGGTTGGGTTTCTGGAACCCTCTCCTGCCCTTCCGGGGGTGTGGCAGAACGAATGCGCAACCAACCATTCCTCCAATTTATGTGTGGATTCCATTTACGGAGCCAGGGTAGTCCCAAAATAAGGGGCCGATCCATCCCTGGGGCAACAATGAAACTTATCATTTCCTGGTGGCTTCCCATCCACATTTCAACAGGCTCAGTAATAAAATGGGCAGGGCTTCCCCCCACAATAGATCCATCTAATTGGAAAATGCAATTGGGATTTTCAGAGTTTAGCCTTAATCCCATTTTTTCAACTATCTCGGGGTTTATGATGCAACGCGAGCATCCAAAGTCTAACAGAGCAAGAATTTTCTCTTGTGTGCCAGAAGAGGGCACTCTAAGTTCAACTGGGACAGTCATGGGACCCAAGCGGGAACTTACCCAGCGTTCAGTCTCGTCAGAATCACTGTCGTCAAATGAGCTGGGACTTTCGTTTTCTCCCTCTGCCGGGTGGAAGCGGCGGGAAGGCTCCTCCCCTGCCAAAGCTGGTTCCTTCCTTCTGCTAGGAAGTTTCTCCATCTTTTTCTCCTTGGGAAGGGGTGGTGTGGTGTGGCTGAGCTTGACTCTGCAGTTTACAACACGATGCCCCTCCTTTCCACAGCGGAAGCACACGGGAGGTTTAGATTTTCCTGTGAATCCTCCCCTTCCCCCCTTGTTGCATCTTTGGGGGGGGGGGTTGGTGGGAGGTGAAGAATCCTCAGTTTCTCCTTCTCCCTTGTAATGAAGCCTGTCCAAATCAATTTCAACATCTGCTGCTGCCTCGTACCAAGGTTCTAAACGGCGGGGGAGTCTCCTGTTTACACAGTGCTGGTAAACTTTGTTCAAGCCATTCGCGAAACGATTTAATAAGGCCTCTTCAGACCATCCTCTCATATAAGCTGACAATTCCTGGAATTCCTGTACATACTCAGGCACAGTCCTTTTGCCCTGTCTAAGGGTCGTAAATTTAATTCTAGCCCGGGGCTCGGTGAGACGGTCATCAAAGCGTTTTCTCAGGGCTGCCATAAACCCGTTAAAGTTTCTTAGGAGAGGGGAATCACTATTATGTAATCCAACCATCCATTCAGCTGCCTTCTTCTCCAGAGCCATTAATACTATTCTTACTTTAGCTTCATCTGAATTCAGTCAGGTCCATATATTTGCATATAATTCCAAACCTGAATTAAAAACAACCCCAGTTCTCTGGGCTCTCCAGCATACTTTACACTTAAGGGTGGAACCTTAGCCATTCGGCGTCGCCTCCCCCCCCCCCCCCCCGCTCTTGGAATGTCTCTAGCTGCAGAGAGTGAGGTCGGTGCTGGATCTTCTTGTGCACATTCCCCTTCGGCCCCCCCAGCCCCTCTCAAACTATGCAACGGGTACCTTTTCTCTAGTTCCTCCTCAGGTCCTCTTTCCACACCACTCTCTCGAGCCCGGCGTTTTTCCCACGCTCCTTCGAAAAGTTTCATGGCTTGGGACATCATGAAGTCTTCCTCTTCAGGTCCACGCCAGTCAGCTGCTGGTTTTCTGGGCCTCCTCATTGTGACTCCAGTTATCGGATCTTCAGGTTCCTCTTTCTGTCCCACTCCCCAAGTTCACCTGGGTCGAACAGTAGGTTCCTCCACTTGCAGGTCAGCCAACATTTCCATTAATGATGGTGTTGCAGCTGCTGCCATATCCTCCTCTTGGTCACTGCCATGGAAGGACATTTTTTTTCTGTTGAGTGCACCCCCCTCGGAAGGTATTCGCTCTGGGCTGGGTGCGAGGTGAGACTCAGCTTAATGTCAGGTGCCTCTTCATTTAATAATCAAGAAAGAAACCACTCAACTCCATGTTTCAGAATTAAGTGTACTTTTACTGATTACAAACAATGAGAAGCAAAGCAAAGCTGAGTCTGAGTAAAAAGGCACGAAAGCAATAGATATCATGTATGATTCAATCCCCTCCCATTGGTACCCCAGTTCATAGTCCAATCATAATTCACCCAACTGTCAGGTGGGGAATGTCTTCAAAAATCATCATCAGGTTGGAATGCTGGACAGTTGGCCTCGGCGGGAAACTCCCTTCTTCCACATGCGCAGAGAGATGGTCAGAATAACTCTTAATAACAATCCTCCAGTACAGACTAATTCCCCTCCCAAATACCATGTCCTCCCACCCCGTTTCAATGGCAGCCGAAAGCAGCAGTAAGGCAGAGGCTGACAATGTGTGTGTGTGTGTGTGTGTGTGTGTATGTATGTATGTATGTATGTATGTATGTATGTATGTATTTTAGTGTCACAACCCCTGGTATGCCCAGATGTGGGAGGAAGCTAACTGCTTCCATTCTCTGCCTATCGGCTCGTCACAAGAGACCATCACGACAGAAACCCAATATTTTTACTGTTGCCTTTGTTACATTTGTGTTATATTTGTGCTGATAAATAAATAAAGGGAGACTAGTATAGATCTATTTCAAGCTATTTAGCTCTCATCAGCTAGCCATACCCTTATTGGGATTCGAACCTGTGCTGTGTTAATCTCCCTTTATTTATCAGCACAAATATATATATATATGTATATGTATGTATGTATGTATGTATGTATGTATGTGTATGTATATGTATATGTATATGTATATGTATATGTATATGTATATGTATATGTATATGTGTATCATTGTGATGTAAACTGTTGCACAAACTGCTGAAACATTAACATTCCCATTAGAAATGAATTGGAAAGATAACAAACTGAAAATGTATTTATTCTTGCTTTACTTAGCAGGTCTGAAAAAATGCTGGGAAATATTTGATCTTGTATATTATTCATAGGTGATGGTGTGCTGCCAGTCATTTTATAGTCAGTAAAGTGAAATAAAAGCATAGTTAGATGCATTTTTCAAAATTGACCACTTCAATGTTATTTTCTCTGAAAGCATTTTTCATTAAGGTTTGCACTGAAGATAGCAATAGCACTTAGACATATATCACTTCACAGTACTTTACAGCCTTCTCTAAGTGGTTTACAGAATCAGCATATTGTCCCCAACAATCTGGGTCCTCATTTTGCGGACCATGGAAGGCTGAGTCAACCTTGAGCCAGTGAGAATCAAACCGCCAAACTGCTGGCAGCTGGCAGTCAGCAGAAGTAGCCTGCAGTACTGCGTTCTAACCACTGCACCAGCTCTAAACTAAACTAAACTAATTGAATTTTAGGAAACAAATTTATATCATATATTCAACTAGTATTAGAAAATAGAGAAATCCTGAAAATTTCAGGAAACATATTGGATATTTAGGATAGTTGGGGACCAAATTTCCAAGTGGTACCATTGTGTCTTTTTTTTTTGTTGGTCATCTGATTAATTTATTTATCCATGGCTATTTTCTCTATCTTCCACTCACATTCCTTTATATATACGTTTATCTATTATGTCAGAAAGCAATATATCCTCAAATAACCTTTCATATTCTCTGTCATACCTTTTCTTTCCCATAAATGTACATACTCCCATCTTTTCCTTCCCACTATTTTTTTTACTATTCCTGTGGTTATTATGAACAATAGTAGAATTTCATCATGAGATGTTTTTGAACTGTTGGAAAAATGCCTTGATATTTTAAGGAAATGTATTTGGATCTTGGTAATCTGCAAATACCGTCCTAAATTTTCATAACTGTCTAAACTGTCTACTTCACAGGTTCAAACAAGATTCTGGATGACGTTCCTGCCAAATGGAGAACTATTTTCAGACAGAGGCTTATAACCTTGATAAGGTTTTAGATGAATTTGAACAAAATGAAGGTGAACAACTTTTGTAGGACTGGAGACATAAACTGAATTTAGGTCTAATGTTTGCCTGTATTTACTATCTATTGTAGTCCTCTGACCATTTGCTGGAGAGAATAAAAAAGAAAACAGCATTGGGTAACAACATTTTATTACGAAGAAACATTTAATGGTTTTAAAAAAATTATCTCGTATGAATTGTATTCCCATGTTCACTGAACAAGAAAAGTTGAAAATTATATAAATCTGTATCTTGCTGATAACTAGGACAGATAAAATATTAATTGGTTATAGCTCAAAGATAATGGATATACTTCCTGCTTTAAAGAACTATCTTTCTAATCATTACCTCTTGTTATTCAAGTTCACAATTATACTTAAGTATTAAGTATACATTTAAGTGTACCTAATACAGAAAGATGTCCTACTACTAGCATTTATGATCATAGATTGGTAATTCCACTACCTCATGATAAATTAAGACGGGTTGAATCTTTTGTAAGTTTGCATATTAGGTCTCGTATCTGTGACCGCCCTTCTTTTTCCTCCTTGTGGCAATCCCTTTGAATTATATAACTGTAGATAATATTGTAGAAATTATTTTGTATGGGGAAGCTATGATGTCAAGGGTTTGGAAACCTCCATGGTCCCTTCCAACTCTTGTTATTGTGGTAACAGTATTTTTATTTCAATTTTCTAGTTCTATTTATTTCTGTTCTATTTTGTAAATTTTAGTGTCTGCATTCAATTTAACGCAAATTGATTTCAATCAATGTTTTATTTCTTTGTTAGCTGAAGCTATTTCACCTACATTGTTGGAAGCAAAGTGGAGTCAGATCCTAGATCCTCCTCCTCATCGGCTGACTTTAAACCCAGCTCTAGCCAATGTAAATGAATCAACCCTTTCTAAGTGTCCAGAGAAATTGAAATCCTTTTCCCTGTCACATATTGCCACCACATCTATAGGAGGAGGGGATTACTGTTTTAATGGCCAAAATCCTAATATGAGCCAAGAAAACACAACCATGTGGATTGATGACCAGGCAACAACAGATGATCAATTGGTTATGAGAAATAGCAATCAAAATATTCAGTGTCACTCTGCTGATGATGAAGGAAAAAAATGTGGCAGCATAGACTGTTTACCTGAAGAAAAAAATGTTCTAGTTGTAGCAGTCATGCATAACTGTGACAAAAAAGCATTACAAAATGATTTGCTGGGTTGTAAAAGTTATAGCAGCCCCCCTTCAATGGAAACTGTTAGCTTTACACTGGATAACGAAGTCCAACAAACCAATCATCTTCATATTACTGTAAATGGGTCTGTTGAAAAAGATACAGATACTGAAAAAGAACCAGTACTAGCAACGAGCCTGAATGCAAGTGAAGATTCTATTAACCATGATATTGCCGCTGCTTCAAATTGCTCATCCAGTGACACTTCTTTGTTAAAGGAGAATAATGATAATGCAAATAAAGATAATCACTTCTCACAAACTACTGCATCGGGGATTATAATTCCCTTTCAGAGGCCATCTGACCCAAGCATTAAAGTACAAGAACAAAATGCATCAGTTGAAGATTTAATAGTTGCTCAGAAAACAGAACTGGAAATCAAAAGTTCTTCACTTTATACACACGATGATAGTTTTTCCTTTAAGACTTCCGTAACAGAGCAGATAGCCTCAAAAGTTCAGTCAGGGATAGCTGAGTTGTCTACAACATGTAAGTTGAATGTACTAGGAAGTGGCAATGATTGTGAACCTTCTGGTGGATATTTGATCTCTCAAGATGTTTCTACTATTGAAAATGAAGCTGGCAAATATGATAAAAAACTATCCAGCACGGCCGCTCATTCATCAGACTGTCAAGAGGTGACAAATGAAGAACTGACTCCACAAAATGAGATGGGAGAAAAAATAAACACAGAAAATGAAGCACAGCAGCAAATATGTAGTATCAGTGCAGGTAACAGTGATGGCATGTTAGAAATAGATACTGATTTAAAAGAGTCCTCTATAAATGAGCTTGAAAATTCAAGTCCAACTGATGTCACGGGGACATCATTGTCAAGTGGGCTGCCCAATTATTGTGATTCCTATGGAATACAGAACTCAGTTATTGCTCATATTCCAAAGATTTTGCCCTCCAAGGAAGACTCTGTAACGGAGGAAAAAGAAATAGAAGAGAGCAAATCAGAATGCTATAGTAATGTTTATGAACAAAGAGGAAATGAAGCCACAGAAAGAAGAAGACTCACTTCGAACTGCTCTGGTGACCAAATGAGGAAAAAATGTTTGCATAATCTCTGCAGTCAGATTCCCTCTGAATCAACTGAAGCATCAGTAAAATCAGCTCATTTACAATCTCTCAGTGTTCCTTTTGGTGGTGCCCGACCAAAACAGCCTACAAATCTTACACTACAGATTCCAAAGCCATTATTGGATCATTTACAAAATGACTTGGTCCCTCCAAACTGTGGTGGGAATAGTAAAAATAAAAACGATATAAGTGAAAAAATAAAAACAAGTGAAAATGTAGCAACAAATATATATGCCGATGAAACAGTACAGAATACTCTGGTCACAGATGCCAGTGGCGAGCATGCAGATGACTATGATTCTGTGATTTCCAATAGTTTGTGCCTTGCAACAGCCTCAGATAGCCCTGACAATGATCTTGGAGCCGGCCAGTCAGGTGTTCATACAAGAAAGCCATTTACTACTTTGGGTGAAGTCGCTCCAGTTTGGGTCCCAGATTCTCAAGCACCAAACTGTATGAAATGTGAGGCCAGATTTACATTCACTAAAAGAAGGCACCATTGTAGAGCTTGTGGAAAGGTAGGCTTATGTTTAATTGGAAAATTTTATACATAATGGGAGGCCTAGAGTTATAATAGCCAATTCTAGGATTCATGTTTTCTGAATGTTTTTGATGTTATTTTCAACAATACATTGTATTCAAATTGCTGAAAGAAAACTAGTGACTAATACAGGTAATTACTTTTTTAAAAAAATGCACAATTGTTTTAATATGATATTTATTTGCTTTAGTATACTATAGGTAGTCCTCTAGTTATGACCATTCAGTGACTATTCGAAGTTGCAAAAGCACTGAATGAACAGGATGTATGACCGTTCCTCGAAGTTGCAGCCATTGCATTTTTCCTGCGGTCATGTGATTACAGTAAGGGCACTTGGCAACCAGTTCACAGTTATGATAGTTGCAGCACCCTATGCTGCAATCATTTGTTTGCCATTTGTTACTTTCTCTGCTGATTTTCCACAAGCAAAGTTAATAGGAAAGCTGACAGGGGGTCACAAGTCATGCCTGCTGGTCCCACCGCCTTTTCACTCACCCGTGCATCCACCCACCTGTCTGTGCTCCTAAGCAGCTAAGCATGCCTCTGTAGCACCTGCCCATGGTGCTTACTGATGGTACTTAACCACCTGTTCCATTACTATTGCCTGTTGGCCTACTTGCCTGGGACTTCCATTTCTTTCCACATTGTGATAAAGTGAGGCCCTCACCTAACAATTTGTATGATCCTGGTATAATGGCAGCAAGCGAGACTGAATTGGCAGTTATGACAAAATTATTTTTTCAAATTTATTTCAGGCCAACAATATATGATGATAATCAGTTTTAAAAATATTTTCTCAAAGAATACAATTGAATGAAAAGCTTTGTTTAAGACAGCCGTTTCAAGAGCAAGTCCATTCTCTGTTATAAAAGCTTTTGGAGTAGTTTTGGCCAATCACTATTTTTTAATCTGATTCGAGTTGTTGCTGTGGGGGAAAATTTTGTTAGAAAATTGTTCAGTCTAAAACATGTATAATGTATAATATATATAACGTATAATGTAATATATAATGACTTTTACATCAAGCAATTTTGTTTTATTCTATAGAAGAAAAAACTAGAATATGCTTGTGTTGGAACTACACATAAAGCATTCTGTCCAAATGATTTTAGTTATATGTAATGAACATTTTTTTTCTTATTTTACTTAAGGTTTTCTGTGCAGCGTGCTGTAGTCTGAAATGCAAATTGCTATATATGGATAGAAAGGAAGCCAGAGTATGTGTAATTTGCCATTCGGTACTTATGAATGGTAAGTAATATACTTGAAACAATACTCAAATTTCATTAGTCTGTGGTGAGGGCTGTTACACCACGCAGTCCAGTGTAATTTATTTTCATATTGAACATAATTTTAATGAGAAAGCTATTTTCAGAATGATACCAGTAATAATTCTAATGTCTAGTATGCACTATGGAATTACCACAAGTACTTAACAATGTCTGAAACTGATATGTAGCATAAAGGATGAAAATAAAGATAGTGGCTAGTGTGTAGTTTGTTGCCATGAAAAGATTTTTGTCAAAATAGATGAAAATAGTGGTATATAAGGACATATTTCTTCTGCTTTGTAGAAGTTGGATATGTCAGGAGAAACAAAGGTAAATTGAAAGCTTGTGAATGGCATAGTTAAGAAGTATGTATGGTAAAACAAGAAAACGTGATCAAAACTGAATGGGTATTCGATAAGTTTCGATTGAATGATCACACAGTGATGAATGAAGATCACATCACACAACCACACAAGAAAAAGCAAACATGAATGAATTGAGAAGAGAAAAGACTGAGAAAGGTGTAGTTGCTTGAAGTTAGTCAGAAAGAAAGAGATGGGAAGTTTAAAGAACAAAATGCTGTACAGAAAATATATAGACATAGTAGACGCCAAGATATTTTGCATAGATGGAAAGGAATGGAGAGATATATTAAATGGTTGTGGTGTAAGCTAGATATAGCTTTATTTGGTTTGCTTTTTTCTCCCACCTTTAACTTCTTTTGCTCATTGCTTCTCATTTATTTTCTGCACTTTCCATAATGGTGCTTACCTAGAAAAGGAATAGTGCAATGGGTATGTATTTTCTATAGCACTTGTCATATATGTTGGCCTACAGTAAAATGGATTGGATCCACATATTTACAAATCCAGTTGTCAGTTGTAGAAACTGACTTTGACTTGCTAAATGAAAGAACTTCCACATTTGTCAAGAATGAAATCACAAAGTACACATTCTGAAGGCCAGGTACCACTATTTTGACACTCTGAACATAGCTGAAGTTTCTGGATCTCCTCAAATATAGTTTTATAAGTTTAAAAAGATAAACATTTAAATGTGCATAGCATAAGCATATTAATTCATTTCACATACCCAAAGTGGGTGGAACAATAAATAGATTTAATAATAAATAACTGTGTTAACTACATTTGACATTAATTTAATAAATTAAAATAAAATGACACGATGTCAGCCTCTGCTTCGCTGCTGCTTTTCGGCTGCCATTGAAATGGGGAGGGGGGGCATGGTATTTGGGAAGGGAATCATTCTGTACTGGAGGACTGTTTAATTAGGGAGTTATTCTCACCATCTCTCTGTGCATGGGGAAGGGAGTTTCCCGCCAAGGCCAACTGTCCAGCATTCCATCCTGATGATGATTTTCGAAGATGTCTCCCACCTGACAGTTGGGTGAAATATGATTGGACTATGGACTGGGGTACCAAGGGGAGGGGATTGAATCTTGTATTGATATCTGTTGTGACTCAGCAGAAGTCTCCTGTGAGTCTTTTCGGGATGCAAGATTAACAATGCAACTGTTAGTGGCGTCTTCTGGGGATAAAAGGACGGATGGTGCCATGCCCTGGTTGCAGGAGTCAACGTTCGTTCAACGTTCATTGATCATTGGTCGTGGTTTGTTTGTGAGAGACACTTGGAGAAGTGATTTGCTTTCTGTAACCCTGATTCAAGGAGACACTTGGAGAAGTGCATTGCTTTGTAAGAGTTTTGTTTTGCATTCTGTTATCTTGTCAGAGACTTTATTTATGTTTATTTTTGGGCTCGCAGCCAGTCAGAGCTGAGGACTGATAAAGTTCTTTCCTTTTAAGTTTGTCTGCCTGTCGTCTGTTAATGAGCGAAGAAGGGGGGATAGAATAGATATCTATTGCTTTCGCGCCTTTTTATTCAGATTCAGCTTTGCTTTGCTTCTTTTTGTTTGTAGCCAGTAAAAGTACACTTAATTCTGAAATATGGAGTTGAGTGGTTTCTTCCTTGGTTATTAAATGAAGGGGCAGTGACATTAAGCTGAATCTCACCTCGCATCCATCCCGGAGTGAAAACCTTCCGAGGGGGGTGCAACCAAAGAAAGAAAAAAAATGTCCCTCCATGACAGTGATCAAGAGGAGGATATGGGAGCAGCTGCAGCTCCTACATTAACGGAATTATTGGCTGACCTGCAAGTGTAAGAACCGACTGTTCGACCCAGGTGGACTTGGGGAGTGGGACAGAAAGAGAAAACTGAAGAACCGTTAACTGGAATTACTGATTGGATTACTGCAATGTGCTGTATGTGGGGCTACCTTAGGAGATCATCTGGAAGTTAGCTACAGCTGACATTAAATGAGGCAGCCAAGCTCCTACAAACACTGTTGAATTACATCTATATATTACACCCATAATATTGTTATGTTTATTGCCAATAGGTTGTAAATTCTGTTCAAAAGGTTAGTTGTTTCCTATCAGTATTAGCATGGTATCTATGCTCATCTATAGAATGCCTTCTGAAATTTGAGGGACCTGAAATAGAGATGAAATAGCATACCCTCTCTGTAGTAGCCTCCAGTCTATTATTCTCTTTGTATACTTAATAACTCTGTGTGTACTTAATGCAATTTTTAGTGTTGTCCCACCTCAGGTTCTGCTCCTCTGCTCTATCAGTTTCTGGATTTCTGGCTTCTTTGTATAAATATTGAAAAGTAATCTTGTAACAATCTTTACTACATAAGGACAATTTTAATCATAATTCAGCAAACATTGTTTGAAAAATCTAGCAAAATTGATGTTAAAAATCTCTTATTAGTAGTCTTGGCTCTGTGATCCTAGTTTCATGGTGCTAATGATTCCATAATGGTAATCTGAAATACTTAACTCCTTTAACTTAAACACTTTGAGACTTCCGCTGGGAGGGGCTTGCTGATGGGAGCTGATCCTTATAGCTCCCGAATCCCTGGTCGCGTTATCTGTTGGATGGCCGATCCATCAGCCATCTGACTGTTTACCTTTTTCTGCCGGGCAAAGTGCCAACCGATCCTCACAGTTTGTTTCTGGGAGGGGGGGGGAGGCCAGCCGAGTGGCAGAATTGTCTCCGTGCCAGGAATTCCAGCTGCGATTTGCAGTGCGAAGCAAACTCTCTCTTCCTCAGAACAAAATTTGATTTATTGAGTCCAAGGCGAGCGGAACCGGTATACGGGAACTTTTAATTGTTTGTATTAAATCTTAGCTTCATTTTTACAAGAACTCCTTCCGATAACTTACCTACTAAAGAGACACTTAAAATGGCGCCGAGCTGCTTCGTAACACTGCTCATGTTTTGAATTGCTATGGAGTTTAAAACTTCAAAGGAAATGAGTGATTTAATACTACATTAACAGCTGTATAATTGGCCAGCAATTATTTATTAATTGGTTGAAGAAGAAACTTGGAATGCCTTCTAAGCAAAACCCTACTCAAAAGATCCCCCCCCGGCCCCCAAAGGTCCTGGCAGCTCGCCCGCTCCTGGCACAAAACTGCAGTCACTGCTCCCCCCCCTAAGGGGGAGATTAAAGAATTTTTTCTGAAGGAATTGGCCTTTTAAAAATCAGGCAGTTACGATAGAAACAAAATTCAAAGAAGAGATATTTGTTGCTCATAAGGAGCTGTCTGATAAACTTGAGACCCGGGTTCAGAACATCAGAGATGATATGCTGGGGGTTGTTAGTTTATTGACAGAACATGTTTCCGGAATTGAAGACAGACTAGAAGATCTTAATGATGCCAATATTAATTTGGTATCAAAAATAGATGTGGTGCAACAAAAAGTCAAAAATGCTGAAAAAGAAATTATTATGATACAGTATAGACAAATGGAACTTGCACTAAGAGTAAGGGGTTTGCGTGAAAACAATCAGGAAAACTTGAAACAGATTCTCTCAGAAGCTTTCGATAGCCTGATGGGAAGGCCAGGGGGTAACTTTGATTGGCAAATTGATAAGGTTTACTGCGCTAATTCTTGGCTGGCAAAGCAGAAGCAGCTTCCTTGGGACATTGTGATCTACTTTACTACAAGAGACATGAGGAATATGATATTGCAAGAGTCCTATAAAACCAAGCTTCAAATTGGGGGTCAGGAGCTGACTGTTCTGAAAGAGATACCATCTCAAATATTAAGATCCAGGAAAGACTATGCCTTTTTAGTTGAAGAACTTAAAAATCGTCAGTTACAGTTCAGATGGGATGCACCATTTGGCCTAGCACTCATTTTCGAGGGGCAAAAATATTGTCTTAATTCTGTATGGAAAGCTCGAGATTTTTACCATAATATTTTGAAGGCTGGACATCCCGCACCATCTGGACTTAGAGAAAGAGAACAAGAAGGTTAAGATAGACAGCAAACTACACAATTATCAACAAGGATGGATCATCTTTCTCTCTCAGAAGTACAAGGAGCCATGGAACAAAGGCCAAACCGTGTGATTACTAGACGAATGGATCAACAATTAAAAAAACAACAGTCCCAACAAACACCTGCCACTGGCCAAGACGCTACAGTTACCAGCTTAGAAGCAGTGGGAGGAGCCAGGCCAAAGGTTAAACTCCAGGATGTCCAGATGGCTCTAAAAACGCTTCAGGAAACCAAAGATGACAACTAAGCTTCTAACATAGAACGTCAACGGATTGAACTCTCCACAGAAAAGAAAGAAAATATTTCACTATCTTAAACAATTCAAGAATGATATAATTTGCTTGCAAGAAACTCATATTAGATCAACTGATCAAAAATATTTGATTAATACAAGATTTGGACAACACTTCATAGCTTCTGCTACAGAGAAAAAAAATGGTATAGTTATATACTTAAGAAAAGACATGAAAGCTGAATTAATCGAAGCAGATCCCCACGGAAGATATATTGCAATAGACCTGGTATTAGAAGGGAAAAGGACATTGCTACTGGGAATATATGCTCCCAATCAACAACAAGATGGATTTTATAGAAAACTTCATGCCAAATTAGTACAGTGGGATTATAGGTCTTGCATACTACTGGGTGACTGGAACGGTGTTATGGACACTAAGAAAGATAAGAAGGTTTCTCGTCCGAATATTCAAATGCAAGCAAAACTACCTAAGTCCTTTTTCGATATGATGGATGACTTCGAACTGAGAGATATTTGGCGAGAAAGAAATGCAGAAGAATATGACTTTACCTTTTTCTCTGATAGACATCAATCCTTTTCTAGGATCGATTTTATATTAATTACTAATGACTTGCTTTCCAGGGTGAAGAAGACAAAGATTTCTGCCAGAGTCTTATCAGATCATAATCCAGTTTGGATGGAGTTGGGAGGGGTGACACAAGCAAGAAGGTCTTGTTGATAGAATGAAAATTTATTCAGATATGAGAAATACATTAATGAATGTAAAAAAATGTTAACAGAATACTTTGTTTTTAACATGAATAAGGGCACATCTATGGAAATGGTATGGGATGCAAGTAAAGCGTATATGAGAGGAGCTTTGATAAATCTAAATAGATTACATAGACATAAACAAGGGGTAAAACGAACAGAACTGGAAGATGAAATTAGGAAGAAAGAGCGAGTGTTAACTTTAAAACCAGGAGATATAAAGATCAAAGAAGCAATTACCATATTAAAAGACCAATTTAATATGCTGATCTCAGACCAGGTAGCCACTAGTCTGTTATATGCAAAACATAATACTTTTTGTAATGCAAATAAATCTGGTAGATGGTTAGTATATCAGATTAGGAAAAAACAAAAAATCTCCTAACATAGCTAAATTGCTCTATAGAGGGAAGGAAGTGTTCCAACAGGGGGAGATTCAAAAGGTCTTCTGGGAATTTTTTACAGAGCTGTACAAGGGTGACAAAATTAATGGTCTAGACATAGAGAGATACTTGGACAAAGAAAAAATACCCATAGTTAAAGAAGAGCAGAGGCAAAGACTGAATCAACCAATAACTTCAGGGGAAATTTTATAGGTAATTAAGCAGTTAAAGGCAGGGAAGGCACCTGGTACAGATGGCTTGACAGCGGCTTACTATAAAAATCTACAATTAGAAATGGTAGAACCTCTTAAGGAATTATTTAATAAGATTCAAGCTTGAGCATCCATTTCTCAGCATCCAAAAATATGAATGCGGCAATATCTTGGAAGACAGCTTTTATATCCCTGATACCCAAAGAAGACCAAGATATTACTCAACCAAAAAACTATAGACCTATCTCATTACTTAATGTAGATTATAAAATCTTTACTAAAATACTAGCAAATAGGTTAATGTTGGTTATTCAACAATTGATTCACAATGACCAAACAGGTTTTATTCAAGGGAGACAAATGAGAAGTAACGTAAGATTAATTGTTAATGCACTAGAATACTTGGGAAAGAATAACCAAATTCCTGCCGCATTCATATTTTTGGATGCTGAGAAAGCTTTGATCAAGTTAATTGGCAATTCCTGTTGAAAACACTGCAAAAATGCAAATAGGAGAACGTTTCTTACAATCAATTAAAGCAATATATCAACAGCAAACGGATCAAATTATAGTTAATGGAAGTTTAACAGACTCTTTTCAAATTGAAAAAGGTACAAGACAGGGTTGTCCCTTGTCTCCATTACTGTTTATTATAACTTTGGAAATACTGTTGAACAAAATACGGGGCTTGGAGGGTTTAAAGGGAATTAAGATTAGGCAGCAAGAATATAGAGTGCGTGCTTTTGCGGATGACTTGGTTATAATATTAAATCAACCGCAGGAATCTAGTATGATCTTAATGAATACGATTAACCAATACAGCCAAGTGTCAGGTTTTAAAATAAATTTAGGGAAAACAAAAATACTAGCTATAAATATGAATACTAAACAAAAGGAAGAACTAGGAGGAATGATAGGATGTGAAACAGTTAAGAAGATCAAATATTTAGGAGTTAATATTTCAACCTCAAATGGGAAATTATATAAGTATAATTATGAACCACTTTGGCATAGTATACAGACAGAGATGAAAATGGGACAAGTTACAGTTATCTCTGCTGGGAAGAATAGCAGCAGTGAAAATGAATATCTTACCTAAATTTTTATTTCTTTTCCAAATGCTACCTATACTTAAAAAAGATGTGAACCTGCTAGAATGGCAGAAGGGGATTAATAAATTTGTATGAGCAGGAAAGAAGCCGAGAGTAAAGCTAAAAATAATGCAAGATGTGCGTGAGAGGGGAGGTTTGAAATTACCCAACCTAAAATTATATTATGATGCAGTAGCATTATCTGTAATTAGTGACTGGATTGATTTAACTAATGATAGGATACTTAATATTGAGGGGTATGATCTGGTATACGGTTGGCATGCTTACCTGTTATACAACAAAAAAGTGGACAAAAATTTTAAAAGTCATATTTTAAGGAATGCTTTACTGCGGGTTTGGAAAAAATATCAATATAAATTAAATGATAAGATACCCATGTGGGCAATTCCTAGACATGCAATAGAAAATATGAACATAGCACAAAAACAGGATATAATTACTTACAGACAGCTTTTTACCCTAGAAAGGGGTGTATTACAACTAAAATCCTTAGATGTATTAAAAGAGGAAAAGGTAATTCAAACATGGTTCCAGTATGGACAGCTACAGGCCAGGTGGAAAACAGATCAAAAAATTGGTTTCATGCACGTCGAGGATAATTTATTTAAACAAATAAGAGATCAAAGCTTAATGCATATAAAGAGAATATACAATGTATTAGTACAGATGGATTCCGAAACAGAACTAGTTAAAGACTGTATGATAAAGTGGGCTCAAAATATTGAAGAACCAATAATGTTGGATACATGGGAAAGAATTTGGGTAAGAAATGTAAAATTTACACAAGCCCAAAACCTGAGAGAAAATTTTTATAAGATGTTTTATAGATGGCATTTGGATCCTAAAAAGCTGGCTTCTATGTATCCGAATCTACAACCCAAATGCTGGAGATGTGGTTCTCTCGATGCTACATATTTTCATATATGGTGGACTTGCCAAAAGGTTAAGGCATTTTGGATAAAAATATGGTGGATTATGCAAAATGTTCTTTAAAAAAGGATAAAGTTTACTCCTCAGTTATTTTTGTTATGGATAATTACTTACTGTACAGCTGTAGAGATTAATTTGATTTTGCACTTAATAACTGCAGCAAGATTGTTGGTGGCGCAACACTGGAAGAAGGAAGACTTGCCTACAGTTCACGAATGGACATTGAAAGTCACAAATTTAGCTGAGATGGCTAAAACATCTGCATATCTTAGGGACCACTCAAACGAGAGATATAAACATGACTGGAAAAAATGGATTGATTATATACAAAATAAATACGGGACTAAGAAATTCCAGATAGCTTATGATTAAGATCAGGAATGATTTAAATTGTTTAAAGTTAGCTTAGCAAGGAGGAGCTAAGTTCAATGTAAAGATGTTATCAATTTCACCTATCCTCCGCGAGCTGCACTGGCTACCCATTAGTCTCCGAATCCGCTTCAAGGTGCTGGTCGCTACCTATAAAGCCCTTCATGGCATCGGACCTGGGTACCTGAGAGACCGCCTCCTGCCGATTACCTCTCTCAGACCAATTAGATTGCACAGGTTAGGTCTCCTCCGGATTCCATCCGCCAGCCAATGCCGGCTGGCGACCCCCTGGGGGAGAGCCTTCTCTGTTGCAGCTCCAGCCCTCTGGAACGAGCTCCCTGTCGAGATCCGGATCCTTGCTACCCTCCCGGCCTTCTGCAAAGCCACTAAGCTCTGGCTGTTCCAGCAGGCCGGGGGGTCCGAGAAACATCTACCTCCACGGAAATTGTGAATGTTGGCTTGTTTTTAATATGTTGTCTTTGTCTTGTTTTCCCCTTTCTCTTGTCTTTTGTGAGCCGCCCGGAGTTCTCTGGGAGTGGGCGGCATACAAGACAAATCAATTCAAATCAAATCAAATTTTTTATTCTTTTTTCAATATATTTTAGACTGTTTTTTGTTAAAAATCTATACCGTGTACGGGTTCTGGGAAGTCGGGAGGGAAGGCTGGGAGGAGTTGGGGGGAGGGTGGGGGGGAGGGACATATATCAGGTTTGACGAGACGTGTTAGATTTTAATGTAATTTGACTCCACATGTATACTGTCTTCTCTTATATTTTCATTACTATTAGTATCATTATTTTTTCTTTAAAACTAGGATATGTTAAGCATATTGATATGAAGCGGAAATACACCAATGAGAGGAGGAGTGGGAAACAGAAGGGAGAAGAAAGATGGAAAGAGAGGGATAGGAGAGAGGGTAAGGGGGGAAGATGAGGAGGATGAGGATAAGGAGGAGTGGAATGTAGAGAGATGAGAAGGAGAAAGGAAGGGGAAGTAGGGTAGGAAAGGATGATGGAAGGAAGATAGGAAGTTGGAGAGAGGTAGTAGAAAGAGGTGTATGGAGAGCAGAAGAGCTATAATGGGTTTTTATTTTTCTGGGCATTGTTGAAAAGAGGAACTGATGTAATTATCTTTTAATACTATATGATACTGGCTATGTATAGTATACATGTGATTGTATGTTATGAAAATGGAAATAAAATTTAAAAAAAAAATTCAAAAAAAAACCCTTAAACACTTCCTTGCTTTGTTTGCCTTAACTTTAGTTCCTATGGCTAATGAGTTCATTGTTTGTTAGGCTAACATACCTCTGTATTTTTAATAAAAGGAAAACAATTACCTGTTAAATTTCATCAATAATTATTATTACATGATAACAGTTACCTTTTTTGTATTTTTATCTTTTCTTAGCTCAAAGCCTGGAGAATTTGCTGAGTGCCCCTAGTCCAAGCCCCAATCCTAACAATCCTGCTGAATACTGTTCTACCATTCCTCCCTTGCAGCAAGTCCAGGCTTCTGGAGTGCTGAATTCTCCACCACCTACTGTTATGGTCCCAGTGGGAGTCTTAAAGCATCCAGGTACTGAAGGTACGGATCCTTGACAATGTAAGCCTCCCTGGTCAGTCCTGTTATTAATTTTAATCACCTCATAAAATTTAGCTTAGGCCAAAAATATCTGATTTCAAGCTAACCTTGGATTATGAGTTTTCTCAGCAAATAATTATGCCTCTTCTTTAAACCATGAAATCTAGGTGACAAATGATCTCATGGAGTTGTATAAGTCATCTTACATATGTATGATAATGAAAATATATCTGCAAAACCTGCCTGGGATGCAATTCAAACTTGTGATGTTTGATTAATTGTGGTCTTGGAACCCTTACAAGTATTGTTCAGATTGTATTAGAAAATATATTTCTGTATCACTGTTTTGCACTTAGCTTCATTTTTCCTTGTGCATGTATTTCTTTCATAAAGATAATCTCATCTTTCTCTATAGTGAGTCAGCCTAGAGAACAAAGACGTGTTTGGTTTGCTGATGGTATCTTACCTAATGGTGAAGTTGCTGATGCAGCCAAATTAACAGTGTCTGGAACAAGTTCCACTGGAGCGCTTGCAGTATCACATGATCCAAGCAAGCCCATAAGCAACAACACTTTGCCGGAAGAGGTGAATGACTGCCCTTCTTTATTATATATTATATTATATTGTGCTAGTCAAATGGCATGGGAAAGAGAATGCATTAGATTTCCTTATATACAGCGTAGAGCCGACTTGATGTAGTGGTTAAAGCACTAGACTAGAAACAGGCTGTGTCTTCTAAACTGGAAAGCACCCCTCTCCCCCTAAAATCCCCATCCCCAAAAACATGGTTAATAGTATGTAGTTTGAGCACACCTGAGCAGTGGGGGAGATGACAACAACAATAAAAATAGTAATAATAAAAAAGGCTGCATGACTCTCGGTAACTCTGGATGGCTTATAACAAATCAATAAATGATAATACTAAGAGAAGATGGCAAGCGTGATGGAGTGCCTCACCAAAAGCCTGAGTGAACAGCTATGTCTTCGTGGCTATTTTAAACAATAGAAGGTAAAGGCTATCTGGATCTTTGGGTAAGAGCAGACCCTATTGCAGAGAAGTTGCACTTCCATTATCTTCATAAATGACATTGTTTAATTGAAGGAACCTGGAGTCTGCCAACTCTGCATGATCAAATCTGCTGGGTAGATGTTATGGGAGACAGGTAATTCCTCAAATAGCCAGGCCTTATGCCATGTGGGAGTAATAACTGGCACCTTAAATTGCAACCAGAAGCAAACGAACAATTGGTGCAGCTTGCAAAACAGAGGTGTTACATGGACATACAGAGGCATGTCCATTATTGTTTTGTGCCACTGTATTCTAGAACTGTTGACATTTTGGGGTGGTCTTCAAGGTAGCCCCATGTAAAGCGCATTGAGTTGTCAAACCCTGAGCTGACTAGAGCATGAGTGATCCTTGATCTAGGAAACAGGACAGCTGGTACACCAGATGGAGTTGTACAAAGGTTTTCTTTGCTACTGCTGACACCTACTTGTGAAGCAGGAGTTGCGAGTCCCAGAAGTCCCCCAGATTGCATATCATCCTTGAAGGAGAAGTGCTACTTCATCCATGTGAAGGATGGAATATCCCAGATCTGGCTGGCCAATTCAGATACAGTCATTCAATCTTGGTAGAATTGAAACAGATGGGAATGAGAAATTAAAGAAAATGACTTCCATTCTTTCAGTTTAACATTCATGGGAACTCTAACTCATGTTTTGTATATATTGTAGAAATAAATTGTTTTTGTCTCCAATTATAAGGAAGATGATTCTATCATAGATATATATGAACACTAGTTGTTTTGATTCTCTTACATAAGATCTTACTGCAGTTTCTGTACCTTTTGTTTGTAAAGTGAAGATTAGGTTAAGTTTTACTTAATTTAAATTATTTGATATAGACATCACCAAATTCCAATTGACTCTGGGCAACATGCACTAAAACCAACAGAATAAAAACAGAATACTGTAATTATAAAAATATACAACAAAAAATTATGGTGGATCTGATTAGCTATGCTGTATCCACACACAGAGGCCCAAAGAATCCTTATCCAAGTTCTGGGGAAAAAAGCATTTCAGAATGCTAGCAAGGTGGGAGTTACATAGATATCAGGTTGAATCTTGCTCCAGAGGGCAAGCAAGATGACAAAGAAGGTATGTATCTGGGCCCTCGATAGATGACATTGTTTAATTAAAGGGACTTGAAGGGTTCCAACTTTCTTGGCTTGAACAGACCAGGCTGATACCATGGAAGATAGATGATCCCTCAAGTAACCAGGCCTCTGACATGCAAGATTTTATAGGTTATGACCAAAACCTTGATTTCACCTGGAAGTATGCAGGTAACCAGCCTAACTTGTTGGAGCTATCACATGGGCATATTAAGGCATGCTCATCTCTGCCTGCACTTTGCATTCTGGACCAGTTCTGAGTGGTCTTCAAGGGAAGGTCCAGTCATAATGTGAGGTGATTAGGGCTTGACTAAATATACATCAAACAATGTTTTTTGTTAAATCTTGTAGACTGAAAACACACTTGCATTTTCAAGAAATATAACTCAGGTTGGAAGTCCAGTTGGCAGTGCAATGAATCTTATTCCAAAAGACGGGCTTCCTCCAATTCTCATCTCTACTGGGGTAAAAGGAGGTGAGTGATGAATGCTAGCGTATAAATGAAAAATGCAATATTATATAGGATGCAACTTTCTATAATACAGAACTTTCTTCAAGCACAGATTGTCTTTTAATTAGTGGTGGATAAGGGTATGCCTAATGTGGTGTTGATATTTGTTTTACACAAGTGGGAGTTATGTGGTAGCACTATATTGGTTAGTGTACTAGAAATCAATAGAGAATATGGAATGTTAATCATTGAGTATAAAAATTAAGTATATTAAGTATAAAAAATTAATTACAAGAAAAGATATCTTTGTTAATCAGCATAGTACCAATTTCTGTGATAACTTACAATTGTTTAAATTATTCTAGTACTCACACGTACTGTTTTCATAGCTCTTGAGGTTTCGCTCATCTTAGTTTTTCAGATCCAGACATTTTAGAAATGTCATCTATTTATGTTTCCCACGTCAATGTTGTAGGATAATTTTAAATAAAAACTAAGAATGCATTAATTAAACAGTTAAAAGTAAATATTTAAAACCCAAAGGATATATGCATGCATATTTAAAGTCATCATAGTTGATACTTCATAACTCCCAGATGGGAGTATATTCTCATAGAGAAGGCTCCCTTCTCCAGTGCACTGCTTGGAGAGTCCAAGTGTGGGTTAACACAGCCTATCTGCCCTTGGACTGAGTAATGATTTTCTTGACCACGCCTCCCTTTGCCTCTCCATGTTCAGTTTAAAAACTCAGTCCGCCCGTAGGGACTGTTTTGGGAGTGCTCCAGTCCAAGGGTAGATAGACTGGTGTTTCCTAATGTAAATTTGACCACTTAAAATTAGTTTTCCATTCATCTATACCTTCCAAGAATAAAGGACTGCAACTGGAGGCTTATTTTCTGCTGAGAGGTACCGGGCCGCTTTTCCCACTCCCGCTGACTGCAAGTGGAACGGAGCATGTGAGTCACCCGTCCAGCATCAGCTGGCAGGCGGAGGGAAAGGAGCGAGCAGATTTCCTGCCGCGTACCGCTTCATATCACCAAATTCTCAGTTTACGAAACGTTCCTGGCTGCCTGTGGAGATCTTGTTTCTTCTGCCCGGCAACAGCGGTGGCCATCTTGGGTGTTTTCACGTGCTTTCTCCTCATTGGCTAGCAAATTGGCGTGTGGCAGCTGTGCGCACAGCAGGCACCATTTTGTGAGGTCCTTCTCGCCACGTGGGCTCATTTCGACTTGCGAGGTATCGTGGGTAGCAGCAGTCGGCGATCAGCATAAACGGAGCCAGGAGAAGAGCAGATTGTCCAACGTTGCCTCTCAGCCGCAGACGACCGCGGGGAAGGGTGGTCTTAGTCCATGGTGCCGGCTAGGCCTGCCTTTTCCTCTCCTCAAGGCCTGTGGACTCGGATTGCAGTGGGGAGGAGGATTCCGACCTCTCGGCGGCCCTTTTCTGCCTTGAAGTTCTGCAGACGCACTTAAGCCATCAGGCCAGCATCAGGTGCCCTAATACTGTGCACAACAGCATCGCTATTTCCTCAGTGTGAAACCAGTGGAGACTGTAACATCTCTTCCTCTTTCTCCTGTGTTTGAGGGCAGCATGGCTGACGACTGTGTGGGACCATGGGAGGAGCAGGCAGTGCACTCCAGCAAGCGCAGTAGGGCTGACCCTATTTCTATTGGGGGGAAAGGGGGTAAGGGTGCCCGCAGAAAACCCTCCCCGGGGCCCTCTGAACCCAGTGACAAGGCCAGGCAGGGCCCCCGCCACCACAAACAGGCGGAGGGTCCAGGCCCTCAGCCCCAAGAAGCCCGTCCGCCCTCAGAACAAGGCAGGGACTCCCCAGAAACCCCATCTGTCAGGGGTGGGGGTGGAGACTCCCCTTCGATCAGGGACAGTGGATTCCAATCTCTGGGCGAGGTGTCTTCCAGGGAAGCATCCCCTGATGCATCCTGGGGATACCCAGATTCCCCCAGTTCGTCTCTTAGGGAAGAACTGGGGCCCTTTCAGGGCATGCTGCCCGCAGATGGGGGGAGTATTACTGGCAAATGTAAGCGGCCTAGCCTTCCCAGTAGGCACCGCTCCAGGGAGGACGGGCTCAGCTCTGTCAGCAGAGATGAGGGAGGTCATCTCCATCTCCCAGGGTATTGCTGAGGGCATAAAGATTAAGGGCTCTAGTAAGTCAAAACCTTCCAAATCTAAGCAGTCTAGCTCAACCTCCACCTCTAAGGACCCAGCCTCCCCGGCTACCTCTGCTTCCTCGGAGGAGTCCACCTCAGAGGAGGAGGAGGCCGAGGGTTTCGTCCTCTCAGAGGATGAGGACCTCCACCCACCCGACAAGCCGGCCTTCACTGGCCTTTTCAAGCCAACATTGTTTGTCTATTCTTCACAAGGCCAAAGTGGCCACTGAATTGGGCTCTAATCCCAAGCCAGACTCCGCTCAGGCCTCCTCTTCTAAGGATGATAAACAGGGTCTGTTTAAGGAACCTCCTTCCACCCAGGAGTTCATTCCAGTCCCTGACCTTTTTCTGGACGTAGTCCAACGACAATGGGTCCAACCTGGTACCCTGACCAATCCCAGCAGGGGGGGAATAAATCTCTTTATTCAGTGGAGGACAAAATGGAGGAGGTTCTGAAGTTGCCTGAGGTGGAGGCTCCTGTAATGTCTTTGACCTCAAATTCTAACTTGCCTGCAGATCTTCTTGAAGGTCTTAAGGCCGAGGATAAAAGATCGGAGAAGGCTTGCCACAAAACACACATGGCAGCTGCCTGGGCCATTAAGGCATCCACCTCGGCATCCTTTTTCACCAGAGCCTCTCTGCTCTGGCTGAGAAAGTTACGATCCAATCCACCTACCAGAAAGTCTAGGTGGTGCCATGATCTCACCAAAATCATCATGGTGATTGAGTATTCAGCGGATGCTTCGCTCAATGCAGTGAAGTTTGCTTCCAGGGCCCTAGCTTCCAATGTGTCATCTCGACGCCTCCTGTGACTCCGCCACTGGCAGGCTGATATGAAGGCAAAGTGGAAACTAGCTTCTGCCCCCTTCAAGGGAGGACATTTGTTCGGGGAAGCCCTGGATAAATTCGTCATAGAGACAAAAGACAAGTGGAAAATTCTCCCGGCCACCCTTAAGAGGAATGAATGCAAGCAGTCCGGTTCCTTTCGTAGGCAAGCCTTTCGAAATCAGGACTCTGCCCAAGCATCTTCCTCTTATCAGAGAACCTTCCACCAGTTTTGTGGGGGCCACAACAGCAACAGCAATAACTCTCACCAGTTCCGCAGAGGGGAGTGACTACCAGGGGGTTCCTCCCATAGGAGGTCGGCTACAATTATACGCCAACAGGTGGGAGGAGATCACCTCAGACAAATGGGTCCTCACCACGATCAGGAGGGGCCTAGATCTAGAATTTCTGTCCTTTCCCGAGAGAAAGTTCATCCGTTGTCCTACCCCCAGAAATCCGATGAAGCAGGAGCTCATGCAGGTGGAGATTCTCCATCTTCTCCAGATAGAAGCCATAGAGCCCGTCCCAAGAGAACAGGAAAGGCAGGGCTTCTACTCCATCCTCTTCCTAGTTCCGAAGAGTTCAGGGGGGTTGAGGGCCATCTTGGATCTCAAAAGCCTCAATCAGCATCTGGCTTACAAGAGGTTCAAGATGCAATCCCTCCACTCCATTCTGGATTGCGTGAGGGAGGGGGATCTGTTGACTTCCATATATTTAAAGGAAGTCAACCTCCATGTCCCCATCCATGTTGCCCACAGGAGGTTCCTGAGGTTCTGTTCTGAGGGGAAGCACTACCAATACAAGGCTCTCCCCTTCGGTCTCTCATCAGCGCCCAGAACCTTTACCAAGATCCTGGCGGTGGTGGCGGCCCACCTCCAGACCTGGCCCATGTGTCTGTAATGCTATTTGGACGATATAATTATTCATTCTGTTACACCAGAGCAGGCTCGAAGGGATGTCCAATTGATGGTCCAGACGCTGCAGCAACAGGGCTTCTCGGTCAATCTGGAGAAGAGCCAGTTTCAACCATCCACATGCATTCAACATCTGGGCGCCATCATCGACTCAATCGCCTGCCTTGTGTTCCTGTCTCCAGATCGCCTGACCAATCTGAGGAACAAGGTGAAATGTTGTCGTCAGTCCAGGTCGGTGCCAATCGTCGAACTTTCCCAGTTCCTGGGGCTGATGATTTCTTGTCTGAAAATCATCCCTGGGCCCGTCTCCATACAATGGTTTCTCCTGCCCATTCAGAGAGCGAAAACCAGCAACTCCCACAGACGAGTGCATCACTGAAGGTGACCCGATCGCTGGCTTGGTGGAGGTCCAAGGCGATTGTGAAGGGCTGCCTGTTCAGGGAACCAGAAAGAGTTGTGGTCACCACAGACGCCAGTCTTCTGGGGTGGGGCGCCCACTGCCAGAGTCAACTTGCCCAGGGTCAATGGTCTGAGAGGGAGGCCGCTCACAGCATCAACTGGCTAGAGCTGAGGGCGGCACAACTCGCTCTGCGACACTTCTCTCACCTAATCGAGGGAAGACATGTACTGTTACTGACAGACAATGTGGCCACAAAGGCCCACATAAACAGGCAGGGCGGCACACATTCCAAAGGACTAATGAGGGAGACAGAGGCCCTGGGCAGGTGGGCGGAGCGACATCTGGCTTCTCTCAGAGCAGATCACATCTCCGGGACCAGCAATTGAGAGGCAGACTGGCTGAGCTGTCAGCGCATCGATCATTCAGAGTGGTGTCTACACACGGATCTGTTCCAGCAGATCGTGAGGAGATTCGGCAAACCGCAGGTAGACCTCTTTGCCACACATTCCAACGCACAACTGCCACGATTCTTCACCCGCTACCATTCACCGTTGGTGGAGGGGACGAATGCACTGAGGTGCAGGTGGCCCCGGGGACTCTTATACTCATTCCCTCCTCTTCCCCTCATCCCTCAGGTAGTAACAAAGATCCTGAGAGAGCGGGCAGAAGTTATTCTGGTGGCACCGATCTGGCCCAGGAGGTCCTGGTACGCAGACGTTGTCAGTCTCTCCATTCAGAGACCGTGGATAATTCCTCAGGATCAAATCTCCCTCAGCCAGGGGGCCATCAATCATCCAGACCCTCAGTGGCTGCAACTAGCCATCTGGAACTTGAGGGGGACCTCCTGAGGAAACAAAACATCTCTGACAAGGTCATTCGAACTATCCAGGCGTCCAGGAGACCCTTCACGACCAGAATATACGATGCGACCTGGGCCGCTTTCTCCTCTTGGTGCAAAGATAGAGGCATTGTAGATTTCTCCGCTTCCGCCCCTTAGACTTTGGATTTCTTGCAGGAGGGGCTGGACAAGGGACTGGCACCTAGCATGCTCAGGTGTCAGGTGGCTGCTTTATCCACCATCCTGGCCAGGAGTTCTTCTTGTTCTCTGAGTCAACACACGCAAATCAAAAGTTTTCTGAAGAGTGCAGCGAACATCAGTCCAGCTACGATTCATCGTTACTCGTCCTGGAACCTTCCCTTTGTCTTGAAGGCTCTGACGCCCCCCCCATTCGAGCCACTTTGTACGACGAGCTTGCACCATCTGACTATCAAGATGGCGTTTCTGGTGGCTATTACATCCGGCCGCAGGGTCTACCAGCTGGCGGCTCTCTCTGTCAGGGAGGATCTGTGTGTGGTCCATCCCAACGGTTATATTAAGACTTGACCCTTCATTTATTCCTAAAATCAATTCTACCTTCCATAGGTCTCAAGAAGTTATATTGTCTAACTTTTGTCCTAGACCTTCTAATCCTAGGGAGCGTGAATGGCATAAGTTGGACGTGAGGCGTGCCATCTGCATTTATGTGAAGAGAACCAGACACCTTCGTCGTTCCGAAGCATTTTTCGTCTCGTTCCTTCCTGGGTTGCTCGGCCACAAGGTGTCATCTCACACTGTGGGTCGTTGGCTGCGTGCTTGCATCAAACTGGTGTATGAGCATCAGGGCAAGCCTGTTCCGGGCAAGATCACCGTGCATTCTACCAGGAGCGCGGGCACCTCTGCAGCATGGGCGACCCAGGCTTCTATTCTGGACATTTGCAGGGCGACCACGTGGGCTTCACCCACCGCCTTCATAAAAAACTATAAAATAGACACCTTTGCCTCAGCCGAAGCCTCCTTCGGAAGAAGAATTTTGCAAAGAGTCGCTGAGACTCCGGAGGCTCCGGTCCTTTCCCCCCCTGGGACTCAATAGCTTGGGCATGTCCCACGCTTGGACTCTCCAAGCAGCGCACTGGAGAAAGACCGTTGGCTTACCTTACAGTGGTTAAATGCAGCACTGCAGGCTATTTCAGCTGACTGCAGTTCTGCAGTTCGGCTGTTCAAATCTCACCGGTTCAGGGTTGACTCAGCCTTCCATCCTTCCGAGCTGGGTAAAATGAGGACCCGGATTGTTGTTGGGGGCAATATGCTGACTCTGTAAACAGCTTAGAGAGGGCTAAAAGCCCTATGAAGCGATATATCAGTCTAACTGCTATTGCTATTGCTATTGCTATTGGTCTTAATCCGCCATTCAGCAAACAGCAAAAGTTGGAATTTTAAAAAGCAGAATAGTAAGATTATAGAATAGCCAAGAAAACAAAGTGATGGATCATTCAACACATCAACTCATAATTCTCACTTGAGGCCCAAATGACCAGTCTCATGTTATGCTACTTCTATCTAAATTCTATCCTAATACAAGGATCATCCAAGACAAAGCTTATTGCAATAATATAAATACAATGCTAATTCATAGTAGAAACTAGGCATTTTTATAAAAAGGGAAGTATTTATTGAAGAGGCATACTCCAAATCTCCACTAGTGCACACCCAAAAGGGTCATGTAAAGAACAGGAGAAAAAAAAAAGCTTACAAAAAGGAAGATTTCAATCAGGTGTTGGGAAGAAATTCCAAATGACCTTGTTCACCTGGCTAAACATTTGGTACAGATGCTTTAATTTGGATTCCTCACTCCCTACCCAGAGGATGGAGTTGAATTTGATAGCCTAAATTTATAGGTAGGTATAAGTTTATTTATAGGCCGCCCTTTTCCCTGAGGGGACTCAGGGCGGCTTACAACTTATGTGGGAGGGGATACATACAATGACGTATAGAACATACATAATTAAAAAATAGAGCAACATTCATCATTCGGGTGGGGACGGATTATAATCTTTAACCCCAGGCCTGACGGGATAGCCAGATCTTGAGGGCTGTGCGGAAGGTCTGAAGGGTGGTGAGGGTACGAATCTCCACGGGGAGATCGTTCCAAAGGGTCGGAGCTACTACTGAAAAGGCTCTCCTCCGCGTAGTTGCCAGTCGACACTGACTGGCAGATGGAACTCGGAGGAGGCCTAATCTGTGAGATCTTATAGGTCGCGAGGAGGTAATTGGCAGAAGGCGGTCTCTCAAGTACCCAGATCCACTACCATGAAGGGCTTTATGGGTGAATAGAAATTTCTATTTCTAATATTATTATTCTAACATAATAGATTTTCTTGTACACAAAACCTTGTACATTTTTCAGCAAATGATACATTATCTTTTTTTGTTTTAGATTATACTGTAGAAGAAAAACCATCTCACATATCAGTGATGCAACAGCTGGAAGATGGTGGCCCTGATCCTCTTGTATTTGTTTTAAATGCAAATTTATTGTCTATGGTTAAAATTGTAAATTGTAAGTCCCAATTATTTTGAGTAGATACAGTATATCAATCTATTAAGTACACTTATGCTCTGTTATATTTCTGCTAGCGAACAGTTATTCTTCATTAATGGTGGGCAGGTTCTTAGTAGGTACTGTTAGCCGAGTTCAGAAAAAGTTTGTAGGATTTTTGGGGGAGGAAGAAATTAGGGACACATTTAGAAATTTTAAGGGTCTGCTTATATTGGTAATATTGATTTCTTGACTCAGGAAAATGGCAATAATGTAATAGAGAAGAATCTCCATTTAATGTTCTGAATAATAATGAAATTGTTAAAATCTATTACTATTATCAAATGTGTAAATCTGTTTACATCTGATAAAATTTCATTTAATTTTTAACAGTTGCCGTAGAAGAAATGACATTAGGTTAGAATGCAATATTATGTGGCTCTTTGTAAGTTTTCTTTTAAAAATATTTTAATTAGAAAAATAACAGAAGAAAAAAGAATTAAATATATTTAGGTGTTATTAATTATTGTGTTGGTATTTTTTATTCTGTACTTTTATCACTTAAAGTCTTTACTAGGGCAATACATAAATATTGTAAGTAAATAAACTCCTGACCAGTGTTCCTGATCCTTATACATACCTCTTATGCTATAAAATATTTATTTTGATAAACAAATAGCATTCTATAGTGTGTGAATGCACTTAATACTTATTTTTTGCAGATGTGAACAGGAAATGCTGGTGCTTTACTACAAAGGGAATGCATGCAGTAGGCCAATCAGAAATAGTAATTCTTCTCCAATGTTTACCTGATGAAAAATGCTTACCCAAGGATATTTTTAACCACTTTGTGCAACTTTATCAAGATGCCTTGGCAGGTAAAACTAGCCATTTTAAAAAATATGATGATTGATGGCACCTTTTAAAAATGGTTAAATAGTCCTTTCGAGATTTTGAACCCATTTGGAATATTTGAGGAGATTGGGAGCATCCATCTTGAAATAATTGCCATAGGGTATGTCCATTTACAAACTAATGGAACCATTTTATTATATCATGAACAGTTTCTCCCATTCTTTACTACTATTATTTAATTGTTTACTACATGCAAGAAAGTAATGAAGAATTGGGACAACATAGCTACTTATATAGCTACTTTACAAGGTATTCAGTTAATAGCACAAATTTCTAAATAATATTAGCTCCCCTCTAAAATTGGTAGCACAAAGTACTGCTCATGGAAAGAAAAAAAGAAAGAAAGAAGGAAGGAAAAAGAAAGAAAGGAAAAGAAAAGGAAGAGAAGGAAAGAAAGAAAGACAGACAGACCTCCTGTGGATTAGCATTTGCATCTTGTATGCTTGCAGAAAACTCAAGAGTCATACATGCAAGTTGTTGTTTTTCTTGCTGAAAAAAGTAATTCCACCTGTGAAGGGAGCCTTACAGACAAATTTGAGAAACAGGATTTGGGGATGGAATAATTTGTAATAGCCAAATTTTACCTGGATAGGATTCAGTATTTTACATTTCTTTAGTTCACCCAAGTAAATTAATTCATGGATTATGTGTTGGATTGTAAAAAGTATTGCTTTGTGAGTGGATGAACTTCATGATTCATAACCTCCTATATACATTCATTTAGTAATGCACAAAGCATACTTAATATCTATTTTGACATTATAATATGCAAGAGAAAAGAAAGCATTAGATTAACCCAAAGTTTATCACAATCAGCTTATTATCTGGCACAAATGCAATAAATCTAATTATTTCCTCATAGTTTTTCATATATAGAAAATTTGCTTAGAATAGAAGTATTATCCATAATTATATATACTTTTCAATGGTTTAAAAGAAGGCAGGATTGGTAAAGGATTTTCATTATAACAAAGGGATTTTTTTTCAGCAGTAATTAGGCTACTTTGTGATAAAAGTATCTGTTAGATACTTTGTAATACTTTGTGTTAGAATATTATACCACATGTCTGTGCTACTTTATTCCTGTAAAGTTGTGATATTTTCTACAGCAACCCTAGCATTTCTCAATGTGTATAAAGGACCTCAAGTATCAAATTCTACGAGGCAGAAAGTTACTGATTCTTCCTCTTAAACTTTCCTGATGTTCCCACTGTAGAAGGACATACCCAATTATATCACATGGACTATTCTCAGAATAGGACTAGGCTACGACTAAGCTAGCCCACAGACTCTTCTGTGGTGAAGGACTTGTCCAAATGTGAATATTGAGTTAAGGTTCCTCTGTCATATTGAAACAATTCCAGGTTCCTTATTGGAATTTCTTAAGTTTCTGTTTGAGGCTCTAGTTTGGAAATAAGAAAAAACATTAAACAAATGCTTTCTTAATAGAAATGATTTGCATTATTTGCTTTTTTGAGCATATATACCTTGAGACAAATATGTAAAACTGTCAGTATAGCAACTCAGATATGGTATGCAGATATGTGTATTTTGTTGAATGACTTGCCAGTTGGGTTTAAGCTTATCGCTTTCCAAAATGTCATTCCAAAAGGAATGCAAGCAGCACCTTACTGGAATTAAGATGGGAAGTAAGAAATCATTTTATTTTTTTTAATAGTCAGGATTCCAAAATGTAATCAATTAAAAAAACATATTCAAAAAAAATTATCCTGGGTGATCGGATTGTTTGAACCTGATAAAATTTATGATGTATTATAGAATAGTGCCAGCTTGCATTCTGTTTTGATTGTCATTTGGCTACATTAAAGTTTAGTTCCTGCCTCGAAACCAGTGAACTCTAGTTGTTTTTTGAGAGGAGGGGGCATTATTTAAGAGTGGAGATGAGGAAGTCCATCTTGCTTCTTGTCTATTACTGGGCACTATAATGCAGGGATTTTATTCTGACAATATTTTACAAGGCTTTGGCTATAGAGTGAGTAGAAATAGATACAACACACTAGCACTTCCTAAATAGTCTGGAGGAATCACTTTAGATTTGTGACCAGCATACTTGTGGTATAACAAGCTTTCTTTTTCTCTCTGTTCTATCAAATCGCAGTAAGTTGTAACCAGAGTTGTATATCTTCTTTATGTAAACTTCTTTAAGAGTATTATGTAGACTCTTACCTCCCACAGACCCATTAGATCTCACAGGGTTGGCCTCCTCCGGGTGCCATCTACCAGCCAATGCCACCTGGCTATTACCCGGGGGAGGGCCTTCTCTGTGGCAGCTCCGGCCCTCTGGAACGAACTCCCCGCAGAGATTCGGACCCTCACCTCTCTCCAGGCCTTCCGAAAAGCCGTCAAAACCTGGCTTTGCCAGCAGGCCTGGGGGTGATGAGTTCCCTCCCCTCTCGACATGTATGGTTGTGCGACTGTTGTCTACTTTTATTATTTGTATTTTGTCTTTTTATGTTCCCCTTTTTCCCCCTTGAATTGTTCGCCGCCCTGAGTCCTCCCGGAGAAGGGCGGCATACAAATAATAAAATAAAATAAAATAAACTCTTAATGTCTACTGTAATGAGTTGATTGTCATTACTATTTTAAAACCAAGCTGGTTTGGTTTAGCCTAACCAGTCTAATTTGGAATCAAAAGCTACATTATTCCTGGTAGGCTATCAGGGTTGTAAGCAAGTCTGGGAATCCCAAAAGAAGCCAGTGGCCTTTATTCTTTGTTTTGACGTAAGGGATACATTACTTCAGTCAAAGTATACTTCAGTATGTGTAGAGCCGAGGTGGCGCTAGGGTGCAGTACTGCAGGCCACTTCAGCTGACTGTTATCTGCAGTTCAGCGGTTCAAATCTCACCGCTCAGGGTTGACTCAGCCTTCCATCCTTCCGAGATGGGTGAAATGAGGACCCAGACTGTGGGGGCGATATGCTGACTCTGTAAACCGCTTAGAGAGGGCTGAAAGCCCTATGAAGCGGCATATAAGTCTAACTGCTATTGCTATTGTTTTCCAGCTTATTAAGTGTCAGGCTAGACTTGTATGTTAATGGATTGTTAGAAATAATAATTAAGGGTGATAACTAAAGCAAGAGAGTGAGAAGTTTAATGAATTTATTCATAACTAAGCATATGTAATTCATATATTTTATTTTTATACTTTTCCTAAATATTAAGATGCTTAGATTCCAGTATCAGCTGTCAGTCTTCTAGATACACGAATAACCTTTTTGGAGTAATATTGTTTTGAAATACAAATGATATGTTAATTGTTGCAATGTTAAGTGAATAAAAGACCGATTTGCTTTTGCTTTAGTATGTTAATTAAAATTTAATATTAGTCTGTTTTAACATTAAATCATTTATTTTGTTCTTTGATTATTAGTAAAATAAGGATTATATGCAATTTTCTGTTTTGGTGGTATATGTACCGCTAAAGTAACCATACTTTTCATTTTGTAGGAAATGTTGTGAGCAACCTAGGACACTCATTTTTCAGTCAGAATTTCCTTAGTAGCAAGGAGCATGGTGGTTTCTTATATGTTACACCTGCGTATCAGTCACTGCAGGACTTGGTGCTTCCCATCCCACCATATTTATTTGGGATTCTTATCCAGAAATGGGAGACTCCCTGGGCTAAAGTCTTTCCAATTCGACTCATGCTAAGACTCGGAGCTGAATATAGATGTAAGTCCTATTTTCAAAAAATTAGAAATATTTCTTATACTACTTTGGAAAAACCTATGGAATGACACACAGAAGAATTTGAATCTTGTTTGTGTGGTAACACTTTTGGGTAATAACATTTTGATTTTTTATTTTGGCTCTATTCTATGAAAGTAGTTTCTTTTGTTCACATAAAGGGAACCGGGTATAGTTCCAACATTAAATTAAGCTATAATACAACGTGCTTGCATAATATGTTCTGTGAACTAAGCCACATTGTTTGTACAGTGTGATTTTATGACTTAGCTTGATGTGTGAATCCAGCAAATGATACCTTATTCAGCAAAACTGACTAGGGCAAATTGCAAGTTAATCATTAGATCAACATATTATGTGGACATAGGTTTTGTTTTTTCTTGACTTGAATCTAATAACTTTAATTTTTCTTTCATTAAAAATCTTTTTAAGTTTTAAATAAATAATATTTCATGTTTTTTTCTTTATGTATGTGTGCTTATTACACATTTATTTTTTATTTATTACACATAAGAATTACAACAAGGCAAATTCAGCCAACTATATTAGTAGCATATTTATTAATGAATATAGGGATTGAGACAGTTTGTTTTCTGGCCTCCATTCAGTGTTTCTTTTGTACGTGTAATTATTGAAGAGGCAAATGAATCTTAAACCAATTTAATGATTAAATATAGATAAAAAGACTGGTTCGTATTTGCAGTTGTTGTGTGTAATACATAGCAAGTGCTGCGGCAAAAAGCTGATATTTTAACCCAATATACCTCTGGCGTTTTAACTCAGCACAAGGCACATTTATTTTAATAAAAGTTCTTGCTTAACCGAGCACTAAAACAATATGATTCCAGTTGCCTATTTATGTGTGATAATATAATAATAGCTATTCTTTTACTAAGCTTGTTAATCTTCTATGTCTACTTTTCTAGCAACATATATAAAGCTGTTTAAGTAAACATTTCAGAAACTAAATATGAATTTTTGGGGGGTTCTTTTTAGTATATCCATGTCCACTTTTCAGTGTCAGATTTCGTAAGCCATTGTTTGGTGAGACTGGTCACACTATTATGAATCTTCTTGCAGTAAGTGATAATTATAAATATTTATTTTTCCTTTGCTCTGCCATATTTAATAAAGAAACTGTATGTTTTGGTATTCTCATTTACATGTACACTTATGTTAAAAATTCCAGAATTGGATTACAGGCTTTTTCTTTTATTTGTGTATATATTATTAAATGTATGACCTTAAACGTATCTTAAGATTTGAATTGTATCTTCCTATAGCTAAAGATATACCACTCATATTAGATACACTCATGTTAAGGTGTAAATAAAGGAAGATGTTTTAATGGTATTTCTAAATTCAGAAGACATAGGTATGTTGCCTAAGTAAAACTGTTGCTTTCTGGAACCAAAATAATACTTGGGTATATCTTTTTCTACATTTAAAAGATTGGTGCTAAATTTAAATTCATTCATGCTAAACAAACAGTGTAGTCTCAGTATTCCAAAGCAGAGTTTCGGAAGAAAGGTTGGGTGGGAGGAAATAGCTAGTCACATATAGGTACTACCTTTCTATTATCAGCTAAGCAAGAGGCATCTTGTTTCACTCATCAGTTCAATATCTTAATTTAATTCTGTTGTACAGTTGTCATTTAAGTATCTCACTGGAAATGATTTGTTATCATTTATATATCTTTGATTTTTCATATTGCCTCTGAAATCAGCTGTATGTTTTGTTATTATTTACAGAATAATAAGATGGCAGTTATTACAATAGAATGTAATGCAGCATGCTTTAAAATATTTCTGTAAATTCATAATATATGAAATGTTAAAAGTTTAATTATGATCAGCAGCTATCATGATTTTGGTTATTCTCTGTGTGGCAGGACTTCAGGAATTACCAATATACATTACCAGTTGTCCAAGGCTTAGTGGTTGATATGGAAGTCAGAAAAACAAGCATAAAAATTCCCAGTAATAGATACAATGAGGTATGTGGCATAAATAGATATAGAATATACTTAGTTTTGAAATCCACTACAAAGATAGTTTTATTAAATTAAATTCTTATTCATATTACTGTTGTCTAAGTGCTTATTTTAAAAAATGACTTGTTTTACTATACTTTACAAGTAAATCCTTTTTGAATTAATATACCTGGTAAATATACTACCAAATGATGAATAATATTTGTGTTTTAAAGACTGTCGGAGAAAAATATATAAAAATAATTTAGCATTACCTTTGGCATGATTTTGTTAAGGGTTTCCAATGATGAATTAAATTTGTGAACTGTTTATTGTTTATCTATAATCCTATAGTACTGTATCCCTTAATGTAATCTGAATATTTAAGATCTGTTTAAATAAACAACACCCAAACTTGCCATGTCACACATTGAGCCACCAGTCACTATTTTTTTTTTGGGGGGGGGGGGAGTATGTGATGCTTAGAATTAGTGAATAGTGGCACCTTTTTTGTCAGAACAATTTCAGCCAAACATTTTCCATGCCTGTTGATCAATCTTACATATTAGCTCATCTTGGAGATAGTTAGACCTACAGTATTGTTCTTTGCTGCTTCAAGTCATTGGTGTTTGTGGGTTATATTGCATGAATTATTCACTTCAGTTCATGCTATAGTATTTCAAATTGGTTTAAGGTCAGTCATTCCAAAGTGTGGAATTTCTTGTGCCTGGACATTACATTTTAGTGTAAATTTATTCATGCATTTAAGATTGTAGTCTATCTGTATGACTCACATGTATTTAAATGTTATCTTATCAATGGATAAGATAAAAGTCATATTGTCCTGTAGAAATTGCAGATACAATCTAGACACCATTGATTCCCTTGATTACTAGCAATTTTATTTTCCTCATCATACATTATGGTTGGTATGATGTTCTATTGTTAGAAAGCAGTGTTTTGTTCCTTGAATATGGATCAAGAAAGGGCAAAGCCTCTGGCAGTGATACTACTGCCATTTCAACCATGTGAGCACTGATGATATTTTTTTGAAGTTTGCAGAAATCTCTCTTAATCAATGATTCACTTCCACTTCATGAAGAGTAAACTCTAATTGTGAGATCTCTCACTCAGTGTCTCATAGCCTTCTCCTGTGTGCTGCTTGGGGAATCCAAGCATGGGTTAACTTTGTCCATTAGCCTAGAGACTGAGTTATGTAAATTGGTGACCACGCCTCCTCTGACTGGATGGGTCAGTTTTTTAACTCAGTCCAGCCAGAAGAGACGTATACCAATTTTCTCCAGACTACTGAGACAAATTTATGCTTCAGCTTGGATTCTGCAAGTGGATGATTGTGACTGTGTCTTTAACTTGTTATTGTGAGGCAAGGGAAAGGCGGCAGTTCGCTGCCTGCCCAGTCCTTCCGTCCCTTATTCTTTTGTGGCAGGTAATTTCCTGGCTTTTGCAGCCGTTACTTTTGGGGCTTGAAAGCAGGCTCTTGGAGCCATTGGCTTGAGGCTTGTCGGCAGGCTATCGAGGCCGTTGTTTGGGGCTTGATGAATGGGCTGCCACGACGAAGTTATTGCCGTTAGCTCCGCGGCCCACGCCTAAAGCCTCCCAGTCACGTCGGATGTCCGGGAGACACCCGCAGTTCGTGGCGCGGTTTATCCGGAAGCAGCTGCGTACCACCCGCCGTTCGCGGCGTGGTTTATCCAGCTCCTTGGTCACTGTTCGTGCCGGGAGTGCGCTGCCAATGCCGCTGAATCGCTCCACGTTGTGGAGTCTAAGGGCGGTTTGCTGGCTGAAGGGCAGGTTTAAATTTGGTGCCCGAGTTGCGGTCGCCATTTTGGGGCCGTTTTTAGCGCACGTGCCCTAAGCAGCCGAGATCGGGGCGTTGTATTTCTTCGCGCCCAAAAGGCTGCTGAGTCATTGCCTCTCCCACTTCCCTCACTTCGGTCCTGGTCGCCCTGGTGAGAGGATCGTGCTACCTTTGCTGACCACGCGGCCCGCCTTTCTTGCATAGTAAAACCTGTGCTTTTTGTGCTCTTTGAGTCTTTTCACTTCTAAAGTTACAATGGCCAACCAATCCACCTCAGGAGGTACAGTAGAGCCCTCTACCGATGCCCAGCATTCTGCCCAAGCGGGGGTTAGCTTGAGGCCTGGCAGGGCCGCCTCTAGAGCCACCAGTCAGAGGCCCAGGGAGACCTCCGGGGCTCAGGATAAGGCCCATAAGAAAAAGGACAAATCCAAAACAGCACCTAAGGTCTCTGGGGAGGGTAGGAATGCTCCCCCCACGCTATTGCCTCAGCGTGTTTCACCAGCTCCTATTCCGCAGCCAGCAGGACACCAGGCCTGGTCTCCTGATCGCCCCCTGCCTCCTATTTCTGAGGCTGGGGGGTGGGGTTGGGGATCCAACTTCTCCCAGTCATTACTGAGACCCATGTGGTCTCGGCCTACTCGCTGCCACGTGCTGGGCCTTCTGCCACCTTAACTCCTACTGCTGCAGGCCTGAGGCCTATGGAAGGCCATGATCAGGCCTATGGAAGGCCATGATCAGGGCCTCCAGACCTTTACCAGATGATTTCTGCAGCTATATCCAGGGAGGTGGATGCTGAATTGCTCCGTAGGAATCAGGCCCCTGTTGTTGCCAGCGCCCAAGGTGGGCCTACTCTCCAGGCTCCACAAGTAGATCTCCCTGATCTTCCAGCTGGGCCTTCTTCACCTCTTCCCTCTACTTACAGCGAGGATTCAGCCTTGGTGGAGGAAGGGGAAGTGATAGATAGGGATTTCTCTCATGATGAAGGCCTGATATTTGATCAGCCTAATTCCTCTGGCCTGTTTCGTCCCATGCTATTCAAGTCCCTCTTATATAAGGCTAAGGCCACTACCCATATGGGGGAGGTGGCCCCTAAGGACAGTTCTGCAGTAGGCCTTGATACTACCGAGCGCCTCTTTGCTGAACCAGTCTCACTGCAGGAGGTTATTCCTTCTCCAAAGCTCTTTCTGGATCTTATTCAAAAGCAATGGGACCAACCGACTGCGGTTGCCCCACCCAGCAATGGGGACAGGAAACTATACATTTCCACTCCTGACTTGGAAGGTATTTTGCAATTCCCAACTGTGAATCAGCCAGTAGCTGCCCTAGCCTCCCCCGCTCTAATTCCATCAGAAATTTCTGAAGGCTTGAAGGTAGAGGATCGTAAAACTGAGACTGTCATTTGTAAGACCCCCCAGGCTGCGGCTTGGGCCTTACATGCTGCTACTGCGGCATCGTTCTTTAATAGAACTTCCGTACTTTGGCTCAAACAGTTGCAGGAGAGACTGGCCCCTGATGAGGTGCGTCTTCACCAAGACGTCATCAAGATTATGGCTGCCCTGGAATTCTCGGCAGATGCCACTCTTAATGTGGCCAAGTTCGCTTCTCGAGCTGTGGTGTCCAATGTGGCGTCTAGACGCCTGTTGTGGCTCCGCCATTGGCAGGCGGATGTTAAGTCTAAATGGCGCCTGGCGTCCACACCCTTCAAGGGCGGTGCATTATTTGGATCCGTCCTTGACCCCATACTCATAGAGACCAGGGACAAATGCAAGGTTCTCCCCTCCACTGGGGGGTGCAATAACAGGAGACAGCAGCCATATAACAGATGGCACTCCTTTCGAGGCGGTTACTCTGGATACACAGCGGCTCCCTTTGTTCCCCACTACAACAGGGCCTTTCACCAGCCACAGGACCACGGCCAGGACCGTGCGGGGGCCAGGGATAGGGGGCACCAGCAACATCAGGCGCAATCCCACAACAGGAGGTCATTTCGTGGATCTGGGAACCGGTCCTTTTGGAGGTACCGGTGACTCCCACGGGGAGGAGCCAGTGGGCGGGCGTCTCCTGGCCTTCGCTCATCAGTGGGCGGAGACCACGTCCGACGCCTGGGCCCTTCAGGTGGTGAGGCTGGACCTCACCCTAGAGTTTCTCTCCATCCCCCCGAGACGTTTCATCAGGTGCCCCGTCCCCAGATGCTCAGTGAAGCGGCGTCTCATGGAGGCCGAAATACATCATCTCATCTCCATCAGCGCCATAGAACCAGTTCCAAAAGGGCAGGAAGGTTTTACTCAATCTTATTCCTGGTACCCAAGAACTCAGGGGGATGGCGGGCCATTCTAGATCTGAAAAGACTCAATTGGTACATCAAGTATCAAAAGTTCAAAATGCAGTCCTTAAAGAGCATCCTGGCATCCATCCGCCAGGGCGACATGATGACATCAGTCGACATCAAAGAGGCGTACCTCCATGTGCCCATCCATCCGGCACATCGGAGGTTTCTTCACTTCCATTTTGCGGACCATCATTTCCAATACCGGGTCTTGCCCTTCGGTCTTTCCTCAGCCCCTCGCACCTTTACCAAGCTCCTAGCGGTTGTGGCGGCTTCGCTTCACTCGGTCCCGGTGAGAGTGAATTGTTACTTAGACGACATCTTGGTCCTGTTGCCGTCTCGGGAACAGGCCCTATGGGATCTGCAAGTAACAATGGACTCCCTGCGGAGGCACGGCTTCGTACTGAACCTCCCCAAGAGTCATCTGCAGCCAACTACATCGCTGCTCCACTTAGGGACCATCATCAATTCTGCCACGTGCGAGGTCTTCCTGTCCCTGGAAACACGACAGAGCATCCAGCGACTGGCAGCTCAGGTGTCAGCTCTGCGACTTGTGTCCTTGGCCCTACTCTCTCAACTGTTAGGGAAGATGATTTCCTACATCAACATCGTTCCCTGGGCCAGGTTCCACGCACGTCCGCTGCAATGGTTCCTGCTCCCCTATCAGAGGTCTCACACCAGCCACTCACAAATCAAAGTTCAGCTACTGCCCAAACCTCTGAGATCCCTTCGGTGGTGGGCATCTTCCAAGCTCCTCAAAGGGTGCCCGTTCAAGGAGCCAGACCGCATTCAAGTTACGACGGATGCCAGCCTCTTCGGATGGGGAGGCCACGCTCTGAATTGGGTGGCGCAGGGTCGTTGGTCGGCTCAGGAGCTCACCAACAGCATCAATTGGCTAGAGTTCCGGGCCATCCGGCTGGCCCTGCGAGAGTTCCAGGACATTGTGAGTCACAACCATGTGCTGATCCTGACCGACAATGTGGCCTCCAAGGCGCATGTCAATCGCCAAGGGGGCATGCATTCCAGGGCTCTCATGTTGGAGGCAGAGAAATTGCATCATTGGGCGGAGTTCAGACTGCTGTCCCTTCGGGCGGAACACATATCGGACGACTCCACCGTCCAGGCGGATTGGCTGAGCAGGGCCACAGTGGATCATGCAGAGTGGCAACTCCACCCCGACCTCTTCCAGCAGCTCTCTCGCTGGTTCAGCGTTTTTAAAGTCTTCAACTTGAGGCCCAGTTTTTCCACCATAGCAGGGTTGATCATTGAGCGGGAACAGCCTGAGTCAAGTAGGGCGGAAAGGCATTCAGGCCCCCCATCGGGCAGAACTCTCAATTCTACGGGGATTAGCATAGGGCCTTTGTTTGAACACACACAGCGAGGTGAGGCGTCGTCATCGGAGTCATCAGAGGAGCTGGTGCAGGCATCCGCTTCTCCCTCCAAAGCCTGGCTGAAGGGGGGGGGGTGGAATCAACGGCAAACACAGCTTCTTTCTTCTTCTTATCTGAGAGCTTGGTGGATTTCCCCTCCCGCTTGGAAGGGGTTAGGGCGGTGGGCAGCTGGGCACGGCATTCAGGAGCGCGATGACCAAGTTTCCCACAACAAAAGCAAGTAAACGGCTTGGATTTTCCAGAAGGGCCTCCCCTCCCCTCGCCTCTGCCTCCGAAAGGGGTTTTGCGGCTTGGGGGGGAAGATTTCGCAGCTTTCTCCTTTTTCTTCTGCCTCTCCTACCTAGCACATTTGAGCCTTATTAAATCCAGTTCAATGTCGGCCGCGTTTTCAAACCAAACAGTTAAGCGTTTGGGAAGGTTGCGATTAACACATTGTTGATAAATATCTTCATCCAAGCCCAAAGCAAATTTGTCCAAGAGGGCTTCTTCACCCCACCCCCTCATGTAATTACAAAGGTGTTGAAACTCCTGAATGTACTCGGACACTGGCCTGTCCTCCTGCGCGAGGGTCATAAATTTCAGTTTGCCCCGTTTCTCAGTCGGGGGGTCATCAAACCGCCTCTTGAAAGCTCCCATAAACGCATTGAAATTCCTCAGGAGGGGGGAGTTTGATTGGTGTAATCCTGTTCCCCAGTCAGAGGCCTCCCCGTCTAATGCAAGCAAAATCATCCTTACTCTCAAGGTATCTCAGTCAAAATTGGGCCCATAGATTTCCATATAATTATAGACTTGCATGATGAAAGACCCCAGCTTCTTAGGGTTTCCATCAAATTTTACAGGCAATGGGGGGACTTTAGCCATTCTGCGTCTTCTGGGGAGTGGCGCCCATGGTCTGGCAGCATCCCTGGCAGGGGTGAGGGTGAAGCTGCTCGTGGGTTTTTTCGCTCCCATCCCCTCTTGGCCTCTTCGCCTTCCCCAAAACTTAGCCCAGAGTACCTGTGTTCCAAGTAATCAGGTTGATCTCTTTCCTGGGGTCTTCGTTCGGCTGCCACCAACGGCCTTTCCTGGTGTTTCCTCCTGGTAACGGCCGCATACCAGGTTGCCCCCTCCTCTCTTTGTCCCACCGACAAAGACCAACGGGGGGGACTAGCAGGGCACGATATCTCCAGCTGAGCCAATTCTTTAGGAAACAAGATATCAGTGGCCTCTTTTTCTTTTTCACCATCACTTATTGGCGCAGACATTTTTTTTTCTCTGTTCTGCCTCCTTTGTAGTTTTTGCACCTCCCACGGTAGATTGTAGTCTCCTGGAAAGGTGTAGATGAGACTTCGCTAACTGTCAGATCCTCTCCATTTATTAATTAGGAAAGAAAGACCATGAGACTCCATTCGTAGAAATCAAATGTACTTTTACTAATTAAAATGGTTAAAGTCAATGCATAGCGAAGTCTGGTTAATTAGGCGCGAAAGCAGTTGATATATAGACTAGCCCATTCCCCACCCCTTGGCATCACAGTCCCAGCCCAATCATAAGTCTTTCAAGTGTCAGGTGTGAGATAACTTCAAAAGGCATCACGAAGATGGAATGTCGGTGCCGTTAGTCCAGGCGGGAAACACCCACGCATGCGCAGTCCGAACAGTCGGTGAAACTCCAGAACTTTCCTCCAGCACAATGAGTAACCCCTCCCAAATACCATGCCCTCCCTCCCTGTTTCATGGCAGCTGAAGCGACAGCAAAGCAGAAGCTGACATGGCCTTTCTACCAAAAGTCAACACGTTATTCCACAGGGCTCAGGAGCTCGTCCTTCCGGACTTTTGCCCCAACCCTTCTCATCTGCAGGAACGCCAGTGGCATCACCTGGATGTGCGCAGGACTCTTTGTCGCTACGTGAAATGCACTGCATCCTTCAGGCGATCAGAAGCGCTTTTTGTGTCCTTTCAACCGTCATCCATGGGACAGAAGGTGTCTTCCCATACCATAGGCCGATGGTTGAAGGCGTGCATCGCTCTTGCATATGACAGCCAATCTCGTCCGGTCCCCAGACGTATCACTCCTCATTCTACCAGAAGTGCGGCCACCACGGCAGCCTGGGCCACACAAGCTTCGGTGGAAGAAATCTGCAGAGCGGCTACCTGGTTGACGCCATCGCCGTTCATCCGACACTACAGGGTTGACGTGTATGCCTCGGCCGAGACTTCCTTTGGGCGGCAAGTTTTGCAGCGGGTGCTCCCCTCCTCAGGGGACCCTGGCCAGCCTAGCGCCCGCCCTGAATCTTAATTGCTTTGGCATGTCCTATGCTTGGATTCCCCAAGCAGCACACAGGAGAACGACCATTGACTTACCTGAACGGTCCTTCTATGTGTGCTGCGAGGGGAATCCAAACCCGCCCGCAGCTGCGGCTGGCCAGGGCTGTCGTGACATTGACTATGACTGACTCTTACCTGACTTATGACTTGACTTGCTATGAAGTGACTTTCCGACTTTTTGGGCTACGGCCATCATTGACATTGCTATACATCATTAACCGTCTGACTTCGTACAAAACTGACCCATCCAGTCAGAGGAGGCATGGTCACCAATTTACATAACTCAGTCTCTAGGCTAATGGACAAAGTTAACCCATGCTTGGATTCCCCTCGCAGCACACATAGAAGGACCGTTCAGGTAAGTCAACGGTCGATCTGATTGGAACATTTAACCAATTCAGCCTTTGTAAGAGAACTGATTATCTTCCATTCATATACTTTATCCAACAAAGAAAATGAATGTGGCTCAGGTTATTCATCAGAGGGGAAGAGGTGGGTCAGGGTTTTGGATGTTGTTTGTTTAACCAGCGTCCAAAAGTATTTAGATGAAGCTCTGATCACGTAATAGAACTCTGTAGATCAATATTATGAAAACTTTCAAAGGATGTATAATAATTCAACACTGTATATATTGCCCTCAAGGAATAATCCTGGGGTGATATTTTTCAAAGTATCAAAATGTTTGTCTTTAAGTCACAGCCCATATTACACATTAATGGCAGATGCTCTATTTTGGGTATTTGTTGCAGATGATGAAAGCCATGAACAAATCTAATGAGCATGTTTTAGCAGGCGGTGCATGCTTCAATGAGAGAGCAGACTCCCATCTGGTTTGTGTGCAGAATGATGATGGCAACTATCAAACTCAGGCCATCAGTATTCATAATCAACCAAGGAAGGGTGAGAGTTGTTGACAGTGTTTTCTGTATAAATGCTGATTTCTTCAATGATTTCTTTTAGTTTTTAAAGCTGCTATTTAGTCTTTAATTTCATAAGAATGTGAAATACAAAGGCAGAATTTGCAGGTTTTTAAATTAGACTTCATCAGACTTCAATTATTTCTTGATGTTGGAATTTTGGCACTGGACTTTAAGTTTGTTGAATTTTGATACTGCACTAATTCTGCTTGTTTCCCGTTGTCTTAAAATTAAAGCATCATTAAGGAACATTTTTAAAAACTTGCCAGAATAAGACTTGTGCTATCTTTCTCTAATAGAATCTTTAAATTTGTGTATTATTTTTTTGTAATCTTATCTTTCTCCAGTGCACTGCTCAGAGAGCCCAAATGCTGGGTTAACACAGCCTATCTGCCCTTGGACTGAGTGATGTTTTTCTTGACCACGCCTCCCTTTGCCTGCACATGCTCAATTCGAAAACTCAGTCCGCCCGAGTTAGGGCTGTTTTGGGAGAGCTCCAGTCTAAGAGCAGAAAGGCTGGAAAAAGTTTCCCAATTTGGACCACGTTTAAATTCTCAGATAGAGGAAATCACGCTTCTACATCAGGTCTGTCTATTTACCTCCAGTGAGGCTTCCTTCGCTTTAAGAGAAGGGCTGCCGGGTTTCCCTGCTGTTGCTAATTGCAAGCACTGCAGGGGGTTGGAAAGGCTTGCACAGTGGGGGCTGGCTAGCAAGGGAGCAATTAGTGGGATAAACCAAGTTCCCTGTTGGAACAGGGGCGTCCCAGGGGGAGGAAAAGTACAGCAAGGCTCTGAGAAGGCTCTAAAGCAGGTGAGCCGGATTGCTAGGATTCCCTTGCCTGCTCCATTTTGCCCGGCAACAGCAGCGACGGCTGGAGCCTTCGCGCGCCTTTCAGGGCTGGAAAGAGCGGGAAGCGGCTGCGTGCGCACCCCCCGCCATTTTGGATCGCTCCGACTCACTGGGCAGAGCGGCAGAGCTCAGAGCGTGCTAGGAACAAGGCAGCAAGAAGAGCCCAGCCAGCCAACGGAGCCTCAGCGAGCCCTCAACGACTGCAGAACGCCGCGGGGAGGCTGGGGGCTAGTCTGGGAAGCCAGCTAGTCTCTCCCTCCGGAAAATAAGCTAAGTCTCGGGGAACCGAGGGCGGTGGGAGGAAGGAAATCCGACCCCAAGGCGGCCCTTCCCTCCTGGAGATTCTGCCAGCGCTTTTGGACTGCAAAGGCCAGCGCGTGCCCATCCCAACTCCAGCCATCTTCCAGGCCTCGTGGGGACCTGAAATGGCTGAGGAATGCAGGGAGGCCTTAGGGGATCACGTGGGGCCCTCCAGCAAGCGCTGCAAGCTGGATCCCTCTGTAAATAAAGGCAAAGGGCACAAAGGCTCACTTGAAAGGTCTTCTCCAAGAGCCACAGTGGATCCCAGGGAGGTTTCAAGGCCCCTTCAGCCAGAACCTAGCCCAGACCGTCGCAGCAGGGAGTCAGCTTCCCCTGATCGTGAGGCCCAATCCCCCGGGGACAGTGAATTCTTGTCTGGGGATAACTATGCATCCAGGGATCCATCTCCTGAAGCATCTTGGGGTACCCCGACTCCCCTAGCTCCTCCATCGGAGAGGAACGAGATTCTGTCCAGAATTCCCCCTTTGGGAAGGGTGGATCCAGCTCAGGCAGGCCTAGCCAGCGCAGGCCCAGTAAGCAAGAGAAAAAAAGGGGAAAAAGTCCTGCTCTCTCGGATGAAATGAGGGAGGTAATTGCCTTAGCCATCTCCCAAGGGATAGCTGAGGGCATTAAGCGCAAGGGCTCTCGCAAGGGCAAGGCCCCAAAGGAGAAATGCAAACCTCGGGCCTCCACCTCTAAGGAGCCTGTATCCTCCTCCCCATCTTCAAGCCCCTCTCACTCTGGGTTATCAAGTTCTGAGCAGGAAGAAGGGGAGATTTTCGCCCTTTCCGAAGACGAAAACCCCACCCCTGACAAGCCAAAATTCTCTGGCCTATTCAACCGTCATTATTCAAGTCTATCTTGCACAAAGCCATGACGGCCACAGAGTTAGGCCCCACTTCCAGACCTGAGGCCTCTCAGGCTTCCACTTCCAAGGATCTTAAGCATGGGTTGTTCAAAGAGACAAACCCCAGTGGGGGGGATAGAACTCTATATGCAGTAGAAGATAAAATGGAGGAAATCCTCAAATTCCCAGAAGTAGATGCCCTAGTCGTGTCTCTGACTTCCAATTCCAACCTGCCAGCTGAGCTCCTAGAGGGACTTAAGGCAGAAGATAAGAGGTCAGAAAAGGCATGTCAGAAAACACACATGGCGTCTGCCTGGGCCATCAAGGCATCCACCTCTGCCTCCTTTTTTTATTAGGGCCACCCTATTCTGGCTGCGCCAACTCAGGTCCAGACCCCCGCCCAGGAAATCTAGGTGGCGCCATGAGCTAACCAAGATTATTACCGCTGTCGAGTATTCGGCGGATGCCACCTTGACAGCAGCAAAATTCTCTTCCAGAGCTCTAGCTTCCAATATCACCTCCCGCCGCCTCCTATGGCTCAGGCACTGGCAGGCCGAAATGAAGGCTAAATGGAAGCTGGCATCGGCCCCATTTAAAGGGGGCTTTCTGTTTGGAGAGGCCCTGGACAAGTTTGTCACCGAAACCAAGGACAAACGCAAGATCCTTCCGGCAACCTTTAAAAGGGGTGACCGGAAACGGGCGGGGTCCTTTCGTAAGAGACCCTACAGGAGCCAGGAAACAGGACAATCTTCTCACCCTTCCCCCTATCAGAGGCCCTTTCAGGCAGGGGGGGATAGGCACCAAGACAGATCCTTCGGGGCTCGTGCCAACCAATCCCAGTCTTCCTTCGGAGACCATTCCGAGGAGGAGGAAAAAACAGTGGTGGATCCCGGCCCTTTCGTAAGGGAAAGTGACGGTCACAGGGATCCCCCCATCGGGGGTCGGCTACGGCTGTATGCCGACAGGTGGGAGGAGATAACATCGGACAAGTGGGTCCTCAACACCATTCGCAAGGGCCTTCTCCTGGACTTCCTATCCTTTCCCCAAAGAAAGGTTATCCGCTGTCCTACCCCCAGGAACCCAGAATCTGCCATCTCCTAGAGATAGAGGCGATAGAGCCAGTCCCCAGGGATCAGCAGGGGAGGGGCTTCTATTCGATCCTCTTCCTAGTGCCCAAAAGTTCAGGGGGGTGGAGGGCCATCTTGGACCTCAAGAGCCTAAATCAGCAATCTGGCTTACAAGAGGTTCAAGATGCAGTCACTCCACTCCATCCTGGGCTGTGTGAGGGAGGGGGACCTATTGACATCAATAGATCTCAAAGAGGCCTACCTGCATGTCCCCATCCATGTGGCCCACAGGCGGTTCCTGAGGTTCTACGCGGAAGGGAAGCTTTTCCAGTACAGGGCTCTTCCCTTCGGGCTATCATCTGCGCCCAGAACATTCACCAAAATTCTGGCAGTGCTAGCGGCTCATCTCCGCAACCATCCGGTTCGTCTGGAATGTTATTTAGACGACATAATCATTAACTCTCTCACCACCAAGCAGGCACACCACGATGTTTCTCTAACTGTGCAGACCCTGCAGTACCATGGCTTCTCTGTCAACATGGAGAAGAGCCAGTTCCGACCATCCACCTGTATACAGCACCTGGGTGCGGTCATCAACTCCACCTCCTGCCAGGTATTCTTTCGCCAGACCGGCTGTCGAACCTGAGACGCAGAGTGAAGCACTGCAGCCTTGCCAGGTCGGTACCCATCATTCAGCTGTCCCAGCTCCTAGGGATAATGATCTCGTGCCTGGGGGTGGTTCCCTGGGCTCGCCTTCACGCCAGGGAGCTGCAGTGGTTTCTGCTGCCAGTGCAGAGGGCCAGGAACAGCAACTCACTCAGGCGGGTTCGGCTCCCACGAAAGGTGATCCGGTCTCTGGCATGGTGGAGGTCCAAGGCAGTCAGGAAGGGCTGCCTGTTCAAGGAGCCGGAGAGACTAGTTGTCACCACGGATGCCAGCCTCCTGGGGTGGGGCGCTCACTGTCAGGGCCACCTAGCCCAAGGCCGATGGACTCAGAGGGAGGCCGCCCACAGCATCAATTGGCTGGAACTGAGGGCAGCTCGCCTAGCGCTGAGAAAGTTCGCATCTCTAGTAAGAGGGGCTCATGTACTGTTGATGACAGACAATGTGGCGACAAAAGCGCACATAAACCGGCAAGGGGGCACTCGATCAAAGGCCCTCATGCTCGAGGCAGAAGCGCTGGGCAGGTGGGCGGAACGTCATCTGGCTTCTCTCAGTGCAGATCACATCTCCGGCGTAAGCAACCGGGAAGCAGACTGGCTGAGCCGCCAACGCATCGACCACTCGGAGTGGCGCCTGCACCCGGACCTGTTCCAGCAGATCGTGAGGAGGTTCGGCAAGCCACAGGTAGACCTGTTGCCACACACAACAACACACAGCTCCCACGCTTCTTCAGTCGCTACCACTCGCCCCAGGCGGAGGGAACAAATGCTCTGAGGTCAGCGTGGCCTCAGGGACTTCTGTATGCCTTCCCTCCACTTCCGCTCATCCCTCAAGTGGTGAACAAGCTCCTGACCGAAAGGCAGACCTCATTCTGGTGGCTCCCTTCTGGCCCAGAAGGCCCTGGTACGCAGACCTGGTCAGCCTCTCAGTTCAAAGACCTTGGAGAATCCCCCGGGACAAGATTGCCCTCAGCCAGGGGGCCATCACCCATCCGGAGCCCCAGTGGCTGCAGCTAGCCGTTTGGCACTTGAAGGGGAGCTCCTGAGAAAGCAAAAATTCTCTGACCAGGTCATTCGAACAATCCAAGCGTCCAGGAAGCCCTCTACGACTAGAATCTACGATGCCACCTGGGCCGCCTTTCTCACGGTGGTGCAAGACTAGGAACATAGAGGCCTCCTCAGCCTCGATCCCCCAGACCCTAGACTTTTGCAAGAGGGTCTGGATAAGGGCCTTGCAGTCAGCACCCTCAGACGCCAGGTTGCAGCGTTGTCTACCATCCTGGCAAAGGGCTCCTCTCGCTCGCTGAGTCAGCTCCCCCAGATCAAGAGCTTTCTCAAGGGAGCAGCGAACATCAGCCCTCCAACTGTTCACCGGTATCCGTCATGGGATCTTCCATTTGTGCTTAAGGCCCTGACCAAAGCCCCATTTGAGCCTTTGAAAAAGACCAGTCTGCGCTACCTCACCATCAAAACCGCTTTCCTGGTGGCCATTACATCCGCTCGCAGGGTAGCCGAGCTTGCTGCGCTCTCTGTCAGGGAGGATTTGTGCGTAGTTCACCCGGACAGAGTAATATTGAGACTTGATCCGTCATTTGCTCCGAAAATTAACTCCCTGTTTCACAGGACTCAAGAACTTATTTTGCCCAACTTCTGTCCCCATCCTTCTCACCCTAAGGAGCGTGAGTGGCACAAGCTGGACGTGAGACGGGCCGTGCGCACGTATGTAAAGAGAACAAAGGACTACCGCCGGTCAGAGGCTTTCTTTGTCTCCTTCCTCCCTGCGTCCCTGGGCCGCAAGGTCTCCTCTCACACTGTGGGACGTTGGCTACGTGCTTGCATCAAACTGGCATATGAGCACCAGGGCAAGACGGCTCCGAGACGAATCACCGCTCACTCCACCAGGAGTGCTGCAACGTCTGCAGCCTGGGCAACCCAGGCCTCTATCCTAGACATTTGTAGAGCGGCCACCTGGGCTTCCCCCACGGCCTTTATTAGAAACTATAAGATTGACACCTTTGCCTCAGCCGAAGCCTCCTTGGCAGAAGAGTGTTACAAAGAGTGGCTGAAATGCCAGAGGCTTCGGCGCTTCCCCACCCTGGGACTCAATAGCTTGGGCATGTCCCAGCATTTGGGCTCTCTGAGCAGTGCACTGGAGAAAGACCGTTGGCTTACCTGAACGGTCGTTCTCGGGGCACTGCGAAGAGAGCCCAAACCCACCCGGGTGTTTGTATTTTGAACGATGTGGCTGTATTGACTGTAATTGATTACAGGACGGTTCCTTCGTTTTCGAATTGAGCATGTGCAGGCAAAGGGAGGCGTGGTCAAGAAAAACATCACTCAGTCCAAGGGCAGATAGGCTGTGTTAACCCAGCATTTGGGCTCTCTTCGCAGTGCCCCGAGAACGACCGTTCAGGTAAGCCAACGGCCTTTCTCTGAGCAAAATGATGCATGTGGGTTCATGACCCAAACTAGTAAGCTGTTCAACACTACTAAAACATTTGGATATGGAGTGGAGAATACAATAACAAATGTACATTTTGCAAAACAGAATATAAAATGAGTTAATCATAATCAAGTATCATTTCATCTCTCAAATTTCCCAGAACATTTGTTTGCCTAATATATGTAGTTTATATTTTTGTTTAAACATAGTAGTTGCATAATTTATTTTTTGTTTGGATTGTTCATTGTTTTGTTATTGAATTAAATTTGCCATTTTATATTTACATTTTAATGTGTCTCATTATTGCAGTGACTGGAGCCAGCTTCTTTGTATTTAGTGGAGCTTTAAAATCATCTTCAGGATATATTGCAAAGTCCAGTATTGTAGAAGGTAAGATTTCAGTCCTTTATTTGTTTATTTATAAAAGTATAAATAATCTACTTTCCAAAACAGGTTTTATAAAAAAGCAAGCCAATAACAGATAATAATTGCACAATGATAAAGGTTTACAGAATACACACTATTTTTTTAACCACCCCTATAGAATGATGTTTTTCTAGAGTCTAATCCAGTTCAGCTTTCAAATTCTTGTCAAAATGTATAGTACTATATTATAGGCATGGATGCTATTTCTTGTTCACAAAAATAGATGTAAATGGTCACTGATGACTCTTTTATAGAGTAAGACATATATTTTAGAAAAACAATTGTTTAATGAAGGATTAAATATGTTTTTTTAAATTCTGCATTATTCTTACTTTACCAAATCTGCCATTTCTTTAAAGATGAATATAAAGCTAAGAGTAGATTCAGGTAATAATGGAAATTAATATATCTTATTTATTCATTTTTTATGTTCTTGAATGTTTTTTTACAATGCAACAGGCAAATTCAACACGAGTTCCCAGTTTCTAGCCTGATACCTTAACCATCCCGCCAAACTAGTTCTGCATCTATATAATAATACATAACAATTGACTGAACAAGTCAATGTTCAGTATACTAGGCTCTCCTTTTTCATACTTTACATGCCATTCCCACAAGATATTATGTGTGGAATTTTGTAAGTGCTTGTATCTTCATATGTAGACGGTGTGATGGTACAGATAACAGCTGAAAATATGGACTCTCTGAGGCAAGCTCTGAGGGAGATGAAAGACTTTACAATTTCTTGTGGAAAAATGGATGCTGAAGAACTTCAAGAACATGTGCATATTCAGTGGGTGGATGATGATAAAAACTTCAACAAAGGGTACCAACAACTTTTTATTTTATTTGGTTTTATTGAATTCCTTCACATGTAATGCTGAGTTATAAGTGTTACGTGAACCAACAGGAATCTGTCTGTACATAATTTCTGTTAGAGAATTTTTCCATTCTACTTCTTACATAGCCAAAAAGAGGAATAAATTGGACAGTAGGAATGTCTGAATAGTGTGTACTAACCTGCATCCCCGCCCCCCAGCCAGAGGAGTTGTTTCCTGATAGGGCATGCTCGTTGAAATATTTAGATTAACTTAGATAATGTCTCTTACATGACAGTTCATATACTGTCCATGTTTAAAGTCTACATTCAAAGCCAATAGCTTCATTTACTAATCTGTAGTACATATATTTTTTGGGGTGTTAAACTAGAATAACCAAGCTTAAATTAGAACAGTTGTTAAAGATTCAGAGAATTTCTTACATACAGCAGAGGTGCAACCATACTTTTAACAATTGTGTGGATGCGTTTTGGCTCTTCTATAATATATGTTTAAGCACTTTAAGACCATATTTACTTGACCAGAAATTGATGCTTGGACGAAGGTTGTTTCACCTAAAAACTATCTGGTGGTACTTCAGATAAGCTATTATAAATATGTAGCATGTTTTAACTGCTCCTATTTCAATATGCTTCATTATTCTTTTATATGAATTTATTTTGATAAACAGACCCAGTATTTTACATTTTTTTAAAAATTGGACCAGGATTGACTTAAGCCTATGAAGACAGGACTTAAAGCAGTATTAAGTCCTACTGCTAATTGAGTTATCTTTTCCTTCCATATTCCAGTGTTGTAAGTCCTATTGATGGGAAATCTATGGAGTCTATAATAAGTGTGAAGATATTCCATGGATCAGAATATAAAGCAAATGGGAAGGTCATTAGGTGGACAGAGGTGAGGAAATCACATAGTTTTGTATGTATCAGCTATAATCTTTACTCTTATGTGATAGTAACTCATATATATGAGAGCCAGTGTAATATTATAGTTAACATATCGGACTTGACCTGGAAAATGCACATTCCTTACGTGATAGCAGTTGCAATAGCTCTTAGATTTATTTACCGCTTTACAGCCCTCTAAGCGGTTTATAGAGTCAGCATATTGCCCTCAATAATCTGGGTTCTCATTTTACCAACCTCGAAAGGATGGAAGACTGAGTCAACCTTGAGCCAGTTGGGATCAAACACATGCAGTACTGCATTCTAATCACTGCGCCACCACATCGCATTGGTTGATTGTGAGGTAGACTCTAACAAGTTTAATGTGCTTCATATAATTATCAGGGTACATCCCCATGTATGCTGTTGTGAGCTTTGAAGAGAAAAGAAATAAATAATTGTGACAATAAATTAATAAATTTTACATAGATTCCTATATGGAAAAATCCCTTCGTTATCAGAAATAGAGCAAAATTTGCCTAATATTCCACCAATTATTCTACAGTTGAATGTGAACATATTCTTTCTTAATATTTATTTATGAGAAACTATTTGTGTGTGTTTTGGAATGGCTGCAAGCACACTTGTATATCATAACTACAGATATAAAACTTTATTAAGGTCACTTTTAAAGACAGGTTTATCTTCTAAATTATTTTCATTCATGATACTAATGGTATGAACAGATGCCTTGAACAGAAATGTAATTATTTTTAAAGGCAAGCTTTCATTTATAATTGTGAAAGCTATCTTGATGTGCCAGGTCTATCAAATAATAAGTAGAATGATTTTATTTCTAACATTAAGACATTTGATGGTCATCTTATTCTACTGCATGATGCCTCATGTTTACTCTGTGTTCTTTATTTCATTTCTTAGACTGCACTTGCCATTAACTGAATTATTTTTAAAAAATTGTCAATGTTTTTGAGTTGCCAAACTGTTGTTTATTTAGCATAAGGCATCAACAGAGGTCATGCAATCACTGATATACAGTGATATACTCTGATGTACAACTAGTGTTGTAATGCAGCATTATAAACATTTATATTTATTGGGGCTGACATATGGAACACTTCTCTTTATGCTAAGGTTTTCTTTTTGGAAAATGATGACCAGCATAATGGTCTGAGTGACCCAGCAGATCACAGCAGACTGACTGAGAATGTGGCGAAGGCTTTCTGCCTGGCTTTATGCCCACACCTGAAGCTCCTGAAAGAAGATGGAATGACCAAGCTGGGTCTACGAGTTACACTTGATACTGATCAAGTAAGTAACAAGTAACAATTGTGGGGGAAATACTTCTTGCTTATTTGGTGCAAGCACATGAATAAAAGAATTTTTGCTACTTGTTTAATGAATAGGATCCGCTGGAGGCTCCTTGCTAGGGGAAAAGGATGAGGCAGACTATAAGATCAGAACCAAAAGATAATGTAGAATCTGAATTGATATACAGTATCAGTAATAAAATTGTATATATTTTAAGAATGCTTCAGAAGAGCTTTGGACAAATGCCAAAATTATCTGATGTTTACTAAGGTAGCTTGAATTTTTCAGGCTTCTGTCTGGTTTTGCTTTAAGGCCTACATTAACTTTAATGAGTGGATTCTTTAAAACAGTGGCACCATTTTTCAGACTTTCACAGAAGTATGATAAAAGTATGATTCCTATAATGAATAGCAGAAAAAGATCTATTAATGTGATGCTTGACACCATAATCAGTAATGCATACAGTGGAGTGTCAATTCCAGCTCCTTTTGAAGTTGACCAGTACCTGAAATTAGAGTATATATCCATATTAGTAACTCCACCTCTAATTATGTTGTACTCATGATATGCATAATTTTGAGGCCTTTTTCTGAAATAATTTTTGTTCATAATACCTACAGGTAATTTCTGACATTACCATTTGTTTAGAGAATATTCAAAGTCTCAATAGTGATGGAAAAAGTGACTTACAATTGGTCCTCACACTTATGATTGTCACAATGTCCCTGCAATTGTGTGATTGTATTAGGACATTTGTCAACCTGCATAATTTTGTGACAATTGCAGTATCCCAGGGTCATGTGTGACCTTCCCAGACGGCTTTCAGCAAAGTCAATGAGGGAAGATGGATACACTTAATGTCTGTGTGATTCATTTAATGACCTCAGTGGTTGAGTTAACCATCATGGCAAAAAGGATAGCTATTTATTTATTTTTTGCAATGATTGCACTTGTTAAATGACTCACATAATTGCACCGCTTAATGTCAGAAATTCCAGCCCCAAATGTGGTCATAAGTCAAGGATGCCTACAGGGAAACCATGTCATCAGCTTTTTTATACTCTCTATTCCCTAATTTTGATGTGTATCTCTTTTGGTAGTGCTATCACTTTAGAGCCCACATTTTCAATATTGATATAATTTCATTTCATTTGCCTACAATATTACATTTCTGGAAACTCGGCTAAAGTTTATGGATTTGTATGCCGCCAAATCCCGAAGGACTCCGGGCGGCTTACATAAAAACAATTTAAAAAGTATTAAAAAATTTAAAATACAGGATAAAGCAAATTAAAAGAACACAACATGCACTCAATCTCATATATATCTTTTATTTCATTTTCATATTCATTTTATACAATCACTTATATACTGTGCATAAAAAAAAAAGAAAAAAGGGAAAAAAAAAAAACCCCACATGACACTTCATTCCCCCATACACCCTCTCTTCTCCCCCTCCAACTTTCCTTTCACCCCTCCAGCATTCCCCTCTTCTACTTCCCTACCCCCTCAGACATCTCCCCCTCCCTCCATTTCACCCTCCATACATTCCCTCTCACTCCCTCTTTACTTCTCCCTTCTCTTTCCCTCTTCTCCTCACTTTGGTGTATCCATACAATTCAATTTGTTTTTTACAATAAAAGTAAAAAAAGAAAATAAGAAAAAAAAAAGAAAAACGAGCCGCAGTACACAAGTGAATTCTTATTGTTCTAAGGATTGAAACTGTAATTCCACCCTCCCCCCTATAATCCCCCCTCCCTAACCCCCTTACGGCTTCGCAGGTCCCATGCCCGGCATAATTCTTTAACAAGCATTTGAGTATAATAAGGCCAGCTAACTTTAAAATTAAAAAAATAAAATAAAAATAAAGCCAAAAAGAAAAAGGAAAAATAGTAGAAAATAAGAAATAAAAAACACCCACACTCACACACAAAAAGAAGAAAGAAACAAAAAGGGTCAATAAACCCACTACGTTAACACAGCTTCCCATTATCTGTAAATTTTAAACAATGTGACTCATTCCAAATTTCGATTATTTTGCTACTTGCAGGGTTTCAAACTGTATTAGAGCCAGGTAAGTTGATCAATTAGAATTCCCCAACTAAAAGTCTCCTTGCTTTGCCTATCTATTCAGACCTTTAATTTATCTCTTTTTTATCCAAATATCCAAACCTTTCTATAACACCATTAAACTCAAATACTTCTTTCATTTTTCATTTCCAACACCTCCCTTTCTATCCTTACCCACCTCCACATATAAATTTTTTACCTTCCACCCTGCCTTTATCCATATCCACATATATATTTTATCCACATTCATTGCTCCTCCCATGTTTACTCCACTTTCCTGAAGATTCTCCGACCAATCTTTCTTAACTTTATATTGATATAGCAACTCAAACAAACATCAGCTTGCGTTCTAGCCCCAGGTAATCTAATTAAACTTTCGCTGCCCTTCCCTCTCCCACGCACCTCCCAACTCCGTTCGTCCCAAACCGCAACTCAAAAAGATCACAATTTCCGCTCTCCTCGCCTAAGAAAATAGTTCATGCACAATTTGAGTTAGAGTTCAGACAAAACTTCTGTACAATATATGTCCACAATCAGCAACGCTTCTTTCAGTCTCCATGTCTCATCATCGATATGCCACTTTTCCATTTTATCCCAGACAGAAATCATAAAACTTTAAAAACATCGCTTAGTCTTTATTCTTTAGTCTTCTGCCCTTCCGGAAGAGAAAAACAACACCCTCCGCCTTGTAGCCACGTGTCTCGCTGTTTGTCTTCTCCTTCTCCTTGCCTCTCCCCAGATCCGGATGAATCAGGAAGTCCCGCCTTCAGGGTCTCGTAGTAAAATTTTCGGGCTTCACCGACGGAGTTAATGCGGTGTTTTTGGTTGCCAAATGTAACTGTAATACCAGCTGGGACTTCCCATTTGTATGGAATCTGAGAATTTCTGAGTTCTTCGGTTAAGAAAGCGTACTGTCTTCTTGTTCTTAATATTTGAAATGGTATCTCTTTAAAAACAATCAAGTCCTCCCCATCAATTATCAACCTCTTTCCGTAAAGCCTCTGTATTATCTCATTTCTAGATTCCCTTGTAGTAAAGTATATTATTATGTCCCTCGGAAGCTGTCGCTGTTTTGCTACCCAGGAATTCTGGCGGTAAATTCTTTGAATCTGCCAATCAAAGTTAAGTCCCGGACTTCCCACCAAGCGACTGAAAGCCTCAAAGAATGTCTGTTTCAAATTCTCCTGTTGGTTTTCACGCAGTCCTCTAACTCGTATAGCAAAGGCGGCCTTGTTATAATTTATCATGACAAGTTCTTTTTGGGCAGATTCAATTTCCTGTTCTAACGTTTGGATTTTTGATATCAGATTAAGATTAGTTTCTTCCAAAAGTTCCAATTTGTCCTCCGCTTCAGCAATATAATCTGTCATGACTGTCATTACTCCGATCATATCCTGCTTTGCCTGAGCAATTTTAGCATCAAATTGATCACATAAATCCGATATCAGTTGATTAATCTCCTGTCTGAAATCATTAAGCGTTTTGAGAAGGAATTCTTGTGTTAGCAAATCTCCCGTGGAGGGTGTAGGAGACAAGGGTAGCGACTTCATAGCAGTTTTTGGAGATATGTTATTAAGGAAGCGCTTCTGTTTAGGTTTGGGAGCCATTCCAGAATAAGAATAAAAGACAAGCAATCAAGCAAGCCAAAAATCAAAGTCTGTGCTCCCCTCAGTTAATCTTTTAGCAATTAGTACGGAGAAGCCTTCAGGAGGGTAGGGCTTACTAGGTACGTCACATCAAACACAAAAGCTACGAGATCGCCATCTTGTGACGCAGCTAAAAAAGAAAGGGAGCCTTTTGCGAAATTGAAGCTGGTATTTTAAATAGTAATAGAAGAAATTCCTCGGGAATGGTCCCCGCCCGGATTGGCTTTTAAATAGCTTAGCTTTGTCCTGGGGGGGGAGGCAATCTGCCTAGGCTGCGAAAAAGGCAGCGCGGAAAACTGGCCGGAGTAAAGGCTCAGCTAATGTTGAATCTCTTCTCCATTCACAGCAAAAAAAAAGCTATGAATTACAAAGAGATCCTAACGACTGACCTCCTCTCTGCCCCTTTCTGCCAGAAAGGGGAGATATCTATAGATCTTATAAGATATACGAACCAGAGTCCTGGCAGGAGCTTTTTTGAGCTCCCGACGGCGGCAGCTCCTCCCCTCGAAGCCCAACATGCACTCAATCTTAGTGGGGCTGAAGTTCAATCAAAGATCAACAGCCCCAGGCCTGCCGGAACAGCCAGGTCTTAATAGACTTTCGGAAGGCCGAGAGAATGGGGAGGATCCGGATCTCAGGGGGTAGATCGTTCCATAGGGCCAGAGCAGCTACAGAGAAGGCTCTCCCCTGAGGAGCCGCCAGACGACATTGTGTAGTCGACGGCACCCGGAGAAGGCCCACCCTGTGAGATCTTATTGGATGCTGGGAGGTATATGGCAGGAGGCGGTCACGGAGATATCCAGGTCCTAAGCCATGTAGGGCTTTAAAGGTGATAACCAGCACCTTGAAGCGTGTTCGGAGACCAATAGGAAGCCAGTGCAGCTCATGGAGGATAGGTGTAACATGGGCGTATCTAGGTACACCCAGTATCGCTCACGCGGCTGCATTCTGGACCAATTGTAGTTTCCGAACACTTTTCAAGGGCAGTCCCATGTAGAGCGCGTTACAGTAGTCGAGTCTTGAGGTGACGAGGACGTGAGTGACCATTTGGAGTGCCTCCCGGTCCAGGTAGGGCCGCAACTGGTGCACCAGGCGAACCTGGGCAAAAGCTTCTCTGGTCACAGCTGACAAATGATGTTCTAGTGTCAGCTGTGGATCCAGGAGAACACCCAAGTTGCGGGCCCTCTCTGAGGGGTGTAAGATTTCACTCCCCAGGTTTAAGGGTGGGATATCTGGACTATCTTTGGGGGGCAGCATCCATAGCCACTTGGTCTTGTCAGGGTTGAGTGCAGGCTTGTTCATTCCCATCCAGACCCTGACAGCTTCCAGGCACTGGCATATTACTTCCACCGCTTCACTGAGTTGGCACGGGGCGGACAGATACAGCTGGGTATCATCCGCGTACTGGTGGTATTTAATCCCGTACCGGCGAATGATCTCACCCAGCGGCTTCATGTAGATGTTAAATAGGAGGGGGGACAGGACCGAGCCCTGCGGCACCCCGTATTTAAGGGGCCTAGGGGTCGACCTCTGTCCTCCGACCAACACCAACTGCGACCTGCCAGAGAGGTAAGAGGAGAACGGTGCCTCCCACTCCCACCTCTTCCAGCTGCCGCAGAAGTATACCATGGTCGATGGTATCGAAGGCCGCTGAGAGGTCAAGAAGCACCAGGATAGAGGAATGTCCTCTATCCCTGGCTTGCCAGAGATCATCGGTCAGTGCGGCCAAAGCGGTTTCGGTGCAGTAACCAGGCTTGAAACCAGACTGAAAGGGATCTAGATAATCCGCTTCATCCAAGGTCCGCCGGAGTTGGGAGGCCACCACATTCTCAACAATGTTCCCTAAGAATGGGAGGTTGGAGACTGGATGGTAGTTTTTAAGGGCAGCTGGGTCCAGAGAAGGCTTCTTAAGGAGGGGTCTCACCACCGCTTCCTTCAAAGGTTGCGGGAAAGACCCCTCCCGAAGAGAGGTGTTTACAATCCTCTGGATCCAGCTGCGTGTCACCTCCCTGCTGGTCGAAACCAACCAGGAGGGACACAGGTCCAGTAGACAGGTGGCGGTACTCATCGCTCCCATGGCCTTGTCCACTTCCTCAGGAGTGACAAGCTGGAACTCACTCTACAAAATTTGCCCCAGACCCTCCCTCAGCATCTCTGCTGGCACTGTCCAAGTAGAGTCCAGGTCCATCCGAATCTGAGTGACTTTGTCTGACAGAAACTGAACAAATTCCTCAGCTTTTCCCTGTAAGGGTTCACTCGCATCTCTCCCTTTCAGGAGAGAGCGGGTTATCCTAAACAGGGCGGCCGGCCGAGATTGCGGATGCAATAAGAGCGGAAAAATGAGCACATTTTGCCACCTGTATCGCCACTAAATAAGTCCTAATAAAGCTCTTAGTAGTGTTCGTTTGGATCCGGAGTTACTAGTCCTCCAGCGTCGCTCTAGGCATCTCTTTTGGTGCTTCATCTCCCAGAGTTCCTCGGTAAACCAAGGTGCCCTCCTGGATCCACTGCCGCAGAGAGGCCGCAAAGGCGCAATCCGATCTAGTGCCCCAGCCGCCGCTGTATTCCAGGCAGCGACCAAGGACTCAGTCAGATTGTGGGCAAGGGAGTCAGGTATCTCCCCAAGCTCCGTCTGAAATCCCAATGGATCCATCAGGCGCCTGGGGCAGAACCATTTAATCAGCTCCACCTCCCTGCAGTGGGGGACTAGCTTCCGAAAATCAAGCCTCAGCAGGAAGTGATCTGACCATGACAAGGGCAAGATCTTAATCCCCTTTAGTTCCAGAACACGTCTCCACTGCTCCGAGAGAAACACAAGGTCGAGTGTGTGTCCCGCCACATGAGTTGGACCCTGAATTACCTGGGTCAAGTCCATGGTTGTCATGGAAGCCATGAACTCCGGGCCCCATCTGAGCATTCGTTGAAATCCCCCAGTACTATAAGTCTGGGGAACTCAACCGCCAGTCCGGCTATTGACTCTAGGAGCGCAGGCAGGGCTGTTATGACGCAGCTGGAAGGTAGGTACGTCAGAAACAGGCCCACTTGACCCCCTAGGTCCAACTTCACAAGGAGGGACTCACACCCGACATTCTCTGGAGCAGGGATCCTGCGAGGGGTTAATGGCTCCCGGATAATAACTGCGACTCCTCCACCCCTTCCCTGGTGTCGTGGCTGGTGGAGCACCTGAAACCCTTCTGGGCACATTTCAGAGAGGGGGACTCCTCCCTCGTGGCCCAGCCAGGTTTCAGTAATACATGCCAGGTCTGCCCCCTCGTCTAATAGTAAGTCCCGGATGAGGGGAGCTTTATGGACTACAGACCTGGCATTTAGCAACAGCAGCCTGAGACCAGGGCCCTGGCTTCCCATGTCACCTGGTTCCCGAGTTGAGCTTTCAGGGTCGGAACAAAGGATCGCTGTGACGTAGCGAACTCTCCTTCCCCGGTAATGTCTAGCCCTGTAGCTCCCATCATACCTGCCCCTCCCAGTCGTGACTGTAATGCTCTGGCCCGCCCCCATCCCCGTGGACCCCTCCCTCCCTCCCAAGGCCCCCGTTCTTCTCGGCAGGCCATTCATACCAAACACTCTGGGATGAGAGGCGGATCCGGGCCCCCATCCACTTCTGCTTCTGCACAGTGGAGGGGGCTCCAGGCTGTACTCTCAATCCCCTCATATGCACCGGCCAGGCATTCTCCACATACATAACCCACTATAGAGTTAAAAAGAATACAACAATACAATAAAAAAGAATAAATTAAACTAGTTTAAAAGAAAGTGGGATCATTCAATCGCATACACACACACGCTCCACATACGGAAAAGGAGGATTGCGCAGATATTAAAGTTGATATTGTGCGATCGAGTGGGGGGGGGCTCCCGAAGGGGCAGTGACGATGACAAGCAAGATCAGCTGCCCATTTCCCCCAATAAATATCTATGCAACTATTTTATTATAATTTTATTATTATTATTTTGCTTACTTGTTAACCTATAAACTGCCCAAAGCCTATAGGATTGGGTTGATCTCTAAATATTGTGAAATAAATGATGTTTCTTGATGCTCTTGTCCTACCCACTCTGAAGCATGTTTTCTTTTTTTTTAGGTTGGCTACCAGGCTGGGAGCAATGGCCAGCCGCTGCCTGTTCAGTACATGAATGATCTGGACAGTGCCTTAGTTCCAGTTATTCATGGAGGGGCATGCCAGCTGAGTGAGGGCCCAGTCATAATGGAGCTTATTTTTTATATTCTGGAAAACATCTCATAAAAGGACTTCATTTTCTTTCAGACCTGTTCCAGCAGCAGTTGTATCTGAATCATTTGCACTTTAAACTGGAAAAATTAAGCTTTTAGTTAACACTATTGTGAGGGGGGGATGGGTGGGTGAGAACAGTTGTTCCATAATTCTGAATTGTCTATGCATTTGTCAACAAACAGGATCAGGGCAGCGTCTATGTTACAAAAAATGGCTATGCTATCTTTGCAGCTAACACACATCTGTTATGAATAGAAATAGAAACCAATAAGGGTCATGTTTTAAGGCAATTGCAGTCATGTATTTTGATGCTCAAAAGAATGCAGAGACTACTTGTGGAATAAGGAAAAGACGTGTCAACATTTAACTTTTGTAGATAAACTTATTATGAAGAAACAATCAAGACCTCCATTCTGACCTCATTCTACTGCTGTTTATGGTTAATTTCTCTAGACATTTAAAATATATTGTTTACATTATTGTGACCACTTTATTGGTCAGAGTACCTCCAGGACATGCTGGGCTATTCTTCAGAGAGGTTCAGAAAGAAAGACATACATCAGGAAGATACCTTTTACATCTGCCCAAAGGAGAAATCTTTCCAAAAATTGTATGTAAATTAAGCTTGCATTTTCTGTGCTTTATCTTTTTCTTTCTTTTTTTGAAGTCTCATTTAAGAATGAAATTGGCAAACCTGCTGTAAATTTTTCTTTTCTTTTCTGCACTTTAGTCTTATTATGCCTTTGGCAGATTTCTTCAGTCTTAAATGAGCAACTACATGAAATTGCTGTTCTTTTCAGCTGATCCTTCTTTGAAAGGAACACACTTTTTAATTTTGTTTGATAGGTGTGTATTCTACTTAAGCGGTCCATAGCATTAACCCTGTACTTTATAATAGCACCACTATATAAAGCTATCCTGAGAATTCTAGCAAGTTTGTCTACTGTTCCATGATTTACTTTCGCTGCAGGTTGGAAAGCTTGCACCTTGTCTCAGTGGAACTGAACTCTGAGCAGACAAGCAGGTTGAGCCTTCTTGCAAAAACATATCAGGCTGGCAGTGACAGTCAGCAAGAGAAAGTTAACATTTTCCTGTTAACACTATATTTCCTGAGAAAACAGTAACAAGCAGAAAGTTGTCAAAAGATTGACACAATAAATTCAGACAGTGCTATCCAAATGAGTAGCTATCATCCATGTGCAAGGAGATAAAAGACTGAGCTTTACTGAATGAAGATTAGACAATGGTTAGCAAATTTGTATTGCAATTCAAGGATGGACAACAGTGGCAGCTATAACAAATTTTTCTCTGTAGATAATCATATACATGAACGTGTAGATTTTATTTTTGAATGAATTTCCTCTGCATCCTTAAATTTGTAAAAAAAAACCCACAGCTGATGCTAAACTACAACTAGAAGAAAAGATGACAAGGGAATTAGATCAAAGCCGCGAACTGAAGGACAGAAAATAAATCTTCTAACAATTAAATGTTAGCCCCATAAAATAGGTCATGTAATGCTAAACTTATATATGTTCAATATATAGCCACGCAAGAGGGAATGGATAGATATTAATGAGCACCTGTGAAATCATGTGCAAAACAAGGGTCTTGCAAAGCAATTTTAAGTTTCTTATTTCTTTTCCTTGCACACAAATTCAAGTTCCTTATAAGCTTTCTCTCCTTCTGCAATAGCATTGTTTTACAGGCTGAATTGCCAAAGTTAATACAATTGCTCTTTACAACTGCTGTAGATCTTACTTTATTAGCTGCATCTCAAGTTTCACCATAGAAGCAAGCTTTTCAGTAACTTAGCTTTGCATTAAAGTTATTGACAAATGGAGAAAGGCTGAACTTTTCATCCCTCTGCAGAAAATCATTTGTTTGGGCTATGTTTGTGCAAAATTCTATTGACTGGTTTGCTTCAACCACAGCCTTTAAATGACTTTAAGATTACCATATTGTTAAGAACCGAGTACTTGTTTAAAGAAAAAAAATGTACTTTTAAAATTCAGTTAACACTGCAAAGACTGCATATTATATTTTTATTTTCAACATGTAGTTTTGTATATTAAATTTATTAAAATTACAACAATGCTGCATTGTCTCCACTGACTTAAGACAGAAATGAATGCTGGCTGCATGGCAGACTTAAGTGTATGTATGAAATCACACACATATTGTGGAAATCTTCTGCAACTCCCTTGCTGGAAGCCATGAAACTTGGAGAAAAAGAAAGATAATTTTGATCTCTAGTTGCTTGTTCTATTTAGGAGGCAGGCGACAATTGTCTTGTACTTTCAGTCCAATTGTTGTGTATCTACTGTATTTGCTGAAGCAAGATAAAAATCTTGATATTTAACAGTAAACAGTTTTATTCCTGCCTTGGTTGACAGAAGAGCTAAAGGAATAAAAATGAGAATTTAAAAAAGAACTATTAACTATCTCACATTTGATACAGGCTCCCCCTTGGAGAAGATGTGCTCTAGTCACACTTGAGCAACATGGATGCATATATGAAAAGATGTACAGTAACTTAAAATCTTCATTGCAGGCAATTTAAAGAGAGATACAATCACAGCTGCTTAACCTACACTTCAGTAAACAAGACTATCCATTTATTCCATGGGTCAGAAACACATCTTAATTGCAGGTTATATAACATGAGCTGCTGCATCATATCTTAATTATACTGCTATTTATTAAACTCTTTTCTCCACACTTACCAACATGTCCTTTTTTGCTCAAGTCAGCAATCACATTAACAAGTACCATTTATGTATTACCAACAATTTTAGCCTCAAGAAAGGTTAAAATAGGTCAGTCTCTTTGTGTATCAGTACCTTCATTCCTAGTAGTAGACTTACAAAGCTTACCAACTCATACTATATGATAGTTATGAAAATAAAGATGTTATGTTTAGTAGTGCATTCACTGAACATCTTTGGTGCTTGCAGAAACTCCATGTAAAGTCCATTCTGCAGCTTTTAGCATTCCTGGATCTAGGTGCAGGGAAGAAAAAGTATAGTTTTATAAATCAGAGAATAATAAAGCAAGATCCTATGACTTAAATAAAAATAGTATCCATTACTGAAATACACTGACTTTCCACCATACAATTCAAAAGCAATTCCATAAAAATTATTCCTTACATGTATCTAACAATGTATCTGTGTTATCACTGCTTAATGGTCGATAGCAGTGATCCACTTGTATAATTTACTTGGGTATTTTTTTAGAGTTTAGTAGTAATGAAATGATAAAAACATACAAGCTAAAAGTATTTTTAAATAAAGAAGGGAACTTACAGATCTGCAGATGAAAAACACTTATTACAAGTTAAAGACTGGACTGAAATCATTTTTCAACTTATAGGGTTACAGAGAAAAGATAAACACTTCTACCTTCAGCAGAATTAGTATTCAAGAACTAGCCAGTTTTCTGTAATTGTCTGAAGATCTTGCCCAGTAAGTGGCTCCCTAAGTCTTACTTTTATTTCTAGTTTGCCTCCAGTAGGCTTCCTACTGTCCAAAACCTTAAGACAGAAAAGACATAATTGAAACAAAACAACAAAATTCCAAGATAATTGAAGTGGCTTTGAACACACTAAAGCATTTTTAGTTATGACCAATGACAATGTGCTATACTGTAAGTTGTTTCCTTCTTTTATTGAAATAAATCATTCAATTTCTCTCTCCACCGTTTTCTATTTTTCCATCTCAACAGTCAAGTTGTTTCTAGCCACTAAATATGTTCAAACTTCTTGACCTTTTTAAAGTATGCCGAAAATACTTATTTGTATGTATATGATGCAATTTTGGCTATGTATAGTTATCAATACATAAGGTAAACAATACAAAGTGAAGGAACAATAGTGCAAAGTTACATGGACAAATTACATCATAGTTTAAAAGGTGTTATTAAAACAAAAATAAATTTTGTATTCAAGCTTTCCCTTCTTTGCAGATTTATGAACAAATATATCAGAAAACTTATTTGGAAACAGCAAAATATCTACTAAAGCATCACATTAGGTGTCCAATTCTATACACAGTATGATTTTGATTTGATTTTCAAGTCAACTTCTGCATTTAGATTGCACAGAAATATGCAGAGACAGATGTGATTAAGAAATGTTGCTCAGCACATAATTCTATCATTCTTGTACCAACACAAACATGGTCTGAAAATTTCAATAGATTTTCTTATCCACATGAAGACATGGATAAATCCTCCAACTATTTTGGAACCAGCATATAGGCCAACAATGGCGAGCCTTTTTGGCACAGAGTGCCCAAACCGGAATGTGCAAGCGCGTACTGGAGCACCAGAAATCTGAAGACCAGCTGGCAGGTGCGCATGCACACTGGCTAGCTGGTCTTTGGATTTCCAGCACTCCGACACCGTGGCATGACAAAGCCGCGCTACACAAAATAGCAGAGATTAAATCGCGTCACTAAAGTCGCGACGTCATCACCGCGCGTCATCACCGTGGGGACAACAGCGCGGCGACAGAAGGGCGTTCTACATACTTCGTTCTTTGCCTCCAAAGGTAGCCCTCCTCCTCCAGCTGACAGCGGCAGCGGGCATGGGGCAAAGCGGGCTGCCCAGCAGCAGCAGCCTGCGGGAAGGGTCCAGCACAGCCACGGGGGGCAGCAGGAAGCCCGCGGGGGGCCCAAGCAGGGCCGACGCTAGCGGCGGAGGAGGACGCGGCAGCGGCGGCGGCTGAGGCTCTCCCGGGGCCGGCGAAGCGGGCTTGCCCGGCAGAGGCAGGCCGCCCTCTTCTTCCTCAACAACATCTCCTTGGATGGGCGGCCGCCGCCACCGGGCAAGCCTGCTTCGCTGGCCCCGGGAGAGCCTCAGCCGCCGCCGTTGCCGCGTCCTCCTCCGCTTCCTGCTGCCCCCCGCGGCTGAGCTGGACCCTTCCCGTGGGCTGCTGCTGCTGGGCAGCCCGCTTTGCCCCGTGCCTGCTGCCGCTGTCAGCTGGAGGAGGAGGGCTACCTTTGGAGGCAAAGAACGAAGCATGTAGAACGCCCTTCTGCTGTTGTCGTGGCGGTAGGGTCGTTTTTTTCTTAGCGCTTCGGACGCCGCAGATTTGCCTCCGCACTTATGTCGGCGCGGATAAGGGCATCGCGGTTTTGTGGTGGAACCCTCCGACACGCACAAAGAGCAGCTGGTAAGGGCGCGCTTGCCCAAAGAGAGGGCTCTACGTGCCACCTCTGACACGCGTGCCATAGGTTCACTACCATGGATATAGGCAAGGATAATGTAAGGGAATGAGGAAAACATGTTATCAATGAACTGCCAAGGATAGAAATCCCATTTTATAGAATATCTTCAGAATACAAAATGATATAAAGAAAATACCATTTTAATACAGTGCTTTTCAAAAAGCTTGGCATTGTACCTCAACGATCTCTCTAATTTCACACTCAGATTCCAATTTGTCAAGTTTCAAATGTGCTGCTCCCACTTGCTTGTCACTCCTGAAAAAGGACCTGAGGAAAGGAAATAATCAAAACCAGAATTAAGCTCCCTTAACAACTGGGTTGGGAAGCAGCAACAACTTTCTATACTCATTCAGGACATGAATTGACAACCTTTGGTTAATTAATTTCTTTGGACTCAATTATAGATTTAACTTTCTTCTAGTTAAAAATAACTAGAAGAAAGCTGACCAAATGCATGTTTTATGCTAATAATGGTCACAGCTTTCTGCCAAATGGATTAGGAGAAATAGATATGAGCTATCGTCCCCCCCCTCACACACACATACAGCTAGGGGCTGGGACTTGATGGAAACAAGCACCTTAGTTTTTTTTATTTAATTAAATGTATATTCCACCCATCTAAATGTCCACTCTTGATTAACTAATATACCATAAAGATTATTCTCTGCCTGTTTTCCTTGAAGCACAGCAGAACTTCCAAAAGTCAACAGAGTCACAGTATGTGTCCCTCTCTTTTTCAAAGAGAACATTTGGGTTCTGTTTCATACAAGTAACTGAATTGCCCTCCCCTGGACATTGAACGCTTACCCTTTGTGAAAAATCTCAAACTTGATTCCTTTGGTTTGAATTGCTCTTCGAAAACCTCTATGATTGCGATTAATGTTCAACTTGAATAGCTGATTATATTCTACAAGTTTAAAGAAAGTTGCATAAAATACCTGAAACAGTTAAAAGGTTCTGGAGTCATTCAGATATCTAGCAGAACATGTAGCCAGTGGTCCAAAAGAAACAGATATCTTGCCTTTGCGTGGCATGACGATGACTTTAGTTCTGTAACTTAAACAATATCCTATTTCCACAGGCAGTTCCCAGGTTAAACAAGGAATCCATTTCAGGAATCCTTGCAAAAGCTGGTATTTTCACATTTGAATTTTCATGTATGACCCAATGAAAGTGCCATGTTGGCTATGCAGAATAATGATTGCTTAAGGGATCAAAGTTATCACGAATTGTATAACCTGGGATCCTGAGCTTCTGGAGTGTACCTTAATTTTACCTTATTTTTTAGCTTAATGTTATTCCATAAATATATAAACATCTGGAATACAAGTGGAGTGACTTCATTTTGATCTTTATAAATCTAAGCAATTTTTAAAAAACATGCTATAGGATTTATTTATTATTAGCTTTCTATGCCACCCATCTTATTAAGGCAATTCTAGGCTACAAGATCTATGCTAAATAGCTGTAAGAATCATAGAACACCTGCTAGAGTCCTATAACCAGTACAAGATCTCAAGCCTAAAACTGAATGATCTCCAGTTAAAAGAATTTCATTTAAACTTTGCTTCTGACATCAACAGGTCTTGGCTTAAATTTTTAAAATGAAAACCTCTCGAAGAGGGTGCCAGGTTAGGAAAGGATGTGGTCAACAATATTCGATTAACAGAGCTGAATGTAAAACAGAATTATCCCTTTCATCTGGTTCTGAAATAACCATTCATTAGAAGGCTCAAATGTAAAAGAAAACCCAAATGCACACACCTGGGCAGTTGGTATTTTTAACCACTGATGTTTTGCTTTTCTGAGCTTGTTCCTAGTTTGGGGGGAAAAAAGAAATACAAGTAAAAATATTTATTTAAGAAGCAACTAAACTAACCCTTACCTCAGCATGATAGATTTGTAAGATTTTGTATGTTTTTATTTTGGAAATACAGCGGCATAAGTAAAATGTCTATAATTCACTGGAGAGGCTAAAAATAGTGACCTGTGAAATGAGAAGTTTCTCATAATCCAGGGCCAGTGGTGGGTTTCAATTTATTTTACTACTGGTTTGCTCGTGCATGCACGCGCGTGCGCTTGCACACACTTCTGCGCATGCGCAGAAGCATCCGGGTGGGTGGAGTCTCCTCCCCCCCCCCCGGGTCACCACTACTGGTTCACCCGATCCCTGGCAAACCGGCAGAAACTCACCTCTCTCCAGGGCTGACTAAGTGCTTCCAAAAACCAGTAAAGGGAGGGAAGCTACTGAACATTGACTAGAGTGCAACCTTATTTTTTTTCTTACATTTCAAATCAAAAGAAAGAAAATATTCTGGCTGGGTGAAGGGATTGTGCCATGAAATATATGGTTGTTCGGTTGTATTTGTAGATAGAAAGAATCTGGAATATGCACACCCTTCTAGATCCTTTAGAATGTATAGGAATAATTTCAGACCGATGTTCTGTTACATAACCCAGCACATGAAAGCCCACATCAACTGAGGGATAGATGGGCAGCAAACCAGATGAATGAATGAATGAATGAATGAATGAATGAATGAATGAATTTCCTGCCAAATGTACACCATCTCTGACTGAAGAAGTGCTTCTCACTCAGGGGCAAAAATGCAAGTTCTGCCTTCTGAGAGGTCCTAGAAAACTTTCTTCCTTCCTTCTCCAGGCCCTCACAATCTCTGACTACTGAGAAAGTTTCCTAACAGCATCACTTGGCTTACCCTATTGTCTTTTTTTCTTTGTCTTTTTCTGGCTGCATCCTATAACCTTGTTTCTTGCTTTCTTTTCACCACGAGTAATCTCTCTTATTTCCAGCTTTGTTTCTTTTCTCAATTTCCCCACTGATGAAGAAAATTGCTTCTGTTTTCCCAAATCTTACTCAGTATTCTCCCCATTTTCTTATGTAATCTGGATATGTCCCAAAGGTGTTTTTAAAAAGGCAACTGGACTTCCTTGGTTTTTTTCCCCTTGAAAATGTTTCTCTCATACAAGAAGCATCTTCAGAAGAAGCTTTTTTGATGAGACGCAAAACATTTTCAAAGAAAAACCAAGAAAGTCCAGTTGCAGGCTGATTCTGCTAACTGTCGACTGCTAGCAGTTGGCAGTTCGAATCTCACCAGGCTCAAGGTTAATTCAGCCTTCCATCCAGTGGTGAAATTCAATTGTTTTTTTACAAACGGTTCTGTGGGTGTGACTTGGTGGGCGTGGCAGGGGAATGATACTGCAAAATCTCCATTCCCACCCCACTTGGGGGCCAGCCAGAGGTGGTATTTGCTAGTTCTCCAAACTACTCAAAATTTCCACTACTGGTTCTCCAGAACCTGTCAGAACCAGCTGAATTTCACCCCTGCTTCCATCCTTCCAAGGTGAGTAAAATGAGGACCCAGATTGTTGAGGGCATTAGGCTGACTCTGTAAACTGCTTAGAGAGGACTGCAAAACACTATGAAGTTGTATATAAGTCTAAGTGCTATTGCTATGCTCATCAGCCTTACCACCTGTCAATCAGGTTGTGGAGGAGAAAAGTATGAATTTGTACTTACTATTTATATTCACTATCCAAAGTGCTGATATTTGAATACCCAGAAAAAATATATATTTAAAAACAATTGCTAAATTTGGTATGAAATAAATACTCAAGAGGCTAACAGAGGCCTTGATTATAAGCTTGATTGTATACTTACTGTATTAGGGTAATGAAATTCAAATTTCACAACAGCATCCAAATCATTAGGCGCTACTCCTGGGTAAAAAGAATAAACCAGTTGAGTATAAAGTATAAGCTTCTTCATGGCAACAGCCATCCCACAGAAAATAATAATTAGTGGATTATCAGGATGTTTGCTTGTTAGATCCAATTTCTTTGCAAATTTTAAGACGCTCAACCTTTACAGATGACATGGAATTATAAAGTTACTGCTAGAAGCAATAACTCTGAGCTACATTTGCACTTGCTGGCTCTGAGCCACTTTAATAAATTTCAGATGTTGTATCCAATGCAGCCCAATTTAAGACATTGCACTTATCTGTGTACTTTTAATATTTTCTTGTCAAAGTAATCCTATTGCAATAATTAGATCAAACCCAACCCCTGGAAGATCATTTTTGAAGGTGGGGGGAGTTTGAACAGGCATTTCAGAATTTAGGTATTACAATAGTTCTTCAATCCCACAAGAGAATTTAGAACTCACCCAAGCAGGAATAGTTTAATATTCATCATCTTAATATTCAACTTTCTTTAAGCTTGTTATCATGAAATTAAGTCAGTACAGGAAAATCCCACTTTTTATTTATTGCTTTTTCTTCCTGACCCACCATATTATCTGAAAGCCCTTCAGTTCCCTAAAGCTGGCTTTTATGTAAGAATATAAAGTTGGCAAGAAGCATTCTGCAGAGTTAGCTATTCTTGAACATGAAATTCAGAGATTTAAAAACAAGTGGGACAAACTTAAAAAGGAAAAAGGTTTCCCCAAATTACATGTTGGCTGTGAATTACCTGCTGGAGCTGGTAGATTGATTCCTCTAACAATGATTAGATGCATTTCTGTGCTACTGAGTTCTGAAAATATTCTACAAAGCAAGTTAAAAGAATATATAAATAACTCAATTTTCTTCTTTACCTTAAGTTTTCTAAATCAAAAGTTAACAGAAGTGTCAAAATCCAAATTATGGGGGGAATCATAACATGCTATGGGCACATTAAACAGAATTGCAGGGAGACTGTCAAAAGGAGGAGATCTGGACACAACATGGATTTAGCTGACAGCTACATAATTTCTTGTTATGCTTCATTCTGCTCTGAAATGCATATTTTTTTAAAAATTGCAGCTTTAAGGTTTAGAAATATCAATACAGAAGGCCATAGAATGCTAGATTGTTTACTCCCACATTTTTCAGAAGGGATTCATACAAGTCATCGAGGTACAGGAACAAGAGTTTTGCAATCTTATTACTGCTCACAGAAGATCAGCCCTTGTTTATCCCTACCTTACAATTTTAAAGGTTCGTTCTTCAAAGTGATGGCTTGGAGGATCTAACCCCTGCTTCTGGGCGAGCTGTAGGATCTCTAGATCCTTTTTACAATGCTGAGTTAGCTTTTCAAACCTGAAACACAGAGAAAGAAAATGGGATGTAGAGTGGAGGTGACCAATGGAAAAGTACATTTTGGAATAGTTTTTATTTCTTATCCTGTACTTGTTTGTTTGTTTATTGGATTTATATGCTGATAAGCATAGAGTTCCCAACTCTCAAATTCCTGGATAGCACTTCAGATAATATCTTGGCTATTGACAGAAACTAAAAGTAATGTTACTAATGCTGTTGAATAACAATCAAAGTGACTCAGGTTTTAAAAACGGATGGATTTGGAAACCAAACATTTAAGACCATTTCACAATAGATATATATTTAATACTGTACTGGGTATGTAAAAAGCTTGGTTGATAAAGGAAAATATATAAAGCAAAGAACTGGATATCCTTGAAAAAAACCTCCTGAAGAAAATTGTTGCTACCTTGAGTTGGCACTGACAGTCCTAAATTGGTTAGAACTGGTGCTCAGCTACAGATTAAGAGAGGAAGTTTATACCAATTGTTTTTCAAACTTGGCAATTTTAAGATGAGTGGACTCCAATGCCCAGAATTCATGCTGGCTGGAGAATTCTGGTAGTTGAACTCCACACATCTTAAAGTTGCCAAGTTTGAAAAATACTGATTTACACAGAATGTACATTCTGTCAATCTTGTAGAAAAGTTATATACATATGAAACCTATTAAAATTACTTCAATATTTTTGGAATAACATACAGCCATTAAATATTTTTATATAGGTTACAACATTTCACTTGGAATATTCTGCAAAATCGGGCATTATTGATGGGGCCATTTTTCAACAAGCAAACGATATGAGAGTTCTCTACAAAATTCTGCAATTTGCTTCAAATCAAATTTCCTATTAGACATTAGTTTAATAAGACACTAAAATTATGTATAGATTTATGGAAAAGCATATGGCAATTAAATACATTTTACAGTCTGTAACATTTATCTGGTAGATTGACTAAACAGAGTTGCAATCAATTGGACAGTTTATCTTAAAGATACTATTTTAATAGACATACTAAAAAATAGTCCCTACTGAGAAAAAGCATCATCTTACAGCATTTTCTCTTTTTCTCAACAGAAAGAAATGCTTCTTTTTAAAAAATGTAGCAGCTTCTATAGGGAAGCAAAGAAGGCCTGCATAAATGTATCTACAATCCAGGTTAATATGCCAAATGCTATGTCCAGTACCATACAAAGCATATCAAGAAAATTTCCCTAAGCTTCATATAGAAGGCAGAAGAAACAGTTTTCTTCCAAACAACAGAAACAAAAACTTGAAACAAGAAAAGAAAATCTCCCAAGTTACATGCATATTCTGCCCCCGATTTTTAATGTTACCACATAACCAAATATCTTGAACTGCAAACCTACCTTGATGTTTCAGTTACATTTCCCAAATGCATAAATTGTTTGGAATACTGCATACATTTCTATTAATGGAAAGTAGAACAAATGTTTGAAATTGATTTGAAAGGAAATTTATCCAGTCCGATGTGCAGAATTTTGGTTTATTACAACCAAGCAATCATACTGCTACATAATTTAGGATTACACATTTAATGATTTCTACCTGCTTGCAAGAAAAGCTAAACACACACATATCCCTCCAACCCCAATCTTTTTTGCTCCCTCAAATTACTCTGAATTTATGAGGCAGTTAAGGGTATATGAATGAAATATGGAGCAAGGATGACACTGTATTGCTGGGTAGTATTTAATCTACTTATAACTTGATAAGGGAGAATGAAGCATCTGATTAGGCTTCTTTTTCTAAAAGTTTGTAAACTCCGCCTTTCCCCACAGCAGGCCTAGCTCCATTTTCTCTACAATTAAATGAGAAGAAATGATTATAGAAAAAGTGAAGGAAAGTGATGGGAAAATATCACTGAAATGGGCTGTAGTTTCTCATGGGATGACAGAATTCCAATCCTAAACAGAGAACAGGATGGCTCATTTCAGACATAATGATAAAACCTAGTTTGCTACCATGCACAAGTAGCAGAACGTTATAATCATGTGGTTTATACTCTTTCATTTTCAGACGTGGCTATAGATAAGGAAACAGAAATGTTTCTTTAAAAAATTGCCAACACACAAGTGAATTTTGACTCTTTGGAACTATAGTTTCTAAAAAGCCAGGCACAAAGTTCATGGTAATTTTGCCTGGTTCAAACAAGCCAAAATTTAAATCAGGAATGCAAAAATGTAGACTCAAAGCATCCTTTTGCAGCATCAGGAACTCAGGCCCTTTGTGGGGAGGGGGATTATGAATGAGTCACCCTTTTTTATTTGCATTTTTGAAGCTTTAAAAAATATTAAGGGTAAACAGACTCACAGAAATGGAACCTAACCCAATCTACTTTTGTAATGCAGCCCTGAAGTTGGTTAGTCTGATGAATCCTTCCAGCTGAAACAATTAGGGCATTCCTGAATTAAACCAAAAGCATTGAGGGGTCCTTGGTGCTCTCTGAGCTTGGCTGTTTTCTGGTGGACATTTCATTACCCAAACTAGGTAACATCATCAGTGCTGAGAGAGAGCAATTCTTGTGGCTCATCATCGGTCAGCGCAGCTGGCAGCAGAGTCAGACAGTGAGGAGGTTGGGGAGGGGCATGGGCCAGTTCTGGAGGCTGGGGAAAACTTGGACAAGGGCTCTGCATCAGAGGCAGAGATGGGGCCAAGGCCGTCTGGCAGTTCTCAGCTGCCTTCAGAGCTAGACAACAGTGAGGAAGAGGAAAAGCTGGAGCTGGAACAGTGTGCGCATGCACAGAGCTGCCAGAGGAACAGCCAAGAAATCATGGTCGACTTGAGAGTAAAGCCACAGGTGGACAATGAATGGCCCCTCCCATAAGTAATAAAAGAGGAGCGAAAGGGGGGTGGGCTTCTGCAGAAAACAATTTGTTTGTTTCAGGAGTGTGAAGATCTGTCTGTGAATCTCAAAGACTCTGTGCCAAATCTTTCCTTGCACAGCACTGCGTTTGGAAAATATTTACATGGCAGCTTTCCAAGCTAGATAAGGTCTGTGATCATAAATCCACATTTGAAAGACAGTTTACCAGGCCTTGCTGAATGTGAATAAGAGGAATTCACATTTGTTTAATAAAAGAGGTTTTGTCGGGACCAGGAATCTGCTTCATGCTTTTTGGGGAAGCTTAGGTCAGAACAGCACCCAAGATCCCTCATTTCAACTACAGCTAAAAATAGTCTCTTTTATTAGTACCAAAAGCATTCCAAAGCAAAGCTGTATGCAAAGGCAAAGACCGGTTCTCCTCTGCCGCCTTTTTGCTTCACTGGACTGGAGAAGTTTGAGGCGAGAAAGGATGTGATTCTGACACCCGAGACTTTCTAGGGAACTACAGTTCAGATCACCTCCACTCACCTCATGCTGGTCTTTCAGGAGACTGATGAGTTGAATGTAAACTTCTTCTACTTTCTGAGAAAGTCTAAAGTCTTCATGATGTATGAAAATAAAATCACCCTCGTCATCCGTAGGAGGTGAAGGCAGCTGTACAGAAGAACACAGAACATGTCAAGAGATTCCCTGGAAAAAGTGTTGCTGAGATAAAGAGAGGCCATTCAGAGGAGAAAGGAAAAGACTGGGGAGAAAAGGTCAACCGAACACTTCTCTTAGAATATCAACTTTGATCTCAAGGGCTCATGTGATACAATGTACAGGTAGTCTTTGACTACAACCCTTCATTTAGCGATGGTTCAAGAGTTACAATAGTACCAAAGAGAGTGACTTAAAAAGGGTCCTTGCCCTTAACAACTATCAGTGTTCCCATGGACACAGGATCAAAATTGGGGCTCTTAGCAACTGGCATATATTTAGAAAGGATGCAGTGTCCCAGGATCATGTGATCTCTGTTTCACAGCTGGCTTCTGACATGTAAAGTTAACGAGGGAAGCGGATGGTTGTACAATTGGGTGCCACTCACTTAACAATAGCCTCACTTAATGATGGAAGTCCCTGTCCCTATTTAATTATAAGTTGAGGATGACCTGTATCTGTTTTCATGGACTAGCAGGCAACACTAAAAAGCAGTGCTACATGACACTGAATGGCTTTCAAAGGCCAGTGATCCATCTAGGGGAATGCTGAGTGACTCCCAGTAATTGAGACAGTGAGGAACTTTGCCTGCCCCATCTTTCCTAAGGTTTTGGGGATAGCATTTTCCATTAGCAATTGTGAAACAATATTTAGATTGACTCCTGAATTGTTGATCAGAAAGGTCAGCAGTTCAGTGGCTTGAATCCCTAGCGCCGCATAATGGAGTGAGCTCCCGTTACTTGTCCCTGCTTCTGCCAACCTAGCAGTTTGAAAGCATGTAAAAATGCAAGTAGAAAAATAGGGACCACCTTTGGTGGAAAGGTAACAGCGTTCCGTGCGCCCTTGACGTTTAGTCATGATGGCCAGATGACCACAGAGATGTCTTCGGACCATGCTGGCTCTTCAGCTTTGAAACAGAGATGAATACCGCCTCCTAGAGTCGGTAATGACTAGCACATATGTGCAAGGGGAACGTTTACCTTTACCTGTACCTGAGTACCTGAGTGTGGAAAGGGTAAGGGATGTTTCTATTATTCTTTACCTTCTCAGCCCAAAATGTTTCAAACTAACTCTGTATCTATAACACTGTACATTTGTGAGAACTTGCAAATAACTGCTATTTCAAGAAACCATGACTTCAAAAATCCTGAATTATATGAGGATGCAACCATTAAATTACCTCTTTCTTCACCACCCAGTTGAACTGTTCCAAACATAGGAACAATACATTATTTTAAACAACAACACATATAGACATTCAAAATAGGCCAGTCTTGCTAACCTTTGAAATATCTACCAATTTGCCATTTTTGGCCATCTCAATTTTTGGATCTAAGCTCTTGGCTGTTCTCAGGTAGGCCTTGGCTTGTTCAAGATCATTTTTCTTCTTTGCCTGAATTGCAGCTTTGAGGTATTGCTTTTTTCTGTTCTCTAAAAATTCAAGATGCTCCTTGGCTGAAAGGAAACAAAAACGGTCCTCTGTTTAAAAAAATGTTTCAGATGCGGGTCTGACCCAAACAACAAACTTTCGTGCTTTTCATTTAATCACACAGGCAAATACACAGAAAACCATTGATCAAATACCATTGTACAAAAGGACGCTGAGGTTACACTGCGCAAGGGTGAGAATAATTTTAACTTTATGAAAGATGACAAATATGTCAAAGCAACCAAGTACATTTTTCACTAAGGGGTCTTTTACTCATTCTGGTTTTTTTTTTAAATAATTCTTATAGGAAGAACCTCCAGTTTCAAAGACAGAAGATAGGGTAGCTATCTTTGGCCTTCATCTCTGAACTTCCCTGAAGCATCCGCTTGGAAGACAGCAGAGGTATAAACCACCTTTTGTTTCTGAGAATCTGCAGCAGGTCTAACCATGGTGCAGATTAGGGTGTAGTACAATTTTTTGTGGGTTCCCCCCAGCAGTGGGATTCACTTACCTTCCCTACTGGTTCGCAAATATGAGTGCACGTGCCGCATCTGTGCATTGGCCTCTGCACATGTGCAGTGCTCATGCATTACGTCGGGGCGGGTGGGGAGAGGCTCCCGCAGCCACCGCTACCGGCTCACTCGAACCGGAAAGAACTGGCTGAATACCACCTCTGGTTCCCCACCCTTTCCCTTTTCAGAACTTTACTGTTTTATACTGTTTTAGGGCATCCACTACAATTTTTGCATACTTCTCAACTTAAAAATTGGGAGAAAACATGTCAGTTGTAATTAAAATCACTCCAGGGCTACAAAGAAAAGGGATCAGGGAGAGTCATATGTGGCATCGGGATTCAAACTGCCCATTTGTTCTAATACATCGGAGCTGTTTTTATTCTCACAATATGGTGTAAACTAGAACAAAAAATAATATGACTGCTGGAGTCAGGTCTCTGCAAACCTTACCAGCTGAAGGGAGATGCTCAGTAGATGGCGATCTCTCTGATGCTATTGCAGAGATAGGCAGGGAATGATCTTTCTCTGAAGTGGAGTCTTCCTGGGTTACAGTAGATTGCACCACTAGCGGCTGAACAATTTGCACAGGTTTTGTAGGTAGCGGGGTGGGTTTGGGGGCAGCTGGAGCCTGTGTGGAAGATTCACCCTACAGAAATGAAATTAAAAGCCATGTGCATGAACACTAAATATAAGAAAATGACCAATAGTGAACACATTGTCCAAAATAGAGAAGCCTCATCCTTAAAATGTGGCCTTGTCACAAAATGATTGAACGCATCCTTCTCCAGTTTAGTTTTAAATTATAATTTTCCAAAATTCCCATAATGTATACTGGCAGGGAATTTCGTAAATTTCAGCTCAGCATGTTTTGGAAGGTGTCAGAGTGGAGAAGGCCAGATTTGGAGTACTCCATTATTCAACATGGGATCGATGAGATTATGAACAAGTAATAGGAACTCAAAATTTAAATCTTAACTGACATTAACAAGGCAAGAGTAATATTCAACCTTAAACAACCACATTTTCATGATCCTCTCTGTCCTAAATCAAAACAAAATGTGCATCAATACATTGCTTAAAGATCTGTAGGATTAAACTAATTTATTTTTCTTCCTAACATTTTTCCGGCAAGTTCAAGGTCGGCTTTTTTTGAACCAACCAAGTGTTTGTGGTTGTGACAGGAAGTCACGTGACGGCAACCTGATGCCGCGAGTCTGACATCCGTGCTCTGGACTAAACTGGTTCTGTTAAGCTCATATTTATTTTAGTAATATACCTCATCATCATCATCTTTGTCATAGGTTGTTTCTTTCTCCTCTTCCATCTTAATCAACGTGTTAGCATTTTCCAGCATTCCAGAAACTGTGCTATGATCATCTATAGGAGACATTCCAGGAATTGGAGGAAATCCTAACAAAATTCAACAACAAGTCTCAAAATAACAGAGGGAAGAAATATAAACCACAAACATTTAAGGAAGTCATGATTTTAAAAGGGAAAGAGTTCCCTTTACATTCAAACATTTCAAGATCTTAAAATTTGTGGATTACAATGATAGCCCACAAAACGAATACCAACAATTAATAGTATCTCTGAAAAAACTCTGACACAAAAATCCCAGCAATTAAGTTGAAGCTGAATTTTAATTTACTCTAAATGGAAATGTATGAATATCAAAAATCAGAATGACATTCCACATCCATTATGTTTATACATAGGACAACTTTCCCATATTAACTATATGGTTTTAGATATGGACAGAATGTTGTTCTGTTGCATAATTTTATTCATTTATACTATAATACTTGTGATCATCCCAGGTAAAAATATTGCAACTTCATCCTCAAACTTTGCAACATAAATGAAATATATCAGCAAAAGTGCATTCTCCAGAACGCCACATGTGTGAAGGGTTATTCACAGTTCTCATTTCCATAAAATCCACAGTGTTCACAATGGTAGAACAGAGGGGCGGATTTGGAATAATAGCAATTTTTACAATTTCTGCCAATACAGTAAGGATAAAGATTCTTAGGGAAGTAAAACTTTCAAGCATTTGTTTGTTGTTAAAACCATTCGCATGATTTAGAGGTGACAACAGGCCATATTTTTCTGCACATTTCATAATGCTGTCTCAGTCTCACAACAATCTGCTGAAATATATTTGGCACATAGAAAATGTTTATGCTAGGATATTTCTCACTAGGCACAACCCTGATAGTTACCCACTTACCAGGGGGGACCGGTAGTTCAGCAAAGTTCACTTTTCTTCCTGATTTATGTGCTTTTATGGCATCTTGATATTGCTGCAATCAGATATGTTGTTTAGAGAGAGAAAATACTTATTTATTCCTCATTTGCTGCCAGAAATCAATATGTCTTTGAAAATTCTCTTGGAACAAAAGAGAAGAGTATGTCTTATAGAGATGCATGCACATATTAGGTACATAAATATGAATTGTGTGTTCAGATTGGTAGAAAAATGCTGTATTTAACTTTGAATCATGAAGTTCTGGTTCATTCAGGGATTCATTGAAACACACAATTTGACCATGTAACTTTTGCATGAACTCTATTTAAAAAAACACTTATGTTACACAGTACACAATTGTCAATGGCTTTTTTGGCAAAGAATTTTAACCCATGTCTTTGTGATTTAATTTGATGTGTCCTTATACCTGCTTATTATTCAGAATTAAGTCCCACTAAGTGCAATGGAGCTTACTCTTCCATAAAGGGGCAAACTATTCTAGTTCAGTATGAAAGCACATTTTCATACCATGTTGTGTAGTGTTGTACAGAAAACAAAGGAGCCAGGTTTGTCTAGTGGTTAAGATGCTAGAATGGAGGGAGATGGGAAACCTGAATCCCACTTCCCTAGGCAAGAAAGCCAGCTGAACAATCTTAAACAAGTCAACAGGTCAGTCCTAGGAAGATGCCAGACCTGCTGTACACAGGCAGTGCTCAATTTATGTTCATTCACTCAGTAAACTTTCAAAGTTATGATGATGCTGAACAAATGGTTTCCCTGGAAAGTCAAAGGGGAAGCCAGCAGAAAAATCTGCAAGTCCCTGGGGTAAGTCTCTCCCACCACCATACCCTAGTCCAGCCCTTTTTGGTTTCAACTGTTGCTGATTTGTACTTTTCCAACCGCTACTGCGCGGCTTTTCTAGCACTGTTTTGGATGCTGCTTAAACCTTAATGGCCCTTATATATCCCCATACACCCTCCCTGAGCCTCACAGTGCCCTCCTCGCACCCTTATTGAGCCTTGTTCAATCCCTTGCACTCTCTCACTGTGCCCCTCTTACACACCCTTGCTGTGCTATTTCACATCCTTCTGAGCCCTCCCCAACACTCATTGTGCTTTTCCTGCAACCTTACGCACCCCCACAAATTGTCCATGAGGCTTGCCACACCTCCCTCCCACTCTCTTGCCCTCCCGTACCTGGCAGCAGCCATTTAACTGCCTGCATGCTTTGCTTATTAGCCACTTGGAACTTTCAATTTCCTGTGGGCTTTCCCACTGACTTTGTTTTGGAAGGCTGACAGGAAGTTGCTTTGCTTAACAACCATGAAATTCAGTTAACAAAAGCCACCTGGACTGCAGGAATGGTGATTTCTGAGCGATACGGTTGTGCTTTATAACCATATTGTTTAGCGACAGAAATTCTGGTCCCAATCATTTGCCATAAATTGAGAACTGCCTCCAGTTACAGTTTAAGACTTTGGATAATTCAAGGTCGATTTGAAGTTAAAAATAAAATAAAATCAGAAAACAACCTCTCAATTATATTTTGGTGAAAAGGTGCTAAATCTATGCCTCACAGGAAAGACATTAGAAACGGGGAACTATTGCTAGCATCAATTGAACCCCACCCTTATTTTTATTTTTAACCTTGGCTATTCTGTCGTGCATCCTACTTTTCCGGCCATCACCATTTGCTTTGGCTTGAGTTGCTGCTGACTTGTACTTTTCCAGCCTCTCATTCAGAGCTTCTAGCACCGTTTTTGGCTGCTGTTGGGAACCTATGAAATGCATGCAAAAAACATACCATAAGAGCACAGTCATGGAATGTGTAGCTCTTTATTTTTCTGTAATCCAACCAGTATTACTTATTGATAGAAAAAAGCTAAAAGAAGCTTTACTTTTTTGCAATACGTTTATTTTAAGGTTGCCCTTAAAGACAGCCACAACAACCACACCCACAACAACAGCAAAGCAACTGTGTTTGCAATTTTAATACTATAGCTAATTATATCTGTAAGACACATCTCACCTGGCTCTTCGTAACCTTGAAAATCCGGTTTAGTTACAAGCTGACAATTTTCCACAGGTACAGATGGAGTTTGTATTGAGGGAGACTGCACGTCTTCTGTACTTTCAAGTTCTGAAAAGAGCATTTATAAAGACCAAGAAAATATCTGGCTACATTTCATAATAAGCCAGGGCATGATAAATTTAGTTTAATTGGAGCACAATTTAATTAGACCCCAAGCAAACAAATGAGTACTAAGAATGCCACAGATTAAAACAGCCAACCTAAGAGCTATCTATCAAATATCCAAAAAATCCTTTTAACTGAAAATAATTTTAATAATTTGTTGGCTGTCCAAAAAGTGACAACTGGATGGATGCAAAAAAGAGGCAATGGATTATATCTGTTTACTAGGAAAACCAAAAAGGTATATTTATTCAAAACAAAACAAAAATAGAGGCAAGAAACGAGCACACCTGAGTTATGAGATTACACGGCTTGAGCAATTCAAGGCATCCAGATTTAGGCTTAAGCAGATCCACAAATAATAATAATACAAATGGTCCACAAGAAAAACGGCATACAGGTAGTCCTCGGTTTATGACTACAATAGAGCCCCAAATGTCTGTTGCTAAGCCAAGCAGTTGAGTTGGGCCCCATTTTATGACTTTTTTCACCACAGTTGCTAAGTGAATCATGCAGTTGTTATATGAATTTGGTTTCCCCCATTGACTTTGCTTGTTGGAAGCCAATTGCAAAGGTCACAAGAGGTGATCAATTGAGATTCAGGACAGTGCAACTGTCATAAACACAGGCCCGTTGCCTAGAGCCTGAATTTTGATCACTTGCTGCAACAGTTGTAGGTGTGAAAAATGGTAATAAGACACTTTTTTTCAGTGCCATTGTAACTTGGAATGCTCACTAAATGAATTATTGTAAGTCGAGGACTAGCTGTTACGGAAGCAACATTAATCGGGTTCCAAAAGAAAGAGGATTGAGAATCATGTAGAACTTTTTGCAAGTCTTTTAAGGACACATGTGCAATGTGTACAGAGTAACCTAATAAAATAGATGAGAAAAAACCCATATTTGCTTCCAGAGTCAATTTTTAGGTATTGGAAAACAAACTTTAAGGTATTGGAAAATTTTAAACCTGAAAAGTCAAAGCCTCCGTACTCTTGGGGTTTGCATACCAGGGTATCAGAAGGTTTTGGGCTGCAAAGAGGCCTACTGCCATTCTTCATACTTTATCCAAGAAGAAAGAAATTATTTCTTACTTTCCAGGGCAGGAGGCATATCCCTGAGGACTACAGGCTGCCCATTATCCAAGGCTTCTATAACCAGGCTAAATTTCTGAAATATAAAAATAATGTCTCGGAAAGTTAAAAGATGTAATATACTCTTTTACCAAACAATTCACAAGGCAGTAATTTCATATAGGACCCCAAAATATTTTCAGAATCCTAAAAAACTACTTCCATTTAAAGTAAAACATTCTTGAGCTTCTACTCTTCTGAGTGACAAAGATATAATGCTTAAAAAAATCAGAACAGAAACAATATGGGCTTTTAAAAATCAATAAATTTCACAATTAGCCTGAAGTCTTATTTTTCCTCTCTCTGCGATACTGAAGTTAGACCCTATAATTTATGCCTACCACAGGTACATCTATCTTATTTCCTAGACTATCATTGTAATTGCAAAAAATTCTTAATTATATCAAGTCTAGATAATGTGGGCAGCTGAAAAGCTGAAAGCCAAGTGAAACACATACTTCTAATTTGGATAAATTATTCCGATTCCATAACGTATTACTGTATCTGAACACCATATAGATTTTCTAACTTTCATTTTCATGATTCTAACATTTTATTTCATTGTGGGTTTATTTTATTTGATTTCTATAGCCACCCATCTCAACAGGTGATTCTGGGCGGTAGTGGTACTAATACATAAAGAAGAAATCATTTTAAAGCTGGGTTTATACATTGTGCTAAGCCGTAATATAGTTTGCCTGGTTTTAATTTAATATAGTTCTGATTAAATCCATTTGAAATAAACTAGGCTTATTCAATTAATCATAGATGAGCAAAGGTTAAGCAAATAATAGCTTAGTGCATCTCTGAGCTCAGTTCTTGGATCACAATTATACGTAGCCATAGTGGCTTTTAGAAAATATGGAATATTTAGATACAATGGATTCAAATCCTTCAGCCAGCTCTATTTCACGTACTGTAAACAGTAGAACCTCTGGTCACAACTATAATTCGTTCCACAACTTTGGTCACAACCTAATTTGGAAATTTGGCACTTACAAAAAATAGTGCGGAAGGGGAAATTGGCTGCGAAACAAAAATTGTGAATTTTTTGGTTGGAACCCGATTTGGTCGTGGTCAGAAGCATTAATGGCCAGAGGTTCTACTGTATAAGGAGATCCTTGGGATTTCAATATCCAAGTAACATAAAGTTGCTCAGAGAAGAATAAGTATTTTATTGCAGTGGTCTCCAAGTCACTGCTGTCCAGAGTTGTTGAATTACCACCCAAAACAGGTAGCACAGCCAATCAATCAAACAAACAATCAAACAAACAAATCATTCTCAACTGGGCGTGAGGGGTTCTGTAGCCTAGATTATTTTAATATCCAGAGGGCATCTAACTGTGGAAGTCAGGGAAGAATGCAAGACTCAAAAGCCCAACACAAATTCTGGTCTGATAAAGCCACCTTGATTTGTTGATTAATGAAGCCTCACCTTCCCAGTCCTCATGTATTCTTTTGCCTTCTCAAGGTCCCCTTTCTGTTTAGCTTTCAATGCTGCTAATTTGTACTCCTTCTCTCTTGTCACAAGCAGTGCCCGTGTGTCAAGATGTTTGGAATCTGAACAACATAATAAAGTCAGCCAATAAAACATCTCCTATAGAAGAATAACCATTTTTGGCCCTCGCCCCCACATCTGGAACAGAAAAGCAGGAACACGCTTATTTTTGAACATCCTGTACGCAGAATGGGTTCCTGATGAAAAAGCATCAACTATAAAACTACTTACCATTTTCCAAAGTAGCTTTTGTTCCTAGGTCATGTGTGTTTACATCCTGATCCTCGACAGCAGTTCTGTTTACAGACAACTGCTGATCACTGGGATCTGTCAATTTCTGGGCTGCTGAGAGGCCTTCCACGCCTTCCTCCTCAGGTAATGGCACTTCATCTTGATCAGTTGAGCTTTTAGGCAAGTCACTCTGAGGCGTGGCCTGTGGCACAGATGAAGAGCTCTTCCCAGATGCCACAGGAGGTGGCATTTCTTCTTCATTCACTTTTTTGCCATTCTTCAACGCAGTCAGCATGGATTCCAGTGTCTAGCAATTGCAAGGCAACACCAAATGATAAGTTTAACAACTCTTTTTTACAGATATCCTAATCAAGCTCATTCATTATAGACATACTGGCAACATATTCCACAGAGCTAATAAAAGAAACATATTTTAAAGCACCTCAAAATAACTGTAGAAATGTGTAGTTACAAAATTAAGGAAACTTTCTCTTCTCAGTTACATGTGTATCAATTTTCTTAATATATCCCCATCAACATATTTGGGAGTTTCTAAATGATCAAAAAATATAAATTGTAACAAATCAATTAAAACAGAAGTGTTTTTTTTATACTTTTATTCTTTAGTTTGTGACACTTGGCTAAAAATACCTATAAACTATTTGAATTCAAGACAAATGTTTAACATTTACCCTCAGCTAATTTTAGATTATATTTTCCCCCAAATAGACACACTGATTCTTTTAAAAATGACTATATTGTGCCTTTTACAATGATTTTTAAAGGTTAGCTAAATATCCAGAATTTATTTATTAAATTTAGCTTGCTAAAGGAAATCATTGTCTAAGATAGTTTTTACTTTATGCAACAAACATTAAGAACTATATGTAATTTATTCCCCCAACTTTAATCTGTACCAAATTTTAACAGAATATGATTAGCATCTACATGATGCTCTCTTCTTAGCACATTCTGTGGTCCTCCTGGCTTGTTTGAACAATTCCTCCCAGGAAAAATTCAGCATGTCGGTCAATATAATCTGACATACCTTGAGACCTCGCTCGTATCGTCGCACTTTGGCATTTTCACCAGCCTCCTTTGAGTTCAGTATTGCTGTCTTGTAAATAGCTATCCTGTCTTCTACCGTCTTCTGCAATCCACTGGAAACAACAGGAATCATCTCGAAGAAGAAAATAAAGAGAAAATAAAGGAGGCAAAAATAAAATCAAACGGGCCACTCAAGCATCCATACGAAACTGTTACTTTGAACATGGACAGCTTGGACATCAGACTTAAAACCAAAGATCTTGAACAGAAGAGCATTTGTGTCCCAGCACCTCCGGGCCCTTTGCCCAGAGAAGCTGCAGATGGTGGGCGGGTACCTCTGGAAATTATGCAGACACAGGATAACTGTAGGGAGAATTTAAGGAATTGGAAGTCTCAGCCATTTCAGGGAAAGGCTGGACAGACAGTTATTTAGAGTATAAAAGGACTATTCTTCCCTGTAGAAATGAGGGTGCAAAGCAGTTCTTAACATTATGTCTACTTATAAAATTATTTTCTTCTACTCAAGCACTAGTCATCCAAGAAGAACCAGTAGCAATTACAAACATTCTGCCAAGAGACTGATAGTGTAAGTAAATGTCAGCATCACTGCTTATCATCAAAATTGATAGCAAACACATCTCACAGGGTAGTTCAAAGGGAAAACCACCACTGTCACACCAGAGGAAACACATGAACAGAAGAGACTGTCCTGAGATGATAATCTTCATTTATATTGCCTACAGACTGCTTGTAGGCTGACTAAGGGGCCCTTAGTCATACTTATTTGCAACCCTCCAAAAGATGTGCTCTAAACTATTCAGACAATATTGCTTTTTATTATTCTCTCCTTTGAAAATGTTAATGATTTTTGAAACTGCCTTAGAACAAATGCCAAAGGCTACAACAAGGCTATCTTCCAGCACACGAGGCAGAAATCTTTTAAAAAGGAACAGAACATCTCACGCCCTTCAGATGTTTTGGACTGTAACTCAATTAGCCAAAGCAAATATGGCCAGTAACTGAGAACAATGAAAACTGTATCCAAGGATTGGGAATGTATTTATGATATGAATACACTGAACAATTTGGGGTAAAGCAGGTGATTATATTGTTCCTTTCGGCCAGAGTTACCTGTGTTGGCATATCAGTGTGATGCTCTGTGGTTATAGGAGATGTTCCCGTTGTTTCTGTCTCTCTCTCTCTGGTTTCTTCTCCATGTTCCTCTCCCAGGACTTCCTGTAACTCTGCCTAGAATAAGGACCATGGCAGTTATTGCTACAAAATAGCTATTGCTGTTCCATGTTAAAATGAACTACAGAAAATTTAATGTATCTTCCCACACCTAGTGCCCTATAATTCCTAAATAGCAGGAGCAATAAGAATACACGGAAATAAAGACTGTCTTAAGTGCCACTGATGGATGAATTTCTGAAGTAAAAAATACTTTATTTCAGAATTATAAAAACCAATAATAGCAATAGCAATAGCAGTTAGACTTATATACCGCTTCATAGGGTTTTCAGCCCTCTCTAAGCGGTTTACAGAGTCAGCATATGGCCCCCACAGTCTGGGTCCTCATTTCACCCACCTCGGAAGGATGGAAGGCTGAGTCAACCTTGAGCCGGTGAGATTTGAACCGCCGAACTGCAGCTAGCAGTCAGCTGAAGTGGCCTGCAGTACTGCACCTTAACCACTGCACCATCTCAGCTCTTTTATGATATAAAATGATATACGTATCATATACAGGCAATCGACTTATGACCAACCATTTAGTGACCATTCAAAACCACAATGGCACCGATAAAATTGACTTGCAATCTGTCTTCACTCTTACAATCGGTACAGGAACCCCAGAGTCACGTGATCAAAATTTGGGTACTTGACAAGTGGCGTATCTGTACAATGGTTGCAGAAGGCAGAGGTCACGTGATCTCCATTTGCAACCTTCTCAGCTGACACGCAAAGTCAATGGGGAAAGCCAGATTCACTTAATGACTGAATAGCTTGTTTAACAATGGCAGTCATTCGCTTAACAGCTATGGCAGAAAGGTCATAAAATCAGGCATGACTCAATTAATTGCTTTGCTCAGCAATGGAAAACTCTTGTACCGGTTATAAGTTGAGAACTACCTGTAATATGCAACTAGTTAATTTAACTAGTTAAAAATTATGTTAGTTAAAACCTGGTATTTGTCATGGGAGGCAAGGGGGAAGCATTCCGGAATGATTTTTTTTCTAAATTCAGTGAAATGTGTTATTTAAAGGCATCTAATAGATTTTTCACTAAATTATGAATCGGTGCAGCACATTCCTTTATGAATGCTAATCACAACCAACAAAACAAAGTACCACAATTCAGCACACAAAGAGAACTACCCCTGCATTAATTGTATATAATCTTAAACAGAAACCTGGCTGCAAAATTGAACTGTAGATGTGCCACTTCTTAAAGCTGCAGCTAAGAATAGTTTTTTTCTTGCAAATTCTAGCCTAGGCTCTCAATCATGATAAATTTATGTCAACATCTTTGGCTACATCTTTTCTTCAGAATTGTATCTTGACAAATATTTTAATTTGTTGTAGACATATTAAGTATGGAAAAAAGCTTAAGCACAACACTACTTTCATATTTTCAATTTCCTATACTTTTGCATCCTTATTATCTTCTGCAGAGATATGAAAGGATAGCAAAGTTTGTTTCATATCATAAGATGGGTTTGCTTGTTATGAAACCAAACAGAAATATTTTTCCTTAAAAAAACCAAGAAATCAATTTACTATTCCTAAAGCACACAAGATATTATATATTTCTATTGTACACATCCATGTGTATCATTTCTGTCCTCTGACTCCCAAAAATACCATTTCAGAAGACTAATTTGATGTGATACAGTAGAATGTTTTAATACCATAGCTTAAAACAAACCAGAATTTCTTGCATTTCCCTCTTAATACTCCTCAAATGCAATATTTGAGGCAATACAGTACATATTATCAAGGGGCAAAGGGGCTGCAGAAAATTAAAATAAAAAAATCTTAAGGAAAGGAACTCAACATTTATAGTTACAAAAGGTAATTCCCATAAAAAGAGCCGAAGTGGCGCAGTGGTTAAATGCAGCACTGCAGGCTACTTCAGCTGACTGCAGTTCTGCAGTTCGGCTGTTCAAATCTCACCGGCTCAGGGTTGACTCAGCCTTCCATCCTTCGGAGGTGGGTAAAATGAGGACCCGGATTGTTGGGGGCAATATGCTGACTCTGTAAACCGCTTAGAGAGGGCTGAAAGCCCTATGAAGTGGTATATAAGTCTAGCTGCTATTGCTATCATATCCAATATTTCTTATAAGCATCTTGGTACATTCTCAATGAATTTCGCTTCAATTCTCATAATTTTTCCAACCAACATGACTGCTTTCTCTTCTGGCTGCAGATTATAGGATTTGAAGTTTAATTTTGCCTGAGAAAAATGGTATGAAATGATGGTTCCTCTTTAGAACTAGAGGGGGGATAAGCAGTCTTCCAGCAGACTCCCATATATACCAAAAGTTCGGTATCTTCCTCCAGACCTTCATCATCATCATCATCCATGTCCTTCATGCACTCAGCAGCCATCTTTTCTATATGACCCATGGGCAAAGGGGCTGCAAAAAATTAAAATAAAAAAATCTTAAGGAAAGGAACTCAACATTTATAGTTACAAAAGGTAATTCCCATAAAAAAAGAAGGGAAAGATCGACAAAACAGCAGTTAAAATGTGGTACACAAGCAAATATTCTTAAGCTTTTCCTGTTTGTCCTTACATTTTCCTTTTGGTTTGTTTTTTCCAGTAGGCAAATTCTCTCCAGTAATAGCCGCTAGCTCAGCTTCTAGATCCCCATCGTCTTCTAGATCTAGTATCATCTCTTCAGGATTGAACTCTATAAAAAGACCCAGCTGTTGATCGGAAAATAATAACAGGGTTAGTATCCATATTGCACAAATGTCTATGCAGAATACATTAAATTGGTAGCACTGCTTCTAACCTGTTTCATCCAATACCGGTATACATTTCACGAATAGGGACTCTATAACAAATACTATCCACTTACAGAGTTCAATGACATTTTATAGTAACATGAATTCTAAATTGAGATTTGAAAGATATAATATTTGAATAACAACCTTCCTTCTAGGAACCAAAAGTGACATATACTTTCTTCTCCCATTATATTCTGTGAGTACACCTTAAACTAAGAGATATTTGACCCCAAATTATCCATTTACGGCAAGTGGCAATTTGGGATTAAAATTCTTAGATTCTCTAATCTAATGTTCCTTAAAATGGAACAGGTTCTGGAATTTGGTTCCTCTCCACTACCAATTCATTCTTGCCCATCAGTATGTGTGTGCGTGTGTGTGTTCACACACACACATATGTGAGATGTTTTGCTTCAATTATTTCTAGTTTCAACTATTCAGAATCAAGAAGCAAAAACAATTTGACTTTCAGTAAGAGTTTGTACTCTTATGTCTGTGATCTCAAACTTAACAACTATTTCTAAGGTCTTTTTGTTCTCAAATTCTGGAGTGAGAGATGTCTGTTCAAGTGGAAAATCTGTGTAATTTCCTTCTTTTTGCAAAGAGCTTAAATAAATATTAATATTTATTTTAAAATTCCATCACTTCCATTCCCCACTTATATAATGAATATAATTACCAACACAGAGAGCACCAAGGACCCCTCAAAAAAGAGAGAATAGAAGAAATGTGAACATGAGGTTTACCCTGGATTATCACCCATGCTATGATCTGGCACCCAGTCCATATTGTACCATTAAATGGTTTTTTTACTTGAGTCTGCTATATTATACAAAGCAAAGAGAGTAAGATAATTATCTTTATCCATCTCAGGACCACAAAGGAAAAGGAAGTTCAAGAAATACATTATATGGTTAACATTTTACAAATCAACCCAACACTCCTATGTGTTCTAGAAACACACAAAAAGATCTGCCTTTGGAACTCAAAAATAAGGCAATTGAACTACATATTCCAGCTGGATGCAGACTTCATTCATTATGGCAAAGGACAGGTATAAGCTAAATGCTGGGACTACAATTTCCAGAGAGTTAGTAGGAATTGGTTATTCATATTCTATGAAATTCTTTATAATATAAACAGTCTAGCTTCCATTCATTTTTAACATTTGTATTTTAAGTAAAAATAAAAATATCAAGTTTAGGAAACTCTACTCCTAAATGATAGAGGCCTTATTTAAAAAACAGCTGAAATAAATTCTTAGCAATAGCCAATACTATAGCTTCAATCTGAACTACTAATGCTGATCGAAATCCAAATGCTGAGTTAAACACACTTATGTTTATTAATTCAATGTCCTTAAATGAGTGCCTAATTTTTCTCTTAAGATTTACAAATTGTTTATTTCCTTGTTTTAAGTTTGCAATAAGACTATGTCTCCCTATTACCTTATTTAAATAACCTCTAGAAGAATAGAAGATCTATCTCCCCTGTGCTACTTTACCCTCCACTTGGGTGCCCGGTATTTTTGCAAATCATGCCTATTAAAAGGATGAAATTTAACTATTCTCTTCTTTTCCTCTTTCATAAGATCAGATCCAATAACACTTGAGCATTTTTACTCCTCCCTATAATAATACCCATTAATATGGCTATTTGTTCTGCTTGTACCACTCAAAACAGGCTATTCAATTTCTTACAAGGCAGTTTAGAAAGCTACTCTGAACTTTGTCTACATGTATAGTGGAATTGTTTTCTAAGCAGCCACAAGTTTCTTGCAAAAAATGTGGCTGCTTTAATGAGTCAAAGAGGTATTTTCCCCCTTTAGCTGCATATTATGAACAACTGTACAGGTAGTCCTCAATTTACGACCACAATTGAACCCAAAATTTGTTGTTAAGTGAGACAAAGTGTTAAGTGACTTTTCCCCCCCATCATACGACTCTTCTTGCCACAGTTATAAAGTGAATCACTGCAGCTGATAAGTTAGTAAGTCGATTGTTAAGTGGATCAAATCAAATCAAATCAGATCTGGCTTCCCTATTGACTTCGCTTGGCAGAAGATCACAAAAGGAGATCACGTGACCTTGGGACACTACAACAATCATAAATATGAATCAGTTGCCAAGTATCTGAATTTTGATCACATGACCACAAGGGGGCTGCAATAATTGTAAGTGTGAAAAAAGATAAGTCACTTTTTTTCAGTGCCGTTGTAACTTTGAACAGTCACTAAATGAACTGTGATAAGTGGAGGACTAGCTACATTGTATACTGTACTGTATGACAAATGTAAAAAAAAAAGCCTGATGGATTTGATTTCACAGATACATTGTTTCAGGCATTTTTTAAAAAATCCTTTCCCTTCTGATTACTGAAGGACTTTGTTTTTATAAAGAAATGATCAATTTAATTCCACTACTTTGCTAAGTCAGGAAGTTATAGTCAAATTTCTATAAAATAGCTGGCATTATTTAGATAACAAAGGCAACCACCACCTTAGTGCACTAGTAGCAACTATTGTCAATCACAAAATTTATGAAAACAAAGAATAGATTCAAATCAGTAATCATCAAAATTTCAGTATTTTTTTTTCATATTTTAAAGAACAGACTGTCCTCTGAATTAACAACCATACCCAATATTTGTGGTTTAACTTTTTTTTTGTTAAGAATCTAGGATATCTTATAAGAAAATAACTCAGACCACTCCACAACTTTAACAAGAGAAAATGTTATGAACCACTTGCTGGGCTTTGGGTCAGATTTGATGTAAATCTAACAAAAACCTGAAATTGCAAAAGGCTGGATGCATGAATCTCAGTCAATTTGTGTCTCTTACCAGTACATAAATTTCTAAAAATTTAAATGGTGGGTTATTGAAGAAATCTCTTACTTCTTAAAACATGAGGCCCTTCAAGTCATCTCCGAATTATAGTTACAAAACCACACTCTATGTAAAGGAAATCATCTTTAACTGATACACAGCAAAAAGGACTAATAGAAGAAATATACCTGTTTTGCGGCAGCTCCTGCCTGACCCTTGGCCTGGGGGCTTTTCCTGGGTCTTCTACCAAGCATGCTGGTTTATCAACAGTCAACAAAGCCAGATTGCAGAATCCAGAAAGTTAAAAATTACCTGGAGACAATGAGATTCAAATGTAGCAATATATATTTGCAAGAACACCATATAGACATTCTCAATTTAAAACCAAACCAAGAGCATCCTGACTGAAAAAAGCCATCAAGATACTAGAGTGCTGCCATTCCCACTTTTAGATCTTAATTCTAAAATGTACATATGGTTAACTCTGTTTTCTTAGTACAAAAACAGAGATGTGCATCATTGCTTCTAGAATATACATATGGCTTGAATTTTCTTCTTCTAATAAGGATAGAAAGCCAGAATTATTTTTTTAAAGATCATGATTGCATAACAAACCCTAAAACAAAAAACTCCCATACTCCAAACTGTTTACAAATCTAATGAGTAATATGGAATAGAATATTTTCAGCCTTTGAGGATTGGGGAGTGGACAATCAGAAGCAAGACTATACTTACAACAGAACATATTTGTTTAGGTTAAGAACTCAGGTCAATGTCAGAATACCTTATTTTTAAAAAAGCTAGAACCCCAATGATCATGTATATACCGTGGTCTTGGTTTTCCGTTTATACAGCAGGAAGCAAACCCTGTTACTTCCACAAAAGCATCATCAAGTTATTTTTCAGATAGGTTGGCCTTCAACTTGCATAATTCTATGTCATCTTGGAGATTACAGCCATCAAAGGCACCAAGTTCTAAGGAACTGCTTATTGCCTCCAAAATCCATTCCAAATTCATTCGGGCCCCACTTAACCCCTAGACCAGTGGTTCCCAACCTTTTTTTGGCCATGCCCCACTTAAGCATCTCAAAAATCCTGATGCCCGTGACATATAATTCTTACTTTACTCAAAAAGTGAACTCTACATGCGCGGAGGAAGCCTAAAAGGCCATTAACTTGGTTTAAACAAGGTTTAAATACCCCCCCATTTAAAAATCAAATCGCCCCCACGTTGGCCACCATTGCCCTAGACCTTCTGCATGGAGAAAGAAGGGGGCCACTGCCGCTTCTACAGGGAAGACAAAACTTGAGTTCAAGCAGCCTGACCTGCCCTGGCCCACTCCCACCTGCATCACCAACGTACCAGATGACTTGCACCTCTGCAACACCCAGCCGTGTCTTCTCAAGAGGCAGAGCCCCTGTTCCTATCAGCTGACCTCAAAAGACAGGCCGATTTAAACAGTAAACAATAACAGAGTTGGAAGGGACCTTGGATGACATCTAGTCCAACCCGTTTCAGGAGGACCTTTTCTCCACGGTCAGATACGCCCAAGCAAGCGCGCACACGTGTGAATCCACACACCCAGCCGACAAAGGGACTCAGCAGCCTGCTAGGGGGCTTAAACCCAAGAACAGCGAGCCGCTGCTTTCAATTCATAACAAACCTTCCCACTGAGCAGCAGGAGGAGGAGGAGCAGATAGCAACTGCTTTCTCTCGGGCTCCAGGGAGATGGGAAGGCGTCCTATTATCTCCCTTCCACCAAGGCAAGCGGCCCGGGGAGGGCGGGAGGTGGGGTGGGACACTGCTCCACCTCCTGCCGCAGCCGACGGGCTGCCCAGCGGAACAGGCAAAAAAAAAAAAAAAAAGGCCCCGGCGAGACGAGCGCCTCCCCTCCTACTTCGGACTCAGCTTGGGGCTGCACCAAGGGGCCCCGCAACGCGCAGGCGCGGAGGTTTATTCATTTTAGAGAGCGAGCGAGATGGAGGCGCCGAAGTGGGCGGAGCCTGGGCGCGCGAGGCAAAACAGGGGACTGTAATAATTGACTCCGAGGCCGAAGCAAGAGGGAAAGACAGGGGGGGGGGGGGAAGAGGCGTGGCTGAAGTACTGTTTGGCTTTCGGTGAGGTAAACGTGTAGCTCACTCTTCCAAATAACCAGATGCTTGGACTTCAACTCCCATCATCCTTCAGCCGAAACGGGTTATGGGAGTTGATCGAAAACATCTAGAGCAGGGGACTCCAACCTTGGCAACTTTAAGACTTGTGGACTTCAACTCCCAGAGTTCCTCAGCCAGCAAAGCCTAGACCCAGAGGACGCCAGGTTGGGGAAGATCGTTCTAAGGGCTTTTTATGTTTCTATAATTATAAATTCTACAATTATTTAGCAACTCCGGTTGATTTTTTTTAATGATGTTTCTGCCGCAGAGCGGGAAATCAAGTCTGAACAGCCACTTCTGAGACTTCAGACCTCTAATAAAAGTAACTACTCAAAAGTAGGTACTATAGGCCCAGAATTGGTAAGGCCAGAAGATGATGGTTGGTTCTTTCAGGCTGTCTGAAATAAAAGCAGCCCTAGATCTATCTTGTAATGGAAACTGGCTTTGCTCACTTGAGTTTATCTTTACAGTGACAACTGATGCTTTTGATCCTCTTCGTATTTTCTCCATGATACACTCTGGTTTTATTGCGATCTTCATTGGGTTGTGCTAAGTCATCATGTAACTTAAGTATATACAGTATGACGCCATCCGCAATGGTGGCAGAGCAAGATTTATGAAGCATTCAATTTTTAATAATTTTATTTAAGATGATTGTTTCCAGATAATGCAATGACTCACTACAAATGGAGATAATTGCTGGAGGGCCATAAAATTCTCCTTTATTTCATATTATTTTATTCAATGTGTGTGAAACCATCCAATGGGATGGATGCAGGGGTGGGTTTCAAAAATTTTAGCAAGGGGTTCTCTGCCCGGTTGCTGGGTGGGTGTGACCATGATCTAGTCAGCCTCTTGCACCACAGCGGGAGTGTGTGGAGCGTTTTTGCCTTCTCTGAGCTCGAGGTTTTCCTCGAGCTTCTGGGAGAAAACGGTCTCCCCAGGCCCTGGACTTCCGGTAGGCCCGGTTTTTGCCCTCCTCAAGTTCCGGTGCACGCCCTGCACTTACCTGCATCCAAAATGGGCGGTGTGGGGACTCCTGAGAGGGGCAGGGTAGACAGGGCCAGCCAGGAGTGGGATTTGGGGGTTCTCCCAACTGCACAGAATCTTAGAGGTTCTCCCTAACCCCTGCAAACTCCTAGCAGCCCATCCCTGCATATGAATCACTAATAGGCCCATAATCTCTCTCTCTCTCCCTCACTCCTAAATATAGGTAAGAGTGCAAAATTCATGTTCCTAATGTGGTTTCTGTAATTTTAGGTTGGCATGATTAGTTTGCACATAATACTTGGTGTAAACCAAGAAATTAAGGTTTCTTGACAATTCATAGTTAATGAATAACCAATGTAACTGGTTAATCCAGTCAATAGTGAATCAGTGATTGAGACAATAATGTACTGGATGATGACTAATAACCTGAGAACTGCTATTAAAACTCCATTTGAATGGAGTGAAACCTAGGTTGAAATAGACTATACTTTTCTCTAAAGATCTGTTCTTGATCCAAGAACAAGCTGCCTCATTTTTTTAACTGAATGAAAAGTGATTTCATTGTCTCTTGAATTACTTCAGTGCTTTATAAACAGAATTGCCTTGGAGCTTAAGCCACTTCCAAACTAGACCAGCAGGTTTGTTCCCTGAAATTACTAGATACACTATTGTTTTGTTATTTGCACTAGCTATCAGACTAATCAAAGTCTTGATATTACATTTAAACATTGTAAATAGCAGGTTATCAAAGATGTTATTATTTCCAGAGTAGTTAGTTGCACGTACTTAAAATGTTCTGACGAGGAAGCATTTTGTTGTATGTTTTTGAGTTATTGGATCTTTCCATGCTCGGTAACTTTTATTTTCCTAGCTGATTTTTAAATGCATTAAAAATTTTCCATCACCCTATCAGCCTTTTTAAATAATCAATTACAAAAATTATGATTAGTTTTAATTTTCCTAGCTGATTTTTAAATGCATTAAAAATTTTCCATCACCCTATCAGCCTTTTTAAATAATCAATTACAAAAATTATGATTAGTTTTAATTTAGATTTTTATATTTTTTTCTATAGAAATGTGTATAAAATTAAAAGCATCCTCTCCCCCCCCCCAAAAAAGAAATAATTATGTGCTGGAAGTTCTACCAAACAATTCTGGATCAGCCACAACTGGACCTAAATAAAACCTGAATATTTGGGATGTTCTGGTTTCTGGCCAAAAGAAAATCAATGAATTACAGGTTGCACTGCCCTCTATTGACCATACTACATAGAAAAAACATTTCAGGTTTAATTAAAATACAATGCAAATCATGATTGGATGAATACTTTTGAATGATATGCTTTTCTACACTTTCTACCTTTGATTTATTAAAGTTTTCCATATTTCAGTTGATAAACTCTTTTTTACTTATATTCAATTATGTCCAATTCTTGAAGACTGCTTGGACAAGTCCCAGTTTTCTTGGCAAGATTTTTCAAAAGTAGTTTGCCATACTTCTTTCCTAGGGCTGAGTGAAAGTGATTGGCCCAAGTTCACCCAATTGGCTTTGTGGCTAAGGCGGGACTAGAATTTGTGGTTTACTAATTTTAGCCTGAAGTGTTAACCACTACACCAAACTGGCACTAAACTTTAAATTACCACTAGCATTTCATTTCCAGCAAAGGTATAAATAGGTTTGCAATAATCAAAACTAGTTAAGAATAGTTAGTAAACTTTGGAAAAGCAATTGGAAGAAGTACTTTGCAAAGTATAGTTATCATGAACAAAACATTTTTCAAAATATTAAAACTGATGGATTATTTGCAATGCTGCTCAAAGACGATCACCACCTCTCTGGGCAGTATTAGAATAGTAGTTTAGAAGACAACTAATATGCTTTGCAATGAATCTCTTTCCAGTGGTTTGTATAAGCCTAATATTTTGAATACAGTATTTTGGAAACTAACTAAACATGGGATAAGGTGAATTTGCATGAACATGAATTGGGATAAAACCAATTTTTAACTAAGCTGCAACAACTGATAATAGATTTATAGTAGAGGTATATTATAGTGTAGAGTTATAATGAGAGTATGAACAACTGGATTATTTTTTAAAGAAGTTATAATTATAAACTCTATAAAAATAACTAAAACAAGTTTAAAAACAAATTTCACCAGCATCATTATTTAAAATAAGACTTATTAAAATTTAGTATTTTTGGCATTCTAATCTTGCTTGAGTGCATACATGACATCATTCTGGCTAACATTGAGTCGAATTCGCATGCTGAGGTACTTGGCATGAGATTCTGCCAGCAAAAGTTTACAAGCACCAAGTCGGGAGGAAATTGCCATTATATCTGATACAGTAGGTGTTGGCAGGCCTTCAAGTCTACATAGACCAATGTGCTGATGAAATATCTAGAAGAGGAAAAAAGAAAACTGAAGGTTAAAAACAAGCAGGTTAAGGGAGTAATTTCTAATTACTTTCCTCCTCTTTCTATGGGAAAATAACTAACAAGATACATCTGTGGTTCTCAACTTGTGGTTCACAGACCTCTGGGGATGGGGCTGTGATGTGATCACAAGGGGGTCCATGAAGGCTTGAAGAAATGTTATGATTTAAATCCTGAGTTAAGTCCTGGGAGTTTGTGGCCATGGTCTGTGGCCACAAAAGTTATTTAAAGGGGGTCTGTGGTAAAGAAAAGGTTGAGAACTACTGAGATACACCATTTTTCAGAACTGTATAGACCAGTGATGGCGAACCTTTTGTGGCTCGCATGCAAAAAGCAGGGGGAGCGCAGGGGGGTCGTGCGCGGGTGTGCCACATCCATGCTATGCGCATGACCCCAGTGCGCATGCGTGCCTGACCAGCGCTCCCCCCCATTTTTGGTGTGCTTTTTTCGTCTTCCCCAGGCTTCAGGGTTTTTTTAGGAACCTGGGGAAAGCGAAAACAGCCTTTACTGCCCCCCCGGCCCTCCGGAGGCTTCAGGAGCTTGCGAAAAACCGTCCCTATGGGCAAATCAGAAGTTCCAGAATGGACTTCCAGTTTGCTCGTAGGGCCGGTTTTAGCCCTCCGGAGCCTTCAGGCAGCTTCCCTGAAGGCTCTGGAGGGCAAAAAACAACCCTATGAGCAACCCAGAAGTGCCTTCTGGTTTGCTCGTAGGGTCATTTTTTTTGCCCTCCAGAGCCTTCAGGGAAGCCTCCTGTAGGCTCCAGAGGGCTAATATCAGCCCTACGAGCAAACCGGAAGTACGTTCCTGAACTTCTGGTTTGCCCGTAGGACTGTTTTTTCGCAATCCGGAGCCTTCAGGGAATCCCCTAAAGCCTCCGGAGGGTGAAAAATGGCCTCAAAAGAAGGCCAAAGTCAGCTGGCCAGCACCTCGCGTGCCCAGACAAATGGCTCCGTGTGCCACCTGTGGCACGCGTGCTATAGGTTCGCCATCATGGGTATAGACAGTGGTATCTTGGTACTCAACTGCTTTGAAACTCATTTAATTGAGTTTTAATTTAGTATTCAACACATTTTGACATGAACATTTTGTCCTGGCCCTCATTATTTATTTGGTACTCAACGCACAAGCTACATCTTGTCAATGTCAACTGCCTTGTGACTCACTACATTATTCCTTATGGGAAAAATTCATTTGGCACTTGTCGTTTTTGGTACTCATCATGCTTCCTGGAACCAATTAACAATAAGTTAATAGGGTACCACTGTATTCTGAAAATTATTAAATGATTGTCAAATAGATTGTCTAGATTGAATATATGCAATTTGGAAGAATGTATAGTATGGTCTGACACAGCTACTGTAACTATATTCAAAATATAAACATACGGAATTAGTGCATATTTGTAAATTGGAATAAAGAGCTACACTGTATAAAATGTATTAGTCATTTCCAATGAAAAGATACATCCACAGAATATAATCGAAGTCTTGAAAAATTAGCATTTATTTTTACCTGCTGAATTGTAGCTTCTTCCAGTCCTAACCTATGAAATTCTGCAATTGTGGCTTTCAAGAATATTTGTTCCTGCAGTGAAGCATTCCTAAAAGAGAATGGAACCCCAACAAGATTAATCAACATAAAAAAGTACCTCCCAGTGGGTTGGTACACTACATATAGCTTCTACTTGGTGGGTTGCAAGAAACAATATGTTGACTTACAAGGCAGACATGTATTCCATTCAGTGTACAATTGATGTTATCTCAATTGTGGGTGCTCCTAAAAGTAAAACTTCATAAGTTGGTCCATAAAATGGTGATAATTGGAAGCAACAAGGATGAGTTTGGGGGATAAATGTGTAACCCTGTGCAATATTTAACATGAATAAATGAGTGGGACCGAGCTAAACAAGTCCAAAAAAAGGAACCCAGAATGAGTGAGAATAGTGACTATTGATAAGAAAAGGTCTATTTCAAATACAATTAAGATTTTGTTATGATGGCAACTGGGAACATAATTTTTGTCTCTAAATGATGCCTTAAAGTGTGATGTCACATTAGCTGTATTGCTTTGCAACAGCAATTCCATCCTGGTTACTGTTATTGAGTAAGGACTCCATGTGACCATGATTTCCAAGTTCCTGGCAGCTTTCTCATTGCCTTTGCTTGTGGCAAAGAATGTTGGAAATTGAGATCATGTGACTGCAGTTTGCTGTCGTAATTGTGAGCTAGGCACCGAATGCTCAGATCACAACCATGTGACTGTGGGAATGCCTGGAATTCCAAGGACCGGTCCTTACCACCATTTGTTCAGCACCATTACCTTTTAATGGTTGTTGAACAAATGGTTGTAACTTTTGGACTGCATAGACCAGATTTTTCTTATTTTTTTCTTTTAATAACCCTATAAACCCTTGTATCGGGGAGGAGTCCATTGAGCGGAACTTGAGTGTTTACTGGCCAGATGCCCTTCCTGACGCCTATGTGGAGTTCTCAGCAAACAATTACTCATTGCTCCCAGAAAGAAATATCTGCTGCTACTTAGAATCAAATGCACAGTCATGTGATTATGAGGCAAGAGCTCCAACTCTAGGCCACCACACTGCTCAGACCATTTTCCTTGATGGCACGGAAAAAGAGAATTCTCACAGGTAAACTATTTTATTACCTAATTGCATTTATATATGGAGATGAGAACATTTCATCCACGGCTTGCATAACATGTGCCATGTTGACTAATCCAGAAACGCCTCTTTTGCAATTAAGTTCACAGATTTCAGTGGACCTTCTGCAGATATCAAGGCACCGTCTTGCATCACCAGACAAAGCTGCAACCTAAAATGTATTAATTAAAAATGAAAGTTGATCATTTTCTCAACATTGCAATACCCAAATAAATAAATAAAGGGGATACGTTTTGTGGATTTGATTACTGTCATCTTCTTTTTCTTCAGAATCCTGAAAAACTGAGACACAATAATGAAGAATCTCTGAAGCACTTCTTTAATTTTTTTCTAATTTATGATACACACCCAGATCCATCAGTTGGTACATAGTTTGTACTTTACAGTTAGCGCTCAATCATTAACTACTAAGAACAGTGTTAATTTTTTTTAAAAAATGCACCCAGCTGCTGCTATGGACAATTTACCTTTCTAGAAATGAACTGAATTGCATCCTCTTCAAATGCTTTTAACTGATTGATCCTGGATGAAACGATTTGTTGTAACTGCTTGTAGGTGTATGGCTGGAAAGACATTCGGGTGAGGCCCTGCAAAATGGAAAACATCAAACTTCTTGAAAGTTCTTGAAATGGATATTCAATAAATCTGACAAACTCTATGAAACGTAGATATAAAATAAATTATACGATATGCAATTATGATGGCTTTTCTATTCAAATGCTTTTTAATTATCTTATATGGAAACTGAAAATTTTTGCACCAAATAGTCATGCGATTTTAGGTGTAAACTACTGAATTGTTTTATTCAGAACTTGTGATATTATTATTGCAAGTAATTTTTCCAGAATGCTATGCATTCCAGCCTATTATCATGGGCTGAACACTCCCACATCAGAATCCTTCTTTCTTCTAGCACTACAAAGACTCCTATGTTTGATATCTAGTTCAGTAATCAAATGCATAACACCATTATTTAAACTCCTAGTAAATGGTATCTACCAAACTTTTCTTTATCCAGACCATACTAAAATGGCATCTCAAACAATTAGGTTGAGAATTTATCTAGATTTTTTCTCATACCGGTAACATCTGATTCAGTGGTGGGTTCCGGATCCTGTTGCAACTGGTATGGTTGCAACAGGGCCCGGCGTCCTCCACATGAACGCACGCATGTGTCTTATCTTCCAGCTACGCCTCTGCAAGCCCCCGCAACCTCCAGCTGCTCGGCGGAGCATCGCACAAGCGCTGTACGGGCCATGCTCATGTGCGGAAGCGCTGAAGGCTTTAAAGATAGGTAAGGAGCACGGATGGGCCCTCCGGAGCACCATAGCGGTGCTCTGGGCACACTCTGGTATGCCCCTACTGGGCGTTCCGCCTGCAACCCACCACTGATCTGATTCCAAAGCACAGTACAGTAATATCTCATTCTCTTCTTTTTCATTATTTTCTGAAAACATCATGAATGCAACATAACCACAGTAATAAGAGTTGAATAGACATACCAGCCTGCTGGCTACTCTTTTCATCATCATTCTTTCTGGCAAATCCATAGTGTTAGCAATGGCCAAGACAATTAGCTTGGCATCTTTCTGGGTGGGCCAGTCAAAGAGATTGTACATTACATTTTGTTTTCGAGTCCATAGAAGATCAAGCTAGATTAAGGAAGAAATTGATACAAAGTTACAGATGAAGAAAATATATGCTACAAAGATGTAAAAGTTCTGGTTCTTTTTTTTTTAGTTCTGCAGAAAAATATGATTTTGGGTTATTCAAATACAGTTTTCTTCACCTATGGATAACACTGCATATATGAGTATCTAAAGAAAAATACTCTATATTTCTTTCTCTGTATCAGTACATTTCTATTTGAAGAACAAGTACTTGTTACGTAGCTGGAACTGAAACCTGGAACTGAAATCCACAGAAATCAGTTTAGGAATGAACATAGAAAATAGCTTTTTCCCTTTGCATTCTTTTTTAAAGACTTTAAACTAAGCAGAGATGGTTTTTATTTTTAATTAATATTTGTAGGCTCCTCTTATTCAGGTAAAGGGAATTAAAGTGTTTTGAAATAGTTTACATTGTTTTTATTGACAAGGATGACCACTTCAGACCATTTCAATCTTACAACAGCCCCATGATTCCAAAATACATACATACAAACAAACTAAAAAAAAATATGCTAATATAACCACTCCCACATTACCTCATCCACAATAAGTACTAAAGTTTTCCTTTTAGATCCAGGTGTGCAAAACATCTTTTTCAGAAGTTCAGCTGCATGATTGGCAGTTGTCTTCTGGCCTGTCAGCAGCTAGATCAAATTAAATGGAGACTGGTGTTATGATCTTGTCCAGCAGTAATGAATTCTGCTATAGTGGTAGTATAATTCTATGTATGTTTATCTAGAGGTAAATCCTACTACATTCAGTGTGGCATGTTGTCAGCTTTGGAAGGACAGATGAAAGAACTCACCTAAAAACTATAATTTTGCAGAATTACATTACCTCCAATTTGTCATAATGGAACCTAATATAAACTTTCTGCCAGACTTACATTCATTATTTATGTTGAACACCATCAAACTGTGAAGTCATAAACCCACTTGGAGCTGGAAATATTCATAGCAAAACAGACACAATTTGTCTGTCTTATTATGAATATAAAACAGGAAGAGTGAAAGGAGAGGTGGAAGGACACAAGTTTTTTAAAAGCAAAGGCAGTTGAGATCAAACTACTAAAGTGTTTGCAATCTTCCAAATTTTAAAAGACAGCCATTATCCACAAGCCATAAGTTGTGTCAGTAGTGTACACAAAGAACACACAAAGAAACAAATGTTGGATGTGTACACCTGAAGTGGAGAGCCAATGTAGTGTATTGTTTAAGATGTTGAACTAGGAGCAGGAAGACAGGTTTTAATCCTCCATAGGAATGTAAGACATCTGGATGCATCTGGGCCATTCATTTTTCTCAGCCAAGACTAAGAACATTTATCTACCAACTTCCATGGAAACAATGTGCTAGATTATATTCCATAACCAAATTATTCATCTGGAAGATAGGAGCTGAAAACAGTCACATATCAAGAAAAATAATCACACACACACACACACACACAACTTATGGCTAGTGACAGGCAAGCTCACCCTCTGAATTTAAGAAGCTACTAAAAAAGCTTCTTGCCCAATTCCATTTTTCTCAAGCATATTCACCTTTAAAATGAGCACATAGGCTTGGTGGGGATCAGTCAGTTTCATTCCATTAATCTCTATAAACTGGAAAACTGGTATCTCGTCATTTTCTGCTGCCTGCTGAAGATAATGAATAGCTTCATGGACTGTTGCGGTTTTGCCTGTTCCAGGAACTCCAGAAATATACATACATCTGAAACACAAGAGAGCCAATACTAATCATGAAGATTTCTATTTTTCTAATAAAAAGGTGCCTTATACTACCTTAGAACAATTGTCCCTTTAGTTAGGTTAAATATGATTAATGATTCAGCTGCAGCTTAAGCTATGTTGATTGTTCCTGGAACTTTTATAAGGAAATTCTGAAAATGTGTCATTTCTTTAACTCGTACTTGAAGCCCCCCAAAAGTTACTTAATCCTTCTTAAAATAAAAATAAACACAGGCAAGTAGATAGATCTGAGAAGCTTCTACATGGACAATTCCACACCCAATGGACTGGGTAATAAAAGTGAAGATTTCAGGAATGGAATGTACTTAGCAAATTGCTGCCAAAACATGTTAATAAGTATTTATTAATAAACAAGGTACTTCTTTTAATCTGTGTAATAAGAATGCATGACTTCCAAGAAATTGTAAAAGGCGTTGTAATCTTTTAGAAAAAGAACTTTAAAGCAAAAACTTGTTATTATTGTTTTGGCACATCAACATGACCTTGATTTCTCTTTTTCCTTCCTCTTTAATGAAACAAAAAATGGATGAATAGCATGCCAAGAAACACTCACCCTCCTGTACCATCAAGGAGCTTGCTTTTTATAAAGTTACAGATATCCTGGAATTCCTTTTCACGGCAGGGCAAAGCGTCTGGGACAGCAGACACATGCAGTCTGTCAATTAAAGCAAAAGAGGAGCAAAGAGATGTTAACTCTAAAGATCCCGGTTATATGATTTCTAAGCAAGGTGCTAGGCGCAGAATAGAATTCATTAAGAGTTGTTATGCAAATGTTCTAAGAATTCATTTCAAATAATGCTGGGTTGAAAAAGGAGTGGGTTTTTTAAAGGTGACTTTATAACTTCAACGTTAATCCAAAGTAAAAAATATTTTATATGCAGGAGAGGGCGGGACTGTCACTACGACACGACATGCAATCTTGGAGCTCCAGGATTGCTGTCGATATCTCTGCTGCTGGAAGGTCCTTTTGGACCTAAACTGTCCCATAGAGACGGTGATAGAGAAGGGCTGATCTCAGGGACATCGCAAAGACCCTGATTGATCCAGGTAGAAGCTCTTTTTTCCAGCAAAAGAGAAGCTGCAGAAGGTTGGGACAGCCCCTGAATGGAAGAAAAGCAGGAGTGAGAGTGTGTCGAAATGGTGAGATAAATTTTACTATTAGAGAAGAGAATACCCAAAAAGACTTAGAGTAAGATTAAAATTGAAGACAGAAGAGAGCAAGCAGCGAATTAAACTTGAATTAAACTTAGTGTATTATCTTTTTTTAATTTTGCTTTTTTTAAATGGATGGAACTTTTACAAATGCCTCTTACTTTTTAAATTAGACTGGTTTCTTTTTTCCCTCTTCTTCTATTTTTCCCCTTTTTCATATTTGTGGATTATGATTTTCTTTCTTTTCTTTTTACAATGTTCGCCTGGATTGTTTGCTTTTAAGCACTTTTTTTCCCTTAAGTCTGGAATTTAAAGAAAGGGGTACAGGCAGAGGAAAAAGAAGCAACACTGCTATCTAAAGGCTGGAGGCTTGGAAACATTGTCTTTTTTTATTTCTTTGAACACCTGACATATCAAATACTTCAAAGCTCCTGATTTTGTTTATTGAAAGGGATAGTGGGAAGAGTACGGATTGTTTGTGTAGGTGCTCTTCTGGAGTACTATCAATAGCTGGACTGGAGTGAAGAGAAAACCTTGACTTGAAAGATTATAGTGAACTTGTTTGAAACTTAACAAAAAGCTTTGGATGTTTTAGTGGCAGTGTTTATAACCTGGAAGAATGGTGCAACGTGAAGAAGAAAAAGAATTAACATTGCAAATGATTATGTTTGAAATTCAAAAAGTACAAATAAGTACAAAAAAACATTGAAAAGAGGATGGAGAACATAGAACAAAAAACATAAAAAATAGAAGAGTTGAGAATATTTATAAAACGATGATGAAATTTGAGAATAGTTCAAAAAATTGAAGAAAAATATGAACAAAGTGATAAGAAAATTGTTGATATTGACAGCAAATCGAGTGTGGTTGGAAACGACAGGAGTGGAATGTTGAAAGGAGAGATTAACGTACTGGAACCCTATCTCAAACCTCAAAACATGGAAGAAGAAAAGGGAGAAATTTTGGCAGAAGCACCAGTGATAACTAAAGGCAAGCGGATGGAAGGAACAGATGGAGGGTTTCGAGTTTTTACAAGATATGCAAGGAACAACAAGGTGCCAAGAGAAGTCCACATAAGACTTATCAAGAAAATAATTAGAATACAAATACCACAAATGGCAAGAGATATAGGATTGTAGTATTACTGGAAGGATACAGGATAAAGAAATGAAATGTTAGAATAAAAATTAAGTTAAACTTAGTTAAATTTAGAGTATTATGTATAAAATAAAGTAATAATAGTTATAGCTAAATAAATAATTAATAATGATAATAATACATATATATACACTAAATTGATAATATGAAATTTTATATAAATTGTAAGTGAGGACTATGGAGAGGATGTTTAAAAGCTTTGTTATAAAAGATAAATAATTCTACATAGAATAGAATATAAAGATGTAATAGTATTGGATGATTTCAGGATGATATAAATGTCATAATATAAATTTATCTTAAATTCAGAATACTTTACATAAAAAGGATGTAATAATAGCTATAGTCAAAAGAATGTTTAATAACCATAACAATTGTATACATATATATTAGAATGATGATATGAGTCTTTATGTAAATTGCAAGTGAAGACTATTGTGAGAAAGCGCAAAAGTTTTGTAGCCAATCAAAACACTGTAAGTAATTGGAGTAGGATTTTTATTTTATGTGTGTTTATGTCTGTATGTTTTATGTTTGTCTAAAACTAAAAACTTTTTTATAATAAAAAATATTTTATATGCAAACATAGAACAGGAAGAATAAGACATTCATAACAGAATGGATGTTTATTTAAACAAATAAGATAATTATATTATATCCTATTGTAGTAAAGAATATCATTTACCTCACCCTCAGAGGCTAACTTCTAGGTTCCCTTCCTTTAACTACATTATTATTAATTTCCTTCCTTAGGAAATACCAGGAATATTTTAGTTTACCTCATTCTTGCTTCTTCTAGCACATTGACTGGCTTCTGTGCAGTCTGATTTCGGCTGCGTATTCTTGGGGTAGCATTGCGTGGAGTTTTTGGAGTACTTGGTTTAGACTGCAAGAAAAATCATTGTTAGTTTCTCATTTACAAACGTAATTGTTTGCATTTCATTTTGTTTGAAACTGCTGAAAATAATAATTGAAAAAATTAAGACAAACATTTGTAATGCTTAATACATTATTTATTTGGCATAGAATTTAAATGAATATTCAACACAAAATTGGACTGAAAGAAGGAAAGGCAAAAACAGTTTTACATTATTTCCTTTTTGGAATTTTGTAGTTCACCTTGTAGTCAGTTTTGTGTTGTAGTTAAAGGTACTGGACTAGGAGCAAGGAGACCTGTATTTTCATTCTCCCTTGGGAATAAAAGCCAGCTGAGTGACTTAGAGCCAATCAACACCACAACAAGCCCGGGAAATTAAAAAAACAAATTCTAAAAGATTGGTAAACCAGTTCCAAAAATATTGCCAAGAAAACTGTATTGATCTGCTCACGTTGCCAGAAGTTGAAATTGATTTAAATTACCCTAACACACAAAGACACAGCTAGCTTGATCAGGTAAAATGAAGATGATATTATTAGTCTACAAATATAACCACTGTTCCTCTCCATTTATAAATTCCAAACTGAATTTCATAAATTCCTTAAATTGTAAAATCAAGAGATTATTTTATGTTTATATGATTGTTGAAAATACTTTTTTTGTTTTTAGAAATGCCTATAGCTCTTACACTATTCCTTGGATCCTTGGCAGGTGTCCCCATGGATTGGTTCTTTGAGAACTTGGGAGGAATGAATTTTGTTTGCCTTTTAGGTGTATGAAGCTTCTTGTTGTCTTCTTCATCACTGCTATCTGAATCAGAAGTTTCCAAGGGACTAAGACACTTCTTACCCTTGCCTTCATCTCTAGCTGGATTCAAAATACTAAAGAAAGAAATTAGACACATCAACTTTTGAATTTTGGACAATAAGCAGAAAAAGAGACAACACTGGAACAAAACTGGCTGAAGACAATATTATGATCAGCTATATATGATGAGCCCCAGGTTCAGGCAAGACATAGTGACATAAAATTCTGCTTTATCTTTTGAGCCTGTGATGTGTAAGGAATCACAGGGGACCTCTGAATTGAGCTCAGTCACCTTTAAATTAGATTAAATTACATTGAGTTCAGCCACCTTTAAATTAGATCCCTGGCCTTTGGGATTTTAGTGGATTAAATAATGCCACAGATTTTGAAAGGTGTGCTTACTCTTCAAAAAGGCATGCAAGGCCTGGCTATCCAGAGAACTATCATTCCAAGCTACCATTCTATGAAGGAACGTCTAACAGATTCTGGGAAAGCAGAGAAGAAAACAGGGCTGTTGCAAAAGACATTTCAATCAAGGAAAGAGAAAGCGTGAGAAACACCTTCAATTATTTTGCCTTATTCACATTAGGTATTTTCAAGCTAGATACCTTGAAAAATTTGGGAAACAAAACAACATGGAATTCTGTAACTATCTTTTTTTTTTTTTTTGCTAATAAGATACTGGAAGGCAATCTTGAAAACCTGTCAAGCACCTAACATTTGGTTTGTAAGGGAGGTTGGACAACAAACTAAAACTTAAGAGTCTTGATGTCTCCACCAGATATTTGGCCGTATCTCCAATAAATTCTGCAATGGCAGATGTCAGCGTTCCAAATACCATGTAGAATCAAATCAGAATCGAAGGCAAAACTATGCTTAAAGTTCCAATTTAATAAAGCAGGCATGTTGGCACATAGCTGTGGGATCCCAACTCTGGAAGTTACATCAGAATCCCATCCAGTTAAAAGTTCATGATCTTGTCCCCACACCCACAGTCCATCACATGGTCCAATCTTCTCCTTCCACGCTGGCGTCCATGCCCAGCTTCTTCCGGTCAGGTGTGACAGTGCGGAGATAAAGGATGACCTTGACTTCTAGCAAAGAATGAAAAACAATACATTCCAAAATCCTACTCCTTCTAATCCCCCCTCCCATTGACTATACTTAAAGAAACAGCATAATGAAATAAGAGAAAGTGTGGCAGGCCAAAATTCTAAAAGAAATATAAATGCAGGCCTGACAGGCGGCCTCTCCTCAGAAGAAAAACGTTTCCTGAAAAGAGAATAACATAAAAGTTAACATATAAAAATTTAACCACCTACTTCCACCCCTAGGGGACCCTTTGGCTTATTGGGAAACCTCGTGGAATTGTTCTAATAACTTTTCCACTTTTAAGTTCCAGCTTTTCACCCAAGTGGCTTCAGACAAAGGGTAGCCCTTCCATTGCACTAAATACTGCAAGTGACCCCTATTCAACCTAGAGTCTACAATCTTTTCCACCTCAGATTGTGGTTCCCCTCCTATCACTATAGATGGTGTTTTCCCTTCTATCTCTAAAGGAGGAGAGAAAGTTTGGGAGCATCCGCTCTTATGCTAGACCCATTTACTGGTTTCAACAAGCTACAATGAAATTCCGGGCCAAATTTCCCTAGACTTCTGGGTAGACTGAGCTGAACTGTAAATGGGCTAACTATCTTCACTATCAGGAACGGACCTAGAAATTTTGGACCAAATTCCTTGCTAGGCATTCCTAATCTTAAGTATTTGGTAGACACAAAAACTTTGTCCCCCACATGAAAGGGGTACTGGAGCGAGCGATGGTTCTCAGCTTCCTTCTGGTAGGCTTCTGCTGCATCTGCTAGAGCCTTCTTCATATTCTCCCAACCTTTCTTTAGTATGTCCATCCATTCATTCAAGGACATGGAGGAGGGAGGTTCTTTAGGCAGCTCAGGCATGGGAGCAAATTCCATGCCACTGGTAATCTGGAAAGGAGTAAATCCAGTGCTGCTGTGACTTGCATTGTTCTACGCCACTTCGGCGAAGGGTAGCAAGTCTGACCAGTTGTCTTGCTGATAGTCCACAAAACACCGGATGTATTGTTCCACCAAAGCATTGGCTCTCTCTGCTGCACAGTTCATGCTGGGATGAACCTCTGAACTCAGTTCTTGTGTGGACCCCATGGATCTCAGGACCTGGCTCCAGAACTTTGCTGTGAACTGGACTCCGCGGTCTGAAATGATCCTCTTGGGCCATCCATGCAGGCGATAAATGTGTTTCACCAACATTTTCACTAATTTCTTTGCGGACGGCAACTCTGAGCAAGCAATGAAGTGTGCCTGCTTAGAAACCAAGTCCATAACTGTCCAGATTACTCTGTTTCCACTGCTGTCTGGGAGTTGCACGATGAAGTCCATTGCGACCTCTTCCCATGGTCTGTTAGGGCTGGCCACTTGTTATAGCAGTCCAGACTGGTCTGTTGGGAGCGCCAATTTCATAGCTGTCATCAGCTTATCCTGGCTTCCATTACTGTCATGCTGCGGTTTTCTCGACAAAACATCCCCCAATAAGTTTTTGGGTACTTGTTGGACAGCTGGGGTTTTTGTCTCTGCTGCAGGTTCTGGGCTCTTGGATTCAATCATCCCTGGCTGGCCCTTTTCCTCCATCGGTGGTATTAGCTCATCCAGAATCATCAATTTCCTACCACCGTCTTCCCACTTTATCATAGGTTTCCACTTGTCAAGCCATGCAAGCTCCAAGATTATTTTCCCCGGCATCTCTGGAGCAACAATGAGTCTGAGAAGCTCGCAGTGGCGGCCCACTTGTAACTTCACCAGTTCAGTTACTAGCATGGGTTGGGCCCCTCCCATTAGCGTTCCATCTGCCTGTTCACCCCGAATGGGACAGGCTAGAGGTCTTGTGCTTATGCCTAGTTGCTTGACAATCGACGTGCTGATTAAGCATCAAGAGCAACTGGTGCTCACAACTGCTTCAACTTCCCCCTCCAACTCCGTCTTAGGCACGTGGAGGTTGACTTGGAAGGCAAAGGGGCGGATGGGTGCATTCACCATTGGGTCATCTTCAGCAATTTCCTCCTCTGAGGCCTCCCCCTTGGAAGGACTCTTTGTCACCTTAAGTTGGGGATCCTCTTCCAGAGCATGTTTGCTTTTTCCCTCCTCTGAGGCCTTCCCTTTGGTAGGACTTCTCATCACCTTAAGTTGGGGATCCTCTTCCAGAGGTTGTTGACCCTTTTCCTCCTCCGAGGCCTCCCTCTTGGTAGGACTCTTCATCACCTTAAGTTGGGGATCCTCTTCTAGAGGTTGTTGACCCTTTTCCTCCTCCGAGGCCTCCCCCTTGGTAGGACTCTTCGTCACCTTAAGTTGGGGATCCTCTTCCAGAGGTTGGTTCCCTTTTTCCTCCTCTGAGGCCTGCCCCTTGGTAGGACTCTTCATCACCTTAAGTTGGGGATCCTCTTCTAAAGGTTGTTGGGCCAGATGACTCTTTTGTGGTGGCATCTGGGGCCTTCCCTTTTCCGCCGTGGCGGTTGGTGCGCAATTTGTGGCAATGGGGCTGGAGCCAAGCACTCTTACGCTTTGTGGCCAAGTTGACAGCAAAGGTGGCATTTTGTTGGGCCCCACAAGGGACCTAGTTACATCTCTAAACTTAGGAACCGCCTCATCACATTTTTCCACCATCCATTCTGTAGCTAACCCCTTGGTAATCCCTTCTTCCGTTGTTGAGAACCTTTCTCTGTAGGAAGGTTGGGCAAGAACCTTTTGGGGCGTTGCAGGGGAGACTGGAACCGGTGGGGAGGTCAATCCCTTGGTTGGCCACTGCCCAATTGTCTGCCATGGTGCCATCTGCTGAGGAAGGGCAGGTACCAATTGGAATCCCTTCCATCCATGACCTGGGATTAAGACCTATCCCGAGGGTGCCTGATTCACAGGTTGCAGTTCACCCAATGATGGCTGGTTAGGGGGTTTTATTTGCCAAGGGCCTCTCTGCTGGCTTGGAGGATCTCTGGCCCAAGGGCCCCTCTGCTGGCTTGGGGCACTTTCCCATGATGATGGTCCTGGAAGTGCCCACTGGCATCTTAACCTTCCACACTCTGGGAAGAAAATCCAATTTAGTGGTGGCTGGTAAGTGGAAGATGTTTGCCAAATCCCTTCTTGCTGGCTGGGTTGAAAATCCCATCTTGCTAGGGATTCTGTCTTCAACCCAGTTGCAGGGCATTGGCTCATTTGGAAGGAGTCAAAATCTCCACTCAGGGTTTTTCCCAAGCCTTGGCTGGGGGGAAGGAGGGGTAGAATGCACTCACATTTAATTGTCCGGAATGATCCGGGATCTCCATCGGAGCTAACTGCATTCATTTCTCTTTTTTCCATCCCCCACAGGCTGGGCTTGCCAGCGGCAATGATTTTAAAAAGCAAAACTGCTTTTGCCTTTGCAGATTTGCAGAGGAACGTCTCATCTCAGCTTCTTATCTCAAAAGGCTTTCTCCTAATTGTTGGCTGATGTTTTACGCTGACCGGTGTGGTTCAGCATTGGAAAAACAGCAAACCTCACCAGCCCCCCTGCGAGGAAGGGGTGCTGGTGATTTATTTTGAAGAGAGAGTTGGGATGATGTCAGCATTCCAAATACCATGTAGAATCAAATCAGAATCGAAGGCAAAACTATGCTTAAAGTTCCAATTTAATAAAGCAGGCATGTTGGCACATAGTTGTGGGATCCCAACTCTGGAAGTTACATCAGAATCCCACACAGTTAAAAGTTCATGATCTTGTCCCCACACCCACAGTCCATCACATGGTCCAATCTTCTCCTTCCATGCTGGCGTCCATGCCCAGCTTCTTCTGGTCAGGTGTGACAGTGCGGAGACAAAGGATGACCTTGACTTCTAGCAAAGAATGAAAAACAATACATTCCAAAATCCTACTCCTTCTAATCCCCCCTCCCATTGACTATTCTTAAAGAAACAGCATAATGAAATAAGAGAAAGTGTGGCAGGCCAAAATTCTAAAAGGAATATAAAAGCAGGCCTGACAGCAGAATTTATATATCCAACAATATATTTGTATACATGCATATATATAAAGCAATTATTTCCACCAATAATTTGTCAAGTGTTACTAACCCTAAACAGCCTAAAAATTAAAATGTTGAATGGATAACAGTCTCACCGAAGTTGCTTTGCAATTCGAGCAGCAGTCACTTGTGCACATTTTCTGCGTGAACGTGGAGTCATCACTGGATTCCTTGTTTCCAACTCACACTCTTCATCTAAACTATAGAGAAATGTGAGTAATATATTTTATGAAAAATACACACCTTCATCAACTTCACTATTCTGAGAAACAGATACAATCTAGGCAGACAAAATTTAACCCATGGAATTGTATTCAAGTGTAGTTATTAATCTGTTAAACCCCACTATTAAAAAGCTAAAATTTCTGCCTGTCAGCAAATTATTACAGAGAAGATGAAAATTAATATTAAACACACAGAAAAGGATACCTGTGTCTTGCTTGAAGAAAAATAGTATGTTAATATAGAAACAAGAACATTAGGCTGTTCCGAAGACCATACTTCCAAATTTAGGACATAATGCTGGTCCCTACCCTTTGCCACTTTGTGTCACAGCACAACTGCTAATTTTCAGGCTGGAATCTTGAATCCTCTGGCACAAAGTTAGTAAATTTGTTGTAGTTCTTTCAGGATGCTCATCCAGTGGTTTTATATCTGAAAGCAAATCTTCCTCATCAGAAACACAAGATATTTTTTTAGGAGAACCTTTAATGCCGGTAAATGTTACTTTTCTTTTAAGGGGTGATCGTTGAGGAGTTTCAGTCAAACCACAGTCTAGAAGTTCAAGCACATCTTGTTGCACTGCAAGCATATTTGTAGATTTTGTAGGTGCTAAAAAGAGAAAAATCAGAACATATATTTAACAGAAGTCATTAAAGAATGATAATTTCTGAATACATAAGCCCCTCTGTATCTCTGAGGTCAAATTTCTTCTGGCCTGCAACCTAATTTCTAAAGTTTCTTCCAAGAAACCAATTTAGACCTTACTGATTTTCCATGAATTGTCAAAAATATAGTTGGTCTCCAAGATCTTGAGCTAGAGTGATTGAGTCCTTTAGGTTTACATCCAAGTAATAACGTGGAAGGACAATATCTTTTGTTCCCCCATTTTTTACACAGGTTTCCCCAATTTTCAAGGAAATGATAAAAAGTTCTGATCATGATGTATCTATAAACCTGCACAATTACTGTATGTGAGTAATCATGTGGGCTATACTAATAGGGGCAGAATTTTCTTTGTTACAGGTATTTATGAATCAAATACAGCAGCAGAAATGAACAAACCCAGCTCAAGAAACCCCTCAGTTGTACGAGTGCCAGATTAGAAGCTATCCATTGTTAATTGTGCCTTTCATCTGAAAATAATCTGAAGTCCTTGACTTACAACCATTTTAGTGATTGTTCAACGTTACAATGGCACTGAAAAAAAATGACTTATGATCATTTTTCACTTATGACCATTGCAGCATTCCCATAGTCATGTGATCAAACTCCCAATGCTTGGCAACTGGGCTCGTATTTATGACGGTTAGTGTCCCAAGGTCACTTTTTGAGACCTTCTGACATGCAAAGTCAATGGGGAAGAAAGATTCACATAACAACTATGCTACTAATTTAACAACTGCAGTGATTCACTTAACAACTGTGGCAAGAAAGGTTGCAAAATGGGGCAACTCATTTAACAATTGTTTTGCTTAGCAATGGAAATTTTGGGCTTAATTGTGGTCATAAATCAAGGACTAGCTATATACCCTAAAATTAATGTGCTATTCAGTACATAAACCATGTGGCAGTTTACAGAGCTATATCTTCTAAGAGTAAAGAGAGCAATACCCAATTATTTGTAAACGTACTGTTTAGCTGTAATCTTTTCTTTGCTCCAGCGATGTCTCCATTGACCAGTTTGGGGGAATATCTCTGCTTAAACAAGGAAGACTTAGCAGCTGAATGTCTCAATTTTACTTCTGCACTGCTTTTATTACTCCAAGTGACATTTTCAGTTGCTTCTTCCAGTGAGCGAGAGGGAGTCCGAGTGCACTCAGTTGCAAAATGTATATCATTCTTTAGTTTAACAGAATTTTTCAATTCTGCCAGTAAATTGGGTCTCAATGGCTTTAACTTTTTTCCATCCCACGATTTCCTTACAAACATAACTTGCTTATCTTTTACTTCAATAGGCAATGGTTCACATGGTGACAAGGGAATAACCTAAAAACCGCAAAACCGCACAAAGGTGTTCATTTACACAGCAGATTTAAGTCCAAAGAACAGTGAAATAATGTGATCAATGTATCAAATTCAAATACGTATAATTAGTATAATTCAAAGAGTTTAAATGTCAATTAGTTCTAAGCATAACAAAATGTCTATTAAGGAATGTATTTCGTCAAAATGTAATGAAAATTGGCTTGTCCTTTGAGAAGAATAGTTAACAAAACAACGAACTATAACTCATATTTTTAGAATTAAGTTTCTGACTTGCAAAGATACAGTTGAGTTCAATTACTAATGGCTGCATGTGTGTAGTTTCCTTCGCAGAATGGGAATGGTTTGCTGCTTTGTGATTGTTTTAAATAAATGCCTGGCTTAGCTAAAAATACTGGAATAACTGATGGTGCCTAATCTAAATAGTAACCAGATGCAAGCCACCTTAATGCCAACTACTTCTATCTATTGAAGTCATCATATATATCTAGGGCTGTTACTATTCATAAGTTACGGTACTAGTGAACCATATATAATATTAGCTTATGAATAATACTTTTCATTATCTCTAAATTGTATGTGGATAGAAGTATACTGATTGGTATTAGAATCAAAAATATATGATGCTTAAGATAGTATTTGTAACATACAACCTATGTAAACATTAATAATTCAAATTACCAAAAGCCCCTACCCAATTAATCTAATAGTGTTTCTCAGAGGTTTTGTTACTACAATGGTAACATGGTGATTGTGGATTACCAGGACCATAATTTTATTAGACAGGGTAAGCTAAGCTAAGTAATCAATTCTACACTAATAATCAACAATATAAAACATTGTTTAGGAAATGCAATGACCTATACATGCCCTTGAAGACCACCCAGAAGCCACAACTGATCTAGAATGCAGAAGCTGCAATAGGCACCCCTAGATTCACCCAACGTACATTCGTGCTGCAAAAGCTGCACTGGTTCTCAGTTTTCTTCTGGGTGCCATTCAAAGTGCTGTTAAACTTTAAATTCCTACCCAGCATAGGATCAGGTTATTTGTCTCTTCCCGAGAGTTTCTGCCTAACAGGATAGGCATGCTCCAGGTTCCTTCCCTGAAATATTGCCATTTAATGGGATTTAGGAAATGTATCCTTTTCATAGGTGTCTCTATCTTGTGAGGCGATCTAGCAGACTCCACCTTTTTAGCTTTCCAGAAGGCTATTAAGACCTTACTCATGAACTGGAACAGATTGAATGGAACGTAAGGATAGTTTGTTGGGGCATCTTAGGAGATAACTGGGGCACCATATATTTTTTTAAGATTTTCTTTTTTATGGTTCTTAATTTTATTATTGTCATGAGCTGCCCAGGTGTGCTCCAAGATGCGTGGCCATGCACATCTTTTAAATAAAATAAATCAGATTGGCTGATGCTATTGAAGCATATTTATGTAGCAATGTTGTCAATACAGTGCTCAAATTGTCCATCAACGGAAACAGCAATAGCACTTAGACTTATATACTGCTTCATAGTACTTTACAGCCCTCTCTAAGTGGTTTACAGAGTTAGCATAATTCCCCCAACAATCTGAGTCCTCATTTTACCAATCTCGGAAGGATGAAAGATTGAGTGAACCTCGAGCCAGTCAAAATCAAACTCCTGGTTGTAAGCAGAATTAGCCTGCAATAATACTGCATTAATTAATTAATGTATAAATAAGTGAAGTGTCAAAACGGATGAAGTAGTACTACCATGACTAACCTTATGATAGGCTATTTATCACAGAATATAATGTGTAATAAAATATAATAAAAAACTACTTTATATTGTTTTTAAAGTGCTTTCATATTTAGTCTTACATATCCAAGAGAAAATGTCAGCCCTGGTGCTGCCAGGAATGAGCTATCTCAGGATTACAATTACTGCAAACTACATCAAAGAAGTTCTGAAGACATTTTCCTTTTCTTGCCTTGACACATTTGAATACACTACTACTCACCATAATTTTACCAATAATAGATGAAACAAATATATCAGTATCCCAGTTAGTCTTCTCATTCAAGAATATCTCCTGTGAATTTTTTTGTCCCAAACTATTTCGGAGTCCAAATGGTATTTCTTCAAAACGAGAAAACCACTCAATAATTGCATGCTTTTTCTGAGCACCTAGGGTAGAAAAAAATATTACTTACCAAGATCCCTTCAATATTTTTGAAACATACATTTCTTTGGCTTCATTAAATGTCAGCTTAAGTAAGAGTGTCAACCTTTTGCTATCAACTACTGCCAAAACGGTATATTTAATTCAAGCCAATAGTTGTAGACTGATACAGGTAGTCCTCAATTTACAGCCACAATTGGGACAAGAATTTCTGCCATTTTTCAAAAATGCTTTAGCTTCTTAGTATCATATATTACGTTTAACTATCTCTTTTACAAATATTCAACAAAAAATTATCTTAGTATTGTAAAACTGCTATATAGGGAAGAGACAGAAAAACTTACCATCTTCATATAGTTGTAAGAGTCTTGCCACAAAAAAATCATCATATTTTTCTTCTTCTATAAAAATAAACTCTCCAGGGAAAATACAGATGTCACTGATATCTTTTTTATTAATAGATATTCCCCTAAAAATGATAAATAATTTCTTTAGAGGCATTGGATACCATTCCGCATTTTCTTTCTATTCATTACCACACCTTTGTCAAAATTTTAGACACTGACTGGGCTTGTTTTTGTTTTCATTCTTCTTCCATAATGCACCATGTAGTTTTTATATCTACTATAGGTGGTCCTCGAGTTGTGACCATGATTGAGCCACAAATTTTTGTTACCGAGACAATTGTTAAGCAATTTCCCCCCCTCATTTTACTACATTTCTTGCCAGAATTGTTAAGTGAATCATTGAACCGTTAATAACACAATGAATCTGGCTTCCCATTGACTTGTCAGATGGTCACAAAAGCTGATCACATGTCCTCAGGAAACTGCAACTGTCATAAATATGAACCACTTGCCAAACACCCTAATTTTGATCATGTGACCATAGGGATGCTGCAACGGTTGTGTGAAAAATGATCATGTCACTTTTTTCAGTGTTGTCGTAACTTTGAACGGTCACTAAATGAACGTAAGACGAGTACTACATGTATTGCTCAATTATCAGCACTATTGTATTATTATGCATTTCCCCAGAACCACGGTTAACATTTTGCTCTCTAACAAGTCACTAAAACACACCTATAATGAGAGATCTGCAATGTTTTGTCTGTAGATATAGCCTTGCCAATCCACGAATAGATGCGTTTTCCCCGACTTCTTGTGTTTAGGGTATCTGTTAAAAAAAACACACGAAAGATCAGATCGTATAATAAACACACCATCTGAGCAAAAGAGGAAAAGTACTGGAACATCCCGTTGTTAGAGCAATCCTCAGCTTCTGTATTATTCTCTTACAGCCCCCACTTTCCTAAACATAATAGAGAAGTATTTAAGAGACCCCTGGGGTGAAGATGAATCTGCCATTCAAGCTTCAACACGACCCCGCTGTCCTTAGAAATCTAGTAATCCTGTCTTTCAACAACAACAACAAAAAAAACCTTTACGCGGATAAGATTTCCTCCACGAGGGGCTGCAATTCATTCTTTCAAGCCCGACGAAACTCGGCAGGAAAAAAAAACAAGAATCCGTCAATCTGAGACTCGGCGCGGCGGGGCTTCCCTCTTCCTCCTGCGAGATGAAACTTCGCGCCAAAGTCCTGTCGCTCCGCCCCGGAAGTGAAATTCGCGCGACCCTAGAGACGCCATGTTTGTTTCTGTCAGTCGGGAAGGGAAAAAAAAAACACCTCAATTCTAATTTCCGCAGGGGGAGTGGGGGAGAGAGAGGCTGGCGGAAGTGTCGACCTCCTGCCCTTTCCTCTGTCTGGAAGTGAACCCGGAGCGGAAGTGAAAAATGGAGGGATAGGGCAAGCGGTAGACTTCTGTAGGCCTCACTCCCCCTTTCCTTTTCTCTCCCTTCTGGAAACGGTCTCATTTTGTAGGGCTTTGTAACTAACGCACAGGGGCATGGCAAACCGGACGGTGAAAGACGCGCACAGCATCCACGGCACTAACCCACAGTATCTGGTGGAGAAGATCATTCGTACTCGCATCTACGAGTCCAAGTACTGGAAGGAAGAATGCTTCGGTCTCACAGGTGCGGTTTAGCGATGTGGGCAGTTGGATCCGAAGCAACGGGAGCGGGTCGGGAATCAGCGGACGCGGGAACCGTTGGGCTTTCGGGAGATGAGTGGCGAGAGGAGATTTTGGGAGTTGGAAACCAAACGGAACGGTTGGTGAAACGAAAGGGCACCTCGGTAATACTCTGCCCCTGTTTTAATCGAGGGCAGAGGTCTCCTCTTTTAAGGATTGTGTAATCTTATTTTAACGTGCTAACATCAAATGACTAGGAATTTAAACTACATTCAGATCTAAGGTCACTAAGTGATGCTTGGGAAATGAACAGATAGAGCTGGAAGGAGCTATATAGATTTCTTGAGTCCAACTTCCCTGCTTAGTGCAGGAATCCAAATTAAAACTTATTTTAACAGGGTATCTGATTTCACTCTGAGCACATTGGTTGCAAGGAAATCCATCTCTAGTGATGCACAAGACTGCATGACCATTTCAGGGAGAAAATCTTGAATGCTCAAAATGGTGTTTGTTTATTTTTATGCCACCCATCTCTCATATAAGGAGACTCTGATAAGCCTGTCTTAGTATCTTTCTTCAGGACCCCAAGATGTAATTCATCTTGGGGTCCTGAAGAATTTAACTCAAAGGCCTTATCCATGTGTTAATCTTAAATTTCCCTAATGGAACACATAACTTCTGAGCTATCTGAAACTGAATTTGAATAATTATTGACTAGCTAGTGTATTTTCTGATTTTGAAAAAAATCTGAAAAATAGGTTTTTCCTTCATTCTTAACAACTTCAACTCATTTTGATTTTGAGTCATTGTGTTTCCTATATTTTTAATTGTTTGCAATTGTATTTTTAATATCATTTTTTAGGAAGTACTACCCATATTCAGCTTATTTTCTTATTAGTTTTTCTTACCATTAATACCATTTGTAATTTTTACAAAGTTTAGTAAAATTACTTTTGGGTGAAGTCTAAGATACATATGCAATATATTCCGTTTCTGATCCTTTGACAATAAGAACATCATATTACGTAGTCATTTTACTCCCGTGGTCCTATGACTTTTATTTCTCTGAGATGTTTCCTGTTCTCTAATACTAAGTCAAGGATAGCTGATCCTGTTTTATCTTTCTTCATCTTTTGAAGGAAAAAAAGTTACTATATTAATGGAGCATCCCAACAAACAGTGGGATGTAACAAACAGTTACGATTAATTGTAACTGGAAGGTCTGTTTTATAGGGGAATGTCCTTTTCGGCTTATAAGAAGCTGTACACCTATTTTTCCTCCTCCTTACATCTTTTTTTGTAAGGCCCAGGAAGGTTACAAATGAAAAATAACATCTGATTTTTAAAAAATTACATGGAAGCTGCAGTATGATTATATACAGGTCTTGAATAGTGCAGTTAATAAATCCCATGAACTGGTTGCAGTATTTGAATTTGCATTATTTAAAGTGATTTTGCTCTGGAAAATATGGTAATTCGTTCCAACTCAATGGAAATAAGCCATTAAAATTTTTAAACCCCAGCCACAACTGGCCATGCACTAGCCTCAATTGCACACATACTAGCCTTGCATTAACTGAATTTTGGGCTGCATTTAAAGCAGCCTGGTATTAATATACAATTCATCCTAAATTGAATATCACATTATTCAAGCTTTTACTAATTCTACCTGTAATATGTTCAATAATTCTTGTCTTCTGATAATTATTACCTAGATGGTTACTGTCACTATCTCATTAAAATGAAACAACCAGACACACAATTTTAATATTAAAATCTGATGGAATTGTCATGATTTTTTTTTTTGCAGCTGAATTGGTTGTAGATAAAGCTATGGAACTGAGATACACTGGTGGAGTTTATGGTGGGAACATAAAGCCTACACCATTCTTGTGCTTGACTCTGAAGATGCTGCAGATTCAGCCTGAAAAAGACATCATTGTTGAATTTATAAAGAATGAAGACTTCAAGTAAGAAAAAATAATAATATGGAAGTGTGATTTGAAACAATTAGACTTATTAGTACACGTGGTTAGTCTTGTTCATGGTTTCTCTTAGCTTTGTTTGGTAAATATAAATCAGATTTATTCTCCATGGTATAAAGTTTTGAGTATCAGTCATATTTATTTCCGACTTCTTATCCACCCATCACTTTTTGCAAGTGTGAATGTACATATTAGGCCATTGCCCAACCATTTGTTTAGCGACTATTGCTAATCCCATCAGATAGCATGTCCTTAAATCTTCCCCTCCTGTAGCTTTCCAGTTTTGCAGTTCTCCTTTTCCATCAGCTCACTTGGCCCCAAACTTCACAGATTAATTTTTCAAGCTCCAAAATCTAACCCTTCCCCACCCACAAATTTCATAAATTCAAGGTTTCATTACACACAGCTAAAGGCTAGAACAGAACCCCCATAAATAACAAGGGCTACTGATTCACATTAAGGACTCTTGTTATTTCTACATATATATTTTTATGCTTGGTTACATTATTAATAGGGTGTACATTTTTGCAATCACAACTCTCAATCTTCAGCTCTGTTGTACATTTTGTAATAGTTCTCAAAATTATCACTGAAATTGAAAATCAGTCATTTTCCACAAAAGCAAAGTATTGTATTTCTGTAAGCTTAAAATACTTGTACAGTATTTTTACACAGAGAGAGAAATAGAGAGAGAAGTGGAAAGGAAGAAATAATGCAGGAAGAGGCCATGGACTACCTACAAGCATAAATCAAGCGATTTGGTACAACATAGACATTTTTGAATTAACATCTTTAATGAAATAACTCAGTAGTGAATTTAAATTCTATTGTAGGATATTTGTGTCCTCAGCTAATTGTATAGGAAAAAGAAACTCTAAATTAATGTTCTGCTTTTGCCAACTTTTAGATATGTGAGATTACTAGGTGCATTATATATGAGACTGACTGGGACTGCCATAGACTGCTACAAATACCTTGAACCTTTATACAATGATTATCGAAAAATAAAAAGCCAAAATAGAAATGGGGGTAAGTGGTATAACTTTATTTAATCATTTATAAAGCTCATTACCTAACAGATGAATGTGTAAGTAGCACATACAGACTAAATTATATATTCATCTGGTTGTCTTAAATGGTGCTGTTATTGTTTCATATTAAATGTTTTCCTCTGGACCACTTTGGATAGTATTAATCTTACTAGACAGGAAGAGGCAAGAAATGTGTATCATCCAATAACTCAAAACTGCCAAACACAAGCAAACATGCTGTACATCTTGCTTTCTATGTAGAAAAAATTATAAAACATACCTTTTCTTTTCTGCAATTTTATCTTAGTTTATGAAGAATGTTACTCTTTTTAAATACAATCTTTTCCCCCCACCAGAGTTTGAGCTCATGCATGTCGATGAGTTTATTGATCAATTGCTTCATGATGAGCGTGTCTGTGATATCATTTTACCCAGACTACAGGTATATAATCAATTATATTATAAAGAAATTATAAATCAAACTTCCAGTAGTGAAAAGATTATGTACAGTTAATATATAAAGTGCATGATTGAATCTTTCACTTTTGAAATATTGTCTGAATTTAGAAACTTGTTCATTCTTTGTAGAAAAGATATGTTCTAGAAGAAGCAGAACAACTGGAAACACGGATCAGTGCTTTGGAAGAGGATATGGATGATGTGGAGTCTAGTGAAGATGAGGAAGAGGATGATGAAAAGGTTTGAATCTGTCAAGTTTTTATTTTGGCATGAAAGTCCTCTTATATGGCATATGCTGATTTTATAATACAAAAATGTCACATCCTTATTTTTTGAGGGAATATTGTGATAGGTGCTTATTAGCTACCTAGCTTAAGAACTAGAGTATGAGGTTACAGGAGGATGTCATTTTTCTTCCTGTTGCATCCTCATCAGATATTTAGGTTGAAGAAATGGCTCATTTCCTATTCAAAGCACTAAAGCCAGTTCTTCTTATGGAAATATGTCATTGGATTATTCCCAGTATTTCTGCCTGTCTTCCTTCTCTTTTCATACATGGGTTATTGGAAATGTATTTAACGCGCCCCCCTCCAAGATGAGATTCATACCTATCCATTGGGCCTTTTGAAAGGGCCTAAAAACATGATTCTACCAACCGGCCTGGGGCCAGGTGTCATTCTGGAAATGGGATTAAGACCCCACCTCCTCTTTGTGTGCATCTTGCTCCCCCTTCCTCTCGATCTTTGTCAATTTTAATTCAAATTTAATGTTACTATTTATTCTTTTAATGTTTTATATTGCCATTTTTGATTGTAAATCACCTAGAATCACCTTTAGCAACATGTTTAATAAAATAAATAACATTAGATCCACTGAGCCTGTGTGCGCATACAATTTGAACAAATGTTTGATAGCTTTTGAAATGTCACATTACTATAGGTTTTGTTTACATGTTTTCAGCTGGACAGAGCCCCTTCCCCTGATCACAGAAGAAGAGGATATAGGGATTTAGACAAACCTCGTAGATCTCCAACACTGCGCTACAGAAGAAGTCGAAGTAGATCTCCTAGAAGGTAGCATTTTGGGATCTTTCAACTATTGCTAACCAGCATAATGTGCTAAAAGTATTGTAGTAAATAACTGTTTATCCCCACTTCTTCCTGTTTAGGCGAAGCCGATCTCCAAAGAGGAGAAGGTAACATGCAAGATATTTGAATTGATCTTTTAAAAAACATTGTAAGTTTATCATTAACAGATTACTTCTTAACAGTCCCTCACCACGGCGGGAGAGACATCGCAGTAAGAGCCCAAGGAGGCACCGAAGTAGATCTAGAGAAAGACGCCACAGATCAAGATCTAAATCTCCAGGTACTTACATTTTAAGAATGGCAATTGTGGATGGTTCCTTTGGCTTTTAAAAACTTTTTTTTTTTGTATTTTTGATAATACATAAATGTTAGTGCCTCAGTCCGTCCCTGGAGGAAACGGCTTCTCCAGGGCGGCACCTGGGCACAACAATCAAGGGGGGTCACCCATGAAGCTAATCCTAGAAAGAACTTGAGGACACGAGATCTCTCTGGGTGAATGACATGACCCCTTTATTATGTAGCAAGGCTGAATATATAAACTTTCATACGCAAATGAGGTTTTCAAACATTGCAAATGTCATTGGTTACAAATTATGCATCTGGACCAATAACAGAATTAATAACTGCGTGTTTCCTAAGTTTCACGTGTACGCCCTAGTTTAGCTGTTTTCAAGCAAGTACAAAACAAGCAAATTCTACAGGTGTCAAGAACAATTTGTGGTCAGCTATATCCGTCCTGTGTAAACCATTTCCTATAGAAGGCGGCATGCAAAGCATTAGGACAAATTACAGTGCTTACTCTTATCAGACTATGGTGATTCTTAGAAATAAATGCCACTAAATTAAATGGATGACCAAGTAAATGTAACTCTTAAATATTTGGGCCACTTACTAATCTTTTCCAAAGAAAGGCATTCTCAGAGAAATAGGATAGCAACATCTCCTCCTTTTCTTTTTATTATCTTTTTGTCAAAAAGACTCTTTCTCTTCACCTACCAGGGCTAATCACAGCATTCTACACATAAACCAATAAAAAATCACATCATGGCAAAGGGGGAATGGACAGTTACAGCACAGCATAGGGGAGAGAGAGGGCATGTGTGGGAGTTGCTGGCTCATATAATTCATGTTACATGAGGCTGCATAATGAGTCCTGGCCGTTTAGGCCGGAAGGATGCTTCTGGTGCGATGTTTTTGCATCCCTGTGTATGTGTGTTTCAGACAGCAGAAACTGCCCTGCACACACACACACGGAATGAATTCCAACACTGTTTTTGTTAAAAGGCAGCGTCTCCCTCTTCATTGCTGGGCATGCGGAAGGGATCTTTCCCCATGAAGGGGTTGACTGTTCATGTAACTCCATGTGGTTGACAATGTGAATATTCTTCTGTGGAACCAAGCTAGAGTATATTCTTACACATAGTGAATAAAGAGGGTACACATTGAATACAGCAACACAACAGTATCAGCAAAGCAACAAGGGTTATAACGGTCTTGGCAGTATTTCCCAACCAGCTAAAATTAGGTAACCAAGAGGTCATCCAATCCCACCAGGAGTCCAAGGCTTTGTATGTTTGTCCAACTGTTTGAACGATATCCACACTGGTTTCAATTTGTCCGGACTGGTTCAAATAATGACAACAGGTAGCATTCAACCAAACACATAGTAGGGGGATCTGCGGTGAAAGACGGGGCAGCCGGTCGGGGGAGTGGAGGGTGCTCTGCTCTGTGTTCCAGGTCAGAGACAGAGACAGCCTCAAGCTGTGGTTCCTGTTGGTTGGTCATGGTCAGGCTGCTTCTGTGTTTGTGTAGGTGGTTGTATAGGTGGTTTTGGCAAATATGGTCTTACGTGCGGTCCTGGGATCCAAAGAACTTTGTCTTTTAATTGGATTGCAGTGTAGTTCCTTTCCCAGGTCAGCAGGTCAGCAGGTCCTCACCACGTCAAGTCAGGCAAGCAGCGATAGTAGACAGGTGGACGGGAGGTGTCTGCAGTAGGTGGAGCTGCAAAATGACGAGTCGCTGCCGAGGATGGTGGGCTGCCGGTGTGTTGCACTGCTGGGAGGCCAGGGGGCATTTTCCCTATTGCCAATATATCTGTCCAGGGCATGTTTTAATGTCTGGTTGGCGCGCTCAGCCAACGCCTGACCCTGGCTGTTATAAGGAATGCCAAATTTCTCTTTTGGGCGTCCCAGCGATGCAAAGGTCCGAATCGAATGATTAATAACATGTTTGGTGGCTTCACCCCTTTGGGGGGATGCCATAATGTAGCCTGAACATGTATAACATGCATTTGCCAAATTTGGCAACACTCTGTCCCTCAGGGATTAACTCCCATAGGGAGAGGGTTTGCCTGCTGGCTACAGGTGGGGCATAGTTGAATAATTGCTGATGCCTCATTTGCAGTAATGCCAAATGGTTTTATGAGCGCTTTTTTATTCTGGTGAAAATAAGAGTGGCTATCCCAAGGTGTGATAGCAGAACAAACATTGACATGGGGTGGGGGGGGGCTGATGCCGCAGCGTCAGCAACATCATTGCCCTCCTGGAGAGGCCCAGAGAAGGGCTGACTTCAGATATGGGAGACATGGAAAAAATAACAGCGAGAGGAGACAAGACCTTGTAAAGTGAGAAACAGAGACAAAAGTTGTGAATCAACAGAAGAAGAGAGATAAGACTCACACAAAGAAGTTATAATCTGAGTCACATAAAGACTAGCAAGAATTAAGTTAAACGGTTGTTTGTCAAATAACTGAAAGGCCAAGATGGAAGTGGCCAATTCATCTCTTTGAGCAGATTTTTGTGGCTCTGTGAGCTGGGTGTGCCATGTACCATCCTCCTGCCAGGCACATGCTCCCATCGGCAAAGACAGTTATAGCGTCTTTGATAGAAAAAAGCTGTTGAAGGAGGCTTCCACTGGAGTGGAAGGGCTTTTGTAATTAGGGCTGCAAAAAGGGTAGGTATCTGAGAAATAGTGGACAAGTGTCTGAGATTTTTCAGCACTCTAAAAGGGAGGGCTTCATAGACGGAGCAGCGCCCGTTATGTCAACGGGAAAAGCAGAAAGAAGTTCCAGATCATCTGGGGTAAGAGAAGGATCGGCTCGGGCAGAAGCCAAACCACGGGCCACAGCACTGCCAGCCATAGTAGGGAGAGAGAGAGAGGAAGCAAAATAAACGCCGGCAGGACCAGAAGAAGGAGGGGGAGGTGATGTGAGCGAAATGTCAGAAACAGAAGGAGAGGGAGGGGGGAAACAGAGGGAGAGGAGACAGACGGGACAAAATTTGAAGGGCGATCTAAATAAGGAGGTGGGGGAGTAAGATCAGGGGGTTCTATGGGAAAATCAGGAGAAGGGTCAGAATAATGGAGTCTAAGAGCAGCAAGTGTGACTTTCCAAGTCAGGAGCATCGGAGTAGGAGCACGAGGTTCCTGATGGAGATAGGTGCCTATTTTCACCCATGGTCCAGGTTTAAGGGAGCCATGGTGAGGATAGGAGGGGCAGTTTTGCCAAATGTGTATTAACAGTTGGCGTAATTCAGATTTGGTAGGAAAGACAAATTTCTTTGTTAATTGACTTTTAGAAGCTCTGAGAATCTGGCCAAGTTCTGAGTTCCCTGCTCCTTGGACAGATCCGCCCCCATACTTACGAAAGATCAGTCGTTTCCACGAACGACGACGAGTGCGTGGGTAAGCGATGGGGTCTCAGGCACGCAGCGGCGAGGCTGCGTCGGTCCGGCGGAAAAAATCACGTCGGGGTCACCACTTGTTAGTGCCTCAGTCCGTCCCTGGAGGAAACGGCTTCTCCAGGGCGGCACCTGGGCACAACAATCAAGGGGGGTCACCCATGAAGCTAATCCTAGAAAGAACTTGAGGACACGAGATCTCTCTGGGTGAATGACATGACCCCTTTATTATGTAGCAAGGCTGAATATATAAACTTTCATACGCAAATGAGGTTTTCAAACATTGCAAATGTCATTGGTTACAAATTATGCATCTGGACCAATAAGAGAATTAATAACTGCGTGTTTCCTAAGTTTCACGTGTACGCCCTAGTTTAGCTGTTTTCAAGCAAGTACAAAACAAGCAAATTCTACAAGTGTCAAGAACAATTTGTGGTCGGCTATATCCGTCCTGTGTAAACCATTTCCTATAGAAGAAGGCATGCAAAGCATTAGGACAAATTACAGTGCTTACTCTTATCAGACTATGGTGATTCTTAGAAATAAATGCCACTAAATTAAATGGATGACCAAGTAAATGTAACTCTTAAATATTTGGGCCACTTACTAATCTTTTCCAAAGAAAGGCATTCTCAGAGAAATAGGATAGCAACACATAAATGTTTTTATGTGACTATCAATAATTAAAAGCTTAATCTCCTCTTCACCATGCTGTATTATTATGGTATGGAGCATCAAAAGGACTATGTTAAGTACAGGACCACAATTGAGCTCAACTTTCACTTGCTAAGTGAAAACATTGGTTAAATGAGTTTTGTTCCAATTTACTACCTTTCTTGCCACAGTTGTTAAGCAAGTCACTGCAGTTAAATTAATAACGCGGTTGTTAAGTGAATTTGGCTTCTCCATTGACTTTGCTTGTGCAAAGGGTGATCACAAGACCCTGAGACACCGTCATGAGTCAGTAGCCAAGTATTTGAGTTTTAATCACATGAACATAGAAATGCTGCAACAGTCCTAAGTGTGAAAAACAGTCATGTCACTTTTTCTGTGCTGCTGTAATTTTAAATGGTCACTAAATGAACTGTTATAAGTCAAAGACTACCTGTATGAATAGAATCGAAGTCAAAATTTTGTATCTTATGTCAACAGGTCACCATCGTAGCCACAGACATCGTAGTCATTCCAAGTCTCCAGAAAGGTATGTATTTCATATTTTGCTATTTCAAAATGGTAACACAGGAGTTCCTAGAAGTTTTGTATTAGATTTGTCCCAGAAGAATAACAGTCTTTATAATTGAGCTATATGTTCATGCAGGTAAACAGATGTATTTGGACCAATGATTAGATACGATCTTATTGTGCAAACTTGAATTTTAACTTCTTGTGTGATTTTCACTGAACTGAAATTAACTAAATACTGAAAAGTTTTTATTCTTCTTTCAGATCTAAAAAGAGCCATAAGAAAAGCCGTCGAGGAAATGAATAACTTTAACCTGTTTCATGAATTGGAAACTTTTTTTTTTGTAGAGGAGTTCATTTGATATAGATGCTCCTGTGGTAGCTCAATGTTTTTTGCATTGTTTCTTGGGTAATGTAAGCTCTGCTAAAGTTCAAAGAGGGGACAAGATATGCATAGTGGATTTATCCCTATAGCTCTGTGTGCACCAGCCTTAGTTTCCTTATATTTCTGAACTGATTTGGTTTAATTACAGATTTTAAAAAAACACTCATCTATATTTATGGCTCATAATAAAGACAATTCTTCTCGCACTCAAGATTTATAGCTCTTCCCCTCAAATTTTATAGTCAACATTAAGATTGTGTTATGTAGTCACTGAGGGTAATCTACCCCAGAGGTATAACTTTGACAAATTTTAAGACTCATGGACTTCAATCACCAGAATTCCCCATCCAATATGTCCAAGTTGCCAAGTTTGAACACCCCTGGTCTCCATCTTTCCCCATTTTGAATCCTTGTACATTTAGATGACTGAACCAGGCTGCATTTTTATTTGTTGCCCTAAAAATGGACATCCTTTCAATATATTTTCTGATCATCTCTGTTTTTAACAACAACTATTGTAAATGTGAAGCAGGAAAAAGTTTGTCTTGTAATTTCTTTATTAAAAAAAAGTTGGTACAGAAGTATGTCTCTTTTTAAAAAATCTTTTTTCTTGGACTTATTCAGAACTGATTTAAATTACAAATACTTGTAAAAGCTAATTGTTCTGAACAAATTTATTATTAATACATAATAAACAGGAGAGTGCAAATATCTGATTCAGTTCAAAAGCAATCGAATTGAGTTACTGAAACCAAATTACAAATGTGTGAAAGTTTCAACTTTTGTGTATGTACAATTTTTTCCAAGTTGATTTTGGATTTATTTCTAATCTGAATTGCAAATCTGATTCAATCCAATTTGAATTGTGTTTAATATGTCTAGTCCTAGAATAGTAATATTTACGGCACAGCTACACATATTTATTAAGATGGGAATACCATTCAGTTGGGATTATTTTGCAATGAATGGGAGTAAGATTGCAGACTTAAAAATACGGGCAAATTTAGTGTTATATTTTTCACTAAGTTATTAGGAGGATTTAAACATAAATTCAATGCCTCGAGTTTGCTTTAGACACCATGTATACTTAATTAACTGGAGCACCAAGATTTTCAGATTGGTAAATTTAGATATACTTCCACAAGTCAGAAAGCACTTTTTATGTATCAATCCTAGACTCAAGGTGGTATTACCATTCCAGAAACACTTTCACTTAATGAAAACGGCCCTGTTTTGTTCTTCACTTGCTTCCCTTAACGGACACATCAGGCATGTAGAACTATGTACCAGAAGTTACACGAAGGAAGGATAAGTCTGAATGTGTATACTGTCACAAAGAAAGTTCAGTGAGCTAAATGGCAACACTTTAAAGGAATATGTGAAGCTTCTTTTTACTGCTTCTGCAGCAAATAGCCTTAGGTAGACCACCAAATCCCAAACATTTCCATATCCAAAATGCTAAAGTTGATAGTGCCCAACCTTTTTCATATTGCTTCTTAAAAAGTACTGCCATTTAGCATTCAATCCCTAACATGAAAGAAAATATGGCTATGATTTAGGATTTTCCAATTTTATTTTTCTTTTTTAAAAAGTTTTTTTTGGCACTACATTGTTCAGTAAAGAAATGACAGGCTTTAACACATTAATTCCTTCTAATTACTTTTTAGAATAGATATAAAGTCTGAACCAAAGTATGAATAAAGCTAATAGAAAATAAACAACTTAATTTTAAAAACTCTCTTTACAGTTTATCAAGATAAAATAAAACACAGTTCCCTTAAAAATAGGGTAATAAAATAGATGACATTTGTATCACTAATTCTTGTGATACTAGTAAAAACTATATTTTATATCTATGTACAAATTATACACTTAAAAAGTTTTAAATAATCTTTTTATCTAAACATGTTGCAATAACATTTTATTCCAACCTGATTTCTTCCCATCCCCTTAATTAAACTTCATTTCTTCTGCTGAATAAAATTCATGTTCAAGTGTGGATGTCCTTGAGACAGAAGTGAAAACCGCTGGTTCTGCATCAATAAGCCAGCTAAAAGAAAATTATTGCAGTATATATGAAATAAATTCATTTTATATTTCATGTACATTGAAAATTGAGTCTAAAAATGTTTAGAAGTGCTGCTGCAGAAAGGCAATAGTTCAAAGGGAAAAAGACTAAAACACCAATATATTTGTAGATTAGATTTATAAAAATTAGCTTCAATCTCATTTGTTAAATGTTTACTTTGAACGATAAATGCCTTAATATATACATAAATTAATTTAAAAAAATGTAGTTTTGGGTTGAACTGTGAAGTCCTTGGTGCCTCTGAGCTTGATTGTTTGTTTCAAATGTCAACACCTAGTTCAGTAATGAAATGTCTCCAAGCAAATACATACACCAGAAGCCGTGTAGGTGTTTCTGGTGTATGGAATACTTGCTGCTTGTTAACCTAAAATATGTTAACTCCATATAAAAACACAGATTTTATTTAAATATCAGTAAAAATTAATGTAGCAAGTTAATAAAGAGGTGTGCCATATTAATTCATATAAATATTCAGAAATTTACTGTATGAAAAGTTCTGTATATAACACATTTCTTATATGTGAATACGGACTCAAAAAACCATGCTTTTATTTCAGTCTATTTCAGAATATATTAAGAAGGACTGCAGCCACAAAGAAATTGAAGTTATCAAAGCTGTATAATTAAACTCTCCTTATCCTACCTTGAGGATAGAAAGGTTTGTTCAATGGGTAACTGGCATTTCCCTGCTGCATGTAGTTTGGAGATATACTGTAAGGCCACGTCCCTCGAAGGAGAGGAAAATGGGTAGTAGCTCCATGGTCCCAAGGAATAGGTGGAGGTGCATTTCCTTTACCAAACTGCCCTTGGAAGCCCTGATCTAATTTTCATTTACAAAAGGAAAAGAGAGGAAACACTGTAGATGAAATTGATAGCTTTGCAATACACCAGTAAACAATAGCATTTACTCTTTGAAAACTAATATTTAATGTAAGCATTGATGTAAATAAGATTGGATATATTCTGTACCTATCAATAATGGTTTTAAATTAATTGTTTTAAATTAAAACCATCACCCCAGCTAAGACATTTGCAAAATCCCAAATTGAGGAAGACTGATAAAAGGAATGAGAATTTTCAGTTTTCAAATGTTAAAGCTTATGGTTAATATAGTTATGCATAATTGCTATAGTAAAAGAATATTGAAAATAGCTATTTGTTTACATAAAAAACTATTTTACTGTTTTAAAAATCAGAAATTTTACATCAAGAACATTGCATATAACATTTAACTGTGGATCTGTTTTGAGGAATGATGGGCTTGATGCAAAATTTCTGAATAAAAAAATTAAACAATTGTTTCTGATTTACAAGTATCTCATATATTTCATATATGCAGACAACAAGTAGGTTCTACAACAATTTTTACACATTTCTTTTCTTTAACAACACCCTAGGCAAACTACAGAGCAATCCTGCAAATTTAAATTCCTTTGTATGTCGAACAGCATTATGCTGGAGTCAAACTAACCGTTTTATTCAAAAATGAATGAAAAAAAAATCAAACCAGAAGCAATTATTAAACAATTTGATGCAATCTCATTTTTTTTTCAAAAATAGAAATAAAGACATATTCTGAAAATACAGAATACTTGATAGATAGTACTTGATTTATGACCACAATCAGGAAGGGATTTATGGTAGGTTGTGACATCCACAGTTTTTGCAGTGGTCACTAAGCAAATCATTTAGAACCTGTGTTTATTAAAAGCTGCAATTTTAAGTCTAAACCAGATTCTAGCAGAAAATACAGCAAATCATGATGATAGGATGCTGCAACCAGTTATAAAGGTGATCCAGTTGACAAATGCCGAGCATACAGTCACATGACTGTGGTGTGGTTGGCACATTTTACAATGGCCAAAAGTGCTTTATGTTTCTGAAGTGGAGGTTTATTGGATTTATATGTGCCGTATAGCATCCATTCTGGATCCATCAAAATTTTGAATGTTGTAAGCAAACAGTCTTAAGTCAAAGACTACCGGTAAAGAGAGTATGAACACATCATTTTGGGAATCTTTGAACTATCAAGAGTTTTTTGTAATATTTTATTGATTTGGTTTGATAACTTCTACTTCTAAGAAGAAAAACAAACCTAAAGTAAACCAATTTCAATTTATTGACATTTGTATGCTGCCCACTCCCTTGGGACTCTGGGCGGCTTACAGGTAAGACAAAAACATATATAAAAATTAAAAATGAGAATACAATGGTTAAAATTTCACACCATGTATACTGTTAGGATGGGGCTGGATACTAATCAACAGCCCCAGGCCTGCCGGAACAGCCAGGTCTTAGCAGCTTTACAGAAGGCCGAAAGAGTAGTAAGGGTCCAGATCTCTACGGGAAGATCGTTCCATAGGGCCGGAGCAGCTACAGAGAAGGCCCTCCCCCGGGGAGCCGCCAACCGACATTGACCGGCCGACGGCACCCGGAGAAGGCCCAATCTGTGTGATCTTATTGGTCGCTGGGAGGTAAATGGCAGGAGGCGATCTCTCAGGTAGCCAGGTCCTAAACCATGTAGGGTTTTAAAAATAACGACTAGCACCTTGAAGCGCGTCCGGAGACCAATGGGGAGCCAGTGCAGCTCGCAGAGGATAGGTGTAACATGGGTGTATCTAGGTACACCCAATATCACTCGCGTGGCTGCATTCTGGACCAGCTGCAGTCTTCGAACACTCTTCAGGGGCAGCCCCATGTAGAGCGTGTTACAGTAATCCAGTCTTGAGGTGACGAGGGCGTGAGTGACCATCCGAAGGGCCTCCCGGTCCAGATAGGCCCGCAACTGGTGCACCAGGTGAACCTGGGCAAAGGCCCCCCTGGTCACAGCCGACAGGTGATGTTCTAACATCAGCTGCGGATCCAGGAGGACACCCAAATTGCGGACCCGCTCTGAGGGGTGTATAATTTCACACACACCCCAGTTAAGAGGTGGAATGTCTGGACCATCCTTGGGAGGGTGCATCAATAGCCACTCGGTCTTGTCGGGATTGAGTGCAAGCTTGTTCGCTCCCATCCAGACCCTGACAGCCTCCAGGCACTGGCACATCACTTCCACTGCTTCGCCGAGTTGGCACAGGGCGGACAGATACAGTTGCGTATCGTCCGTATATTGGTGATATTTAATCCCGTGCCGGCATATGATCTCACCCAGCGGCTTCATGTAGATATTAAATAGGAGGGGGGACAGGACCGAGCCCTGCGGCACCCCATATTTGAGGGACCTAGGGGTCAATCTCTGCCCTCCAACACCGACTGCGACCTGTCCGAGAGGTAGGAGGAGAACCACTGTAGGATGGTGCCTCCCACTCCCACCTCCCGTAACTGTCACAGAAGGATACCATAGTCGATGGTATCGAAGGCTGCTATGAGGTCAAAACATGAATCCTTCTAAACTTGTTGAGGTTGAGGTTTGTTTTATTTATATGCTGCCCTATTCCCAAAAGGGACTCAGGGCGGCGAACAACTCAAGCGGGAAAGGGAACACACAAATACAAGACAAGCATTTAAGATAGCCAACAACCACACCTGTCGAGAGGGGAAGGGAGCTCATCAACCCCAGGCCTGCCGACACAGCCAGGTTTTAACGGCTTTTCGGAAGGCCAGGAGAGAGGTGAGGGTCCGAATCTCCGCGGGGAGTTCGTTCCAAAGGGCTGGAGCTGCAACAGAGAAGGCCCTCCCCCGGGTCATAGCCAGATGGCATTGGCTGGTAGACGGAACCCGGAGGAGGCCGACCCTGTGCGATCTAATGGGTCTTTGGGAGGTAATTGGCAGCAGGCGGTCTCTTAAGGAAGTATGTTCTAGGAAGTATGGATCAGAGTCATTGTCAGATGAAAACAGAACTATAAAACACACCAGCAGTAAACACTGGTGAGCCAATGGTGAGCCAAAATGTATCAGAACACATTTCTGACCAGCCACATTGTATAAAAAGGTATAAAATTCATGCTGGTTCATAAACTAATTTATCAAAGTTTCGATCTAAGTACATCAATCTGTAGGATCTTTAAATAAATTGGGTGGAGTCAAAAGAGCTAGACATAAAGATGTGCTGATACCAAGCCACCCTTCATCTATCATATATATCACTCCGGTCCCATCTTAAGCTACTTTTGATACTATTTTTAAGAGTAGCATTAAATGCAACATGAGAAAATACAAATGAAAAACAAAATGGGACAAGTTGCTTTCAGCTTATGCCTAGATCTGAGGTGTTGATTCTCTAATCCAGTTCACTTTTGCTAGCAGTTTTTCACTAGATCATCAGGCTTCTCTTTCAACATCATGTCTATATATACTTTTCAGCTATGTTAATGTCTTGGCCTAAATATTAAAGAAATTAATTTTCTTTAAAGCATTTTCTTATAAGCAGCTGATGAGCACAATCAAATGAATGAACTCAGAAATGGTTAGCAAACAAAACATAAGTATTTGTACAAAGCAAGTGCCAATAGAGGAAAATTACCTGAATTCCCCACTGTGCCATTGTTCACCAGTGAGCTTAGAGTCACGGGGTTGTGCCAGGGTCCCTCATGAGAAGTGCTGGGGATTCCCACAGGCCTGGCAGCAGGTTGTGCAAAGATGATACTAGGATCATTCAAGCTTATGGTGCTCGGATTATTGGGTGGGTTGCTGCTGCCAGCTCTCACCGAAAATGGAACGTTTGTTGCGTGAGGATTACCCGGTGCAGAGTGAATAACAGGCCAGGATGTGTTAGGAAATGGAATTTGGTGATGGTGGGGCATTTGAAATATCCCCAAATTAGGCAAGGTGGAATACTGACCTGGGGGAGATTGGGCAAAATTAAATAAAGGCAGCTGGACCTGGTGAGGCGACTGTGCCCCTTGTTGGGGCGGCAGTGTATGCTTAGACTGGGATATTGATTGAGGCTGAGGCTGGTTAATGGAGGCTGGTGGAGAAGAATTCTGGGTAAATTGCTGAGGCTGTGGAGAGTAAGATGGCTGATGCGAATCAGACTGGAGAAGTGGGGAAAAAAGAATTGGATTTGGATTAGTTTACCAGTGAAGTGATTCACTGTGCTCCCAACAGATAGTTACCAAAAGGAACTTTTATAACCCCATTTTTACTGTTTCAGCTCAAGAAAATGAACAAAAGATAGTCCTTTACTTACAATTGGGATCAGAATTTAGATTGACCAAACATATCATTAAGCAAGATGCCATGTGACTGTTTCATTCAATAACCACAATCCTGGTGCTCCAGATTGGGATCATTAAGCAATCTCATGGTGTTTTAATGGACAAAGTCCCAGCTAAGGAGTTCACGGTGCCTCAAGGGTGGGGAAAACCCCAAGAGATTCTGTATGGCTCTGAAAATCCATAATTTGACTAGGATTAGCAGGATTTTCAGTGCAAGAGCAGAGATACATTTGTAGATTGCCTTCACAAGGTCTCTCCTTACTACTTGAGGTAGCCTGCACTCCTTATATTACTACTGCCTCTTCACTTTGGCACCTGCTGAATGAAATCCAAGTATGCAATTCCTTAGGAGAGACAGGCCTTCAGTGAAGTAAGTTTGTAAAGGAGCATCTCCAAGCAAAACAACGTTACAAGGATCTAACTTCTTCTGTAGGAATCTGCTTGATGGTGTGCAGAAGGGGAAGAAGGAGATTGCCTGCAAGGCGAAGAGGAAAGAAAAGGGAGAAGAAGTGTGTTTTATCAAACTTTTCCTCTCCATCTCCCTCCTGTTCTGCCATGCCTTTCCTGCCATCCAGGCTACAGGCACATACGTTATTCCGGAAGGATAACAAATTTATTTCAACAAATTTCCACAGCTCCTAAGCAGTTCTGTGCATGGAGCTTTAGTGTGCTTAGATTTTGGCAGGTATCAGAAAGGAGATGCAGCAGTAATATAAAGAGCATGGGCTGCCTCAAGCAGATTAAGGGAAGCTCTGGGAGGCCTACCACAGGTCATACTCAAGTATCTCTGTGCTCGGGCACTGAAAATCTTTCTTGTTAAAATCGAAGTGGAAAGCATTGTTTTTGAGAAAAACACAGGGAAGATTACAGATGGAGATCACAGGAGTGTCAGGTGGCTGGTAATCAGTCCTAAATGTGAACAGATTGCCAACTACCCATATTGCAATAACATGAAGGTAGCAGGGAGTGCGCATGGGACAATTTCTGATGATCAGAAGAGTGTTATGCTTCTTCTTAGGCCATCATAACTTCTAAATAGTCGCTAATCAACTGGTTGTAAGTCAAGGACTATCTCTAAATTGTTTCAGTGGTTCAGGTTTTGTACTTAAGGTTTCTACTAATAGAAGATTTATCTTACATACTCTTCTGATTAAGTTCTCTTTTAAATAAACAGCCAGCTACCACTAAAGTAAAACATGTAACTACAAATATTACCTTAAATTTTCATACTGCAGTAGCATATTCATTAATTCAATTCTTTCAATTACCAAAAAGTCTTAATCTGTGATTTTTGAATATGTTTGTATGTGTGTGTATAATAGCTTAAGTAAGAGAGCTATAAATTGGAAAACAAACTACTGACCTGTCCATCAGGTGTTTCATTGTAAGAATCATAAGTACTGATAACTACAGTTGCTATAGGTTTCTTTTTTACTGTCAAGGCTTACTACTTATAGAAAACACATTCATAAAAACACTGAAAATACAACTTACACATTCTGATGGTTGTCTGGTGCGCAAGGGTCTTTCCACCTGCGGTTGAATTGATCCAGTGACTTGCGGTGAATTTACCAAAGTTCTGACTAATTGAGAAGCTAAATGATAAAATACAAAGAATGTATAGTGTAATTTAAATTAAGTGACCAAACTTCAAATAAATAATATAAGTGCAAAGAAAGGCACATTTACAACCAGAATTATATTCATGGCTCTTTAGCAGCAATGCTTTATGCTAGGGATAAATCACAATGAATATTTTTTTCCTACCTTTAGGGGAAATTACTATTGCAAAACTCACAATATTCATAATTACTACTTGTTTGGACCCTTCATTCTTAAATTACCAGTTATAAACATTCATTTATTAATTTGTTTACAGCAAGATTTTAAATTCATGTTTGCTTAAGTTAACAAAATTTTCTTTTTGAAATTATTTTTGAAAAAATATAGGGAAGAAGAGCTGCTAAATCAGCATTATGAGGGGCTTTGAAGAATGACAAACACTTCAAGACATTGTGAAGATTAAAACCAGAGTAGGGCTAGAAATTATTATTGCAGGTCATGAAAAAATGCAGCATGAGAAACAGGCTAAATATACAGCAATGACTAATAATCATGCATTTAGTTTGTAAAAGATATTTAGAGGGAAAAACCTGTCTACAATAATTCTTATCAGTGATGATTTTTTATTTTTTATTTTAAACACATAAGCACATCAACAAAAACAAACACATAACTTAAAAACAACATAGGAACAATAAGTTCCATCGTATATCATACCGCAGTTCCGAATCGGTTTCTTTGCCGTTAGTGTTTTTCCTACTATACATTTCTATCTTTCATTCATAATCTCCTTATTCGTTATCCATTTTTATGTACATTTCTTTATTTATTTAAACTTAGCTACTTATGACCAAATATTATTTACCTATATTATGCTTTATATTTTTACTGTCATTTATTCTCTTACATACAGATTATAGGTATACATTCACATAATTATTCTTTTTCTTTGCCATTCTTGTATTATTATTATTCCATCTGGAAGGTTATAAGGTATAGTTTAAAATGCTTTGTTTACCATCCTTTGCACCTGCTAAGACACCACCTCGTTTTCTCTTTCTTTTCTTTTCTCCCTCCCTTCCTTCTCTACTTCCTTCCTTCCTCGTCTCTGTCCCCTTCTTCCTTCCCTTACCTCTTCCCTATTCCTACCCTTTTTCTTCTCCTTCCTACCTTCTCTCCTTCTCTTTCTTTCTCTTCCTCCCTCCTCTTCTTCTTTTTCTCTCCCTTCTGCCCACCTTCCCTTACCTCTTTCTTCTTCCCTTACCTCTCCTCCACACTTCTTCCTCTCCTACATTCTCTCCTTCTCTTCCTCTCTCTTCTACCCTCCACGCCTTTCCTTTCCTTCGTCCCTCCATTCTCTACTTCCTTCTTCCCCTCCTTTCCTTCCTTTCTTTTTCTATTGTTATAGGTTGTCTCTTTCAGATCCCAGTTCATGTTTTCTTGGGGATGGTATTTCTACACACCCAACTTTGTTTCATATCCTTTCCTTTTTTCTTTAGGATTCTACAGTCTATTTTCCAGCTATCATCCTCATTTGAATTCACAAATCTTGGCCCCCTTGTTTTACTCATAATTATTATTTTTGAGTGTTATTCTATTTTTTCATTTTATTCCTTTGCTCCATCCAACTATACCAATTATCCCATATCCAATAAAATTCTGATTCTTCTTTTCCCTGTATTTCTTTCGTTAATTTATCCATTTCCACACAGTCCATAATTTTTCTTATTATTTCATCTTCATTTGGGGTTAGTTTATTTTTCCACGTCTGGGCGAAAGCGATCCTTGCTGCTGTAAGTATATGTAATATTAGATATTGTATTTCTTTTTTGTATTTCGTCGGTATAATTCCTAATAGAAAGAGTTCAGGTTTCCAATCTAACTTAACCTTTATTATTTCTTCCAACCAATTTTTGATCCTTTTCCAGAATTTTTTTGCCTTTTCATAAGTCCACCATAAATGATAATATGTGCCATGTACCGAATCACATTTCCAGCAATTTGGAGAGGTATTTGTTGAAATTTTGGCCAACCTTGATGGTGCCAGATGCCATCTATAAAGCATTTTGTACTGGTTTTCCTTGTATGGAATTGATAGTGTCATTCTTAAATTTATTCCCCCAAATTTTTCCCATTTGTCTAGTTCAATGTTATAGCCAAAGTTCTGTGCCCATTTTATCATTGGTTCTTTTACAATTTCCTCTTCTATTTGATACTTCAAGAGGAATTTGTATATTTCCCTATCATCTTTCTGTCCGGACTTTGAATAATTTTATCCAATTCGTGTGGTTCTGTTTCAATACCATATATTTTAGTCTCTTTATTGTATTTAGTTTTAATTTGGAGGTAAGTTAGCCAATCAACTTTCATATTCTGATCTGCCAATTCTTCAATTGTTTTTAAATTTCCCTGTCTGTCAATTAGATCTCTGTATTTTAGGATTTTGTTCCAATCTGTAGAATTTGGGTGTGTCGTTCTTTCTGTTGGTGATAGCCAATTTGGGGTTTTCACATAGTGGATTTTTTGATTTTGAGCCATTGTTGCAGTAAAGTTCTTCTAATTAAATGATTTTGAAAGTATTTGTGCATTTTATGTTTGTCATCCCATAAGAAATTATGCCAGCCTGCCTGGAGGTCATGGCCTTCTAAGATCAGAATTCTTTTATTTCTTTAACTCAATCCAATCCTTCATCATTGTCATTGTTACTGCAGTTGCGTATAGATCCCAATTTGGTAGTGCTAAGCCTCCCCTCTCCTTGCTGTCTTGCATTGACTTTAATTTGATCCTTGGTTTGCGTCCCTGCCAAATAAATCTGGTAGTTAATTTCTTTAAATCTTGAAGGAATTTTTTACCTGGACTAATAGGAGCGGTTTGCAACAGGAAAAATATTCTTGGTAAGATATTCATTTTAATTGTTGATATATGTCCCATAAGTGATAATTGAATATTCTTCCAATTTTCTAAATCTTTCTTTATTTGTATCACTAATTTATTGTAATTATCCTCTTTGTGGAACATTTTGCTGACAACCAGATCCCCAAATATTTTACTTTCTTAGTTAACTGCAATCCGGTTGCTGCTCCCAGTTCCTCTTCTTGCTTTTTTGTCATATTTTTAGTTATAATTTTTGTTTTGTCCTTATTAATCTTTAGTCCTGCCACTTCACCATATTCTACTAATTTTTGAATTAGTTCCAAACTAGATTCTTTTTTTTTTTAAATAAATGTTTTTTAATTTTAGTTTAAAACAGGTACACATCTTTCTTTACATCTGTAAAAAATATATCAATCAATTACAGATAAGTTTTGGTACATCTCCTCCACAGTCAACCAACATAACTCATATTAACTAAGGCATTATTATATATCCATTTTCATTTAACTGTAATTATTATTTAACAATATTGATGAAAGTAATAATCTTGACCAATCCCTGCCCACTCCGGTGGGAGAGGAAAAAATCAAAAAAAAGAAGAAAAAAAAGGACAGATAAAAAATAAAAATTAAAATAAAAAATAAAAAATAAAAATAATACAAAAAAAGACAAAAACGACAAGAGACAAGGCAGGAAAACGAAACAAAACACAGGTGTCTATCATGAGAAAAAAAAGAAGTATATCAACTGGTTACAACATGCTTTGGTGCTTCTCTTCCATTAACTCATATTAATTCAAATATCTTAACTCGAATATTTACCATATCAACATCATTATACCTCCAGTTTTAATTACCTATGGTTATTTAAACATCCTTCATCCTTAGCTATGCATTACATAATTAATCCATAACACATGCTGACAATTCATTTACTTATTTATAAAATCCTCTATTATCATCAAATCCTCATATCCTATTTTAGCTGGACATCCATAATATTTAATTATATCATATATCATAACATTTTCCCAGTATTGATTAACATTTGATTGTATGTATTTTATTTAGTTTTTAATAGTGATAATTATTGTATTTAATACTCTTTATGTATAATCTTCCAATTGTTAGTTATCATATCAACTCCACATTATATACATTACTATCAATATCAATTATTATTCAACTATATCTGTTACAAGAAAAAGCAATTAGGTTTAACTAGTTTTCAATTGTGTTCTTCAATCTATCAGCCAGTTCCAAATTATATATATTACTGTCCATATCAGTCATTTTTCAGCTATATCTATTACACATTAAGGTAATCAGATTTAGCTAAATTTTAAATTACGTTGTTCCATCTATCAGCCAGTGTCTCTCCAATAGCAAGATCCTCTCCAGCCAATTGCCATGCGTTGGATAAATTTACCAAATGTTTTCATAATCAAATCCAGACAAAGATATTTTGGCACCTTTGGACTCTGAATGTCATTGATGAAATAATAATAATGTTGTCCTGGGCTTGTAAAATTTTCCAAATTAACTTTAATTCTCAAGGGTGGATTTTCCATTCCTCCTGCACTCTGTCTTTTTAAATGAGTCTTCTTTATAGCTTCCCCCCTCCTTTCTTCCTCTGAGATAAACCAGACACCATTTCTCACATTTTCCGTTTGTATTTCAGGAGCATTTAAACATTCAACAATCTCAGTTTTTGCTTCATATTTTAAAATCAGATGATCCAATTTTCTTTCCAGTCTTTGATAAGAATCAAAAAGTCCTCTACATGCGGAAAAAAGTCTCTGAAATGAAATCTTAGAGGTATTTTGGGACGCCATGATGTGTGTCGCAGTTAGAAATTGCAAACTCTTTTTTTTTTTTTCCACAGACTTCTTAGTCTCTCACAGGCTGTGATTGTAAACAAAGCCAAGTAGTAAAGTAATAAAAGCGTCGAATCGTGACGGGCTAATTAGTAGAAAATAAATTTTACGATCCACTTAAGGAGATTCAGCGGGGGGAGGGTGTCGAGGAGTTTCTTGAAGCATTTAAGAAGTAAAGTAACCACCAGCCATAAATCCATTAGAAAAAGCCAATTCGCCGCTAAATTTCCCTGTTCTTTGGTTTCAGTTATCTTAAGTTTTTAACGCGAACAGTCTCTCTTGGATAATAAAATCAGCTTACCAGATGACATCACTTCTAGCATTCTTAGGGGCAACCTGCAGTTTCAGTTAGCACGCAGCTAATCCAGAAAGGAATTGGCACGAGGAGTTAATACCCCCCCCCAGAGATTTGCGGGTATCTCTGAGGTCCTGGGTCTCTCCCCACCTTCACTGTCGTCTCCGGAACAGCTAGAGTTCAAAGAACCCGTCCAAAAATCCTTCGGTATAGAGGAATTTCAGGAGTAGCCTGATACTCCATCTTCTCACTGCTAAGCCCCGCCTTCTTCCAAGCCCCCAAACTAGATTCTAATGGGTCCTCTAAGGCAAATACTAAGTCATCGGCAGAGGCTTGGACTTTATATTCTTCATTTTTAAGTCTTAAGCCTTTTATTCCCTGGTCATTCCGAATTTCATTTAATAAAGTTTCCAAGGTCAGTATAAATAGCAGAGGAGAGAGGGGGCATCCCTGTCTGACTCCTTTTTTTATTTCAATCTTTTTTGTTAGATCTCCGTTCATCAGAACTTTGGCTGTCTGGGTACTATAAAATCTTTCTATCATTTTTGTAAATTTTTCTCCGAATTTCATCTCATCCAATAGTATTGTTATAAATTTCCAAATTACGTTATCGAATGCTTTTTGTGCATCAAGGAAAACCAGTACCATTTGCTTTTCTGGTTGGGCCTCATAGTACTGTATTATGTCTAGAATAACTCTCGTGTTATTTTTCATGTGTCTATGGGGTAAAAAACCATTTTGGTCTGGATGTATTCGTTCATTTAAGACCTGTTTAATTCTTTCTGCCATAATTGCTGCAAATATTTTGTAATCGGAGTTTAATAATGAGATTGGTCTGTAATTTTGAATTTCTTGTAGATCGGTTTCCTCTTTTAGGATTAGGGATATTATTCCTTCAGTCCATGAATCGGGTATCTTGGCTTTTCCTAAAACCTCATTAAACATTTCCACTCTTAGCTCCTCCAATATTATTTTGTTATATTTGTACAGTTCCACCGGTATTCCATCTGGTCCTGGTGTTTTATTATTTTTTTGATTCTTCAGGACTGATTCCACTTCGGTTAACGTTATGGGTCTATTTATTGCCTCCCTTTGTTCTTTTGAAATTGGGGTTATCTTTTCTAGATTTAAATATTGTTTTACTTTAGCTTCCTCCATATATTCTTGTGCGAATAGTTTTGTGAAATATTTGTGAATAATATTCTTCTTTTCTTCCGCTTTGAAGCGAGTTCTTCCCTCGTCATCCTTTAATTGATATATCATCCTTTTTTCTCTTTCGTTCTTCAGTCTATATGCCAGCCATCGTCCTGGTTTGTTGGCATGTTCAAAGTAGTTCTGTCTGACTGTTTTGATTTTCTGTGCTAATTCCTTTTGAGTTATTAAGTTGATCTTATGTTTTATCACCTCTATTTTTTCTTTTTTAGTTTTATTCTTTGGATCTTTCTGTAGTTCTTCTTCCGCTTCTCTAAGTTCTTTTTGCATGCCTTCTTGTTGCTCTTTTTGCTTTCTCCTTTTTCTCGCCATATAGGCAATCGTAAGGCCTCTTGTGTATGCTTTCATGGTGTCCCATAGATTTTGAATTGAGGTGTCTTCTTTTTTGTTTATTTTAAAGAACATTTTTAATTCTTTCTCTAGCATTTCAGTGTATTCTGTCTCTTTTACAGTACTTGAATTCATCATCCATCTTTTTCTTCTTTTTTGACCTTTCCATCTTATTTTTATTGGGTTATGATCTGCCCACTCATTTGGTTCTATTTCGATTTCATCTACTTGATTACACAGCCCGGATGAGATCCAAACCATGTCGATTCTTGATAGAGATTGATGGGGGCTTGAATAAAAAGTATATTGCTTTCTTGCTTTGTGTCTTTCTTTCCAAATATCCTGTAATTTATATTCCTTTACCATCTCAAAAAAGGATTTGGGTAATGTATTTTTTTTTCTTTTTGCTTTCATAGTCTAGTTTTTTATCTACTATTGCGTTATAGTCGCCAATTAAGCAAATGTTTTCATGTTCTAATTCATTTATTTTGTTATGTAATTTCCTATAAAATTCCTCTTGTTTCTGGTTCGGTGCATATATGACTATTAATAATATTGGTTTTTCTGTTGTCTCTAGTTCAATCATTAGCATTCTGCCTTCTTCATCTGAGTAAACTTCTTTGGAGTTTATTTCTTCCTTTATATATGTTGCTATCCCACTTTTTTTTAATCTGCCAATGCTGTATATAATTTCCCAAGTTTTTTGTTTTCCAGTAGATTCCTATGTTCTCTTTTAATATGCACTTCCTGTATACAGACTATATCTACTTTCAATTTCTTAAGTTTATTAAACATCTGGGCTCCTTTTTTGGTGCATTCAGTCCATTCAGGTTTATCGACACAATTGTTATTTCTTGATCCATCTTTAGCTGAAATTGTTTCTTTTACTTCTAGTTTGTATCTGACTTTTCACTCACGCGCCTTCCTTTTCTGCTCTCTTTCTTGCCTCTGTTCTTCTCTCCTGCTTCTTTCGCTGTCTTCTGATGTTTCTTCCACTTGACTTCTGTATTCTAGTTCCTCTTTGCTTCCTTGTTTTCTTCATAGAATTTGTGTGCTTCTTCTAAATTCTCTTTTATCTTTTTCCTCGCCAAGATACCAGAACCCCTTCTGGTACCAGCCATCTGTACATTATTCTGTTTTTATTCAACTCGTGTGTTTCCCTGTAGTATAATCATCTCTTCTCTGGTTTTTTTGTACACTTCATCTCTGGCAGTTTTCTTAGTGAATCTTACATGTACTTCTCTCGGGAGCCTATGTCTCCTTGCATAATTAGTATTCACCCTGTAAGCCTCATCAATAATTCCTCTCACTTCCTGTTCTGTTTTTTGCAGAAATTCAGTAAGGATATTAATCATTTTTTCTTTCAGATCTTCCTCCTTCTCTTCCGGTATGTTTTGAAATCTTAGGTAGAATGCCTTTTTTGTTTTCGAGTCGGATTATTGACAATTCCAATTCTTTATTAAGTTGCCTATATTCTATTTCCATTTTTCCCATCTTCTGATCTGAGTGTTGAATTTTTTCTTCCATACATTGGATTTTCTGTTCGTTGATTGTTAAGGCATTATGTATCTTTTCAACTTTATCGTCTACATTTTTGATTGTTCCTTTCAATTCCTTTCAATCTCATTTCATTTTTTAATTCTTCGTGATTTTTCCTTGTCTCTGCTTGGCTTATAGCCAAGGTCTCCTGTATCATCTGGAGCATCGATTGAATGTTTTGCATCGTAGGTGCTGGTCCCGCTGATTCTGCCATCTTTTCCCCTTTCTCCAACCCCCACGCACTCTCCATTGTTTTTTTATTTGAGGAGGGGGGCATTGCTGAACTCACATTGGGTATGGTCTTTTCCCCTAATTTTGATGAGGTTGCCATTTTTAACCCCCTTTTTTGGTCTTGCCCACTATTGGTTATAACTTTTATCTTATTTATACATTGTCAGTAATATCAATAATATATTATAATTATTATAATTGTATAAACCAATATTCAACAACAATTCCACAATTATCCTTCCTTGGTATCACCTTTCAATACTTAAACAGTCCTATGTAATAATACTAGTAATATTCTATTTGATTAATTTGATTAGTAAATATCATAAATTTATATATCACACCCTATTCTTATATCAATAAATGTCTCTCAGTTTTGTCGGTTGTTCAATATTCAGTTCTAATAATTAGTCTCTCTAAGTCACTCTCTCCTTGGTGTCAGTGTTAATGTCCACGAAGCAAAAGACAGACCTCTATTTCTTGTCTCTGGCACTGCTCCAAGCTCCTAGTCAGCTCAATATCAAATACTTAAAAAATTCAACCCAGGGGCAGAACTGGTAAGCAGAAAAAAAGGGAACTCCGTTTGCCAACCCGACTATTATGCAGTCACTTCTTTAAACCTTCCAAATCCTTCCGGCAAATTTTATTCCCTGAAGTCCATGTCGGGATTTTGTTCTTATTGTGGCTGATCTTAAGGTTCTTGTGGCTGTCCCTTCCTGTCCGTTCTAACTCAGCCTCTTTGCACTGCTTCTTTTCAGCAAAATTAAACTGTAAAAAATAGCCTCTCTCCCGGCTCCTTCTTCTCTCAGCTCACCCACTTTGCCAGTTTCGCGTTGCTTTCCTCTCTGGATTGTCGACAATAATAACAAGCACCCGAATTTGTCTGCTTCTATTTCTGTTTCTTCCTTCTATGCAGCCGCCATTGCTCAGTCCTAACCAGATGGTAGGATATTTCTTCGTCCGTTTAGGGGGGTTTCTCCTATCTGCCGGGGGATTTGTCTTACCACCCCAGCATCTGCAGAATATCCCCTTTGATCTGCTGGTCTCTTTGGGATCAGCAGTACTCCAAAAGTGAGCCCACACGAAGAAATTAGAGTTAGGGGTTAGAGGAGCTCCCTTACCCCGCTCTAGGCACAGTGACGTCACCATCAAATATGGTGGAAAAAATAATTTAAAACAAGGGAGATAATAGTTTTTCTATTTATTCCAAATACAATTGCATAATTAACATTGTATTAACTAATTGCATTAAAATTATTTACTGAAAATGAATAAAATACATTGCTTTGGTATTATGCTTCCTGAAACTCAATCTTAGATTTAAATAACTACAGATTAATTAAAAAATAATTATCTATTCCAAAGAAGTTAGTTGCTATAGATGCACAACTGCTTTTGCCACCATTACAGGACAATCTGGCATCATACTTGGTAATATTGCACCCATCTTACCAATCATTTCTTGGATAGCAAACTCCCTTGAAATTCCTTAAAGCCAAGTAAAATTATGCACAATCCTTGATGAACAACTAACTTAGCAAAAATCACATATTGGAATCAATCAGGACAAAAGCCGTAAAAATAGAACTGGAAAGACAGGATACCAGACAGAAAATTGGAGAATCTATTTTACCTGCTACACCATTGCTTCTTTGTCTTGTTTGTTTGAATTCAGGACAATCTCTTCTAACATGTCCCATGTCACCACACATAAAACATCTCTTTTCTCTGGTATCTCTTTCTTCCTCCTTTACTTCCTTTTCATCATCTCTTTCATTCTCTTTTTTTCTTTACCCTTAAGAAGAAAAAACATAAAAGATGCATTATAGTATCCCTAAAAAATGTTAAAAAAATGTAAAAAAAGACAAGAGGATGTAGGTGCAAAGCGAAAGAGGGAAGGAAGATTTTGAAGACCACACTTGGAATACTTCATCCAGTTTTGGTCGCCACGATGTAAAAAAAAAAAATCACAACTCTAAAAAGAAAACAGAGAAGAGCAACAAAGATGATTCGGGAACTGGAGGCTAAAATACTTAAAGAACGGCTGCTGGAATTTAATGAAAAGAAGGACTAAGGGTGATATGATAGCGGTGTTCCAATATCTCAGGATTGCCACAAAGAAGAGGGAGTAAACCTATTCTCCAAAGCACTTGAAGGCAGGACAAATAGCAATGGGTGGAAACTAATCAAGGAGAGAAGCAACCTAGAGATAAGGAGAAATATTCTGACAGTAAGAACAGTTAATCAGTGGAATGACTTGTCTCTAGAAGTTGTAGATGTTCCAACTCTGGAAATTTTTAAGAAGAAATTGGACAACCATTTGTCTGAAATGGTATACAGTTTGCTGCCTGAGCAGGGGGTTGGACTAGAAGAGATCCAAGTCCCTTCCAACTCTGTTATTCTGTTATTTCCGCCTCAGTTTATGAGAGAGAGAGGCATATGTTTTTACTAACCTTCTTCTTTTAGGGCAATCCTTCATATAGTGACCAATTTTGCCACAGACACGACAACACCTGTCATTTGGGGCCAGTTCTCCATCAGTTAATACTTTGGAGTTGAAAAAATATTCCTGAAAAAGTTGGAAACATATATTGTATATTCAATTTCCAGAAAGAGAGCATAGGTAATAACACATTTATGTCTTACTAATGAAGTCATTTATTAAGGCGAAAGGTGTTTCAACCAGATATGCAAAACTTCAGTAGTGAATGTGTACATATTATTGGTCCCCCCCCACATGTGTGTGTCTGTCTGTGTGTATCTATATTTATTTATTTATTTATTTATTTATTTATTTATTTGACTTATATACCGCTTCATAGGGCTTTCAGCCCTCTCTAAGCGGTTTACAAATTTTTTAGCAAATTGAGTCAGCAACTTGCCGCCACAGTCCGGGTCCTCATTTCACCCACCTCGGAAGGATGGAAGGCTGAGTCGACCTTGAGCCGTGAGATTTGAACCGCTGAACTGCAGATCACAGTCAGCTAAAGTGGCCTGCAGTACTGCACCCTAATCACTGCGCCATCTCGGTTCTTCTATATAGTTTGATATAACTACATCAAACTTTTATAGGCTTATATTTCTAAGACAGCATACACTTCTACATAGTAGTTAGTTAGTTAGTTAGTTAGTTAGTTAGTTAGTTAGTTAGTTAGTTAGTTAGTTAATTAGATGGATGGATGGATGGATGGATGGATGGATGGATAGATGATAGATAGATAGATAGATAGATAGATAGATAGATAGATAGATAGATAGATAGATAGAAAGAACATAGGATTTGCAGAACAATTATTTTAACAATTTCATGAATGAGGAAAGAAAATACAGGAAAACAGTGCTGAGAAAAGCTTGATTCTATTACTGTAAATTCAACCTGCTCTACCAGCATAACACATATATCTTCAAATCATGGAATATAATGCAAAATAACATTTTATGTATTTGAAATATCCTACAGCACTACAATAAAAAATATTTGCTCATTTGTTAATAAGGCAAAAGAAAGGAGAACTTACAGCTTCTCTTCCTGAGATTGGATAGTAAGGGGTACCAAATAACTTTCTCCCGTTGATTAATGCTTTCATTATGAAATTGGTCACTTTGGATTAAAAAAAGACATATTTTTTTTTAAAAAAGCTATATTAATTTTGAAGTTTATTCAGTTGAATAGTACATTTTATGTACTTACTTTTCCTAGAAACTCCTGCACCAAGGTTATGATTCAGGTCAAAGGGATCTGAGCAATAACAACAAACATTAAAAGAGGATTTTTTAAAAAAAATCAGTAATGCACATATTTCTTTACAAAAACTACAAATGCAGGATAAATTGTTTTGAAATAAGTATAATGTAACATAAATGAGGAAGACTCTTCAAAAGAACACATTGATTTATTAAACAAGAAACATTCAATAACTACCTTCAATAGCAATGCATTTGGATGTCCACTGTTTCTCAAATGTGGTTAACAGCTTCTTCTGCCGAATGCTGATGACATATTCTTTGAAGTCAAATTCTTCAGTGTAAAATCTCAGTAACCCTAACCAGAGTTCTCCCAATGACTCTGTGTTTTTCCCAAGAGAAGGAAAACGTTTTTTCTGTACAAAAGTTATAACATAAACATGTTAAGAGAACAACCTTTTCAAAAATACAACAATTTTAACCAGAAAACCTCTAAAGTAGCACAGTGCAAAATATCTATTGCTGTCTTTTATGATTATTAACTGAAGAAAAGTGGTTAAGGCATCAGGACAGAAAGCTGAAACCTGTGAGTTCTAATCCCACCTTAGCCGTGAAAGCCAGCTGTTACCTTGGGCCTGTCAGTCTCTCTCAGCCCAACCTACTTCACAGGGTTGTTGTAGGGAAAATAAGAGGAGGTAGTGTTTTGGATATGTTGAACACTTTGAGTTATTTGTAAAATAAAAAAGAGGGGATACAAATAAATAAAAGTATTTTCTCTACAAAATTCTCTACTTATGCAAGTTCAAAGTAACCAATTCCTTTCCTAATGATCTTATTATGGTAGAGGCAAAATATTTATTAGATGAAATATGCATTTGTTTTGAAAAGGAAATATCTGCCTAAAATATGATAAAGATGCTGATTAGAATATCTCTTCGGTGGTAGCCCGAGGTTGCTGTATCTAGATTCAAAAAACAAAACACAGCTTTTTTTTCCCTTCAAAAAAAAAAAGGAACCCAGAAACACAAAAACATGTACAGTGTACATCATACTCATCTGCACTATTTATTGGTCCAATTCTAATACTTCAACATATTATCTCAGCTACTTTGTCCAACAATAAAAGCCTGGGGGGAAAGTTCCTTTTTTCATTTCCTGAATGGCAAACGTATTGCTGGCTATACATAGTATAATTAAAGCAGACCTAATAATTATTTGATTATTCCAAAATGAGGACTTTACCAGTTCATCGGTATCTTCAAAGAAGAAAGCATTCCAACCATCAACCATCCTTTGAGGGACCTGCTGCCCATCAAATATCTATATCACCATAAAAAGTAAGACCAGAAAATTACAAAAACTAAAAGCATTCCAAATACAAAAATGTTTTTTTTAAAAAACTATGTGTTACTTATCTAATTCTTTCTAAAACCATGAATAATAAAAGAACCGCTTCTCAAACATTCAAGGAAATCATAAGCCTCAGACCCAGAATATTAGACATATGCACCAGAATGGTGGGTGCAAGGTGATTTGATTGTGTTATTCAGAGGTAAGGGTAACAGAGCAAACTTTTGCTAATAGTGAGACTTGGAGTAAAAAAGGGTTATCGAGCAGACTTGATTTGATTTCAGAAATCAAGTTAAAATCAAATGCTAACCACTTTATTAATAGAAACATAACTCATTTGCCTTTACTTGTAGATAACCAAGTCACATACAGGCATTTTAAATTATAATTCCACAATATCTAATTGTTAGCTATGTTGACTAGGGATTATGCAAACTAGTTCAAAATATCTTCTATTATAGACATTGTTCAGATTTTTGTTGGGAAGCAAACTCTACATTTTATGAGGAAAACTACTGTATATACAACCCATGTGAAATAGGAAATGATCCAAATTTGATTCAGTAATTCTTCGAAAAGAACCCTAACCAACACTAACCTCATAAGAAAATTATAACAAGAGACAGAAATCTCAAAACTGTTTTCCATCATGGTTCTTTTTTCCTTGAAAATTTACCTCTTGCAGTACTGGGATTACTGGTGGTTCTCTCTGTTGTAAGAAGTATAATACCATGAGAATATAAGCATATGAAGAGAGACTTCCTCTGGATGCATCTCCAATGTCACAACGCTGTTCAAATATTTTCAATGCAATAAACATATAGCAAGTTATTTTGGGTAACAAATATTCCATCACAATAGAAACTAAGAAAAAACATTTTATGCCAACTCAAAATATGTCTTCAGTAAAACATAACCAGCGTCAAATGCACTGTTACTGAAATTTGATACTTCAATTTAGGAATTTTGTTCTAGAAACAGCTAAACTGGCAATTTGAGAAACTATAGGAGCATGAATGTCTCAAAAGAGTGTAGCAGAGCACCAGCTATTTTGTTTATGTATTTTATCCATTGATAAGAAGTTAAGTCATTCACTTTAAATGAGCAGAACTCCATTTGATCACTCACTTCAATTTGATCAGAAACTGCTGACAAGTATATTCTAAATAATGTATTCAAGGTACCTAAAAAACACCCTCCAAATTGAAATTTTGTCAAACATACATACACACACAGAGATAGAGAGATACATACATACCACTTCCCCACAATTTACTAAAAACAATAAAGTAACTTTTACAGGGCTTGTTCCTAATAAATCCATGTTGGATCCTGGTATATACCATATTGTTTCCAAGCATAATAATTTTATAATCTTCCCAGATAATGTCAAAAAACATGTTTACAGTTTACAAACAAGTTGGAAACTTGTTTTGTTTTTTTGAAAACAAAAGAAAAATGCTTTTATTCTGTTCTTCAAGATAATGTCAACCATGCTACCAGGTTCATTTCCATGAATGTGCAGATGTCGGACCATAAATATTTCTTTTTTTTTATCACAGAATTCTGCTGAGTCTTCTGAACTCTTTGGACAAAACTATATAGTGACCTTTGTGTATGATGTGATTTTTTTTCTTTACTTAGGGATAATGGAGTTAGTAATATAGCACTCATTAGTGGCGCAGTGGTTAAATGCAGCACTGCAGGCTACTGCTAGATCAGCAGTTCAGCGGTTCAAATCTCACCAGCTCAGGGTTGACTCAGCCTTCCATCCTTCCGAGGTGGGTAAAATGAGGACCCAGATTGTTGGGGGCAATATGCTGACTCTCTGTAAACCGCTTAGAGAGGGCTGAAAGCCCTATGAAGCGGTATATAAGTCCACTGCTATTGCTATTGCTAATTTAAATCCAGTTGAGACACAACTGTACTAACTTTCAACAATTCAGCACAGCAAGTCACCATATATTTGAGTGCAATTAAAAAATAACCAGTGTTTAAATTAGCCTAAGTTATTTAGTGGAGGAATACTGAACACAGCTTGGGTTTTAAAATCACATCAATATTGCATGTACCTTTGCAAAAACTTTCATTGTGTATCCCAAATACTGCACTCTTGGATCAATGGCTGCATATGTTGCAAGCATTCTTGTGTTATGCTGTGCCTAGAAAACAAGTATATCAGACTATATTCAATAGAGTAAGATTAAGGAGTAATCCATATGGATCATGTAATAGCCGAGACCAGAGAGGTAGGAACTAGTAGTTTCTAGGATATAGGATAGAGAACTGTACTGTAATGTAAATGTATCTTTACTGACTCTCAGAGCCATCAAGAGGCTAGGCAAATATCTATGAACTCGAAGTGGGAGGAGGAAAAATTTCAGAACTTAGGATCAAAGATAGAGATAGAGAAATAGAGGGGCAAGATGTGACTCTGACTTTTTGCACTATAGCAGACAATCAGTTTTATGTTTAAGGTTTCATTCTTGTCTGTAAGAAAGATTTTAATCATTGACATCTATGTTTGACTATACAGATACCAAAATGATGGAATATGCATTATGAAACAATTTCATTATTTTTCAAATTTATGAAATGCCCATCTTATTGTTTCAGTGACTCTGAGCAGCAATCATAATATATACAAGCTCTGCCCTTTCAAACTTGAATCCTAGTCTCATAAGCAGAAGAATTTGCATGACATTGTAACACACTACCTTGCTTGCTCCCAATTCTCTCCTGAAGATACCATGAGTCTAGCTTAGCTGACTCAAGACTGAGGAGTCTTATATGTTAAGTGAAGCTAAATGCTGAATGGGGGTCAAATGTCTGGAAAGCTGTGATTTATTGCTAAGATCTGCTGTAAAACTTAACAAATCATCAAAGAATGAGATGCCGAGCCTCTGATTGTTACAAGAGTTTAAATTTATCACAGGAATCCTAAACAAATTAAAAGTGCAATCAATGAATTTTATGTAATAAATGAAATCATTTATATGCTTACACAGAAATAGCACCTTATGAGTAAAATGTAACTAAAGGAGCACAGAACTGCAATTGGGACTCTGCAACTGAGTAAACTGCTGTTTTAATTAACTTTATAATTCAATAAAATTCAAGTATTGCTTATTTTTTGTAGATACTGATTGCAATTTTTAGACTTGCCCTGGGAATATACATCATGATGCATGGAAGAGGGGGCAACTTTGCTAGCTTAGGGATCATGCCATTTTGAATGGCATAACAAACCCCTTTTTTAAAAAAGGAGGGAGTCTTAGGAATGTATCCTAAGATGTCACAATGAAACTAGTTTTTTCTCATTCCAGAGTGAAGGTTATGGAATAAAGGATTTAAATTAGAAGAAGGCATATACCAATTCAATTGCAGAAAAAAAATCCTAAGAAAAATTCAACAGCACAATAAATTATAGAATGGATCTCAACTCTCCTTTGTTAGATATGTTTAAGCAGAAAACAGATACATATCTAGCAGGGATGCTTTAGATTTTTGTACTGAGTTGACTCATTGACCTGCATTGTTTGATTTATGACTTCATGAATATTCATGAATATTAGATTAAGGAGTGAAAAGGCTGCCAAAAACATTTGATCAAAAATTTTGATCAAACTTGTTAGGTGGTGGAGCTCTGGAATCCTAAAAAAGAATTTGATAAGTTGTCCTGTTCCTAGGCTGCACATTTTTGCATAAAGAACAGTACTGATATGCTAAACATCAGTGGTACATACGTTTTGAAGAGGTATTATTATACTTAGCATTTGGGAAATCAATGATACTTATATTGTATATTCAAATGAATATTATATGCAAAATTTGAATTGCATCTATATGAAAATCCAGAAAAATAGCCTATCTATAATCCATACACACACACACAATTTTTTTAAAGTAACTTCCAAGAACATTCTGAAATGTTAAGTAAAATTATCAATAGTAATATTCCCAAATGAGTTTCTCATCCTCCACCCGAGCTACAGATATTCTCCACTATTGCAAATAATCCATAATATTCTCTTTTTCACTTCAATTTTCAATCAAGATATTAAATACTACTTGTAATTTTTATCTTAGAATTAGAATAGAATTAGAATAGTCAGGCAAAACTTAACTGAAAGATACTTGCCAATGTGTTATATAAGCTGATATCACCTTCTAAGCCACTTTGTCTGTGTTCAAATTTTACTATAGGCACTTTGGCTGTTGTTATAGGCAGAATGTTTCTTAAACCTGCAAAGGTAAGTAATACTTCTTAAAATTAAGAATGTTAAATACTAGGTAGAACTAAACAAAATGTAAAAAATATTCAATATACAATATCCTAATCTTACCTGGATGTTTCTTAAGAACTTTTGCCAAGCTTTCAATAATTTCCTTACAATTTAATTTCTGGAGAAAATGAATAAAAACACTGTATTATTTACAAAATGCTACAAATACTTCCAAGAACAAAAATATGCAAACCTATTTCAAAAAAACTACCTCTGCATTCTCATAGCCTTCCAGAGTCATGCAGATATCCAGGTCACTATCACGGAATCCAAATCCATTCTTTGAAGAGCCAAATAGGCACAGCCTGGCTTTGTCTGAGCAAAATAAAGAGAGAGAGAGATCCCCATAATGGAGAAAACATTTCCATAGTCAAAAGAATTCATACTCTTATGAATTCCAATGTAACCTTCAATGGTTGTTTATAAGCAGTCCTATGATCCAATGCATCCTCTAACACAGCAACCCCCAACTTTCTGGTTTTGTGGACTGACGGCAGCAGTAATAGAGAGGGGATGGTTTTGTGCAGCATACGGTGCTTGCACAATGCAGCTTTGCACATGCACATGTGCTTGCCCACTGCTTGTATGGCCCATTTCCCAAAGGCTTGGACCGGCACCAGGCGATTTGGGATCCCTGATCTAACATCTATGAATATTTGATTATGAACTGAAATATGTTTCCTTAATTAATCATGCTTATAAAATAGTACTGGGAACTATCTCAGAATAATTATAGTCTACAACACAGATGTCAAACTTGCGACATCATGTTGTCGTCACGTGATGTATTGAGACTTTTTCCCCTTTGCTAAACCGGGGGTAATGCATCTGGCCCACGGGCTGCGGGTTTGACACTCCTGGTCAGTAATATTTAGGGATCAAATAAATGTATTTAAAATGCAAAATACATACACAATTGAGAAACATACACACACATTTGGGTCCTAACCTTTTTACCTAGTTATTTTTCAAGTTATACTAATGCACACATGCAGCAATCTAAAGGCAAAGGTTTCCCCTATCCAGTTATGGCAGGTTTAGGGGGTAGTGCTCATCTCTGCTTCTTAGCTGAAGCAGACAGCATTGTCCAAAGACATTTCTGTAGTCATGTGACTATATATTGAGGTGCACAGAACGCTATTACCTTCCCATCAAAGTGGTAGCCATTTATCTATTCATATTTGCATGCTTTCTAACTGTTAGGTGGGCACCTGGTGGGGCAAATAATGGGAGCTCACCCTGTTGTGAGGGATTCGGGTCTCGAACTGATGCTGTCAGCTATCCAGCTGATAAGTTCAGCATCAACCGCTGTAGTGCTAATCAGAATGTTATATCAATTTTTTAAATCTAATTAATTGCTGCTGCTTGTTATCAACTTCTTTAGTTTGAAAGCACAGAACCTTTAGAAAATTTTTAAAGGATGTGGAATGACCTTACCATGTTCTTGATACCGCTTATCTAAAATATTACTTCACTAATGTTAAAGAGAAATGTTAAAATATAGGACATTAAGGTGCTATTATACAGGTAGATATTGATAGCTTAATGCTTTAGAATTATGTAATTTTGATACTGTGTTGTCAAGGCAACATATAATTCTAAGGTAATGTTGGACTGCATCCAACGTGGTGCAAATATATTTTCTTCACATGCCAAAGAAATATCCTTTCCTTTCTTCCACTTAAGCCCTCCATAATCCACTTTAAATCTACACTGAAACATCTTCCAGTCCTTAAAAGAAAGTCCATTTCACTAGAAGATGAACAAATTGGATATAATTAGTTTAATATTAATTTATTAGACCCAGGCTTCACTAAATTTTTCAAAAGTCCACTGAAATCAGTAAAAATTGTAGTACATTATTAATATGACTCAATCTAAATACAATTTTATTTATTTAATATTTGTGGTACGATCTCTGCTAAGGTGGAAATATTGTATGAAATATTTCAATTTTCAAAGCGCTGCTTAGATGGCTATAATATATGCTTGGGTTGACATAAAGATTTCTTATTATATACCATTATATTCTTTCCGAATGAATCTTTCCAAACTTGCCAGAATCTGTTCTCGGTTTTGTTGTTCTGAGAAAGGAGGTGACAATTCATCTAAACAAATAAAAAACAATTGAGGCATTTGGCAATATCTAATGCCAAGCATGTTATTTTTTAATTAATTGTTTTATAAACTTGTACAACAATTCTGCATTATTTACAGTATTTTACAAGGGTTTCATACAACAACCATTTGCAACATCTCATTTTTCTCATTGTTTTCTTAAATCTTTTTTCTCTCTTGAAAAAAAAAATCCATTTTGGAATTACAAAATCTGGTTATTTCAAACATATCCTTGATGTTTTTATAAACCGTATTGTCAAAGTCCAAACTGTCATGTTTACCTGAATGTGAATTGAAACACAGGCGCCTATTATTGATGGCAGTATATCAATATATTTCCACTGAGTTAAGTTAAAATCTCATAGTAATGTGAGCCTCTACAAAAATTTGAACCTATTAAAAAAAAGTTACTTACCAAAGCATCTTTTACATACAAGATCAAGTATTTCTCTAAATCTATTTGTCATTGGTGGTAGTGGGTTTAAATCAATTTTCTTAAAATCTTCTGGGCAATCATTTTTGGAATGGCCATCCCTTTTGCAGATACTGCATACTATAGTTGGAGGCTATGAAAAAAACACAAAATAATAGTATTTTACTATTTAAACTTGGTTATTTCTCTAAATGGTATGTGTCAACTTATGTATATTTGATAGTAGAAATACATTGTTGCATAGTTCAGTAAGAAAATTAAAATTAAAAAAATGAAATAATTCAAAAAAATATAAAAGGACTTTTGATTTGATTTTACCTTTCCAGAAGTCAAAATAAATTTATCGAACACATAATGCATGTCTTCTGTGGTGACTTCATCTCTAATATCTTGAGTTTCCTCTACTGCTTTGCAATTGTGTGAGGTAGCTGATATGCTAGTGCCTGAGCACATGCTATCTGTTGGATATTCCATTACTGAATCCAGTCTTTCAGTGTCAGATAATCCACTAATAGAATCTGTATCAAGGGATTTATGTTCATTAAAAACACAACAGTGGCTTAGTTCTTCTTCAGCTGAAAGCTCTTGATCATCTTTTCTTTTAAGTGATTTGTGTTCTAATTCACAGCAGTCATTAGTAATAAACGACATAGTTTCTTCTCTATCTCCAGAGTCTGTGTTTATAATTTCTGAGTTTACTAAAAAGCTTTTAAGTTTCTCAGTACACCTCCTCATAGATTCCATTTCATTACATTCATTAAATTTACACTCCTGTAAATTACATCCATGACGTGGTTTATGTTTTCCTATAACACTGGCCTGCTGTGGAAGGCAACAGTTGATTACAGGTTCTCCAGTTCTTTTGCTACCTATTTTTCCCTTTTCCTTTTTCTTGGTATCTGTTTTGGGCTTAGTCTCATCTTTACTCTGGGGACATGCAAAGTATTTATATGCTGTCCTGAACCTCTCCAGGATGTATTCAAACACCATCTGGCTGTTCAGACTCCGTGCAACATTTCTTTTTAGTGCAAAGGGATCTAAAAAAAAGGAAACAAAATAAATTAGATACTGTTTTTCAAAAGATGAGGTCAATATAGTGCATTTTAACTGTTTGAATCCTGAAAACATTTAACTTATTATAAAATTGCCTTCAAGTAATCCGATTTATTTTTACAAAAAGAAAATTATTTTCAAATAAACATTTATAAAATCATCAGATGTCGACTGTGATCTAAAAATAGGAAAAAGTAAAGAAATGCTTTTTAAAAAATTATTTATAAATAAAGCAAATATTCTCATCATTTTCAGAATTGTTTTCATATCTATTTATCAGTTTAACTAATAAACTCTGTAAATACCCACAATTTTTAAAAATTAAGTGATAACATAATACAAAACATATTGTATCTATAGATAATATGCAAAAAAGTTTTCTGCTTGAATCTCCTTTGTTACAATGTTAATATATGAAAAACAAAGAGCAAAACAATAAAGAAAGGCTACCATTCTCCTTAGCATGGATACTCAGCAATTTTCTTTTTCTGTGTTATTTCTATCTACGGCATCATCAAAGTGTGAGGAAAAGGGAATGGAATAGGTCTTGCCAACAATTAATTACTTATAGCATCCTAACATCATTAATTATCTACAAATACTATCTGTTTAGTTAGAAATACAATTAAATACAATTCACTGCAAGCCTTTAAATTAAACCTTTTAGGCCAGTTGTGTCAAGAATGAAAATACTGTAGATACATTTAAAAATTGTAGTTTTTATAGCATACATCAGTATATATGCAAAATCAGCATGTAAAGCAATTGGTAAATCATTTATAAGAACGTTTACAAAATGCCATACCTTCAATGGCTATTCGCCTTTTGGGCCAGTTTTTATTTTCTCTGGTTAAAAGTTCTTGTACCCGTATGCTGATAACATATTCTTCCAAAGCAAATTCCAGTGTATAAAACTTCAACAATTCTAACCAGAGTTGTCCCAGAGATATCTGGTGTGGTATTTCCAATGATAATGGAGACTGAAAGAAGTAGGAAAAATAAAAATAAAAAGCTTAACCTGTTTTATTCTCATATCTTAAAATGTTTTATTCTCAGGTCATTAAATAAAAAGAGTACTAATTTAAAAAGTACTTTGCAATTAAAAGTAATCACTTACATGGCCTTTTTTCTCCTTTGGATTATTCTGAGCGTCTGGCTCTGAAGTTGCTGTATTCTTGTTACCATTTCTGTGCTGTTCTCCTTTAGATTTGCCTTCTACAGTATTCACATTTTTCCCTCCATTATTTGATAGTTTGTATTCCCACACTACAAACTTATCTTTTATTCCCTTCAGTTGGTAATCATCAGCCTTCTTAGAATCAAAGCCTTCAATCTGAAAAACAAAGTGTTTTTATATGTAATCTTATAAATGTTATAAGATGAACACATATTATAAACAGTTATATTATACTATAAAGAGATGGCTATATCTAGTATTATAAATTCAAAAGCTTCTTTAGGAACTTTCCCAACAATTCTTGAGTAATTCCTCTGTACCGTTGAATAAATCATATGGTTGAGTTAAAAGCTTACCCAGTTGCCTAAATATGATGGTAGGATACGTGGTTCTCTTTGTTGAAGGAAAAATATTACCATTAAGGCAAAGGAATATGAAGGGATTCCACCTTCTGCCTGGCAGTCAATATGACACAGCTATAAAAAAGAGAAAATTATGTACTTATGTTAGTTTTTTCTTTAATTTGCACACTTTGAATTTTTCAAGCACTTTTCATTTTTACACTATATATAGCAAAAGTAGACTAAGGACCAATATAGCAATACAGAGCAGAATTCCCCAACCTTTTCAGCTTTGCAAACCCTTTTTGCAAAGACGACCGGAGCCTATAGGGACGCAATCTCTCGTCCCTGCAAGCCTCAGCAAGAGAGGCTAGCAAAGAGGCAGGGAAAGATCACGTTCAAGTTATGTGATTCACTCCTAAGAATCTTTGGGTTACAAATGTAATTGGCAGGCTCCATTACATTCATAACTTGAGGATTACCTATATATTTCCTGTCTGCTTTACAGGAATGTTAACTCTATTGACCGTCTATCTATAGTTGTGGCTGAGGGTACACTACCAAATTCACAGCTTGTGTGCAATCTGAGGGCTGTCTTAGACTCAACATCTCCTGTTCAAAGAGCAGGCGGCAATTGTGGCCATGAGGGACTTAGAACATTGGCACCGATTATGGATTACAAGGCCTTTCAGATGGGGATTTTCATGTCCTCATCACCTTCAGCTGGATTACTGCAATACACTCTACATGAAACTGTCCTTGGAAATCATTTGAAAGCTACAATTGGTCCAAAATGCAAAGACACAAGAATGGGCATGCCTCAGTAAAACCCTTCACGACCAGTTTTGTACACATTGGATTAGCCCTAATAAAAGTAATGCCTAAGTAAAATTTTCAGAATTGTGGGGTGTGAACCATAGAACCTATTTTATCAACACTTGGACTCAGAAAGATAATTTTCTTTTAACAGAAATAAAATGACTTTTTGTTATATTACTTACATTAGAATATTATCACTACTACCAGTAATTATATATTAAGTATACACAAGGAACAAATATATATATATTTAAAACTTACTCTAGCCCAGTAGCGAAAAGCCAACACCAAAGGAACAAGGACTGGCTCTAGTTTGCCGAGTGCAGCAAGCAGGTCAGTTGTAAGGCAGGCCACATCATTTCCAGCACTTACTTTACAAGTTAAACCACTGAGATTGAAACAAATTTTGAGAGAAAGTGTAAGTGCTACCACTTCCTGTGAATGAAATTTGGAAAAAAAACCACCCCAAACATACAATATTTTGGTTTTACATATGCAATTTGCATTAAGTTCTTTTCACAATATAGTTTCCCTCAAAAGATATTGAAATTTATTTAATTATTTTAAGGTAACTTTAATGGAAAGGTTATGAATGTATTCAGATCTCATATTTTAAAGTCAGTTTGTCATATGCTTAATATTTTGTCTGAACTATCATTATTGATTCTGAGGCAGTTATAAATATTGTCCTTAACAAATTGAGAAAATAATTTTAAATTAAGCTCTTTGCAGTACAAAATGTCCTACAACATTCAAACTTAAGGTGATATCTTATCCATTATCTTCTGAAGATGAACATATACAAAAAACACACAAACCTTTTAACATCTTTACAAAAAACAACAGGAACTTTGGCATGGAAATCTGATTCCACATCAGAGTAAGATCCTGAAGGAGAAAATAGAGCGTATCAAATAAAAATCATTTTCATAGTACCTCCATGCTGATTGAAAGTCATCTGGTTAATACATACATACATACATACATACATACATACATACATACATACATACATACATACATACATACATATATATATATATATATATATATATCTGTAAAATCCATATTTTCTCCACAACAGATTATGAAGAAATTAAGAAAGAAATAATGATGGCACAAACTTACCAGTATTTTTTAAAGTATCAAGCACTTGTATCAGAACATCTGGATGAGTCATCTAAAATAATGAATGAAGTTATTTATTCACAGTGATTCTATTTATTCTTGAATTGATTCTATTGAATACAATATTAATATTGTAATCATAATAATACAGACATTTGTTCCCCAATCCTCTGTTTCCTGGCACAGAAAGAATATAGTATATTTTTGTATATACAAAAACATGAAACTACATCTAAGCTGCAAAACTCCTGATAAACAAACAACAGTGAACACCTAGAGTTTTCTGTATCTAATGCTGGTCCAAATTTTTGCAGTAGATGTTATTGGGAAGTAAATAATTTGAACTGAAATCCAAATCCAAATCCAAAATAGTTTTCCTATTGGGCTCAGTAAAGTTTTAAAGAGATCCAAGACTGGAATGTATAAAACATTCTTCTGAAGTTACTTCATGAAGTACTGTAACTTGTTTCCACTTTTTCCAATTTAAGCAAAATAAGCATATTGGTTTGTTTTGCCTTACTTCCAGGCTTCATTCAAAACGTAGAGGAGATGAACAAGGCTTCTCACATACATAGAATCTCTTCCCGCCCACTACCTACTAGAAACATTGGTCATAAGCTTCAAATTGACATAAAGTACTTAATTTGTCCAACAAGAATGAAACTAGCTCAAGAATCAAAACTGCCTCTGAGGCATAAAACTCCTTGCTGAAACAAAACAGTTTCTTTGAAAGGTCTAATCTTGTTATAGAAAAACATTTGAACTGCAATTTCAATATATTAAACTTCAGTTTTTTAAATAATGTGACAAATATTTAACTTACCGTTGAAGGAAATTTTATATCAATATTAACATCACTGGTTTTAAAAGCAAATCTAGTTAGACAGGATCCATACATCCTCAACGAACACTCTAGAAATAAAGAATCAGTTTTGTAAGTGATCATGTAGTTGTGATCACTGTTCCCCCAAACTTTTATGTTATTACAGCTGTCCCCTAATTATGTTAATTTTCTATTCCCTGTTAAATGCACAAATAACACAGTACTTATGGAAGACAAAGACTCAGATACTCCCATTGTTTGTTTTAAATAGACAGGATTGATGAATGAATTATAATTCAATTTTGGTTTATCAGATTCCAGTTTTTTATTCTTCTATGCAAACTGATAATTGTGGTTTGGCATAAAATCTGGAGATTTTTCCACTAGAAAATGTAATTCTTACACTCTATATATGTATTACTCTTATATATGTATTACCGTATTTTTCGGAGTATAAGCTGCACCAAGATTTTGAAGAAGCAAATTAATCTTAATTTGCACTCTGCAGACCTCCCAAAAATGGCCCGTTTTTTGTAAAAATGTTTTTTTTTTTCAAATAAAGATCATGCATAGCCTTTAGGAGGCTTATAGAGTGCTCTTGAGGGCTGGGGGGTAAAATTGAGCAAAAAACGGCCTGTTTTTCGCTCATTTTTGCCCTTCCCGGCCCCCAGGAGCACTCTATAAGCCTCCTAAAGGCTCTGCACAACCATTGTGAAGGGGGCGGGGTTTCGGGAGGCAAAAAAATGCTGTATTCAGGGTATAAGTTGCACCCAGATTTTCAGCCTCTTTTTTGAGGGAAAAAGATCTGTCTGATACTCCAAAAAATACAGTATATATGTATCCATGTATGTATGTATGTATAAATCTGTACTAGCATCAAGACATAAAAAGAATGGGGTCAGAACATTAAAAAAAAATGAATATAGACTAAAATTAATGGCATGAAAAATAAGACACCCCATTTGTAAAATTATTTATTTAAATTTATATGGCCAGCCATGTCAACATTTTGATTTTGTGCAGCTACAGTATAACAATAATCTCACTATAGATATAACATGTAACTGGTAGCCAAGATTTTTATTTTAAATCACAACCATTAGTACAACCATTCCATGGGTTCCACCATACCTTCAGCCCCTAGGCCCAAAGACAGAATTAATCTTGAATGCTTTATGAAAATTTAAAGGGATCAGGGCTAATCTAATCTTTGAGGGATGATGTTCCAAACACAACTGAAAAGGCTCTCCTCCTCAGTGCTGCCACATAACATTCTTTATAAAGGACTCATAGCATGTCTCTTCCCCCAAATCTGATGTGATGGGTAGACACAATTGGGGAAATGCATTTCCTAAGATATATTAGTCCCATGCTATAAATGGCTTTTATAGCTAACTGCCAACATCTTGAATTGAACCCAGAAACACACTGGCAATCAATGCAGTTTATATTCAAGAGCACTGCTGTACTCCACTTGAGTGGAAGTGACTAAGGCATGAGTGACTATGAACAGAACTTCTCAATACAAGAATGGGCACACTTGGCACATAACACAAAATTATGCAAAAGTTGTCATTCGTAACCAGAGATTCTGACCTGGAAGCAACAATAGTTTCTCCTTGTGTTTCACCCACTTACCTTCATATTTGCACCACTTCAACATATTCTATTACTATATTTTTAGCAAATGAACAAAGATATCTCCCATGTACTGTTTTCTTTTCATATAAATAGAGTAAAATTAGAATGAAAAAGATTTGTCTTTTGCTTCTTTAGGAGACTGTGCTTCAATATTAAGAAGCAGAAACTCACTGCACATAATAAAGAAACTGTTATTTTATAAGATGACTGTTATTAAGCACAAACAGCAGAATTTCCAACTTTTTTATTTTTTTAGCGGCCATGTAATAATCAATGCCTTGTTGATATTGTTTTCTGTTACAAGTAGTCCTCAACTTACAACAGTTCATTTAGTGACTGTTCAAAGTTATAATTGCAATAGACTTATATATCACTTCACAGCCCTCTCTAAGTGGGTTTACAGAGTTAGCATATTGCCCCCAACAATTTGGGTCCTCATTTTACCTACCTCAAAAGGATGGAAGGCTGAGTCAACCTTGAGCCTGGTGAGATTTGAACTACCACATTGCAGGCAGCTGGCAGTCAGCAGAAGTAGCCTGCAGTACTGCACTTTAACTACTGTGCCACCGTGGCTGGCAATGGTACTTAAGAAGTTATTTATGACCAGTTTTCACCTTTATGATCATTGCAGCATCTCCATGGTCATGTGATCAATATTCAGATGCTTGGCAACTGACTCATATTTATGACAGTTGCAATGTCCAAGTGTTCTGTGATCATCTTTTGAACCTTCTGAGACGCAAAGTCAATGGGAAAGCCAGATTCACTGACAACCATGTTACTAACTTAATAACTGAAGTGATTCACTGAACAATTGTGGCAAGGAAGGTCATAAAAGGGGGCAAAACTAGCTTTGCCCCCTTTTACGACCTTTCTTACTACAATTAAGAAGTCTCACTTAGCAACAGAAATTTTGGGTCAATTGTGGTAATAAGTCAAGGACTACCTGTATAAGCAATTATCTTAATTTTGCTATTCTAATTTTAAAATACTTTGCTAGGTGGCAGCACAGATGATCATGTTAATCTCAAAAAATACAACCTCAACTGGACCTAGTTTGCATTTAGATGAGAGATACCAGGAGTTACCTGGTAAGGATTGCTGAATAATCTTTTCCATATCATATACAATTTCTTGGCGGACTCTGAAATCATCATCAGATATTCCTTTTTCTTTTGCTGCCTCCATCAGCATAAAATTCAAAGCAGCAACTTGTACAGGGGACGGGGAAGGGAGCGCACGGAGCTCATTTTCTTCTTGCTTTTCCTAATGAAAAACATAAAGATAAAAAGTAATGTTTTGAACTTTGACAGGAAAATCCTCCAACTACCAGTTTAATTATTCAAAAACCTATTAGAGCAAGAGTTAGAGTAATTTATTAAACAGAGTAAGAAAAGCAAAGGGGACAGGTTGGTATTCATGTCCTTATGGCCACTGAATGAAACATGAGCGAGACAGGGAAAAAACATAAGCCAACCACAGAAGTCTCAAGCCTGTAGCCAGTCCTGAAGCCAGTTTGAAATGGTCTACGCAGCCTGCAGTTGAGAAAACACCACTTACTCAATCGCTACCTCATAATCATGGAAAGTTAAAAGATTGCATTATGCTGCCCTTCTTAAGATCCCAGTTCTTAAGACAATACCTAACCGCTGTTATCTTTAATCAAGGAAACATTTTTGCTTCCCTTCCCTCTGAGGGACATTTATGAAGATAACTCAGGTGTCTCTGAGCTCTGGACCAGAAATTGTAAACAAAATTGGGCAAGGATCCAAGAGAATATGTGATGACATATATTGTTCAAAGCAGCCTGTCCATTTCTTCAGGTATTATCAGAATGATCCACTCTTATGATACAACTGTAAAAGGTAATCTCAGCATTGCACCCTGATCATGCTGTACAAGAGATTTTATCTGCAAAATAATAATAATAATAATGATAATAATAATAATAACAACAACAACAACAACAACTGATTATAAATTGCGGCACAATTCAGTAGCACAAATGATCCATTGGAATTTGTGCAAAAATTATAATATTAAAGCAGCAACAAACTGGTGGGAACATCAGCCTGAAAAAGTCACCGAAAATCAGATGGTCAAGATCTTGTGGGATTTTCGCATACAAACAGACAAAATACTGGCGCATAATACACCAGACATCACACTGGTTGAGAAAAATAAGGTCACAATCATAGACATCGCAATACCAGGTGATAGCAGGGTTGCTGAGAAGGAACATGAAAAAATCGCAAAATACCAGGCCTTAAAAATTGAAATTCAACAACTATGGCACAAACCAGCAGTGGTAATTCCAGTGGTAATTGGCACACTGGGTGCTATTCCAAAAGCACTGGAATTACATTTAAAACAGTTAAAAATTGACAAAATCACCATCAGTCAAATGCAAAAAACCGCACTGCTTGGATCTGCACGCATATTACGAAAATACGTTACAATGTCCTAGGCCCCTGGGTGGGGCCCGACTAGTAACCAATGCCAAATCCAGCGAAACAACTGGCCGCTGTGATACAATTGTATAATAATAATAATAATAACAATTAAAAGTGTTGCCACAAGCTTAGAGAGTTCTGATTAGAACTAGGAGAGGAGGCAAGGCTGTCAGTCACTTCAAAATCTAAAACAACTCAGAGGTAGTAAGCTTCTCAATGCAGTATCTACAGAAAAATTATTTCTTTGTGCATGAATCACCTAAAAATAAACTTTCAAATGGACTTTATGCTATATCTTATGAGATTTAAGTAAGGTCCTCTCCTCAGCCTGTGCTCATCTACCTTGTTGTTTCAAACCCCACAGTTCATCTGAGTTTACTACAAAGTCAAAGGAGGTAACAAACTAGGAAAACTGTGTCAACTACTCCAATAGGTTCCTATCCCAAGAACCAACAGGGGCATTAATAGAAGCCCAGGTAAATGAAGCTCCAAAGCCTTTTGGAATTCAACTAAATTTATTTATTTGAATAAAAAATATTTTTTGGGATACACCATGATAATAGGTACACTACTTGTATAAATGGGATAAAGCTACATATTCAACTTTAACGGCATGATTAAGGTTGAATAAATCTGACTTATTCTCACCCACAGAACAAACTTCTAATCACCATAAAATACCAAACTGAGTTTGTGCCCTGTGACCAACAAGAATAGGCTCATGGTTGTCAGGGCTGCTATGAAACCACTCTAGACAAAACAACCCAAGGAGACATTGAAATCTTCCCATACCATAACTCTAGGTATCTACAACATCAATTCTAAGACTGGCACAGCTTAAGCAGAGATTCCATTAGGCAGCAGATTACGTATAATAACAAAATCCCTAACTTATTCCTGTTCACATATCTATGAACCAGTTCTTTCACAAGTACCAAGTTAACCTTAGGGACCATACCTGCACCTCTATTCTTTGGCTTATAAGCACAAAATGCCTAGACTGAAAAACAGGGCCCATACTAGCCCACATGACTTTCTCTGGCATTTTTGTTCCACGCAAAGTAGCTCAGTAATGGTTGGATCTTTTTTTCACCATCAACAAAATTCTTACGAGTATAACCAAGGCTGGGTTCCTACTGGTTTAACAACTGTTTGCTGAGTGCACAGTTCGCTCCCAGCTCATCTTCAGAGCTAGAGGTTCTCCCAAACCGGTAGAATCCCTCCCCTGAGTATAACCCCGTGTCTATTCATCTTGGTTGCTATTAACCAATGTTTAAAAACTGTATCATGCATTTGAAACCAAGACTGAACTTCAGAGCGAAATTTCAAAACTTAGTCTAGCACTTACCATGATATTCTTTTTATGCCGTTTTTCTTTAATATGTTTATGAGCTCCCTGGATATTTTCAATATGAACTAAACACAGCTTACATAGGTACTGGCAATTAGAGTACTCTGGAGAGCGCTGTGGAAAAACCACATATTTAAGATTCAGCAGCCACTTAATTATGCTATTTTTTCCCCATCATAACAATAAAATGCTTCTAAGTACATTTACCATAGAAGAGTACAGTACACAAAGACTGTCCCAACTCACCATACAGGGATGTCCATTTATGTAAGTAAACTTTAAAATATTTTAGACATACATCTTTCAATTTTCAGTAAAACTATTCAAAGGATTAGCTTCAAAAATACTGAGAAAGTATAAAACATTAAAAACTTCTATTGACTCTATCTATCCTGTTCATAAATATACCAGAACTGTTTATGAAAAATAAATTGAAAAGTTTAGCATCATTAAAACATAAACCAAATAGTTACTGCAAAATTAAGAACTGTGCTGAATTAAATCAAAGATTTATTTGCCCCCCAACCTTCACCAGAGTATGAGTACTTATGATTTCCATCCACTACATTTGAGAAATATACTGCCCCTAATGCGGATGGAAATATATACTAAACTATATACTCACAATTGATAAACCTATCCATGTTTTTCTGTTTTTTAAAGTCATCCAAGTTTTAACTCTCACTTCCTTTTTGGTATTATTTTATTCATTTATTAAATATATAAGTCTACTCAACTCTAGCATACAATATTAAAATAATTTTAAAATGCATATAACAGTATCTAGAAAAGATTCCAACTTTTAATTAAGTTAATATATGAAAAGTATTTTTTCTCTCTTTATACAATCCCAAATATCAGATATATTGGTTATCCTGGCTTCTACAATTACCAAAGCGGCTTCTTTCTACACATTTTTTCTTCATAGCAGTAAACCACCAAAGCTGAAAATTTTCCTCTTGAAAACTGCCTTACCCCTATGTCATAAGTACTGCCCTTTAATGTTCCTTTTCTACATTTATAATACTTTTGAAAGGTTTTGTGATTAGAATTGTATGCAATATTCCAAATATGGTCATACAATTAACCTGACTAAAAGCATTTCAAAAACCTTAAGTTTTACTTTTAATTGCTTTCATAAAGAGCACTCCAATAAGGAATTGTTTAATTCTACTGTACAATACAAATAGTCCTCAGTTTACTATGGCAATAGAGATGGAAATTTCCATGGCTAAGTGATGCAATTGTAAAATACAACTGCACTGCCTAGTGATGGCAATTCCTGCATTCCTTGCTGCTGTTAACTGAATCTCATGGTTGTTATGAAAGTCAACTTCTTGCGGGTTCCTCAACCAAAGTCAGTGGGGAAAAAAGGAGGAAACCTGGTTTTCCCATTTACTTTGGTTGGGGAAGCAAAATGCAGGCTGTAGGCAGACAGGTGGCTGGTACTGGTGAGGGAGAGAGTGAGAGGGTATATTAAGGGCATGTGCAAGCAGCACAGCGTGGATTGGGTGTACAAGGCCATGAGTAGGTATGTGAGATATGTGATATGAGTTAAGGAGAATGCATGTGGGTACAAAGGGTTGTGCAAGAGGTACAGCATGTATCAAGTGCATGTGACCAGTGCAGCACAAGGAACTGGGGAAGGCTATGTTGGTAGGGGACACTTACCTCAGCAATTTGGGACCTTCCTGCTAGCTTCTCCCTTGACTTTCTGGGAAAGCTGGTAGAGAAGGCTGCAAATGGCTATCACATAATAGCTGAGCAGTGCACCTGAACATAAATGTGAATTGGTTGCCAAGCACCCAGATTGCAATCATTTGACTGCAGAAGTGCTGGAAAAGCTGAAACTCCGAGGATGGATTGAAATATTCATTGGTTCAGTGCCACAATAATTCTGAACCATTGTTGAATAAATGATTGTAGGTAGAGAACTATCTGTTATACATTCCGCCTAAAATAGAGTAGTTGTTTCAGTTTATAAACAACAAAATATTTATGCTTATGGACATGGAACACCAAGATCAAAAGATCATATAAAACAAGGAGACTATGAAAAAACCTTTTTTCTACAATAAGCATCGCTAATCGGGATTTGTTCCTAGAGAACATGATAGTCATGGGAAAACACTAAAAAAAATAAGTGCATGTTGATTTTCAACACATTTCAAGCCTTAGTTGCAAAAATCATCCTAAATACTATAAATACTATAATAAATACTATAATACTAAAACAAAACTATACACAAAGTGTAATTAAGCAGATACATTAATGGCTTATCATCAACTATGAATAGGCTTCTTCAGTGTTTACTACAAACCAAGAAATGTATATAATTCCTTCTAATTAACTGAAAAATTATCTGTTCTCATCTATTATAGTAATATGAAAGCCAATTAAGAAGTTTCCTGCCATGCTAAAAAGGAATCCAGAACCCTTCTAATCCAAAATTACAAGATTATTTTAATTTAGGTAAACTTCTTCACATTATAAAATTTAAAGACAAATCCTTAAATTAAACTCTTCTTTTAAGTTAGATATACAGTCTAGCATGCACACATATACACAAATTAAATTTTGTACTTACTTTTTCCAAGCGGATAATGTAATCTCTTTCCAGTCGCTCTTCAGCTTGTTTCAAGCCCAACTGTTCTTCTTCCATCAGTGTTGATTCATCCATGACAGTAACGTTTTCTAAATCATCAGTTTCTGACTTACTTTCTTTAGCCGAGTCAGAATTTTTTATTTTACCTTGTAGGAATAGGATGAAGAGAATGTTTAATACATTTTTTATAACTGCCATAAATCTAAATTAAGAAACCATTGAATGTACATATATCCTTTTTTGAAAATTGTGGAAACTAAGTTTGGAAATGCTCATAATAAAAAATTAGATTTAGATAACAAGCTTTATTGGATAATTCTCAGTATTATTCACATGGATCAAATATGACAGTTGTAAAGATTATTGAGAATCTCTTTATGAATGTCTTGAGAAATTAGGCAAAGCACACACACACACACACCTCTTAGAAACTGTTTTGTTTAACAACGGTTCGCTATTACAATGCTTATGAAAAATAACCCTACAACTAATCCTTGCATGTTCTATAAAGGAAAACTGAAATAAGATCATAACCACAGTAGCAATTTTATTTAGCAACCACTTCTCAAAATGACAAAGTTGCTGGTCCCAATTGGGATCACTAAACAAGTGGATTTGTATATATTGGTAGTAATAGCAATACTAATTTATTCCACTGCATAGTGATTTACAGCACTCCGAGCGGTTTACAAATGTCAGCACAATGTCCTCAACAATCTGGTCTTCATTTTACAAATCCCAGAAGGATGGAAGGCCGATCAGAATTGAACTCTTGGCTGTGGGCAGAGTTAACCTGTGATAATGCATTCTAACCACTGCATCACTAGAGCTCCTTTGGTATATACCAAATCTATGGCTGCTATGGTGCACAGAGGCAGTTATCTTTATCTCATTTAGAATATGACAGATAGTCCTTGAGATACAACTGGAATGGAGCCTGCCAACTACAATCACATGTCACAATGGTGGTTAGGTGAAGTGTCTCACTTAATGACTCAATCCTTGTTCTCCCCTGTGAATTGTTAAAGCAATGCCCAGGTTACTAAATGGAGAACGGGGTATCCCAGGGGTGGGAGAGGCCCTTGGAGGCATAGCACAGAGCGAGGCTCACCTGTTTGGGCCCTTCCAAGGCCTTCCTCCACTCCCGAGATGCCCTGTGCTCCATTTCATGTCTCATGTCCACAGGCCTTTACCTACTCCTACCAGGTCTCCCCAGATCATAGGTCTGATTTCCATCCCACCACACCAAACAACCTCCTCCCTCCCTTTAAAGTGTTGTAAGACTTTCCAGAGCACTGGAATCGATTGCTTTTTTGTGCGGCCAAATGGCAGAGTTCCAGAAGCGACCACCATTTTGTCCTAACTACTGCCATGTGCCTCAGAAATCAAATGCTTCGTTTTGCTGCCTTAAGGATATCTGCACAATCTTGCAGCATTCAGAAGCTTCTGCAGTGCTATACAGATTTTATTAAGACAGCAAAATGAGGAAGTCCTACCTATTTCTACATGATAGCATGCAGAAAACTTATGTAGCACTATGCAGATCTTTCATGAAGATTTTATTATATGAATGAACTTTCAGTCATATAATATTTGATCCCATTCTAAAAGGATCATTCTTCATTTAGCTTATAGAAGATAACTGCATTTAAGTTATGACTCTATAGCTTTTTGAAAATCCCTTTCAAGCAAAAAAGCAACATAGCATGGAGAAAAAACTCAAAAACTTAGTCATGCTTAAATTAAGAAATTATTATAGCACGTTTTATGTAGCAAAATGCCAGAATATTTCAATTAGAATTACAAAGATTTATATTAAGTTCCACAGAAAATAATATTTTTTAAATTACATAAAAAGAAATCAACCTGTTCCACTTAATAACATATACATAAGTAACACAAGGGAAAGCTTTAATTTCTGATAGGATTTTTTAAAAAAATACTTGAATGCACACTTACAGTAATCTTCAGATGTTTGTTCTACTGATCTTAAATCCAAATCACTTTTCTCAGAGTCATTACACCAATTAACATTAATTTTGGAAGTATCCTCTTTTAGTGGATTTTCCAATTCAGGAGTCCCTTCTGTACTGGCACCATTTTCTAAAATATGAGAAGTTGGAAAGTTTTCATGTGCATGCTGAACTTTTAACACTTTCTGATTTTCTACTGCTGTTGATACATTCAGTAATCTTTTTCCTTTGCTATGATTCTGATCCTGAAGACCTGATCCCATGTCTTTATATCCAGGAATGCAACTATTTGTCTTACGTGATTTATTTTCTCCTGATTTTTCAGGACAAACATCATTTTGCTTAATCTTTTTGAAGCTGTTACCATTTGTAGAACTTTTCCCAACTTCTTTTATAGACTTGTCATTTCTGTTAGTTTTACAATTTTGAATGGTTACAGCTCTGGCAGTCTTGCTTTCTTCACACACAATACGGGTGGATTTTCTTATGTCATGATTTCCACTTTTTGGAATCTTGCCTTCTTCCATTATTAAGACGACTTGCTTTTTCTATCACTTGAGAAGATCTGAAATGAAATTTTGCAACAATTTGGATGGAGAAAAATCCTCTGTTCAAGCAAAGTATCTGGATGATTGTCTGGAAAAAACAAACATGTAAAAATATTACTACAAAACGTAAAGCAATAGTCCTCAATCTGGTGTCCTGAACTAGTACAGACATATGAAACAGATGGGAGTAGCTTTTAAAGCAACCATGCAAGCCTAGAAAAAATGAGGTTGCTTTATCAATTTTATGAAATGCTTCATAAGCCCTCCTATGGCATCAAAGCATGTGTAATTGAAAGATTTGTGTAGGTTATATTTCATTCAGTCAAAATTAGTTTTTATTACTATAAAACATCAGATGTATAACCAAGATTAGATCTAAATTAGTGCAAGATGCTAAAGAAAGAGGTTTGGGTTTGCCACATTTAAAATGGCATCTTGATGATTGTTGTTTTATCTGGCTTAAAGGGTAGGTGACTCTCCAAAACAGGAAGCTACGTGATCTGGAGGACCATGAATTAGATTTGAACAGCACACACTACTTATGATAAGGTTAACATAAATGTTGATTTCAACAATTACTTTATTAGATGTGTCATCCTAACGGTTTGAAATAAATCTAAAGTTCTCCACAAAGATGACTCCTTAGATCAGTGCCCTCCCCCCAACCTTTTGAGCACCAGGGACTGGTTCCTTGGAAAGAGGTTTTTCTGTGACACTGGAGGGGGCGTAGTTTTGCATGCTGTTTGTATCCTGCAGATGGGGCTTCACTTGTTTGCGGGGCCCAGTTGCTGGCATGTCGCGGACCAGTTCCGGTCCACGAACTGGAGCTTGAGGATTCTTGCTTTAGGTGCCACCACTGGAAGCTTTATTTAAGAAAGAAATGGTGGTGAGGCCAAACTGGTGAACTTATGGTCAAATAATATTTTTTAATTATGGTGAACCTAGACGCAAATCCAAAGATGAATTGTAATTTGAAGGAATATGTCTGTCACTGGTTTACATATTTACAATTGAAAAAAAGGTTTAAATTAGATACAAAAACTTATGGATTTGACTTTGGAAAAAATGAACTAGAAACTATTGTGTGGTAATGATGAACACATTATTGCTAAGTTTTATAAATTGATATTAAAATTGAATTTGGAGAATGAGTATATTGTATGATTCAATGGACAGAAAAAATTGGTTATAATGCTTGAACAACATGTGTGGGGGGAAATGGATGAATAGTTTAAATTTTACATTAAGTTATAATTTAAAAGAAGCATTTTATGAAATTATGTACTGTTGATATCTAACACTGGATAAATTGTCAAAAGTGTATAAAGGTACTTCAAATGTATATGGAAATGGAAATATAAAGGAGGATTTTTTTTACCATCTATGGTAGATCTGTGATAAAGCAAATAAGTATTGGTGTAGGAAAAGTGTAATTGTAACAAAAGTGACAACTCCCACTTTGCCTGGAGAAGGATTATAATATTTTTCAAAAAACTAGTGATTCCCTTTTAAACTTCTTAAATGAATTCTAATGTAAAGAGAAAATTATTTCGTTCACAATTAGATATGCTACTAACTTCAAACACAGGATAATGTTCCTTGGGCACTAAAAGACTAAAGGAGGACAGTGAAATATAAATCTTTCTATTACTGTATTCAGATCCGTTTACAAAACCACTATTTTCCCCCAAAATAATTATAATAAATAAATACTATTATAATCAAATTGCACAAGCATAATGTTGTCAATCTAGAGAAAACACTAAATATTAATTTTTAGGTGACTATCGTCAATATGCATGGGCTTATGTTCACAACTTTTCAAGCATGTTAAATTAATAAATACAGTTTTTGTTAAGACATGAATTAAATAAGGGCACGCTACTGATTTGTAATATCTGAAATAAAGACATTCAATATAAATAATTTTCAAGTGTTACACCACATGTTCAAATATAGTAAGTATGAGTTATTAATTTATTTCTATCAATTGTTTTACTTTGGATCATTTGGTTAGAAAAACATCTGGTATTTACATACCAAAATTAAAGTACGTAAAATTAACATAACTTTTATAATTTATTTGTTAAATTGGGTAATGAAAACTCTTAACTCAGAAGCTCCTTAATTTAAATTTTTCTAATTCAACATTTTGCAAGAAACCATATAATTGGATAAACAAATAAGCCAGTACAAATAAATAAACAGTAACGATATAGTTTTAGATTTAACATAAATACTAATCTATATTCCTTTGGTTTTAAAATTAAGAATATATCTTTGTACAAATCAGTAGCAATTATCTGATTACCTAAATACTAAATTCCTAAATACAGTTTATTTATTTAACAAATTTCTACACCAACCATCTCACCTAAAGGAGTTTGGGCAGTTTACAATTAAAAAATACAGTAGTATAAAACGTACTTAAATTGAAGCAAAGTTAAAATAAAGAAGTTAAAAACTTAAGAAAGGTGGGAGATGCCCTCAAGCCATCTACTACCCCCGGGGTTTCATATCACTCTTAAATCCTCAAAATTACAACGAACAAGCAAAAAAATCCAAGATCTTGTTGTGGTCCCAGAAAGCTTGGATCATTTTACCTGCACACAGGCCCAATGAACCACACCAGACAGGTAGAAAGGAAAAGGTTTATTTGCAAGTAAAGAGATTATCCAAAAGCAAGTTCCAAATGGGCACACCTCTGCTTAGATTGGACCCCTTTTATATATGAAATATATGAAATATATGAAATATATGAAATATATGAAAAGCATATATTGCCATGAACCAATCATGGATGCACACATTGTAAACCAATCATTAAGAGAAACATCCTGCATAGATAGATCTTCAAGAGGTCTTAGTAATACAGATCAGCTAAATGTTACAAGTAAAAGGTTACAAGATAGACTAAGACCTTTATCTTATCAATAACATTCCTCCATAGTAAGTAACTTGGTATCAGGTCTTGCTCATCACCTTTATGGTCAGGCATTCCTGAGCAGGAGACAGATGGTCTGCCCAAATTGGGGTCATTTCTGCTTAACAAAGCAGTTCGCCAATGGCTAACCACACCAAGCAATGCAAAGAACCATCCCCCAAAGCTATTGCTATAAATAATAATGTGTAAAATCCTAACAATACCTCAATACATGAATAACAAATAGTTCATGAATACTATACATAAATATAATTGGGTTAAGGCTAAATGAATTGAGTTATTTATCATTGCTACTGGGATAAGTTGTAAATGATTGTTCAATTGATAATTGTTCAAAACAAGATGCAAAATGATTCAGATTTCATAAAGAAATTCAAAGAGTGAAAGATAACAAAGAGGAGAGGCCAAACTAGAAATGAAAATAATCATACTAGATTTTTCCTTCATAAAGAAAGAACTGGGGAAGACTATTTAGAAAGACATAGGAAAAGAATTCCATAAATCAATCCTCAGTTCAGACCTATCACAGAAAGATAAGTTATGAATGATGTTGATGCACTAGGTTAATTTTGTTTTTAAAATCAGATCTACCATACACTTGTTGCAAGATACCAATTTATTTGCTGTCAAAATGCAGTTATAAATTTCAAAAAGCTTTCTTCCATTACAGTAATATCCTTATTTTAGCAAATGACCAACCCTTAAATTATGACTGTTTCTTTTTCTATCACTGAAGTGCTTATGTATGCTCCTATAAACTGTATACATTAGAGCGATACTGCCAGAAAAATATCAGATCCGTTCAGCCTAGGTATTTTTTCCCCTAGTTCTATGTTGGGCTATCACTTAAGAAAAAAAAAAAACCTAACTCATGAAAACATTGAGAAAGTGTTGATACAAACACTGCAATTTTAAAAATATTTTGCGCATCTTCATATGGTTAAGAGAATATTACAGTGAATTAGCATTAAGCAGGAGCACTAAGTAAAAGCATGTCCATATAACATTTTGTTTTTTTAAAAAAACAACAGCTTGACTGTGAAATTGGCCACTGCCATTTCACCTAATGCAGTGAAAACAAGTACATGCACAAACTCTACTATATACAGAGTCATGACTCCTTACCTAGTGTTTTTGTGGTGTACAAAGCAGGCAGGAGGTAAATTTGAAACATTTGGTGAAGTGGGATGCCTCAGTTTTCCTGTTTGCAAAATGCAGATAATTAGCCTTTTAACTGGTTGAAGACAGGAAAACTTTTTATTGCCAGATTATTCAAAGAGAAAACAAAATAAGGCTATGGCAGAAAGCCAAAACCTTAACATATCGACAACTCTAAATATAATGTACACCTCATATTCTACACAATAGGCTCCTTGGGGGAGGGAGGCTGATTTTTGTTCATGGAAGCCTTTATAGACCCCATTAGTTTCTATTCTGCTCTGCTAAAGGTCTGAAATTTTGAAATCAACACGTAAAAAACCTTAAGAGTTGACAAGAAAAAGCCGTTGAATGTGTCCCAAGAGCTCTTCTCCGAGCAAAACCCACAAGTACCATTCTCAAATTAGTCTTCAGTCGCAACGTCGCAACTCTTCGTAGGACGCCACACCAGATAACCCCCCCCCTCCAATCTGTAGGGTGCCTTCCATGGTATAAATGTTCCCCCTGTGAACCCTCAAAACACAACAGCCGCTATTTTCAAGTCTTCCGATTAACAAACGTCCCCTCCCCCAAGCTTCCCAAAACAACTCTCCGCTAGGCACGCACGGACAGCTTCGCTCAGGCCTTTGCTTCGAAACCTTCCTTTCCCCGCCCCTAGAAACAAAAGCAAGGAAACGAAAGTCAGGTCCCGAAGACCTTAGTTGGGAGGACCTGTGAGGAAATAGGGGAGCGGGGCTCTGGATATGGCCCCCTAAACAGAGACCCTCCGAGGTAACTTTGAAGGAGATGGGGGGGAGCGAAAAATTGTTGGCGTACTTTCCTCTCTCCACCCCCCCCTCCGAAAATTACTTCAGCTCCGAAAGAAGGGAAGGAGCCCAGCCGGGGCCAACCCATGCAGGAGCTTTTGGCCAAAGCGGGCTGATCGTCTGGACTCCCTTTCTTCCCCCCCCCCTTGGACGCAAATACCTGGCTGTCACCCCAGGGATGTCCCGGCCGCCTCCCACTCCATGTCTTGCTCCGGCAGTTGGAGGCCCAGATGCGAGCGCCTCAATCTGGGCCGGCCGCCATGTCAGCCGCGGCGCGCACTGCATTGTGGGGGAGGGGAAAGGACGGGAACACCGGACTGAGGGAGAGAGAGAGAGGGGGAGAGAGGAGAGAAGAGGAAGCGGCGGCGGCTGCCTTTTGCCGTGCTACCTCGGGGCCGAGACTGTCAGGCGGCTCCCCTGACTACAAAAGGGGAGTCTCTTCCTCCCTCGTGGAGTGAAATTGTCTTTCCAACCCGGGAGACCTCCAAAACGAGAACCACCCCTTAACCCCGCGCCGAGCCAGGAGCGCCTACTCTTGCCGGAGCGGAGCGAACGCTTCTATTTCGCCCCTCTGCGCAAGGGTGTCCGCGGCTCTCTCGTCGGCCCAGAGTTTAATTTCCTCTCCTGGTTCATTTGCCTTCGTGGCCACTTCCAGCCACACGGAAAGGTGCGAAGGAAAATAGGCAATATAATAAAAGCTGGATTCAATGCCTTATATTTTTTTCTTTGTAAAAGGAAAGCACCGTTATCTACTGTTTTAGAAACATGTAACCAAGAAACTTCAGGAGTACATTTCCCATAATCTCTCCCTCTCACTCTCTCTCTCTCACTCTCTCTCTCACTCTTACTTAAAGGAGTTTAAAATAAAAATACACCCATAAAGTACATAATAAAATTCCTGAAATAATTCAAAACAACAGTACAAAACAGTCATAAAAACAGATTCATTAAAGGGAAGAGTTATTTTTCCAACGTTCATACATGTAAGGCTGGATGAAGAGAAACTTTTTTTAAAATAGGCAGGTGTGAAATACGCAATCATTTGTGTAGAGTGCATGTCGGAATAATGACATTGCCAGCTGCACTAGAAATGGAGAAGAAAGATCAGTGGAAGGCTGGTCTTAGTGTGATGTTAGAATGCCACCCATGGAAAGAGGCCACATGTGATGATTCTGTCAGGTCATAATGTGAGAACCATTAGATACTTTAACCATCAATGTGGATGATAGTGTAGCTATAGTATATCCAAATGTCAGTATGTTTCAAGTATTTGAAATGGATTGACCCTATGTATTTTGATTATACTACATTCCAGATAATTCAACTGATAAGCAACAACACAGAAGTGTTGATGTTGACTTGATTATATGCATCAGCAATCAATGTGATCATTAAAGCTAAGGTAGAGCTTCAGTATGATAACCTTCAACATACGATTTATTACTTAAAATTCAGCACTACTTGACTTTAGAGGCTGTCTAGAGTGACATTATTGCCTTAATATTGTATTTGTACTCATTATCCACCAACACTGCTGCATGCAGAATTTTACTGTCTCCTAATGACTTAAAGCGGTCATTGTGATCAGAAATGTGCTTTAGGATCGCCAGGAGGAAAAAATAAATCTGTTCAATCTATTCATTAGCATCTGCCACCATCATTAGCACTTTACTTCCACTGTTCTTTTCATTGTATTCTCTTTACCATCTTTTTGGGTTTCCACAAGATAGATGACAGCTGTCTTTCTCTTTTCATTTACAGCCCTAGTAATAACACTTGGACTTATTTATAAATGTCAGTTTATTGCCACCAATTATCTGGGTCCTCATTTTACCAAGCTTGGAAGAATGAAGGGTGAGTGAACGTTGAGCTGCTAAGGATTGAAGTCGTGTCTGTGGGCAGAGTTAGCTTGCAATATTGCATTCTAACCACCATGGCTCTTTATGAAAGAAGAGGAATAGTGTTTGTATTTGCCAGATTCCTTGGATTTACCATTTTCAATTATAATCCCACTTTCCTCTGAAGTAAGGGAGATAGTTTACCAGCAGGTAATTTTAATTTTAGCTAATTGCACAGTCATGATCACCCACTTTAAATGCCACATTTTAACTAGGGAAATACCAAATATGAAAAGGAACAGGAAGAATATCCTAAAGAAGACTTACCTCTTATCTGGATTACTGTACTGCAATGTATTTTGTATGGGGCTGCCCTTAAAGACCACTAGAAAGTTCCACTGGTCCAAAGGGCAGCAATGTGAATAGTTATGGATGCCCATGTAGCCTGCAGCTTCGTAAACTGTACTCCTTACCAATAAGCTTCCAAGTGTAATTCAAGATATTGGTTGTCACCTTGAAAGCCTTTCGTGGTATAGGGTCTGATTACATTTGAGATTTTCTATCCGATTATTTCTAACAAACTGATATGAACTGACAGGGAGAGTATGTTGTGTCCTATCACTTAAGCAGTGTAATCTGTTGGAACCCTGCAGCCAGTTTTGTTTTGCAACCGGTGTCCTCATGGAAAAGTATTTTTCCAAGATTTGGATGGCTCCAATTCTGCCTACCTTTTGGACGGCTCTGAAGATCTGATCCCCCAGCCCCCCTGCCCATCAGGAGGTTTTATGGCAATTTTGATTGCAGAGTTCTTGGGGCCTCTTGAGTTTGGTTGTTTTCTTGCAGAAGAAACATCTGCAAATTAGATGATGTCACCAGTGTTATAAGGGATTGGGGTTTGCTCTATTTTTATACACTACTGTCTTGCCCTGCCAATATTGATGAAATGTTCGTGGTGGTTCTTTGTTGGCTGTTTATTGTTAGCTAGCTTGCTTGGCTAAGTTGATACTTCCTTGATTTGGGGGTGGGATGTATTTACTTCTTGATTATTGGTTCAGTATTAATCATGGTGTTAGTCTCTGCTCATCTAGGCATTGATTGCTGATGAGGAGGTGTTGTGGACTTTTTGTTTCCTTTTTGGGTTTTTTATTATCTCTTTTGAATATGTAGATCTTGTTTATCTCCATATGCCTGTTGATGGCTGATTTGTCTGAACTTTGATTTGCCAGTCTTTTCATTTATTTTGATTATGTTTTAATTATTTGATGGTTTGCCTCTTGGTGCAATCTGTTTTATTATATTTTAATGTCTTTTTATGACTGTTTGCTATTTTTAATCCTATACAGGGTCCTGAGCTGCACATTAATTCTATACAGGGTTCTGAGCTGCACATTAATTGGGCAGCTATATAAATTAAATAATTAAAAATCCATATTGAAATCATCACTGGGTATTGTAATCAATTACACTTCCAGCCTCATCTACTCTGCAGTATTGTCATATAGAAAAGGATGGAAAGAGGAGTATTTATACTTCCATCCATTTCTTGAAAGAAATATAGTTAAAACCATATTAAATAAATTGGAGATCATTTAACATAATACTACTGATCTTTAGAGTAGGTTGCTGGATTTTAAGAACTTGTCTTTCTTTTTTGTTGTTTAAAATACAAATATGATGTGGAAGAAACAGAAAAACAGGAAGAAAATATGCAGCAGAAAACGGGAAGGGAAACAGATAAGTATCTGCCCATTCACTATTTACTTTAAGGAAGGTTGTCACAGTAACTGAGTCTGAAAAACTTTACAACTGCTGCATCTCACTGGCTATTATTAGATATTCACCCTAAAGATAAATGTTAGCTTGTCTTTGGAAGGATTTTTTTTTAAGTTAGCGTGATAATATCATATTGAATAGATGATATGATGATTTATCTAATCCCTTTGACAAAATCACATAGCAAAAGCAGAACAAAAAACAGAAATGTAACTTTCCATAGAAATGCAGGAAGAAACAAAGAATGACAAAAAATAGTAATATTGCATTTTGCAATACTGTACAATTTTGCTTGACTGGATTTAAAGGTAGACATACACTCAATAGGCATGTATTAATTACTGTCATGGGAGAATGCACAGACGTGGGTGGGGAAGCACTAGAAACTGGAAGAGCAGTTCCACGGCACACATGCATCCCACTGGCTCCTATTAGATATTCATCCTAAAGATAAATGATAGCTTGTTTTTCAAATAATTTTTTTAAAAATTAGTATGATAATCTCATATTGAATAGATATGATGATAATGCAATCAATGGTATATCCAAAAGACATTTAATGCAGATTTCTGCCTCCTTATCATTACACAGTCTTAGTTCTATCTAGATTGATTAGTGTCACAGGCAATTTATGGGCCTACATTTGAAGAGTATACTTTAAGGACTTCTTCTCATTCCCACTGTGAAGAACTGATGGATTCTGTTTATTGCAAGAGATAAAGAGCAACATTTCCTTTAGAAAACAGAAATTTGCATGTAAACATTATAAGGCATACATACATTTTAGCTTTTATTCCATGGTCAAGTGTGAAAGTATTGAGTTCATTATTTTTATTAATTGACCAAAGAACTAAACTTGCAATACATTTGGAAAATGATTTTGTATCTAAAATATTATATTTATATAGGCTTAGTATATTTTATGGATATCTTCTGCTGAAAATATATATATAAAAGCATCTGCTATGTAAATCTCAGGCAGAATCTAGAGAACTGCTGGTAACCATTAAGAAACGAGTTGACTCTGAACATCATGTAAATATGCAACTCATCATGTTGGCCGAGAATTGGTTTAGATAATCTCTGAGCCGACAACCTCACTGAAATTTGAATTAATTCTTTATATTGATGAAAGGAATATATTGCATAATATGGTATGACTTTAGGAACTTTATATTGCATTTAAATTAGTGACAGAAAGTCTGGTAGCATTTCTCTAATCCTTTTGACAAAAGCACATAGCAAAAGCAGAACAAAAACCAGAGACATAAATTTCCATAGAAACGCAGGAAGAAACAAAAAATGACAAAAATAGTAATATTGCATTTTGCAATACTATAGTTTTGCTTGGCTGGATTTAAAGTTAGACATACACTCAATAGGCATGTATTAATTAATGTCCAATACATTGCAATGGATCTTTTCTAAATATAGCTAAATGTTTTTGCTTTTGTTAACCCTATTCTGAACCTGCAGAATAGTGAATTTATGATGCAAATTTATGACCAATCAAGTAGCAGAGATACGGTTTCTTTTATTTCTTATTAATTAATATTAATTCTTAATGGTTAAAGTGAACTGGATATAATGTTTAAACAGTTCACCTCAAGACAGGCACCTAGTATTTGAAAGTATAGGACCACTCCTGTCACAGGATGATAAACCATGGTTTTGCTGATCATGGCCTGTATCAATTTAGCTGAAGATCATAAAGCGAAGTTTCTAAGGAACTCTCCCATCTTTGTTCAATACTCTTGCTCAATCAAGAGCGCAGAAAAACTCAATTGCTTGTACAGCCCTTCTTACATTTTCGGTTGATATTGTGAAAAAAATGCTTTGCTATGAATTTTGAATTTTTTCTCCTTTATAATATCCAGCTTTATTTATTCCATCATTCCAGACGTAGCTTCCTTCCCGCAATGCTTTGCGGTCGGGACGACGTCAGTAGAAAGCTGTGCAGTATGTTAGATCCCGAGGATAGCGTGGAGCACAAAATTGGTTCTTCCTTCCCTAAATTTTTTCTTCTCCCTTTAACAATGCTGATCGTCGTAGGAGCCCTGCTGTTCTTGGCCTTTTCCGCCTCGGAACAGAAAGAGGACAATTTTTACTCGTTTAAAGTGGTCAACATTAGGGGCAAACTAGTCTCCCTGGACAAATACAGAGGCTCGGTAAGTCTGCGGAGGAGAGAGCCACCTATCTGCTGCCACCAACTAACCAGCAAGTCATCTCGGCATGCCTGCATGACGGACGGGGAAAAGGAAGAAGGCGCACTGATCTGGCTGGGGGGGTTGCGGGATAGATGTCCTGACGGGGCTCCCGGTTATCCGCGACTTTGCGCCTACGGTTCTGTAACGCTCTATTAAAAACAAATAAGTTTACAGTCTCATCTTTCCCCTTTCCTTCTGCCTGTGCGCGCGGAGTTGTCTCCCTCTGCTTTTTGTGAACAGCCGATCCCGCGTCTACGTGGCAGGCGGGCTGAACTCCCTGCTTAAATCTGAGCATGTTTCGAAATAGGCGAGATAAAGGCGTGGGGTTGGGATCTACTCGTAATGGTTTTTTTTTTAATGGTTTACCGAACGACCCTGCTTTCTTTAATACAAAACAAATGGTTTATTAACCGGGTTGGAGGAAGACGGAATAGGTATCATCCTACAAAGACAGCTCCAACATCGGAGTAGGATTGCTTAAAAAAAAAAGAGAGAGATAATTTTAAATATTGAAATTCACTTGAGTTTTAACACCGGATGATTTTGTCGTGTAGAAAGTTAGTCTTAAGAAAATCCAGGTAAAAGTAAATCATTTAGAATTAATGTTTTAGAACTCAGAAATTGAACTTAATGCTCTCTTTCTACAGATGTGAATTTAACTAAAGGTTCAGAGGTTTTATAGCCGGTAAGAAATATATGTTATTATTAAAAAGTACATGGGATAAAACCTTCTGCCTGAAAACTATTTTTCTTTCTATATTCCAAAGAAACATACCGAACTTCTAGTGAGAGATTTAGGAGTAACATGGAAAACACAAATATATTTCATTTGAAGTGGCCTCATCATCACTTGTAATGAATTGCACAGAGAAGCATAGTTCCAAATGCAGGCAGATAAGTAAAATAATCCTGTATAGGTTAGTTTACCATAATGTATACTGATCTATACTGAAATATATTCATTATTACTTGCTGAGGCTCTTAATTACTGATATAAATTGGTGATGATAAGATCTTTATTTAAAATCTGAAACTAATTAGGTAAATAGGTATTCCAATGCCTTAATTTTAATTTTAAATTGAGAACTTAATTAATTAGGACACCCTTCAAATGCAAATCTTACTGTAACTCATTAAAAGTAAATTTACTGTAAGAGTAAATCAAATGAGGATATTCCCTTCCTTCCTTCCCCCCCCCTCTCTGTCACTCACACACACACATGTGTGTGTGTATGTCTTGCATGTGTGCACACATTAAGAAGTTCGTATGAAGCTCCTCTACTTAGCATCAGTCTGTAATGTATTTCTTGACTGCTGCTTTGTTTACTCTTGATGGTTGATCCTAAAAGGCAGAAGCTCCCTACCACTTCAGTATTTTCATTGTGAACAAAGGTTTCATGTACTTTAATAGATTTCTTTAGAATACTTAGTTTATACCAGTATATTCTTTACATTTATCACCATCCAGGAAGATAACATTTATAAACACCTTTAATGAATTGGTTTTATCACATATTTCCTTTAAAGAGTGCAATGTAGCATTAACACAGTCAATCCTTTTATCCTCACAAGAACCACAAGTTACCCACTGAACTACGAAGTGTTTGACTAACCCTCCCAGAAAGAGGCTTCCCAGCATTAATATAGTTATTCCAGCTTTTCTTCCATAATAGATTTTGTAGAAAGAAAGAAGGAAAGAAAGAAAGAAAACAAAACTTCTGCCAAAATTGTCATAAAGTCACTTGTAACTTCTCATAAAGTCACTTGTAAAATCAGCAATTGCATAATGAAAGTAGCAACACCCAGCATCCATCTCTAAAAATCAGTGGTTAAAAAATGTGAAAAATAAAAATAAATATTTGAAAGTATGCTTAAAAGTGTTTGTATTTCACAGCTACTTCCCATCTAGAATTCCATATCTTGTCCTTTTTATGATATCGGCTAATATTTTTTCCAATATTATATGCTCTGATAATTCCTTCCAGTTTTATCATAGATTTACACCAGGGGTGGGTTCCTGCCAGTTCTAACCAATTCTATAGAAGAGGTTCCACAAATCTACAGTACCATTTAGAACTGGTTCCAGCTCCCTCCCCTCCGCCCATCCACATATCATCAAGATGAAGAGCGAGAGGAGGAATTCTGGGAGTTGAAGTCCACAAGTCTTAAAGCTATCAAGTTTGAACACCCTTAGGGTTTTTTTCTCTAAAGGGTTAGGGGTGGGAAGGGTCTTGTAACTTGACAGCTTTAAGACTTGTGTGCTTCAAATGCCAGTTTCTGAGCCAATATTTTGGTTACTAAGCAAGAGCATTGTTAAGTGAGTTTCACCACATTTTACAAGTTGGCCACCCTCACCCAGTCACATGGCCGGCAAGCCACTCCCACCCAGTCACATGGCCGGCAGGCCATTCCCATCCGCTCACCCCCACAAAGCAGGCCACACCTACAGAAGAGTTCTAAAAATTTTTGAAACCCACCACTGATCTACATAGATAGTTCCAGTGATCCGAATGCTTGTTAATATAGCCAGTTTGGGCTAGTGGTTAAGACATCAATAAGGTGACCAGACATCCCGCTTTCGGCGGGACAGTCACAATTTTTAATAATTTGTCCCATGTCCCACAACGTGTTCAAAAAGTCCCGATTTTCCAAAAGAAAGAAAACAATTTTAAAAAGGACGCCATTAAAAAAAAGTTTTTATTTCTCTGAAGTGTCATTCCCGATGTGGCCTTTAGAGGGCAGTGGTTTCCCTCTCTCCGCTGGGCTCGCTCGCAGCGCCCGACGAGCGAAGCTCCCTCCCCTCCTGTGCGTGCGTGCACCAACGCACGCCGTTTTTCTGCAGGGAGAGCGACGGCTTTCTGGCGCGGCAAGGAGGAGGCTCGGTCCCGGGCCAAGCAGCTCAGCCGTTGGAAGGTTTTTTTCTTTTTTTTGCCCGCTTCTCTCGGGCGCCGTTTCTCCCTCTTTCTCCTTTTTGTCCTTTCTCCTCCTTTCCCCCCAAAAAGAGAACGAGAGGGAGAAAGAGGAGGTGTGTGGGAGATGGTGGGATCGCTGCTTTCTGAGCCTGCTGCAGTTTGGATCCCCCACCTCACACCTCCTCTTTCAGAAAGAGCTTGGTGCAGCTAGGATCCCCCACCTCACACCTCCTCTTTCAGAAAGAGCTTGGTGCAGCTAGGATCCCCCACCTCACACCTCCTCTTTCAGAAAGAGGAAGTGTGGGGTGGGGGAGATGGTGGGATCGCTGCTTTCTGAGCTTGGTGCAGCAAGGATCCCACTATCCTACTATATTATTTTTCTTTATGTACACTGAGAGCATATTCACCAAAGACAAATTCCTTGTGTGTCCAATCACACTTGGCTAATAAACTATTCTATTCTACTTTACTCTACTCATTTCTATTTCAATTCTAACAAGGAGTTTAGCTTCTCTCTCTTGAAAATGTAAGTTAGAATAAGGCATTATAATGCAAGCTAGCCTTAACTTTCAAACAGTTCATTTAGTGACCAAAGTTACAATGGCATTGAAAAAAGTGACTGATGACCATTTTTCACACTTAGCGACCATTTTCACACTTAGCGACCATTGCAGCATCCTCATGGTCACGTGATCAAAATTTTGATGTTTGGCAACCGATTCGTATTTATGATGGTTTCAGTGTCCTTGGGTCATGTAATGGCCTTTTGTGACCTTTTGACAAAATATAAAAATTTTAATCAAGCCCCCCTCCCCCCGGTCAATGGTGTCCCTCTTTACCAATCTGAAAATCTGGTCACCTTAGACATCAAGCTAGAAAGCAAGAAACTGAGAATTCAAATCGTGCCTTGGCCATGAAAGCCAGGTTAGTGACCTTGGACTAGTCAGTCTCTCTCAGCCCGACTCACAGGGTGATTGTGGGGAAAATAGGAGGAGGAAGATGTGTGTTGGATATCTTTGTCACTTTGAGTTATTTGTAAAATTAATAAAGGTGGAAAATAAATTAATAAAGGTGGAAAATAAATTAATAAAGGTGGAAAATAAATAAATTCTGACCACACACTAAATATAGCGAATTCGTTGCTATGTCTATATATTAATTAAATGTTCTCTATCTATTTATCTTACATGTTCCCCATCTCTCCAAAAGCTAGTCTTATAGTATTTTGTTTCATTTTCAACTTGTTTTGATGCACACATTTAATGCACACTTCTATGAAGCTGGAAGTAAAATGCAGGTCCACTAGATGGCAAACGTGATTCACATTCAGTTTTTTTTTTTTAGCGAAATGTCTGATTTCTGGCTTACCTGAACGGTTGTTCTCTGGGCGCTGTGGGAGAGTCCAAGCATGGGTTAGCACAGTCTATCTGCCCTAGGACTGGCACACTGGAAACCGGAAGCTCAGCTTCCCGGCACGCGCATATGCGGCAGGGGGCTGCTCTTCCAGTTTCCAGCATTCCCACACGCTCAGAGACCAGCTGGCCGACGTGCATGTGTGCACTGGAACCCAGAAGAGCAACGGGCGATTGCTGGCGTGCCCGGAGAGATGGCTCTGCATGCCACTTCCTGCACACTTGCCATAGGTTTGCCATCACGGGCATATGTAATTCATCACAGGTAATTAATTGCATGATGCAGTTGTACGTAAAATGTAGTCATCCTCTGATTAAATTATATGTTTCAATGAACCTTAAAGTGAATAGAAATTGACACCACCTTTACATTACATAAAGTTAAATATTTACCTACCTGCAAATTTGATTACATAATTTGAATTTAAGTGCAGTTGTTAATACAATTGACATTTAAAAGCAGAGAAAAAATAGTACATATGGCAGTTATAGTTGATAGTACTTGTAGTACCTCCTTTGGTGCAAAAGAAATTTTCTGGAGTCAGTCTTTCTATCATTTTCAATGTTCCAATATTTGAGGGGCTTACACAAGGAAGACGGGGACCAATCTATTCTCAAAAGAATAGGCAGGACAAGAAGCAATAGATGGAAACTAATCAAGGAGAGAACCAACCTAGGATAAGGAGAAATTTCCTGGCAGTTAGAACAATTAATTAATGGTATGAGTTGCTTCCACACTAGATTGTGGGTGCTGTAACACTGGAGATTTTTTAAGAACAGTTTGGCAACCACTTGTTTGAAATCATAGGGTTTCCTGCTTGAGCAAGGAAGGTTGGACTAGAAGTCTTCCAAAGTTCCTTCTAACTGTTATTCTGTTATTATCTACTAAGATATGATTCTTCATTACCTACTTATTACGGAATTTTGAACAATTAGCAACCATTTTTAATTGTTGCCCTATTCAAAATATCTAATTATTTAAAGATTTATGACCAACTCATCAAAATATGATCACAATACATACAAATCATGGTCATCTATGAAAGGACAAAAATATTAAGATGGCAATCACAAACATGTAAAATCCTGCCCCTCTTATGCACATGTGTATCTATTTCTATCACATGTACCTTCAAGGAGGCAAGGCAGTAATTTTTTTATCTCTCCTCCACCAATTCCTCTGATTTCCATACTGGTATCCACAGCTTAACTTCAAGAATAAAACTGGATTGTACAGTAATAGATTTATTAGACAACTGCATTTATTATATGACATTTGTCCACAGAGCAATGGCTAATATGTTCTATTACTGAAGAAAGGAGAAACAATAGCTGCAAACACACCTAATTTCAAACTGAGATGGATCTTAAAAGGATTTAGTTATTTACTTCATCAGTGTATTATGTATTATTATTTTTTCTCCTGTTCAGTTGTATCTGAGACTGCCTGGACAAATTCCTGCAGTTTTCTTGGCAAGATTTTTCAGAAGTGGTTTGCAGTTGCCTCCTCCTTAGGGCTGAGAGAAAGTAACTGGCCCAAGGTTAAGCCCCAGATGGCTTTGTGTCTAAGGTGCCGCTAAAAGTCATGGTCTCTGGTTTCCAGCTGATGCCTTGACCACTGCACAACTGACCATCCATGTATGTATTATAGTAATTATGAAAGCAATAACTGAAATCTAAAAGCAAAATATTCTTCTTGTCAAAATGCTCCATTTCTGAAAATGCGCTATATAGGAAGTAAAGCATGCTATACCTTCTGGAAGTAGAATGCAGGATGTGTTATAACTTGTATTTTTGTTATTTCTTCCAGGTATCATTAGTTGTCAATGTTGCAAGTGAGTGTGGGTATACAGACAGTCATTACAAAGCCTTACAACAGTTGCAGAGAGAGATTGGTTCCTACCATTTTAATGTGCTAGCATTTCCCTGCAATCAGTTTGGACAGCAAGAACCCAACAGTAATAATGAAATTGAGAGGTTTGTCCGGCAAACATACAGCGTTACATTTCCTATGTTCAGCAAGATAGCAGTGAAGGGCATCGGGGCAAATCCAGCATTTAAATTTTTAATTGGTGAGTATTAAAATAGATTGAATGAGCTGCAAATACTAACTTTATTGTTATACCCTATAAACTGTAGATGGCTTATGATCGCTACCAGGGATAGCTTACTTTTGAGAGATTCGGGGAAGATTATCATGTATTCAACAATAATTTCTTTGCTTCTTTTAAGTTTATATAGTAAAATAAATTGATGTTTTGGTTACTATTTTTATTTTTTCTCCTACTTCCCAAGAAATCAATAGAATCAATAGGGTTTCAGCAAAATTTAGTTGCCTTATACCAGTGGTTCTCAACCTGTGGGTCGGGACCCCTTTGGGGGTTGAACAACCCTTTTACAGAGGTCGCCTAAGACCATTGGAAAACACATATTTTCCAAAAAATATGGAAAACATAAAATAATTTTATGGTTGGGGGTCACCACAACATGAGGAACTGTATTAAAGACTCGCGGCATTAGGAAGGTTGAGATCCACCGCCTTATACTTTACCTTAGAGCACCATATTCCTGAATCGCATGTAACTCAACATAATGTGTCTTGAAAAAAATATAGCAGGCACAAATATTTTTAAAAGCATTTGTTATTGCTTTAATATGAGAGAGAGAGTGTGAGAAGGGGAAAAAGAAAATTAAAAAATGAGGTGCAGGGCAGAGAAATAGAGAAAAGGAAAAGGGATAAGGGATGAAAGGGATAAGGCAGCAAAAAACATGCCTATTGGTCACGTTTGCTAGTGATGGAAATTGTAATCCAATACATTTCAAGGTTACCAATTTGGGGGGGGGGATGATTTTAATTTTAAAAAATACATAAATGAGAGATTAATGCAGTTGTAAGGTTCTTTTTGCTGAAATGTTCCATTTTTTGAAGCATTTGAGCATTAAGTACTTTTTTCTTCCAAACCAAAACGAACTCTTCTAAGAACTGGGTTAATATTTATTTCTATATTATTTAATATATTGGTTTTCCTTTGGATAATCACATTTCTTATTTAATCTTATATGTCTTTTAAGATTGCAAATATGCAAATTAGAGCATTATAGATGATTCATATCTCTGATATTTATACTTTTTTTATGTAGAATCCACTGGAAAAGAGCCAACTTGGAACTTCTGGAAATATCTGATAGATCCAGATGGGAAAGTGGTAAATGCTTGGGACTCTACAGTCACGGTGGAGGAAATAAAATCTTACGTGATCGAACTTGTGAGGCAACTCATTCTGAAGAAAAAAATGGAACTCTGATTATTTTTTAAAAACACACATTTTTATATTTTTGTTTTCGGATCATTGTTGTAGGTCTTCATATTGCCAACAGATATATACATTTGGATTACCTGAGCTAGCTTCCATTCCATAAATATGAGTATTTGTTTCTCGCATAGTACCTTTTCTAAGTAAATCATACAGAAACTAATACCTAAGAAGAAAAGTGAATGGCCAAGTTTTATTTATTTTTCTTACATGTCACTTATTGATCTTAGAGAGATGAAGTGCTATGTAGGATTTCTAGGCAGCAAAATTCAGTTCAGACAGAATTCCCTAAATATAGTTAGTTCTCGACTTATGACTGTAATGAAACCCAAAATATCTGTTGCTAAGCAAGACAGTTGTTAAGTGAGTTGTACTCCATTTTATGACCTTTTTGCCATAATTGTTAAATGAATCATTGCAGTTATTAAATGAATCATGGTTTATTAGGTGAATCTGGTTTCCTCCATTGACGTACTTGTGGGAAGCCAGCTGGAAAGATTACAGATGGTGATCACATGACACTTGGACATTGCAACTGTCATAAATAGATGTCAGTAGTCGTGCTCATTGACCATGGGGATGTTGAAACAGTCGTGTGAAAACCGATCATAAGTCATTTTTTTAGTACTATTGTAATTTTGAACAGTCACTAAATGAATGGTTGTGAGTCAAGGACTATCTGTAAACCTTACTGATAGTAAGATTTATCATGAACATATCATGATCATGAACAATGGTAATGTTCATAATGATAATCAACATTACCTTGAGAATTATTTATAAAACAGAAACTGGAACAGAAAAACTTTATCTTACCTGACATAGGCATAAGAAGCAATGATTATGCTATGAAAATATAGCTAGGCCTTGATTTACAAGAGTCCACTTACTGACTGTTCAAAGTTACAATGGTAGTGAAAAAAGCAATTTATGACCAGTTTGCACCCTTATGACCATTGTAGCATCCCCATTGTCACGTAATTAATATTCAGATGTTTGGCAACTGACTCTTATTTATGATGGTTGCAGTATCCTGGGGTCAAGAAATCACCTTTTATGACTTTCTGACAAGCTCAATCAATAGGTAAGCCAGAGTTACTTAACAACTGAGTTACTAACTTAACTGCAGTGATTCACTTAACAACTGTGGCAATAAAGGTCATAAAATAGGGCAAAACTCACTTAACTGTCTCACTTAGCAATAGAAATTTTAGGCTCAAATAAGTCAGGAACTACCTGTACACATCCACATAAGCTTATGGAAAGTTTCAGTCACCCCATCTATCCTGGAAAATAAGAACTTCTCAAGTATCTATGTATCGAGCTTCATTCAACTTTAGGTTGCTCCAGAAATATATTAATATTGTAGTTTTCGAATTCCTGTCCCTTTTGAAATTGTTATTTGCTGTGGCACATTGTGAGGTATCCATAATATCATACATTATGTGTATGTGGAGGGAAGTTTCTAACAAGGATGAATTGATAAAAATAATCTATGCCCATTATCTGAATCAAATGTTATTTTTTATGAATGAAGAAATGAATGTTGAATCCATACCATTTAATAGTTGTTTTTACTCCCAAATAACACTGAAAAAATGCCTTAGAGAAGCATTGATTTATATAACTTTAATTGTATAAAATAATCCACACTTTTCTTCCATAGCAATGTTACTAAAATTAAGTAACTTTATTTGGAAAGGGACCAACTCTGTTTCTAACTGTGAAAAGTCTTAGAAATTTTCAATGATTGAACACTAATAAAAAGGGGTTCTTATAAAATTGAGAGCTGTGTTTGTGAGCTTCCTTTATGTTTCATGGACAGAAAAAAATCTACCATTAAAAAGTAAATAAGGGACAATGGTCCATTAAATAATCTTTTTAAGAAATGTGTTTAAAAATCTTGGTAGTGTTTCTCATATTAAACTGAAAGAAGGAATATACTCCTGGAATAGCCCTACAGACAAAATTGTCAAGTAATGCATACAACAGTCACAACATAATAAAACAAAGGGATTTTGTGCATGAGACAGATAAATCATTTACTTTATTTTGTTCAATGTACTTTCAAAAAGCTTTGAAATACAGCTGTGATGTTCAATAAACTCTCAACAAGGAATTACTAGAAGCCCAATAATCCTTGTATGGTTCTCCAAAAGTATAATACTAAATGGTAAACAATGACCTACAGGAATTGTTCTTAAATACTGGTAGTTTTCATATTGTTTCATATATTTTTCATTTTAATTGATGTGCAGAAAATGGGATGTGATATGTGCAATAAAAGAATCGTCACCTTTATATCCAGCAGAACCTAGTTCATATACTACCCTAAACCATAGCTTACTTGGATGATCAAATAAGCAATTATCTAGAATCACACATAAATAAAAAGTCATATTTTATATAATTGGTTTTCACAAATCTCAAGATTCTTATTGCAGTGCTATTTCCCAAACCATAAGCCAACAGAAGAGTATGTTGGGATTAAATTTGGTATCAGTTGCCACACCTTGTCCTAACACTGTCACAATGCCAGTGATTGATGTTGACCATTTTAATGTGAAACCAAAGGAAATTGATTGGCGGCTTGTCCTGGCTTTGCTTTCTCTCCCTTCAAGTGTCACCTACTAGTAGAAAACAATAATTGATTGCCTTAAAATATGTAGGTATTGGGTGATTGTATGTTGGTGCATGGAATGTATTCAATGATCAGTCCAGTTGTCTTACCATCTGATTTGTTATTCGCGCTTGTGCTTGTGTTGATTCCATTATTTCTGAATATAGCATTATTTTGGAACAGCACTAAACCATGTCCAACAGAAACCTGGAGTGAAGCAGGAGGGAATGATTGATAACATGTGAACTTCAGCCTTGTCCAGAGCTGCAAGGTAATGGAAGTGCCAACAGTAAACCCATTTTTGTTTTTGTAGCTGACAGCACCTGGAAGGATGTTTTGTGTATAACTGTAGAGTTGGACTGGAGTAGCCAAGTTACACCGCCCTCTTTCACCAAAGTAATAAAAAACAGTAAAATTATAGCTGTGTGAAGCCCCTTGTTTGCTGAAGCAGCAGAAAATCTATAATGTACTCAGTGACTCCGTTGGCTTCCTTGTACAGTTGATTGGCCAATGTAAAAACAGTAAGTGGATCAATGGTCCAATCCAGCAGGGTAGTGTTTATATTCTTAAGAGCAATACACACATGGAAGAACACAGTTCTCTTTCATGGTTAAATCAACCTTCTATATAACACAATACTAGTCAGCTTCCAAAGAATGCTAAACTTGTGCTCATAAGGTGGTCACATAAAATTTGACAACAGTTTTGGAAAGTGAAATAGGTATTGCACTGGGAGATATATATCTAATCTCTTTTGCATCTCAAGTCAAAATGACACAGTGTGCAGCTTCTAGCACTGAAGAAGGGAAGGGGATCTGTCTGCAGCAGCCAAAACAGTCAGTCAGAGCTGGACACTTCCCGTCCTTGACTGCAGCAGCAACCACATCATTAATGAAGTACACTAGATTATATCCATAGTGAAAATTGTGTTGGGAGAAAAAGCGAAATGGTACTTTAAAAAACATTTACAGGTAACTTTTGCCTACTGGATTTGAAGCAAGCTTCAGTAGTTCAGTATAAAAATGCAATATGTAAAAGCATGAATGTACATAAACAATAAAACTGTTAAAATGGTCAAGAATGTTAACGTTTTAACACGGTGACCTACAAATATACGACAACTTGAATGATGTTTCTTATCTGAATCTGAAGTAAAACTTAATATTCCTTTAAACTAACCTAAATGTACTGCTTTGGAGAATAAACATTTGCTTATCAGACATCAGGTATCTAAACTTGGAGTCTAAAATATGGCAACATTTATACATCCAAAATTTATTATTTGAAGTATTAAAACAGCAAACCATTTGCAGTTAAGTAAGAAATTTCTTTTGGGAAGCTAGAAAACCTACACAGTAAAAAGAATAAATTAATTAATAAATGCTTTGCATATTAATAGCTTTATAGTACATTTCATTGCCTACTCAAAATGTACTTTTTAAAGAAAATATATATTTTTTCTCTCAATGAATTATTGGTTATATAAATGTTGCAACATTTTTCAATAATGTCAATAAAAAAGGGGTAACCATTTAACCTAGGATATTACTCCCAGGGGACTGGGAGGAAGAAGTCCAGATTAATTGCATTATATTTTTGCTTTGTTTATTTAGTTAATTTGAATCGATCTCATAATTTACATTTCTCTGGAATAATTCCACTTTCCTTCCCATTCTTGATCATCTTCATTGTCCTCAAGGGGAGTTGTTTCAATAGGGTGATGAGAAGTACCTTCTAAGTCACTCTGGAGAGAAAATGTGCGGAAAAGATCAGATATGGGCTCCTCTATGTAGGTTTCACTTTGAACAGTTTTGGGTGTGGAGGCATCTCTGATCCCATTGGACTGTTGAGTCCTCTCTGATTGCTTACTTCTCACAGAGTGGTAACTTCTTATATCCTGAAATGTACACAAATATATAATGCCTACATATACAGAAATTCACATTTATGCATCCATACTGTACATCCATCTTTCTTATCCACCAAACTGAATATTACAAGGATCTTACATATGCAAAATACAGAAGAGTCTTTGCCATGATTCCAGAAAAATAAAGGAATCATTTAGCAAAGTTAAACTAATTAGTTCACTGGATCTAGTTTAGGGAGAAATCAACCTTTAAAGGGAATAATATTATTCGTTTAGCTTTATCCCAAAGTGGCAATCCTGTTCTCAGTTACTTAAAAATAAATAACATTAAAGTCTTCAGCTGAGCTAGAAGCCCATTACTATGAGAAAAAGTATAAAGTCAGTGGTTAGATTATGCTTGAGAAAGTTTACATGAAAAGTTCCAAAGATGCTTTTTCAAGAGGCAACTGGACTTTCTGTTTTTTCTTTGAAGACGTTTTGCTTCTCATCCAAAAAGCTTATTCAGCTCTGAATGGGTAGTGAAGAATCCAGTCAGAGCTGAAGAAGCTTCTTGGATGAGAAGCAAAACATCTTCAAAGAAAAAACAGAAAGTCCAGTTGCCTCTTGAAAAAACACCTTTGGGACAACCATGACTTGGATGACTGAGAATCTCCATAGACATTTACATGAAAAGATTCTCCTATGCTACTCCCATATAATATGAATCCTGCTGTCAGCCTCCGCTTTGCTGCTGCTTCGGCTGCCATTGAAACGGGGAGGGGGGGCATGGTATTTGGGAGGGGACTCTTTGTTGTGCTGGAAGAAGATTCTAGATTTTGAACTGTCCACCTTACTGCGCATGTGGAGGAGGAGTGTTTCCTGCCAAGGCCAACGGACTAGCATTCCATCCTGGTGATGCCTTTCGAAGTTATCTCACATCTGACAATTGGGAGAATTATGATTGGACTGTGCACGGGATGCCAAGGGGAGGGGAATGAATTATACAATATATTATTCGCTTTCGCGCCTAAATATTTAGACTTAGCTTAGCTTCGCTTCTATTCATTTATAATTAGTAAAAGTACACTTGATTTCTACCAATGGAGTCCTGTGGTTTTCTTTCCTGATTTTTGAATGAAGAAGGGCTGACAATTTATCGAAGACTCACCTCTACCCCACCAGGAGCTACAACCTACCGAGGGGGGTGTTCTCACAAAAAGAAAAATAATGTCTTTGCACGTGAGTGATCAAGAGGAAACTGAAGGGGTGGCAGCAGAACCATCTTTAACTGAAAGGCTGGCTAGTCTAAGGGTGGAAGAGCCTACTGTTCATCCCCGATGGACTTTGGGTGTGAGACAAAAAGAGGAGTCGGAGGAGTTGGATGCGGGAGTCACGAGAAGGAAACCGGGAAAAAAATCAGCAGAATGGGGTGACGCTGGGGAAGAGGATTACAAATTGTCCCACGCCATGCGACTCCTCGAGGAAGCTATGTCCGAACGCAAGACCCGTGGAAGAGCAGTGGAAAGGGAGCAAGCTGAAGAGTTTGAGCAAAGGTACTCCATGCACAGGTTAAGGGAGGGTGAAGAGGCCGAGGGGGGTTGGGAGCAAGGAAACCCAGAACCAGCCTCCCCCCCCCAGCTAGGGCCGCTCAAAGAGTAGGGGGGGGCAGGCGACGCCGAATGGCAAAAGTCCCTCCCTTAACAGTGAAATATAATGGCAATCCAAAAAATTTAGGGTTGTTTATCATACAGGTCTGGAACTATATGGAGATTTATGGCCCGGATTTAAAAACTGATGATATGAGAGCAAGGATGGTTTTACTCTCATTGGAGGAAAAAGCGGCCGAATGGATGGTGGGCTTACACCAATGCAATTCCCCTCTCCTGAGGAATTTTAATGACTTTATGGCTGCAATGAAGAGGTTTGATGACCCGGTGATTGAGAAACGCGGGAAGGTGAAATTTATAGCCCTGAAGCAGGGAAATAGACCGGTGGCTGAGTACATTCAAGAGTTTCAACAGCTGTCAGCCTATATGAGGGGATGATCAGAAGACGCTTTGTTAGATCAATTCGCTGGGGGATTGAATGAAAAAATTTACCAACAGTGCGTTAACAGACACCTTCCCTGCCGAGTGACTACTTGGTATGAACACGCAGCAGATGTTGAATTAGATTTGGCCAGGCTTCAATGCATGAAAGAGGGAGAAGTGGAGAAGTCGCCCCCCCCATCAGCCCAAAAAGCCCCCCCCCCCCGCGCCAGAAGTGAAGGGAAGCTTCGCTGGCAAGGCCAAGCCTTTCACGTGCTTCCGCTGCGGAAAGGAAGGCCATTGCGCAGTGAATTGCTGCGTTAAAATGGCTCAGACCGCTCCACCCCCTCCCAGAAGAGAGGGGAGGGCAAGTAAGGCCCCGGGCAAGAAGAGAGAGGCTGCGTGCATTGCTGAAAGTGTCCCCCAGCATTTCCTGCCGGAGGTGGAGGAGGGTGACGTTAGCTCCAGCTCGTCTGACGAATCAGATGACGACCGCTCGCATCGTTGGGTGAGTTCAAACAAAGGCCCCATGCTGATCCCTATTGAACTAAGGGTGCCACCTGCTGGCGAGACTGAAAAGCTTTTAGCTCTGCTGGATTCCGGCTGTTCTTGCTGTATGATTAGTCCGGCAATGGTGGAAAAACTGGGTTTGAAGTTGAGGACTTTAAAAACCCCTATTGTTTTTTGCCAAATTGATGGTTCTATTGAGGGAGGGGGCCCTGCTCATTTTTCTATTGAGCCTTTAGAGATGAAGATGGGAACCCATCAGGAATTAATCACTTTTATTGTGGCACCTGGCATGGACCGGCCCCTTATTTTAGGACTCCCCTGGCTTCGTAAATGGAACCCTCGCATTAACTGGAGGAAGGGGTGGTTACGCATTCACACTAGCGCGATCCCTGAAAGGGAGGTTGAGACCCCAGACCCTGCTGATTCCAACCCCACTTTGGCAGCCAGGGGACAGGAGAGGATTGAAGGGGAAGAGAAAATTCCGAAGGAATATTGGGATCTGAGAGGAGTATTTAGTGAGAAATCTTCTGATAAGCTCCACCCCCACAGACCCACTGATTGCACCATCGATATTTTGCCTGGAATGATGCTTCCCAAGCCCCAGATATATTCTATGTCTCCTAGGGAGATGGAGGAAATGAGGAGATTCATTGACAAAAACTTGGAGAGGGGTTTCACTGAACTGGCTAGACCCAAGGTGGCAGCTCTTGTGCTATTCAGAGAAAAGAAAGATGGCTCTCTCAGATTATGTGTTAATTTCAAAAATTTAAACGCTATCTCTGCCCAGAACCTCTATCCATTACCACTGATGAAGGACATGCTGGCCCAACTGGGCAAGGGCTGCATTTTTACTAAACTGGACTTGCGGGAAGCATACTATAGAGTCCGTATTAAGGAGGGTGACGAGTGGAAAACAGCTTTCAACTGTCCCCTTGGCTGTTTCCAGTTCCGTGTGATGCCATTTGGGCTGCAGGGGGTGCCTGTGGTTTTCATGCAATTGATTAATGAGGTGTTGCATGACCATCTTTACAAAGGCGTTATCATATATTTAGACGATATCCTTATTTACACGCAAACACGTGAGGAACACGTAAAGCTGGTTCGTGCGGTGCTGAAGAAGCTTCGAGCCGCGGAGCTTTATGCCAAATTGTCCAAATGTGAATTCCATCAAGAGAAGGTGGACTACCTAGACTATCATATCTCCCACGCGGGTGTGGAGATGGACCCCGCTAAGGTCAAAGCAGTCACTGAGTGGGAGGCCCCTCGTACATGCAGGCAGTTGCAGAAATTTTGGGGATTTGCCAATTTCTATCGCCAGTTCATCCCTTCTTTTGCTAAGATAGCTCTTCCCATTACTAACCTATTGAAGTCTAAAGGTGGGCCGAAACCCAGACCTAGCAAGCCATTGGATTGGACCATGGAATGTCAAGCTGCCTTTGAGAAATTAAAATGACTTTTTGCTGAGGAACCGGTCCTGAAGCACCCGGACATGGATGCACCATTTGTGGTTCAGGCGACGTGGCGGTGGGGGCCGTGTTGCTTCAGGCCAATGATCAAGGTAACTTGCAACCCTGCGCATACACCTCTCGCAAACTCACTGACATAGAAAGAAGTTGGGCCATCTGGGAGAAGGAGGTGTTTGCTGTTCGTTGGGCTTTGGCCACATGGCGCCATTTTCTGGAAAGTGCTAAGCACCCGTTCGAGGTGTGGACTGACCATAAGAATTTAGAAGCTTTGAGAACTCCCCAGAAACTTTCTCCTAAGCAGATGCGCTGGGCTCAGCATTTCAATTGTTTTAATTTCATCCTGAAATATATTCCGGGTGGTAAGAACTTCATGGCTGATGCTTTGTCCAGACTTCCTCAGTACAACTGTTCAAAGCTCAGCGTGGTCCAGCCGGTCATTCCCGTGACAAGTCTCGCTGCTCCTGTGGTTACTAGACATCAGGCATGTTCTAAAGTAGAGATGTCCCAGGATTTTCTCTCCAATCTCAAGAACGCCCTCGCTCATGATGAATGGTTCCAGCAGCATGTAAATGAATGCACCATGAGGGATGACTTGCCATGGATTGGGGTGAAACTTTATGTCCCTGCATCTCTTCGTCTGGTGGTTCTCCAATGGGCTCATGATTCCTGGATGGCGGGGCATTTTGGTTTCGTGAAGACGCTGCATCTCGTGAAACGGCAGTTTTGGTGGCCTTCTTTGAACTTTATGTCGCCAGTTGTCCCGTTTGTGCTGCTGCTAAACGCCCGCCAGGGAAACCGCAGGGTTTGCTCCAGATTGTGGCTCGCCCTGTCGCCCCGTGGAAGGAGATTTCTATGGACTTCATTGTCGAGCTCCCTGAGAGCCAGGGGCACACCGTCATCTGGGTGGTCACCAACTTGTTCTCCAAACAAGTCCACTTCATCCCTTGCCCCAAGATTCCATCTGCTAAGACTCTCGCAAAAATGTTCATCTCTCATGTTTACCACTTACATGGGGTACCTGACTACATCATTTCAGATAGGGGTGTGCAGTTCACCTCCGTGTTCTGGAGGGAATTTCTTAAACAGATTGGCTCCGCCCAGGGCTTAAGCTCCGCCCACCACCCTCAGACTAATGGGGCTTGTGAGAGGACTAATTCTGTTCTGGAGCAGTATTTACGTTGTTTCATCAACTACCAGCAAGATGATTGGGTGGACTTGTTGCCGCATACGGAGGTGGCTTATAATAATTCTGTGCATAGCAGCACTGGGTTCACCCCTTTCCGGGTGGTGTCTGGACAGGTTTTTGTGCCTATTCCTGAAGTTCCTCATGAGCAGCCGCAAGTCTCGTCTCCCTCTGAGTGGAGTGATCGCCTTCGGCATGTTTGGCCTTTAGCACTCCAAACTTTGGACGCTGCGCATCGCGCACATAAGAAACAGGCGGATAAAAAATGGACTCAGCCGTCTGATTACAAAGTGGGTGATCAGGTTTATCTGTCTACCAAGTTTCTTCAAACTCCCCAGAAATCCAAGAAGTTGGGGCCTAAGTATGTTGGCCCATTTCCTATTATCAAGGTCATCAATCCTGTTTCCGTTCGGCTGCAGCTGCCTAAACACCTCAACCGAGTCTATCCTGTTTTTCATGTTAACCTCATAAAGCCTGTTCGCTTTTCGTCTTTGCGTCCGCCTGTTGATCCACTGCCCGCCCCGCTGTTGATTGATAGTGAACAACATTTCGAGGTCTGCAAAATTTTGGACTCCTGCAGATGGCGGAATCGTGTTCAGTATCTGGTGGCTTGGAAACATTTTCCCCCTTCTCATGCCGAATGGGTGGACAAATCCCATGTCCGGGCCCCTAAATTGCTCCACCGATTCTATTCTGCTTATCCTGACAAGCCCTAGTTTCTCATATTTCCTGACTTTTTCTCTCTCTCCCTCCCCTTTTTTTCACTTTCCGTTTCTTGTTGTTCGTCTGTTTGTTTGTGCTTTGTTGTTTTCCAGGTCTGACCGCCTTTTTCTGGAGGAGGGCCGGATGTCAGCCTCCACTTTGCTGCTGCTTTGGCTGCCATTAAAACGGGGAGTGGGGGCATGGTATTTGGGAGGGGACTCTTTGTTGTGCTGGAGGAAGATTCTAGATTTTGAACTATCCACCTTACTGCGCATGTGGAGGAGGAGTGTTTCCCGCCAAGGCCAACGGACTAGCATCCCCTCCTGGTGATGCCTTTCGAAGTTATCTCACACCTGACAATTGGGAGAATTATGATTGGACTGTGCACAGGATGCCAAGGGGAGGGGAATGAATTATACAATATATTATTCGCTTTTGCGCCTAAATAACCAGTCTTCGCTTAGCTTCACTTCTATTCATTTATAATTAGCAAAAGTACACTTGATTTCTACCAATGGAGTCCTGTGGTTTTCTTTCCTGATTTTTGAATGAAGAAGGGCTGACACCTGCATATGTTTGTTCTGCACATAGATTAAATCTGAAAAGTGGGAAAGGTAATATTTTGCAATGTATGTATCACAACACAGTAATGTTCCTTCCTGCCCTCACCCTTGATGTCTTCACATCAGTATGGCAGCTATAAAAAGATACGTTTGTAGCTGCATTCATGTAGATTAGGGGTGTCAAACTCAAGGCCCAGGAGACAGATCTGCCAGTGAAAACGAAGCTTGGAAAGGCCATAAATGGCCGGTCCAGGCCCTCAGCCACGACAGTCTCTTGCAGCCCTCTGCAGTGAAAATGGAGCCCAGGTGGGCTGCATGAGATCTCCCTGAGCTCTATTTTTGCTGGCAAAGGGCTGCAGGAGACCATCATGGCCAAAAATGGAGCTTTGATGAGTGATGTAGAGCTAGGCATGCCCACCCTGACCACACCCCCGGCCACACACACACATACACTGGCTGCCCCCACAGATAAAACACAACCCTGATGTGGTCCTCAATGAAATTGAATTTGACATTCCTGATGTAGATGCTCTAGAACAATAGTCTCCAACCTTTATGGCACCAGGAATCCGTTTCATGGAAGACAATTTTTCCATGGACTGGGAGAGGGGAATGGTTTCGGTTTCTCTCGCTTGCCCACCACTCATCTCCAGTTGTGTGGCCCAGATTCTAACAGGCCACCAACATGGCCCAGAGCTTGTAGACCTCTGATCTAGAGGTATTAAATAATCAGGACACGGTGGCTCAGTGGCTAAGACATTGAGCTTGTCAATCAGAATGGTCAGCAGTTCAAATCCCTAGTGCCATGTAACGGAATGAGCTCCCATTACTGGTCCCAGCTTCTGCCAACCTAGCAGTTCGAAAGCACATAAAAATTCAAGTAGGAAAATAGGAACCACCTTTAGTGGGAAGGTAACAGCGTTCCATGCCCCTTCGGTGTTTAGTCATGCCAGCCACATGACCATGGAGACATCTTTGGGCAGCACTGGCTCTTCGTCTTTGAAATAGAGATGAGCTCCACCCCCTAGAGTCAGGAACATCTAGCATATATGTGCAAGGGCAACCTTTACCTTATACTATACATGGGTGTCCCTTTATTGTTTAGGTGTTTCCCTGAATGTGCAACCCTCAGAGAGAGGCTGGCAAAATCAGCAGATTGGCAAAATGAGACATAATCCTGCTCTGTACATTTAGCTTAATAGGAAGCATCTCAGCTGTGTTGAAATCCATGGAAGATTCTGGTTGGATGATTTTTATTGGCTTTTCCTAGGTGCAGTGTGTTTTCCCTAGAAACACAACTGAGTGTCATACTGGACTGGCAGCAGGATAAGCACTATAAGAGGATAAGCACTGTAATAATCATTGTTGACGTATTTAATCTAGGGATAGAGAGAATCTTGAAAAAGATTATGTCAATGACAGGAAGAAATCTGAATCATGAACCATGTAGCAGAACAATATAAGTGTTCAGCAAAATCCTAGGAATGAATTAAAAAAATAATTGCAAATCATCTTCACAGGGAGTATTCTGAGATGTCCCTTGTAACTATAATGCAGCAATAATTCATAGACTGAAATGAAGGCTTTCCAGTGTTAATCACGTTGGTACATTTATCATGAACCTTCACTTAAGTATCATACCTTTTCATCATCTAAATTCATTCCTGCCATCACATCCTCAGGAGCTTCATTTTGGGTTTCCATTGGAACCATCTCTTCCAAGAGGTTTGGCTCCACAGCGAAGAGTATTGCATCATGCAGAGTAGGAAAGAACCGGGCTTTAGTAACACATTGGTCAAAGAAATCATTATTTTCAAAAGTTTTTATCACAGTGGCTGTGAGATAAAAAGGCAGAAATATTACATGCGGTTGTAGAATTATTTTTTAAAAAAGAGACATTTGTTTGTTTGTTTATCAGTTCATGCTATAGCCTACAATTGGGTTACATTATCTATTGTCTATCTTGCATATAGATAATTACTATACCTTTACCAGAGGTGGTATTCAGCAGGATCTGACCAGTTCTGGAAATTTTGAGTAGTTTGGAGAACCAGTAAATACCACCTCTGACTGGCACCCGCCCCCATCTATTCTCTTCCTCACGAGTCCCAGCTGATCGGGAGGGAATGGAGATTTTACAGTATCCTTCCCCTGCCACGCCCTCAGAACCGATACTAAAAAAAATTGAATCCCACCACTGTGCCTATACTCACGATGACAGGCAGCAATCAGGATTGTGATTCCAATGTTCTGAAAGACATGACAGAGCTATAAAAGGAAGCCATTATATGATAATTAGTTATGATATCATTTTCAGAGATTGAGACAATTTGATAAAAGAGCTTCTTTAAGCTGATACATAGGGACTAAGTCTGTTACAATTCCCAACCAGCATAGCCCTATGGCTGGGATTTGGATAGCTAAGTATATTTCCATTGTGGTGAATCTATTTTTCTTTTGCAGATTATCAGCCCATAAATTTGGTGGAGTTTAAGTAATGCCCTTTATACTTGGGGGAGTCATATAAATTCTTATACCTCTTTGGTAAACAATGTCATGTACGGGATGTCCAGAAATAATGCATCTATCTTACATGTCTAAGGCAAATATGTTTTTGCTATAATTTGGTTTACTTGGCAAATACATCTCAGAACAGCTTATCTCATAATGAAGCCCAACTTCTCATATCAAATCATTAATATTTATTGATAGTAAGATAAAACAGTTGATTACTAAATATCATGCAAATCAGAGGTGGGTTGCTGCTGGTTTGGCCTGGCTCGGCCAAACTGGTAGTGGCGGCAGTGGGAGGCTACGCCCCCCGCCTAGACACTTCTGCGCATGCGCGCAAGCATGAGCAAACTGGTTAGCAACCCAACACTGATGCAAATCTACTGACAGTTCAAATTGAAGTCATGTGTGGGTGAAGTGCTGCATATGTTTGTTTAACAGTATATTTTTAAAAAGAAAATCTATTTTTCATGAAAACTTGGGGCAGATCTATGTAGTCTAGGGCAGGAATCGCCAACCTTTCGGATCTGAGGGACTACTAAATTCATAAGTTTAAATCCTGCGGGCTATTAATATGAATTTTTTAAAAAAGATAAATAGCATTTAGTGCAATATAAAAAAATGCAAATAATTTTTCTGTGAACCACAAAAATTTTCTCGGGAACCACCAGTGGTCCATGGACCATCAGTTGGTGACTGCTGTTCTAGGTGATTGGCTTCATGATCAGTCTAGATAACATGAGGAATTGGATGTTCCCGTGTTTGGTTTCTGCTGTGCATTGGGTTACTGATACTGCTGGTGGATTAATCAAAGCCCAGTGCCCCGATTCTAGTGTCTTGTTCATTGAGGTAGATAAGACTGAATCAAGGTCATATATTTTTCTAATAAAAAAGGAATCAATGTAGGGCCATCCTGGATTAGCTACTCAAATTATGCATTAGGTACACATCTCTACTCATATTTGGACAAACTGTACTGTGTGCTTCATGCATAAAATGTATCACATTTTTTGCTTTATGCTGACATGGGTATCACAGCCAGAATTTTATATTCTGTGATATCTAAACATGAAAATTCACTCCACTGTGGGACTTCGGTTTTGTAGAGAAAAATAAACCAATCCTTTCGTGTTTCTCGTTATTTATTTTCTGATCAAATTACATGATCTGTATCACCAGACTACCTGTAGTGTTTCAAAATTTGTGTTCTTTAAAATGTTATGCTATAAATTAGATGTTATAAGGTTTCGGGGAAGTGTCAATTTTGTATATATTTGGCAAGCCACATTATTCATCCAGTTTCTTCATCCCTTTGTAATTTCAGTGTTAAATGAGATTCATAATACATTATTTCAAAACACCTATTACATATTTAGTTAACTAGACCACATACTTTTAAAAGGAAACCTTCAAAACTAGAAGGCTAAGCATAAGTGTGTGGAACATTTTTTTACTGCTGCAAGAAAAATAATATATAGATGAAGGAACTGTAAAAATAAATATAGTGATTATATTTGATTGTTTTGCTTGCATTTATTTATTTTATTATAAAATTTATTGGCCGCTTATCTTATCACAGAGTAACTCTGGGTGGCTTACAGTCATAAAAAAGTATTTGTACAGTATATAAATTAAATTAAAGCCAAATATTAAAATCAGATGACACATGGGATGGGTGGAAACGGAGTGGAGGGAGGTGGGATCTGTTATTATTCGATCAATCACCACCTACACTGTGCTGTTCTCCCATTGAGGCCCCAAGCCAGCTGGCAGAGATAGGTCTTGAGTCCCTTATGAAGCCTTGAGGTCCTTGCTTGTAGTTGATCTTGCTTATTAAATATCCATTTATAAATTCCAAACAGTCTATCACACACACATATACTAAATCAAATTTTTAGATTAATAAAATTCTAAAACAATACAAGAGACTTACCTCCCGTAATAAACAAGAAGCTTGTAAATCAACAAAGTGCACCATGCTAAAGTCTAAAACAATAGTGTGAATCCTATGCCTTGCATACTCTGAGTCAAGTGTATACAACTGTGTTGTAGACCTTGTTAAACGAGGGTCTGATGAAAACCACATGTTATTCAGATCCTCTTTCCTCTTTGCATAGCTATACGGACTTTCTCTTGCTGGAGATTGGACGTATTGTATATCAGAAGGGCTTCTTGTCCAACGTACCAAGGCCAAAGAAGAAGCAGAGAATGATTCATTAGCAATAGGAACTCGCTTTTGAAGTTTCTCTCTATAGGGTACCTAGAATTCAAGAGAGATAAAAGATTCTAGAACAGAATGGGGTGACACTGAAAATTATACTGTATTTCCGATTGCTCTTTATAGACTCTTCATTTTCATATGCTTAAACTTTGGGCCACTCTCAATTTAATGTCATATTTATCATTTCACTTGTTTTCTCCAAGTTCTCCCTTAGATATTGGAGGAAGGGTCTTAATTTTTGAGAGGATGTCTAACATCAGAATTCCCTCCTGCTTCCTTATCACCAAGAAAAATGTGGAATGGTAAGGGGTAAAATGGTAAGGATTTATATCAAGTCTTTCCAGTCCTCTGCCATGTTCCTGATTGGGGAAAAAGTTTACAGGAGCCATTGAGTGATCCATACTAATTCCATTCTACTGAGAAATAATTCTTAGAAGGGGCAGGGAAAGCATTCTGCCTGCTAGTACTTCCCTGCCAGGTATCTGGATTCATCAGACCATTATCTTCTTTCACATTCCACATACCATGAAAAAATGGGTACGTTTGCTTTGGAGATCATTAGCAAAATCACACTTTAGGCAATTTATGAATTATTCTATGGAGGAAATGGTAGGCTAAATTCTGCAGTTCAGGTCTTTGATTTTAATCCTAATACCCTATTAGTGGACTGTCAGTGGTCCTGGTCTTCGACTACTGGTACCAGGTTAGACTGTAATAAGGCGTCCCTCATCCAGAATTTGATTGTTGATAAAAGAGCCAACCTGGCTTGTATTATATCATCTTGTGCACAGTTGTGCTTGTTCCTGGATTGGCAGGCCCTGCTTACACATTCCAGATTTAATCTGCTCCTTCAAGTGCTTAGTTATTCATGACCTAGACACCTCCAGATTGGCCTATTGCCGTGATGGCGAACCTATGGCACGCATGCCCAAAGTGGCACACAGAACCATGCTGCCTGGCACGCGTGGCATCTCCTGTTCCTCTTCCAGGTTTCTGGCTTGCATGCACACCAATCAGCTGGCCTTTTTGCATCCCACAGTGTCAGAAACTGGAAGAGCTGGTCTTCCATTTTCCATTGTGAGCATGTACGCTGGCCAGCTGGCCAGCTGATTGGTGCGTGCGCATGCGTGGCAGTAACCAGAAGACTTGCTGACCAGAAGTTCATTTTCCAGCGTGCACACGCCCCCTGGGCAGCTCCTCTTCCTGGTTGTGGCTCAGATGCCTGTGAAGTGCTCCCTTTTCTGCACTCAGTGCCCCAAGTGTGCATGTGCACTCCCTTTTTGGCACTCAGGGCCGAAAAGGTTCGCCATCACTGGCCTATTGCATTGTACTCTATATGGGGCTGCCTTTGAAGAGTATTCAAAAGCTTCAACTGGTAGAGAATGTAACTCCAGGGACAATTATTGCACTCCTAAAATAGCACATCTTATACCTCTGTCTCATGAGCTGCATTGGCTGCCAGTTTGCTTCCCGATTCAAATAAAGTTACTGGTTTTAAACTTTAAAGCCCTTCATGGCTATCTGAGTTACATTCGCTTTGATTAATAAATAAAGGAAACAAATATTTTAGGGCTTATTGCTGTAGGCTGTAAGTGTAAGAAAGTGGAAAGCATTTTCCTCAGTGCTGTTTGTCTCAGAATTAAGAAAGGTTTTGAGTCAACATGTGCAACTGTGTAAACATGTGTGCACAGATAAGAAATACATCTGACCCTGGGTATCAGCTCAGGTGGGTCACAAACACAGGCACAGTTTAAGTCTTTGCTCTGTCCTTTAACACTGGACATGCTGACTGAGATCAAGGCTCGCATCTCATTTTCATCCAGAGGCACTGCCTTCATATCCATCTGAAATAGAAAGAGGGAAGTTAGACTTCTGTTTTTAGATGTGCATAGCTTTTGAACTACTTTATTGGGAGAGGATAATTTACCTTTTTCAAAATGTACTTTTTGAAATGTTTCATGTTTGCAAATGAGATAGAAGCACAGCACTGGAATATTTTCACACCCTGAATTTCTATGGCCTAAAAAGCAAACAAAACAAACCTCTTTAGATGCAGAGCCTTTTCAAAATGTTACCACATGGCAAGGAATTTTTTGCAATTCCAATCAATAGTGTGTGTTCTCAAGCTGTTATATTTGATCATTGAACATAATGGATGCCCCCTAGGTATCATGCTATTATCTCCTTCTTGTAGGTACAAGAGGGCAACGTGACTAAAGATCGGTGCTTAGAAACTCAACACACACACAGACCCATACACAAACACACAGAAATGCACAGAAACATGAACTCTCTTGTCCCTAGGGAAAAAACAACAACCAAACTATGAACTACTGACTCTAGAAATCCTCTAGTAGGATTTTATTATAGAAAGATAATGTTTTAACAAATGTCAAAACAGGTATTTTAAGTTTTAAGCAAGTTTTTAGCAGTTTCATTGAAATTATTTGCTAATGAAATAGCAATAGTACTTAGATTTATATGTCACTTCACAGTGCTTTACAGTACTCTCTAAGTGGCTTACAGAGTCAACCTACTGCAGCCAACAATCTGGGTCCTCATTTTACCGACCTCAAAAGGGTGGAAGGCTGTGTCAATCTTCAGCCTTGAAATGGCAGTTTGAATAGAAAATCAATTTTCACTTTTAACATAAACTAATACCCGGTACATTTAGGCACATAAAATAGCATTAAAATAATGCATCAATCAAATGTAATTAATACAATTGCCATTAATAAAATATATTTTCATGGCTGATAATAGGTTAAGAAATTGAGGGGAAATTGTGCACATGACAACTATTAATTATAGTGTGTTAGGATATGTTTTTCAGCATGGTAGTCAGGATGGCAAGAATTTTGCTTGATGAAAGGTGACATTACCAATCATAATCCTGATAATTATATATAATTTCCTAACAGAATAGGAATCAGGAGTCAGTTAGTGGCTTAAAAACCCCAACTGAACTTGATGGATCTATTAGAATGGTAGAGCTGGAGAATATTACAAACATTTGCCATAAGTGAACATTAAGAGCTTTGGAGTTAAGAGAAATTCCAAGTCTTGACTTCAAACCGTGCAAAAGGTTTACAATGCACCTGGGTATGGGGGTAAATTCTAAGCTATTTTTCCTGCTCAGTCAGAGGCTGTCAACTGTTATGTGTATCATTTCATGAAATGCAGTTAAAATAGTTTCTAATCATGTTCATCACTGTCTCGGGAAGAGCCTGACACAATCATTTATGAAATTAATTTATCTGGACCTGTCAGCTGTTGATTTGCTGGTAATGGAAAATGATTATAGCAAATAAAGTATATATTCTATCTCCCTCTTACCTCACTGTAGTCAGAGAAACGGCGATAAATATTGGTGTTTGGAATCTGACCCAATATCATCATCTTCATTCTGAAACAAGGGTATACATTGGATCTACTTTCTCTTTATGAAACATAATAAAACCAATGGATCAAAATTTTCCAACCTATCTCACCCTAGAAATATGTCTGAAATATTTGTTTTTCTTAGAGAAAAGGGACAAATAATGGTGAATACAAATTGTGTTTATACATAATGTTACACTCGTCTAGATGAAGTGCAGACTCCTTTGTATCATATTTCCCACTTTTATATCTACATGGAGAAGGTGCAGGAAATATGCTATTATTTTTTGTACCCAATAGAAAGAGCTGATTTGATGAAATATAGAGAAGCCTTGCTATTGCGGAAAAGAAATATATTATGTTGTTGGTCTGAACTGAAAGCTAATCATTTCTTCCGCATTAGGTTAGTCGCATTTGCTGGTGTTGACTATTTCTTTTAAATATCTGCATATCATACAAGAAAACTAGATAAACAATGATGTATGGGACTGCTTAGTACCTCTGGTGCTGCATGCTGTATTGATACTTGTTCCAAATATAGTAATTTGCCACAAAGTAGAATAATCCGGTAGCTAATTATTCTAACAAATGAGAGTGGAGTAGAGATCGGGAACTGGGTTAGTTACTGTGTACATGTAGGACTGTCCTGGCAAGTTCTGTGGACTCACCGGTGCAATATCACTTCACATGATCTTGAAACTATCCCTCTGTTGATGGAAGCTAAGATTGCATTAGTGTTTTTTTGGGCATCTGCAGGATATGCTGGCTCATACTTAAGTGATGGTCTACTAAAACACCTTCCAAAGCCAAAACCAAAGTAAATGGTTCTTGTTATAGGCTGCCATCAATCAGCCCCAACACCATCTAGTTTTCCAAACAGGAACTTTTTGTTCTTCCAACCAAGAGTTTCTTCTAGAAAAACAGAACTAAAAGATCATTGGGACTCCTTGTCCAAAGACCAGAAAAACAAAACATAACAAAACATTGTGTAAGTAGTCCTCAATTTACAACTGGTCATTTATAACTCTGAAGTTGTGACAGTGATGGAATGGCTGCATTATAGCCTGTAAACAATCTCCAGCCCTCATAAATGGTTGCGCTGCCCCCCCCAATCATGTGATTGCGGTGTTCCATAGTGATGTAACTGCTATTCACAATTCTTTCTGATGGTTTCCAGCCAAAAAAAAAAAAAGCCCATTCATATGAACAGGTGTGTTTAACAACCACTCTGTTTGCTTAACAACCACCACAAAAAAGGCTGGGAAATTACTTTTGGTCATGTGCCTAATTTACGACTTACGACCAGCTTTCTGGATATGATTGTAAGTCAAGGACTACCTGCATCTGTTTTGGAACACACAGATGTGCATTAGGACTATATTTTAATGAGAAATCTACTTATTTACCCAACGGAGCCAGATTTCTAGGTGTAAAAAGCAACATACTGGAAAAAGAAAATATAGGGAAAGTACAGGAAGGCAGCAATCATCAGTTAAAGGAGTCACTTATTACCATCTCAAATAAGGTTATAGGTTTCATTATGAAGGAAGTTAGCACCCACCTCTCTCTACTAGAAAAATGAAATATCCTAGGAAATATTAAAAAGGCAGAATATTATATTTCCCTGGATGAGAAATGCAGAAACATGTTTTAAAGACAAAGCAACTCCCTGCCCCCCACTTCAGCTCCAGGATGATGGGATTAAGATATGACCCTCAGGACATGATAGGATTAGCCCTCTACCCATCTAGTAACAGAACTCACCACATGGCACCTGGGGAGATTACATTACCCAGCAAGATTCAGCCAGGCCTGGGACACAGTCAGCCTACAAAGTTAGCTAAGACCCCTGCCCCTTGGGAGTCTGACAGCCAATGGGATACATTTCTTAGACAGGAATAGAAAACTCTAAGGTGGGGCCCAAGAGAGGGTGTAAAACCCAGGGGCTCTTAGCATCTCTGTCTTTTTTATTCTTCAAGATCTTCAATGCATGTGATCCCCTTTTTCCACCAGGACCTCAAGCCCTGTGATCCTGTCCACCATTAAAACCATCTTTCCAAACATCATTGCATCCAGTGTCTTTTTCCCCTCTTGGAACTGAACCCAGATGGACATTTCTTCCAACAATTATATGTTCAGAGTTCATTATAGAGAGGGCAGCTGAAGAAAGAGCTTCTGAGCATCCCATTTCATCTAAGTCTTCTTTGTTCCTTGTTTTCTTTGTCCTTTTTCTTTGTTCTCTGATTTGTCCATTTGATAGAATACAAAGGATAAGGGAAAGCCAGCATTTTGGGGCAGATGTCTTTTGCAGTATCTAATCAAACAAAATGCTCCATTTGTAATGTCCTGACGATAGTGAGCAAATCAGAAAGGGTAGCAGTTAAAGCAACCCTCCTAACAACTTTGGTGGAAAGATACAAGCACAGTTCAGCTTTTATAGCTCTAAAAGGTACTTGTAAGGTACCCCTCACACATATGTGCTAGTCGTTCCCGACTCTGGGGAGCAGTGCTCATCTTTATTTCAAAGATGAAGAGCCAGCGCTGTCCGAAGATGTCTCCATGGTAATGTGGCCGGCATGACTAAACACCAAAGGAACAGGGAACACTGTTACCTTCCCACCAAAGGTGGTCCCTATTTTTCTACTTGTATTTTTACATGCTTTTGAACTGCTAGGTTGACAGAAACTGGGGCAAGTAACGGGAGCGCACCCCGATTCACGGCACTGGGGATTCAAACCGCCAAACTGCCGACCATTCTGATCAACAAGTTCAGTGTCTTAGCCACTGAGCCACCGCGTACCTTTATATAAAATCTACAGCTCTAGTTTTATATAAATGGGATTATATATGAGACACTTTTTGGAAGGTATGGGGATCTTTTAACATAAAATAAAGTAGCTTAGAGCAAATATAGTATAAATTCCATCTATTTTTTATATAGCCTCAAAGCAGAGAGAGAAAAGAAAAGCAGGTTTTAGAAGTAGGGCATGGAATGTAAGAAAGGATTCAGGGGGAAAAACAAGGGTACTATCTTCAACTTCCTAATGTCAGAGAGCTAAATCATGTATTAATATAAATTATTCTCAAGCCATATTATTGAATTATCAGTATCAATTTTTCAAATATGTTTTTGAACACAAAATATTTTCAAGGATGTGTATGTTAAAATATAAACCAATATAAGAGGTTTCTCTTAAAATCATTTGGATAAAAAAATGGAACAGGAATGACACTGGACAACTAATATTTTCCCATATGATGAAAGAGATCAAGAATCAGAATATTTCCAACAGATAGCAGATTATTATCTGCTTGATGATGGAAGAAAAATTTCATTGAGCATTTAGTTTTATTACAAAGTTATTGTTATTATCAAATATTTTTCTTAAAGTTAAAGCCATCTTACAGTAGAAGGATCAGAAAACATTAACATTAGAAATTGTCATGTGGAGTAAGACAACAATATGGTAGGAGCAATACCTGTGCGATCTGACACTTAATATAAAAAAGGCAAATCCCAAAGAAATTCCTAAGCCAATATCCAGCCCAAGGCAGAGGACAACTAGAAAGGTCACAATCCAAATTCCCTTTAAAAGATGAAAACAGGAACATTATGATTAATAATTTAATAATCATAAATTAAATACCCATAACCCTAAAGCAAAATACTTTGTTGGTATGATAAAGCCCTTGCAGTTTAACTGTAACAGTTGTTCTAAGAACGATAATAACTGATACCACAATACACATAGACATATCCAAACAATACACAGTATGTATCACATTAAGAAAAGTCAACTGATATACATATTACAAAACATAGCCCAAGGAAAATACTCTCGTTATTCACCCTGACCTCTCTACCACTCCATGGAAGCATTATAGCTTTGGAACTTAAGTTTGTATTTTTTTTCTCAGAAGGTGAACATATTTCTAAACAGAGAATTGTGCTACTGTCCAAATGTTTTATGGGGTCGGTGTGAGATGTAGAAATATTAATGAAAATATAGCACACTAAATGTTCATTAATTGATTCTTAATAGTTAAAGCAATATAAAAAATTAAGATACGGCAGGGAGCCTTGTGACTTTCAAGAAATATGTCTCATGGACACCATTGGGAACATCTTCTTAAGGAGCTCTTTCCACCGCAATTCTTCTCCACTAAAGTATATGTCAGAAACTAGAGGCACAGGGTCCTTCTAATTAGTCAGAACCCATCCTGCTAGATGAATAGTGTTATCTGTACAATAAATACTGCCAAAATTTCTGTGTTGGTTAAAAGGGGTTCTGAGATTTTATTTCTAGCAGCTTCAGTATAAGCAATGGTCACTTTTGAGCAGTGGTAGGATATACTTACCTTCCCTACTGTTTTACAAATGTGAGCACTCACACGCACCTTCTGTGCATGCATAGAAGATCACGCATTACATCGGGGTGGGTGGACAGAGCCTCCCACAGCTGCCACTACTGGTTCGCCCGAACTGGAGAGGACTTTGAATACCACCTCTGCATTGAGGTTAAAGCTTAGTGGTAAAAAGCACCAAGCATTTGGCTCATAGCTAATGTTCTAATTCATTTATTTGGAGATACCACTTTCTAGGAGACCAGGAAGAACTGATATGGAGACAGTCAGAAAGTGCTCCTTGGTATCACTGAAATATTTTGGTCAAGGCTATGATGAATAGGACTAGGAAGTAGATTTCATGAAGCAAGTTATGAGATCCATCAATTTCCTCATTGAAGATGATATCTTGTTAAGCAAGGCTAACACAATTAAGGCTGGAGACCCAAAAAGTTGAAAAATCTGGTTAAAATACTGTTGTAATAATATTGCAGTAGTGTAACTAAACTACTGTGTGTTCAAGTCGCAATATGCAATGGGTCTAATCTGAAATGTCAACAACTAACCTAAAAATCAAGGATCTGTCTTCCAATAGCTATTGAGCTTAGACCTGTCCCATTAAACTGGAATCTTCACATAGATTTCAGACATTTTAAAGTATTAATACACATATTGTAGTATCCTCTAGAAATATAGTTAAAATATTTATCATTGGAAAAAGTACACAGTGAAAAAACCAACTAACCTATTCTCCTTTGGTGCCACAATCTAACCTGGGGTACCCTGAAAGATTTTTCTTTTCTTCTTGCTACTTTATGTACATTTAGCCTCTATCATCTTACCTAATTTTGCCACAAATTCATTCTTCTGACTCCAAGTTACAGGATATTTGGCATACTGGCTCTGTTCAATGGTATGCTAATTAATCTGCTACCTGGTTTAATCTGACTCTCTAGCATTATTGCACAGATCATGCAAAACTTACAAAATCATATTTATCTTGTTTCCACAGGTAAGGGACATCCATAAATTTTTCAAGAAATGGGAACATGTTGACGAGTACGATGGCAGCCAAAACAGCCTAGGTAAATTAAAAAAATGATACTGCTGCCAATTCTAAATATTATACAAAATATACACAAAATTCTAAACTGTGTAGTAGCAACTAAAAATATTTCCATAGACTTTAACAGTTTGATTAGCAAAATCATGGGGCTATATACTTTTGCAAAGATTTAGATCTTATTATTATATTTACATATTCTAATTTTCCAGAATTAGGTGAGCTCCAGGTACCAAATTATTAAAAACGTCCTTCATTGATGATGATGATGATGATGATGATGATATGTACAGTTAGATTCACAGTCTAAAACTTGTGGAAACTTAATAATTCAAATCTTAAATAAAACTTAAGACTTATTCAGGTAGTGTCTAAGAATATAAGCAGTTCCAAGCAGGATGTTGTGTGTGTGTAAAATTAGGTGTGCAGGTTTGATACATTCAATATTTTCAGATATTGAGGAAGTCCTTTAGCTATCCTTCCAAGGTTGCCTGTCATCATTGGTAATAATTGCAAAATACAGTTTTACTTGGAACAGCTTACATCCTGCAATGATACTTATAACACGATCAAGTATAAATATTCTGATGACCTGGGTTTTTAAAGAGAGCAATCTTCTATTTCAGCACAACATTTATATATCCAAATTATTCAGATTTTCACTTTAACTTACATTTGGAAGGGACTGGAAGTAATACCCCAATTTTAATCCTGTCACCAGCATTAAGGCAATTCCAATCAGAGCTGCAAGCTAATTTGTAAAAAAAAAAATGGCATTAGAATGTTAGCCTGATGCTGATAATTCTTTCCCATATTTTGTAAGTCAAAAGTGTCCACCTAACTCAGTCTATTTTCAGAACATAATCAGAATGATATGTACCATGTTAATTAATATGATGAAATTTCAACTACCATCACATAAAAAAAATTCTATTAATTTGATTAAAAGGTTAACTATTGCTAAAGTGCCTGCCAATTTCTTAATTTGACATTGGATTCCTAAAACTATTCATGACTTGCCTCCAATAAAGTTTACTGTTTTTAAGTTAGATGATCTTGACTTGGACTCAAGCTTTTTCACTATGCCAGGGATTCTCAAACTTGGAGGTAGGATATCATACAACCAACTTGGAGGGGAGTGGGATGATTGGCAGATTTTTAAAAATCTGATGAGGCATATTCAGGCAAAACCCATTCCAAGCTTTGCTCCCTGTTTTTCCCAAAGAAAGTTTTTGCAGTACTCATGATTTGTCTGTACAGGCAAAGCAGAAGCACTGTCAAAAACTCAACCTTCCCTTAACTTCTCATTTTTCCTGCCCAAGCCTACAGAAGGCAATTGTGGTTAGATCAAAATTTGTTATTACATACATGGTGGTTTATTTTTTAAGCTTATTCATTGGAGAAGGGTGTCACACAAATTCATTTACCATTTTAGAAGCAACAGTACCACTACTTTGAGAATTTGATGGAACCAGGAAACAATATCCAGACTGCAAAATCCAGGAGACAACTAGATGGCAGATAATATGGCAATGATATCTTTAACACCATGAAACAATGAGCTCTGCCTATCCCAGCTCTTTAGGAAGGACTCAATAGGGGGATAAAACTGCAAAATCCAGTCTAAACATCTGGGTTATTGGGCAACCAATCATCATCATCATCATCATCATCATCATCATCATCATCATCACAACAACAACAATATACAAGGACCTGGTGAAAGCATTCAAATAATTTGGCAAAAGAAAGCAAAGATGGGGTGTCTTGGGTGCAATTCCAAAACATTTGGAGCACCGCTTATACACCATTGGCATTGACAAAATCATTACCAGTCAATTGAATAGAGGCCATTTGAATCTGGGGTGGAAGGGAACATCATTTTAGAGGGCAGGTGCTGCTACAAAGAAGGCATGTGTTCCAATAGATGCGATTGTGAAACTAAAGGAACATGGAGTACACCATTCTTGCCACATCAGTTCAGCCAATTTGATGGTGTTACCTTTGGTTGGTATTTTCTATAGCTTTTTACTACAATCTAGTGATTTTCCAGAGTTTACAGCCTAGATATTGTATTTCTTGGTTCAACATTGGACCAGTTGCCCCGCCTCTTACATACTACCCTACTTAATAGCAAATTCTTGATAATGCATGACCATGGCCTTGAACACCCAAGACTTAAGTCAAGTTTAAATCATAACATTTCTTCAAGTCTTCAGAGACTCTCTGTGATGACATCATGGGCCCCCAGGGATCTGCGGACCACAGGTTGAGAACCATTGCTCTATGCCAGTGATGGCGAACCTTTTTCACCTCGGGTGCCAAAAGTATGCATGTGCTATTGCACATGCTCGTGTGCAAAACCCCATAATTTAATGGTCCCCATTAAGTGGCTCCTGTGCATGCTCATGTGACCCCCTCACTGCCCCGTGCATGTGCGCACGGCTTTCTTGGAGTCTGGAGGGGGGGAACGGCCCAATGCACAAACCAGAAGTTTGGGAACAGACTTCCGGGTTGCCCGTTGGGCCATTTTTCTCCCTCTGGAAGCTTCAGGAGGTATGAACACTGGACCTGACAGGATAACGCCTCACATGCCCTCAGAAATGGCTCCGTGTGCCACCTGTGGCATACGTGCCATAGGTTCGCCATCATGGCTCTGTACTGACTATCTTAATCTATTAATTTGCTTTTTAAACTGTAACATGTAATGCTTGTTACATTTTTAACATTTATCTAGATGGCAATAGTGTACTTGGTCAACATTTCCTAATTCAAGGACACAAATGTTACCAGACTTGTTTATTTCTTGGATGAGAGATTAAGGTACGTTACACTAATGAGTTAGACTGAGGAGTCAAAAAGATATCCTGAAGGATGACAACTATAAAACATTTCTGACAGTTGCCAAAAAAAATCCCAAGTCACCAAGAACTGAGCTTGATCTGAAGGAGAGTTCCCCTGTTCTTCTGACTTAAATATAATTATATTTTATAATAATGCTAATCAAAATTTATGCAAACATGTATGTGTCTAACCAAAAAACCCTAATAGGGTAAACAAGATTTCTGCCCATGACTTCTTGCAGACAGCATCTCTATTGAGATTGATAATAATGCTCCAAGGGCAGCCATTGAAGTGATAATACAATTTTTCAAATGCTGTAGTTATTTAACATTTTGCTCGTGCTAACAAACTCTGTAAAGCATCCATTTTGCATGGTCCAAAGAGCAGAGAAAACCATGTTCTAACAAATACAACCAAATCTAGACTTGAAACATCACTGGAGCTAACTCACCTGTGTTTTTCCACCAGTCTTCTCCTGAATAACAGTTGTAGAAATTGCACAGCTGACAGAAAAACTCTTAAAAAATGAACTGAAGACATTGCATAGGCCAATTGCTATTAAATCCTGTACATGATAAATAAAGATAAACCTCTTGGTATTCAGATTACTGTGCTGAGAAATAAGGACTACAAATATTTTCCATTAGAAAAAATAAGGATGAGGAACTTCAGAATATCAATATATCCATATCAAAAGATGTTTCTGTTTTAGGGAGACATTCAGTCATTACAGTTAATGTATCTCTTAAATAAACAGTGCTTTTTTGGAAAAATGGACCCTACTGCTTTCTTGAATATGTTTAGGTTTGCACAATGCCTGCAGAACTCAGAGGAATCCACAGGAAGGATCAGCAGCATCACAATGGTGACCATGATTTCAGCACCCAAAGTCCCACTTCTTTTTACATGCGTGTAATACGTGTAATGCATGTTCAGAAGGAGGTGGGCTTTGATTGCCAAGTTTTATCTGCAATTGTGATGCTGTTGACACACCACTGCGGGTGCCGCTGGAGGGACTTCTGCCTAATCATGTTCAAAAGGTGTAAAGTATAGTCCAGTGTTTTTCAACCTTGGCAAGTTTAAGATGTGTGGATTTCAACTCCCAGATTTCCCCAGCCAGCATGACCAACAACAACAAAAGTAATTGCCCATTAAAATTATGGCTTTATCTATTAGGTATTTATAGAAAACCATTCTATAAATGCCTAATAGATAAAGCCATAATTTCAATGGGCAATTACCTCTGTTGTTGTTTCTTTTTGGACTTGTAACTTTGATTTTATGTGTTGTGATAGGCTTAAAGTCTTTCAGAACAGTTTAATTGCATTACTGATGCTGTCACACTTTTAATCAGGAGCACCCACAGGGACTTAATTTAGTTTATTTAATTTAGGTCTGCCTGACTCCAAACAACTCGAGGTGGCTTGTAATGTAGTAAATAGATTAACATGCAATACAATTCAAAAACAAATCAACAAAAAATAGATAGGAAAGCAGATAAAGCACAAGATGGCAAATCTGGCCCTGATATGGAAAGAGCCAGGTCTTCAAAATGCTCTGAGAAACTAATAGTATGAGAGCCACCTGGATATCAGGGGGAGCTTCATTCTGGGGACAGGCCCCACAATAGAGGAGGCACACCTCCTGGGTCCCAAAAGATGACCCATTTTAATTGAAGGGATCCAAAGTGTGACAACCCTGTGAGTTTGTATTGGCTGGATAGCAGTGAAGTGCGGTGAGGTTTATGGCTGGTGAGGCACTGACACAGTGGTGGGTTTCAAAATTTTTTAGACTTGTGGACTTCAACTCCCAGAATTCCACAGCCAGGCATGCTCAGTTCCGATTTAAAGCTACAGCATTTGTTTTTGTGAAAAAGTTTCCTTCATTCTTTTTATTCTCTCTCCCCCTCCTTCCTCCCTCTCCCTCCCTCCCGCCTCTCTCAAACAGACACACGCACACAGAGAAGTTAGATTGGACTATCTCTCTTACCCCCTTCCCTCTCTCACTCACTCTCTCTCAAACAAACACAAACACAGAAGTTGGATTGGATATATTTTCCAATGGCTTGAAAGCAGCTTCTCTGCCATACCCCGCCCCCCCCATTCCCCTACTGCCTTCCCCAAACACCTCCACCATTGCAAATGCAGCCTGCGGTCTGGGTGGGAAATGCCTGAAACGCAATAAAGCCCACCCACCGACTCACCTCCTGCTTGTAGGCTGGGGTGAGAGAAGAGGCAGAGAAACCAGAGAGGAGCCGATCGAACCTTTGATTGCAGGCGGAGCCACGTTGCCTTTTCAAACTTGTAATCAGTGAAGCTGGGCTTATATAGTTTTATCCAGCTGTGTGTATGTGTTTTTGTGTGTGTATGTGTGTGTGTGTGTGTGTGTGTGTGTATGTTTGAAAAGGCAACGTGGCTCTGCCTGCAATCAAACTACATGTGCCTCACCTACATCAGGAATTTTTAGGCTTTTAACCCTTACTTAACTTTGCTCGAATGATCATAAAACCCCGAAAGTCAGACTAGATGAGGCACGTCGTTCTCCTGCCTCCTCCTGTAGAGGGCACTTTTTAAGAGGCTTTTTTAAACAGTTAAGCAGAATCATCCATGGTGACTCTGGCAGCAACTAGCTCAGCCTGACCTCAGCTCTTGCCTTTTTCCTTTTACATTTTTTTTCTTTTCATGACGACAGTGGTGAGGCTCTGCCTCCCCTGCCTCCCCTGACTGCACATCCCTGCTGGATAGACACCACAGGAGATGATAGACATCCCTTCAAATTACAGGTCCTGTGCCACACAGTGCTTTATAGATCGAAGCCAGCATCTTGAATTGCAACCAGAAACATAGCTAATGATGTAGCCTGGTCACTGCCCATGTTCTGTACTTCGGAGGATAGCTCTACATAAAGTGCATTGCGACAAACAAGTTATGAAGTGACTAGAGTATGACTGATGGTCTGGAGTGTCTCCTGATCCAGAAAAGTATGCAACTGGTGCACCGGAGGAAGCTATGCAAAGGCTTTTGACTGATTAGTTAAATTGGTGAAGAATTGCTTGTGTTTCATATTTATCTCAAATGTCCCAATGTATCTCTAATGTCCTTGGAGACAAATAGTGACTACAGAGTTGCATGCCTTCCACAGACCCTGGAAATCTATGGGAAAGTATATTTAATTATATATTTTTTATTCTCCCAGAGCTCCATCAATTTCTGCTTTGTGATATATAACTATTACCTGAGTGTGTCGGATGTGATAGTTGTGAATACTTGCATACTTCTTTCCCACAAAAATGAGAAGGAAGTAGCTTACTATTGCCAGAGATAAAGCATGTAATATAATTTTGTCCAGTTTTGAGAAGACAGGTAGTGTAGGATGCAGAAACCTGAAACAAAAGAGATGCTTCAGTCCTGTGTAAAGAACATCCTTGAATACTTTGATTAGAATATATAAGCTATAGCTCTATTTATTTACCACCATCTCTTTCAACCCACAATTTTGTACACCAAGCAAGTGGTGCTAAATAAATATGTGCTTGTTGCTTGGATTTCAAACATTGAATTTCATGTACTTATTGTTAAAAACTTAAAATTAGGACAAATAATGTTTTCCCAGCAGACTATAGAAGGCTTGGGCAACACTAAATTTGATCCCCAAAGTGTGCTTTGGATATTGAAGACAACACTCTGTTCTCAATAAAGCAGTCACACAACTGCCATTCACAGCTACCATGTGAAGGAGAGAGGCATTTTAAGGAGTTACGCAGACATCCCCATGTCAGGGGTGGGTTGCTGTCAGCATTGCTGCCGGTTCGTAGCACACATGTGCGTGGTTGAGGGTAAATTATTCTGCGCATGCGCAGAACATTAAAAAATGATTAAAAACAAGGCCATCAACAGCCGTGGCAACCGGGGAACAGGTTTGGGGGTGTGTCAAGCCTGCCGTCCCTGCCAGTTCGGCAAGCAAGTGCCAATTTCCACTACCGGTTCACCCGAACCAGTGCGAACTAGTAGCAACCAACCTCTGCTCCATGTCCTCCAAAGCAACATTCAAAGATCACTTTGGACATTCCTTCCCCTGATTTCTTATTTCTACTTTTCTTTGTATTTTACATATGAAATAAAATAATAATTAAAAAGAAAATTTGACATTCTGCACAGTACTAAAGAGTCAATTTAGAGTTGCTGGAACTGTGATATGAATGGCAAATAAATCTGATAAGTAAAATAAAATAACACATTATTATTTTTAGCTCATTTTAAGGTTTACAGTAATGATAGCTCTTTAAGAATACTGATGGTCCTCATATGATACTGATGACTAGAACACTGTTCTGATGACACTTTACACTGTTCAGTAAATGTTAAATCCTGGCCCTATCAGGTACAGTACAAAGCAAAATTACAGTATATAGAATATTTCAACACTGTTGGCTTGACTAAATGGTGTTGGTATGCACATGGACACAAATAGAGATGGTAGCATATATTTGACTGACAAAGTTAGCAATGTTGAAATATTTATGAGAATAAGCTTTCAGTTCATACGTTGGCAAATGTTTCACGGGAATTTCAAGCTGGGGTATTATTTACTAAGTTCTTTACCCAATTCTTCAATTTCATTATTATTTCATTTCCTTTTTCTTATTTCATTATTTTTATTTTTTTAAATTTATTATTTGTTCTTCCTTTTCTCCCCCATGCATATCTTACCCTGAAAGAGAATAGCATGAAAAGTACATATTTATACATGTATGAAAAATACATAGTATTAGATTTAGATTACATACTTGTGGGGAGTCATTGTAAAAACTCCCTGACTAGATTCGGAATGTAGATGGGTTTGGGTAGAAAGCATTGTAAAAACAATAATCTGTAAAAGAAAAACAATGCACTCTATATTATTTGAGATGAATATTACTTATTTAAATTTATTTCAATATTAAATTTGTACACCTTCAAATTCAGCCTTGATTAATGGCAATTACAATGTCAATATCTATCTTAGCATTATGGACTAATAACTGTCCCATATTAGCCAGACATTGAAATAGACTGTAATAATATTCAGTGGTATAATGCCAAACAAGGCAGACTTTTGATTAGTTACCACAAACAGTAGGATACAATCACCAGTGCAAAGATTAGTATTAGGGGAGGGGGAAGTTTCATAGTCAGAAAAGTATTTTCCCCAACAGCAAGTTTCACTGATACTGAAACTTAAGGCAGAATGTTTAATGTTTAAATCTCCATTTCCCAAGAATGCATTCCCAAGGACAATAATAGACCATAACACTATTAGATAAAATTGGGTTTTATCAGAATAATGGACAAAATGTTTTTACTGTCTCTGCAGTGAAGGCAAAGAAGGGATGGTGTACTATCCCCTGAATCTGAAGTATGCAGTAAAACTGTTTTAGCAGAGGACCTGAAATAAATTATAATAAGGGACAATGCTTCTTTCAGATGCAATATTTCCTTATTTTTCTTGGTGGAGAACTTAAGGCCAATATAATATAAGCAAAATAAAAGAGTAGCAAAATCCTTAAAATTCAGTTCTGTACTAAAGAAAGACAATGTTTGAAGGAAACTGTTTCATGCATCAATCTATGACCCAATTCAAGTCCTTTGCATAACTGTGATTTTGGGAACATAAATGTAATTTTGTTGAAAAAATGTCAGATATTTACCAAAACAAGCTCCATTGGAAACTCAATAGGATAGTGTTTATAAGTTATTTTAATGCACTTGCTGACCCTCAGCAATAGTAAAGAAAGCAAAAACAGCAGGATACTAGTGGAATTTGCTTTAGGGAGGCCCATGCAGTAGTATACCAAATTCTGAAAAAAAGAAAATGTCAGCAAAATGTTCAGAACTAATTCTTGCACGTTAATTTGCTGCTAATAATATCATTGTAAAAATCAACAGTCTTTTAAAGGACATCGTTTTTTTCTTCAAAAATAAATATAGCTGCCTATCTCACACACATGACTCTAGGAGGCTTATAACTAAAGCATACACAGTACAAATAAATAAATAACAACAACAATAATGATGATAATACAAATAAGATAAATGTATTAAAAACAATTAAGAACCAAAAACCCTTTCATGGGTTTCCACGCCACTCTTTAAACTCTGGGTCAGATAGCAAAACTAGGGATTCAAACCCTTCTATAAGGTTCCTCTAGAGCAGTGTTTTTCAACCTTTTTTGTGCAAAGGCACACTTTTTTCATGAAAAAAATCATGAGGCACACCACCATTAGAAAATGTTAAAAATTTTTAACTCTGTGCCTATATTGACTATATATAAAGTAATTTTCCCACGGCACACCTTACACTATGTCATGGCACACTAGCCTATCTTGGGGATAATTATAGTATTTTCCATAGTGCAGCAGAGAAGGCCCTCATCCTGGGTCCTACCAGATGACACTACCCTATGGATACACACTATCCACAACTGTTTTCTTCTGCTGAGCCTGATGGGGCAAGTAAATGCCACTCGGAAGGGGTGGTCCCTCAGATAACCTGATCTGGTAACGAAGACCTTTGTGCTATACTTCTTTGATATTATTCAGAAGTTAAGTCCCACCCTGTTTAAAGTGGGTTGGTTTGTCCTCACTGTTTTAAGAAAGACAACGGCATATCATAAAGAAAATAATAATGCCTAAAAACAGGGAACTTAAGACTTAAGCCCCTGGTGAGAATTACGATTCCTCGTATGTGCATTGTAACTTGTAACCACTCGTTATATCTTTACAAATGAAGGAATTTGATAAAACTTTTAACTAGTATCTTTTACTCTTCGTGGGAACTACATTAATATTGACTTCTCCTTTCCCCATTCTTGTCGAGAAATAGGAAAGTTACTCACATAAAAAAATGACAATGGGCCTGAATGAAAATCAATTACAATTCCGAAGATGAAAGAGAACTGTGATATAATCACATGTAATGCTGCTGCTGTAAGGTAAGCATTCATGAGACTCTCTGAGACATATGTTGTAACAAATCCCAAGCCAATTATGGCCAAAAGTATCTGGAAAGAACAAAAGAGATGGTTAAAATAGAAGAAAATGGGATTTTAAGGAAAACATAAACCTCAATTTACTGCAATAGCTGGCTTATTTCTCCACAGTTTGCTATTATACACCTGAAATTTTTTAAAAAACTATACTATTTTTTTAAAAACCCAAGTGAATATTTTGCAAGGACAGAAGTATTGTCAAATATCTCTGTCCTTGAAGGTATCTCTAGCAGGACTACCAGATTTTGTAACAGCTTTGTTCCCGATGATATCTGTGACATTCCCTATGACAGTGATGGCGAATCTTACAGCATGCCAAAATTGGAAAGTTCTGGTTGGCCCTTTGGAGCCATTTTTCACCCTTCCCAGCCTCTGGAGGCTTTCCTGAAGTCCGGGGAGTGCAAACAACGGCCGCAACGGGCCAACCGGAAGTTTGGGAACGAACTTCTAAACTAGACTATGTTCTTTCTCTGTGTCATATAATATATGTGGGTATATATGCATAATTTTATTTATTCATTCATTCATTCATTCATTCTGTCATGTTTATGTAGTGTATACTGGAGGTAGTGACCCTTTGAGAGCTGTATGCAACAAAACCTCAGTTTAATGTATGCCGATTAGGACATTTACATTTACATTCAAAGTGACAATAAAGTTAGTCTAAGTCAAAGTTTAAGTCATTTTACTTCACCTTACTTGACTCTGAATCTCTTTTCCTTAGTTAGAAAATCATCTTTTTTTCTAAAACAAATGTAGAAAAATATCCTTGGCTAATAATAATTCAGCCTTCTTTCCTTCCCCTGGAGTTTCCAGATTGGAAGGGGCCTTTTAGACAAGCAACCAATGGATGGGGCAGAGGTGGACTAGATCAGTGTTTTTCAACCACTGTGCCGCGGCACACTAGTGTGCCATGACATAGTGTAAGGTGTGCCGTGGGAAAAACACTTTATATATAGTCAATATAGGCACAGAGTTAAATTTTTTTAACATTTTCTAATGGTGGTGTGCCTCGTGATTTTTTTTCATGAAAAAAGTGTGCCTTTGCACAAAAAGGTTGAAAAACACTGGACTAGATGACCTACAAGGTCCCTTCCAACTCTGCTAATCTGTTACATCATCTACTTTATGACTCCAAATTAGTCAATGTTCTGAGATAAACCGATGTCAGGGGCCAGTAGCTCTTCTTGGCCCTCAATACCAAAAACATAGAAACAAAATTGGTGAAATTTCATCAGACAACAATTATCTTGGGTGAAATCTTATGAGTTTTCATTTGAAATAATTGAAACCTTGCATAATTCTGGTGAACTCTTGAATGTTTTCAATGTCCTCAGGCAAATATCAGCAGATTTTAGGAATCTTCTGAATTTCAGCTATTATGCAAGGTGAAATGTTTCTGGTTATCAGACAGTAATTCCTAAGTTTGTTCTCTCCTCTTTACATTCCTTAAGATCTAATTTTCTTTCCATGTTATTCTTAACCCTACTATAAAATACAGTGGACAAAGAATAAAAAATAAATTATATTTTAAAGGCAATAGAAAGATTGTATAAAGGCAAATAATTTGTTTATTTTTTTCAGTACATCAGAGCCAAAAATACAACTATCAGCCTCTACTTTGCTTGCTTCCTATCGGCTGCCATAGAAACAGGGAGGGTGGGGGCTGGTGGTATTTGGGGGGGAATTGCTGGTGCTGGAGGAGTTATCATGAAGGGAGTTTTGTTCTCACCATCTTCTGCGCATGCTGATGGCTCGTGTTTAGGCTTGGTCAAGGTTAACCGTCTCTGAATATCCAGCTGAATGAGGCCACTTGAAGATGCACCCCACATGACACCTTTGGGAGTTGCAGATTGAACATTGGGTTGGGGTAACTGGGCAGAGGGTCCTGGGTAAACCTTTGATATGTACATGTTCACGCCTTTTTGTCTCAGATTTTGTTTTTCTTTAGCTGCTTTCATTTCATGTCTAGTAAAAGTACCTTTATCTCTACTCAAATAGAGTTGGGGCTTTTCTTTCTTGGATACTGTATGAGGCATGCCTGACATTAACTTAAAAATATTGGTGTAGAATTAGTATATAGAATTTTTATGCATCAGAAAAAGAATAATGGAGTCTAAAAATATTGAGATTTTAGCAAGTCAGTTGTGGACGCCATACACTCAGAAGGAAAGTCTACTCAGCTAAGATTTAACTTTCATTTAACTTTTGTGTTTAAATATGTGTCATATTACATGTTACTGAATTTTTATTCTGTCTTTGAAAATACCAAGAGTTTCCACACTCTATGAGGTGAGACGGAGGGAACTTAAAAAGTCGGCATTTTCTACCAGAGCTCCTACCCATATAGAATCAGTTACTCTCAGAAATAAGATGCAATGCTATTTATTGCTATTATTGATACACACACAGTAGTGTTAACTTAACTGAAGTGACATTAAAGCACTTACAATAAATAAATAAAAACATGGGTAAGAAAAAGAAATGATAATTCAAATGTGTTTCCTACCTGAATAATCCCAACAAAAAATGTAGTAGATGCAGTGTGAGTTACTGCTTCCATATAATTCCGCATAAAATTTTCATCAGAAACATTGGCCAAAGTGCCATTAATTGGTAACTGTATACTAAAATTAAGACTACTCTGAAAATTTGCTGCCATTGCATTCAGAATGCTGAAAGAACCTGTTGCCAAAAAGCAGAAATTCAAGATAAAAGCCAAAGCCAATATAAATTCCAGTACCATATTAATTGTAACAAGGCAATTCTTACCATTTCTCTAAAGAGCTTAAAGTATAAAATGCTTTCAGAATACCAGTTTGGTCTGGTGGTTAAGGCACCAGGGTAGAAACCAGAAGACTGTGATTTCTAGAGCCACCTTATGCATGAAAGCTGGCTGAGTAACTTTGATGCAGTCACTTTCTCTCAGCTCAACTCATCTCACAGGGTTGTTGGGGCAAAATAGAAGAAGAAAGTACTATTGATTATGTTCATTGCCTTAAATAATTTATCTATGTATATATAAATGGCTCTGTGTGTGTGTGTGTGTGTGTGTGTGTGTGTGTGTGTGTGTGTGTTCCAGCATAACTCTGGAACACCTCGAGCAATTTCAGCCAAACTTGGTACACAGACAACTTACTCTCTGGAAACAAATACTGTGGGGGTAAGATACCCCTAACACCTCTTGGGGTGTGTGTTCTATTATGATACAGCCTGTTGCACCTTGAAATGGCCTTTACTGTACTGCTGTAAAATGGCTTCTACTGTACAGTGCAGCAGAGTTGCCATGGTAACAGCTTCACAGTATTCCACAAGGGGGCTCCCTTTGGTAAGGGGGGAAAATCCAACATTAGAAATTACATTTGGTCCAGACATTTCCCCCCTATAAATTAATCCCTGGACAACGCCGGGTTATCACTTAGTAAAAAATAATAAAGACAGGATATAAACAAATCAACAAACCTACAGATAAATTATTTCTCTGCATATTATTTCTTCTAGTATTCTGATGTCAGAAGTTACATCACTGGCCACTCAACAACAGTGATGCTCAATCCATTGTCCATAAATCATCACCGGAGAGATTCACCAGATTTACAGGACTCTGTATTAACTCTTTGTCAGCTGGATAGAGCCTGATCCTAACCTAAACATACCCAAGTCCAACTCATGTTCACCATTAGTCAACCATTGATGCTATATAGTTCCTCTAAACTGGCATCATATAACTTTTATTTCAAACAGGAAATTTAAATCAAGAGATTTATGGGGTTTACAGATGAGTGGCACTCAATTAGGTAATTTGATTTTTTACTATCTAGACTCAAGAGACAATCCTGGGCAACCATAGTTCCGGTGGCTTACAGGTGAAACTCAAAAAATTAGAATATTGTGCAAAAATTCATTTATTTCAGTAATGCAACTTAAAAGGTGAAACTAATATATGAGATAAGACTCATTACATGCAAAGCAAGATAGTTCAAGCCATGATTTGTCATAATTGTGATGATTATGGCGTACAGCTCATGAAAACCCCAAATCCACCATCTCAGAAAATTAGAATATTACATGCAATCAATAAAATAAGGAATGTACATAGAACAATATCGGACCTCTGAAAAGTATAAGCATGCATATATACTCAGTTCTTGGTTTGGGCCCCTTTTGCAGCAATTACTGCCTCAATGTGGCGTGGCATGGAAGCTATCAGCCTGTGGCACTGCTGAGGTGTTATGGAAGACCAGGATGCTTCAATAGTGGCCTTCAGCTCTTCTGCATTGTTCAGTCTCATGTCTCTCATCTTTCTCTATGGGGTTCAGGTCAGGCGAGTTTGCTTGCCAATCAAGCACAGTAATCCCATGGTCCTTGAACCAGTTTTTGGTGCTTTTGGCAGTGTGGGCAGCTGGAAAATGAAGTCCCCATAAAGCTCATCTGCAGAAGGAAGCAAGGAGTGCTCCAAAATTTCCTGATAGACGGCTGCGTTGACCCTGGTCTTAATGAAGCACAGTGGTCCAAAGTCCTGTTGCTCAGTGGTCCAAAGTCCTCTTTTCTGATGAGAGCAACTTTTGCCAAAAGCACCAAAAACTGGTTCAATGACCGTGGGATTACTGTACTTGATTGGCCTCTCCATTCTTCCTCCATACTCTGGGTCCTGGTTTCCAAATGAGATGAGATGAGACTGTGATATATTCTCAATCCCAGCCTGTCTGGTTTCTATAAATTGTTAAAATAGTTGTAGTTTAAACCACATTTGTTTTCACAATTTTTATAATGTTTTTGAGAGTACTTTGGGTGGGTGTTACCATTCTGGGGTATTGCTTTTTTTTTGCCAAAATGACATAAAACTGGTTCATGGAAACACCGAAATGATAATACAATTAGCAATATAAGCATTGAAATTTTGAAAACTGGTAATAGAGAACAGAACTTTAAAAATGTCACTGACTGTGTATCTAGATAAGATATGCTAAGTGAAACTGTGATATCACATAAGCAATATGGAAACCATAAATAGAAAATAAACAGATGAATATTTAAAAATAGGATTTCATTGGCTGGATATGCACTTCCCCTTAGGGGATGTAACTTGTCAAATGATGTCCTAAAACTGAAAACTGTTATTATATGACATAAGGTACATAAAATAATTCAAATGATCATATTTAATTTGGAATTGCATTTTAGACTAAAAAATTCAATATAATTTTTTTTAACATGAAGAGATTGAGAAGATACACACAAAGAAATTATAATAATCATTGTATTTGCTGAAAAACCTGAATTTCCATTATCTTGACGGGGAAAATGTATAGAGCAGTGGTGGCAAATCTTTTCGGCATTGAGTGCCAAAAAGGGAGCATGCATGCTCTTCGGGCCCACAAACCTGGAAGAGGAGCTGCCCAGGGGGCATGCGCATGCCAGAAAATGAACTTCTAGTTTCCGGTGTGTGCATGCACACCATCCAGCTAGTCTTCCAGTTACTGGTATACATGCATGCCTGACGATCACCTGGCAAGCGCACCTGCTCACACCGGAAAATGGAAGATGAGCTCTTCCAGTTTCTGGCACTGCGACACGCACAAAGGCCAACTGATCATCGCATGTGCATGCGCACCAGAAACCCGGAAGAGGAATGGGCAACGCTATACGTGCCAGGTGATATGGCTCCACATGCCACTTTAGACACATGTGTCATAGGTTGGCCATCACAGGTATAGAGAGTACTTTAATAGGATATTCCCTATCTTTTTCAATATTTATTTACTGGCCCATGAACTGCCATTCATCTATCAGAAAGAACTAATCATTTACCATTTGATTCATTATTAACAGTCACCAATGTCTAATAAATTAGCAGTATTTAGCTTTCAAGGGCTCAAGAAATTTTGAATTATAAAATACCAGAATAGGAAAGGGCATAAAGAAGCCTTCTATAACTTACATTTATTATTTTACATCCCATCTTGTGGAATGTAGAGGGCATAAACATGGAGCTGAATTGGTTCTAAACTGAAAATAGTTCATTTTCTAGAAATATTGTAAGCTCATCCTATTAGTCTCAATAAATCTTGCTTAAAAAACTCTATTGGAAATGTACTTGATGAACAATCACTTTTGATTCTCAGACAGCTGCCAAAAAGACTGACAGGCCTATTAACTAAGGCGCAGCAGAGTGGAAACGAGAGTAGAAGTGTGTATATAGCTTTATTTTCTCTTCCAAAGTATAAGGGCTGACGTTGGCAAAACAAGAGTCAGTCATTTTCTAGGCTAGAGAATCATTATATAAACATTTCTCAGTTACCCAGGGCCAATAAATCAAGTATTCATTACCTTAGAAAGAACATAGGGAAAAGCCTAGAATTTGCAGCAAAATTATAGACAAAGGTTCTGACTTCATTGTACTGCAATAATCAATCAACTGTTGTGTTTAAAACTTCATTTTTGTTTCATTAATTAATTAATTAATTAATTCATGTTTGTTCATCTAGCCAAGTCATGTCTGAGAATCTTTTGCCAAATCAAGAGATGAGTAAAGAGTTAAGTATTTGGAGAGCTGTGATTTGCTGTTGCACTCTGCTGTCAAGCCTGAAATAGAGGTGTTTTTAGAGCATGAAAATGGTAAGAGACCCACTTTTACCAGCAATTATGTCTGGATTTCAGAGAAGAACCTTTGCAATTTATTCTCCTCACACAGAGTGATTACAAAGAGAAATTACAAAGAGAAAAATAATTTATTTAACTTCCAAATTTTTACAAATAAACTCATCTATCTAAATTGAAACAAGTATAAAATACTGCTAAGAGAAGAACTATGGAGAACTTACAAGGGTCATGATTTTGTCATAAAACTAATTGATTGAACAGATAAATCAAACTTGATATAGTAACTTTTTAAAATATTTACAGAGTTGTCTTTAGCTTTGTGAATTATTTGATGACAGATAATAAAACTATGGTATTAACAGAAGATTTAGAGATAAATACTAAATAAAAGTCAATATGTTTGAAAGTATAAATGAACAAAAACAAGTTTTTTAATGAGTCAGTATATCACTTCTAATGACAAATAACCCCATACAAATGGAATGAACAGATAGCATAGTACTTACCAATAGAGACATGTCGCGAGGTTCCAAATATAACATATACTAAAGAGCAGCAAAATGCAGAATAAAAATTATTTATAACTGGAATTGGTAATCCGGTTAATACTATTCCTGATAATCCTATAAGGAATGCATATTTTTAAAATATACTCTCAAAACTGATACAAAGCAAACAGTTCATTGCCCATTTGTAGTGAAGGAAGAGCCAACCTGCCCTATCTTATTATAACTTCTTATTCTAATAAATAATCTGTTATTGATCTGACCTTGCTGTAAAAATCTATAACTCTGAGAAAGACAGAAGGACGGGAGGAAACAGAAGAGGACAACCTGTGACAATGACTGCATTACTGGAACACCTGAAAGACCAGGCTGAGGACAAATTATGGTCATTAAGAATCCACTCCAACTTGATGGCTCATGATGAGTCAATCAATCTTCATATGGCACCATTTTCTGGGAAAAACAAAAAGCATCTATCGCTGCTATGATGTATCTAAGTAAAAAGCCTACTTTTTTCCTCTTCTCAATATCTCTGGGTGTTGCCTATATCTTTCCTTCTAACTATCTTGTGAATGACACATAAAGGGGAATCTAAGCAACCCAATTATTGTATTTTATTTAATTTATTTATTTAGTTTGTCAAACATGTACGAGATAACAGGTATAATTATAAACATGGACATGAACACAGGAAATGGGTATGAATAAATGGGGACAGTAGAACAGGGACGGTAGGCACACTGGTGCGCTTATGCACGCCCCCTTACAGACCTCTTAGGAATGGGGTGAGGTACATGGTTGACAGTTTAAAGTTAAATTCTTCCAGCGGTGGGCAAGGGGCAAAACTGTGGCAGATGATTGATGAATAGCAGAGGTGGGGCTGGATTGGAGCCAGTTTTTAATCAACCTTTTCTTGATTATTTACAAGCCTGGAATAGCTCAGAATGATTGGCTAGTTGAAGGAGCACTTTGGACACAGATAAGATTTAGATTCAGATATTCACTTAATCATGAAAATCCATTAGTGGTCTTGGATATATCAATGTCTAGGACTCTAGGAGAATAAAATAGGCAAACACTTGACTGGAAAAAAGGTAGAATATAAACATGTTAAATGTAACATGTAGTATGTTAGTGCTATCACTACTACTGCTACTATTACTACTACTAGACAAATGTATGAAGTATGGTCCTGAAATCACATTTTATATGTAAACAGTTGTTGGAGATAAAAGGGACAAGGCAATGGTGGTTCCATGCCTACTTCTGACTCAAGTTAATTGGAAGGCAGCAATTTTTATTTCCATTAGAACTAGAATTAAGAACCAATCATATTTCTGGTGACTTTGCCAGAAACATTGATGATTGTAAGATGCAAAGTACAGTTATTGGGTCCAAACTATATTCTTTCAGGCTGCTATATCTGGAATAAAGCAGACAAAGAAGAATTATTTTCTCTGTGGTACAGATTCTAGTGCATCATAGGTTACATACAGATGTTCTTTAATAATGCATGAACAAATATTGAAGCATGTAGAGAGAGTCCACTTTTATGGGCAATTTATAAAGAACATTAATTTTCAAATCAGAAATGATTTTGTTTATGTTGCTACTTCAATAGGGGGGTCATGTGCTTTCCTTTTGCGACCCTTTGACAAGCAAAGTCAATGGGGAAGCCAGTTTCATTTTAACAACCATGTTACTAATTAACAACTGCAGCGAATCATTTAATAACTGTTTTTAGAAAGTTCGTAAAATGGGACAAGATTCACTTAACAACTGTCTCGCTTAGCAACAGAAATGTTGGGCTTGGTGGTGGTCATAAGTCGAGGATTATCTGTACCAGAGGCTGTGTTTGTTATCTGAGTCCAAACCCCATATGTTTCTATTCACCATAGAGTAGCAAAGAGAGCTTCAGCCTAGGATCATGATGGCAAACTTATGGCACCTGTGCCAGAGGTGGCACACAGAGCCCTCTCTCTGGGCATGCACGCCATCAGCAGCTGCTCTTCTGGGGTCCGGTGCGGCCATGCCAGATGGTCTTTGGGCGCATAGGAGTGCCAGAAACTGGACAGAGCTGCCCATTGTGCCGACCAGCTGGTCTTTGCACGTGCATACGCTCCTGAAACCAGAAGACCAGCTGGGGGTGCACGCATACATATCGGGCAGCTGCTCTTCCGGTTTTTAGTGCTCCCGCATACATTTTGGTTTCAGCACTCAGTGCTGAAAAGGTTCGCCAACGCTGGCCTAGGATATACTGCCATATGTGGAAAAGACTGGAAAATTATCCGCCTTGAAAGCTTTTAAATAGAAAATGAGAAATGGACTAACTTACCTTGGAAAACCTGCACCATCCCTACATTTATGCCAGCATGTAAGTCTCCTAGAATCCATTCAGTAATGCGATAAGTATAAAGCCAGTTTAAAATAGGAAACATCTTGAGTATGAATTTCCTGAACCGCGCACATGAGAATCTGAAATAAGATTGTATAGAAAGCCAATCTTTTATCTTGATAAAAGAGGCTCAGTTGTTTCTATGATACATACTAAGGTAATCTTGAAACCAACAAAATACTCTGCCAATCATCAGCCCTGTATGTTTTTGTTAAATAATAGACCAAATGTAAAATTTGGTTTAAAATCTTAGCCTGGCACTTTGAATCCTCTCCACGGGCAGAGCTGAGTACAGGTAGTCTTCAAGTTCATTTAGTGACCATTCAAAGTTACAACAGCACTAAAAAAGTGATTTATGACCATTTTTCACACTTACAACTATTGTAGCATCCCCATGGCTATGTGATCAAAATTCAGATGCTTAGTACCTGGTTCCTATTTATGACAGTTGCAACCTTCTGACAAGCAAACTCAATGTGGGAGCCAAGTTCACTTAACCACTGTGTTACTAACTTAACCACTGAAGTGATTCACTTATCAACTGTAGCAAGAAGAGTCATAAAATGGGGCAAAACTTATTTAACAAATGTTTCACTTGACAACAGTAATTTTGGGCTCAATTGTGATTCAAGGACTACCTGTACACATTGGGTATTTACATTGATCAAGGTCATTGCAGACACAGGCCAATTACTCAGACTAATCAAATTACTCAGAGATTAAAATGCAACTTTGCAATTGGGCAGGACAGCCCAAGGAACAGCTATACCTGTCCTACAGGTGCCACTGCAGCTGGGGCAAGATTGGAGCTTGCACTTCCCCATATACTCCCTGCCACTGCTGCACCCCCTCTTTGCTACTAGTGGTAGCTCCCCAGTAATATTGTAGCAGGGGTGGGTTTCTCGCCCCGTTCCAAACGGTTCGGTTGGAACGGGGCCAGCGGCGTCCTCGTGCATGCGCGCGGTGCACGCATGCGTACTAGCATCTGTGCGATGCTCCAGCTGCTCCTGGAGGATCGCGCAGGTGCTGTATGCGTCCTGCGCATGCGTGGAAGGCCAGAACTCGTCAAAACCGGGTAAGGAGCACGGGCAAGCGGATGGGCCCTTCGCCATTCCCGGAAGTTACTTACTTCCGGGTTCGCCGACCAACCAGTTCGCAGGGACTGCCGCGAACCGGTTGAAACCCACCCCTGTATTGTAGGGACTAGAGATTTTTATTTCAGTGTATGGAAAGACTACCAATGCTGTGGCCTCCAGGTGAATGAACCTGGACTAATGTGGCATTTATAAGGATCGAGTTCTAGATCCCTGGTGTAGATGCTCCTTCAAGGCACTTGATGTTCCCAAACTGGGCCTGAGTTTGGTGGGGTCTAATAATCCACATTAATCAGAACAATTGGAGCTGGAAAACCACATGTTCCCAAGCATCATACCCAGGTACATTTTGGAAGCATGCCAGCAATTGTCCTATATAGAATCACTTTAGGGATTAACAACAGATTTTGCAGTAAGCAACTGCAAATTCTGCCTTACTCAATGTTGCCAATGGAAGGGAAGAACTGTGACATTGTAATATGTCACCAATGGTACCCTGATGTGAAGCTGTATCACTATCTAACCCATCTTAAATTGGAACTCGGTTCTTCTACATATTTATCACTGTTGCCATTCTTTTCTTCATAATTGCATTTTTATTACACCTGATTGATTGGACCACTGGGGCTAATTTAGCTCTACATGAAAGAGAAGAAACTGTGCACAGTAAAGTCTGTAAACAATGATAAACATTTATAATATCATAAGAAAATTGGGGTTTATTGTTCGATCTAGAAACATAACAAAGCAGTCAGGTATCGAGAGGAACAAACTTCCTGACTAATCTTACCTGCATTGGATCTTTCGTCCAAGTTTAGGGCTTTCAGTTTCCTTGTTGAACTGGGAATACATGTTTTGGTCATGCTCGTGTTCAAATTCTTCTTCGTTGTACACCTTTCTGTTGATGTTATATATCACCCTTAGTGGCACTCTGTCATTGATAGTATTTATATCTGGCTCCATTTCATTATATTGATCCTGACATTTAAAAAATAAATCTATTAAATTAAAAGAACATTTTATTTTGTGTCTCTTTTGTGCTATTGTTTCATGGCTCACAATACTTCGGAAACTCACGCTCATGTTCAAACAGAATGAGGCTGGTTTCTGTCGATTAGCCTCATGTTCACTATGTAATATCTGTTCTCAGAATAGGAAAACATTCAGTAAAAAAAAAAAATCACTTGTGAAGTCTCTCTCTCTGATAGCTCCATTCCCTCTTCCCCCTCAAAGCTCTCAAGTTGCCTTGATGCTGACCAGGGGTGGACTCCTGTACTGGTTGGTACCGATTCGCTTTGCATGCGTGCTGCTTGCTTCACTCGCGAATGCTCTGCACATTGCTCGCGCATGCACAGTTGACCATAAATTGTTCTGCACATGCACAGAAACATGTCGGAAATGGCAGAAGAGACTGGACAACTGGTATGGGGGGATGGCCAGCCTGGGTCATTGCCGGTTCTGTGACACAGGCCAAATCATCACTATCAGTTCCGCCGAACCAGGCCAAACTGGGAGCAACCCACCTCTGATGCTGACCAATGTTCCCTCTAATTTTTTTTCAGTGTGAGCAGAAAAGTATAGTGTTTGAGCGGCACATTTTCATGCCTGAGCACCTGAATTTTTTTCACAGATGTCACCTAAGACAACAATGAAATCAGTATTATTTGAAACTCAAAGTTATGTTTATTCAAGGTACCCGCTTAATTAAAAGTGTTATATAATATCAGTATCACTTAACAACGCTCCTGCTTAGCAACCAAAATGTTGGCTCAGAAAGTCTGGCATTTGAAACAAAAAATAGCCTTTAAAGTTGTGGTGTGTTAGGAGCATTTTTATTCCTGCATTTTAAACACACACACACACACACACACACACACACAGGGAAACATAGGAACTTCGAAGGGTGAATATTTTGAAATGGTAGTTGGAGAAAATAGTGTAAGTAAAATAGTGCTTTATATAATTAATGAACAGGTTTTTTTTTAATAGTTTCTTTTTACATTCATTTCTGTGTTCATTTTCTTGGGAATGAAATTCCTTGAGGCTAACTTAATTTTTGGAAGAAAAAAAATAATGCCTGTAAACCAGCAAGAAATTTAAGACAATGTTTAAAATTTGTATTCGAAGAATTTAACAAGAAGGCATTTCTGTTTGCATTGCTTTCAGCAAACATTTCCTATTTTTACTGCCTTTCATTCACTCACTTTTCACTGATAATGTTTATACATATTCATTAAGTGACAGCATTTTGGCAGACAGCATTGCTTTTTCTACATTACTGTATCAAAATGTCCTGCATCTAAAAATGACTGATCTATGGCCTTATCACTGCTGTGACGAGCCCCGCCCCCCCAGAATAACTGCTGCCACCGCCTCCTCCTCCTCCAACAGTACCACCACATTTGCTGCCTGGCGCTGCAGCTGAGGTGAAGCTGCCAAAGCTCCCGCTGGCGCCCCCGCCCATGGCAGCGGCGGCGGTGCCTGCCTCCCCCTCCACTCGGAACACCTCACCTAAGCAGGGGTGCTGGCGGGAGCTTTGGCGGCTTCACCTCAGCCGCAGCGTTGGGTGCCAAATCCGGCAGTGCTGTTGGGGGAGGAGGAGCAGCAGCAGATATTCCGTTCGAGCAGAAAGCAGGGCAAGGGATGGGAGGAAAGAAAAGAGCCTGAAGCGCCTGAAGCGATGGGCTTCCAGAAGGCGGAAAGTGGGGGGGGGGAGATACCGGCAGGTCGGGCGTCCAGGAGAGCCATCTCGGTGCCACCGAGGGGGGGGACGCCAGGTGCTGGGCTGCCTCTGACTTGCCCTCTCCATGGCTCCCCAGGGCTGCAGCAAACCAAGCAACAAAGCGAGCTAGAAGGACCGCCGTTTTTTTTTTAATATCTCTCCCAGTCTGGGGAAGTCCTTTGCGGGCGGCCAGTTCTAGCCGCCTGCAAAGGACTTCCCCACGTTTGCTTTGATAGAAATCTCTGCGCGGCAGTTAGAAACTGCTGCGCGGGGGTTTCTTGCCACGTGCGCGGCCGTGCAGCCGCACACCTTAGAGGAACAGTGATGCTGACCCTGACTCGCACGCCTCCTCCTCATTTGATTTGGCTGCTGGAGGGGTTGATTTCCCCAGGCTTATGATCCTGGGGGATTTCAATCTGCCTTCAATTGGCGAGACATCCAAGTCAGCTCGGGAGTTCATGGCTTCCATGATGGCTATGGACCTAACTCAGTTAATTCAAGACCCCACCCACAATGGGGGACACACGCTCGACCTGATTTTTGTCTCTGGGCAGTGGATGAATGATCTAGATTTAGGGGATATTCCTATCCAACCCTTGTCATGGTCGGATCATTTCCTCATCAGGCTTGACTTCCATACTGTTACCCCTCGCTGCAGGGAGGCGGAACCGACTAGATGGTTCTGCCCCAGGTGCCTGATGGACCCTGAAAGGTTCCTGATGGAGCTTGGGACTGTTTCTGAATCCCTTGCTCACAACTCGACTGAAGCCCTAGTGGAAGCCTGGGCTAGGGCTGCCACTGGGGCCTTGGATCGTGTTGTGCCTTTGCGGCCTCTGACCCAGTGTCGATCCTAGGGAGCTCCCTGGTTTACCAAGGAGCTCCGTGAGATGAAATGCCAGAAAAGACGTCTAGAGAGTGGTTGGAGGGCCAGCCAGTCCGAATCTGATCGAATACTAGTAAGAATTCATATTAAATCCTACTTAGTGGTGATAAAAGTGGCAAAATGGCAAAATTTTTCCGCTCTTATCGCATCCACAGATAACTGCCCAGCCACCCTGTTTAGGGTGACCCGCTCCTTACTTAACCAAGGAACTGGGAAAGACCCCTTGCAGGATAGGGCTGAAGAATTTGTTCAGTATCTGCAGGATAAAATCGCTCAGATCCAGATAGGCTTGGACTCTTGACTGGGTAGATTCGGGCGAGTCGACGGGGATGAATCTTGTGGAGACCATCTGGGATCAGTTTCATCCTGTGACCCCCAAGGGCATGGACAGGATTATGGGGAGACTCAGTGCTGCCACTTGTGTGCTGGACCCATGTCCCTCCTGGTTAGTCTCGGCTTCCCGGGAGGTGAGACGAGGCTGGCTCCAGGCGATTACCAATGCTTCGTTGAGAGAGGGGCTCTTTCCCACCGCCTTGAAGGAGGCGGTGGTGAGGCCCCTCCTTAAGAAGCCTTCCCTGGACCCAGCTTCTTTAGCCAACTATCGTCCGGTCTCCAACTTTCGCTTTGTAGCAAAGGTTGTCGAAAGTATGGTAGCACGTCAGCTTCCCCAGTACCTGGATCCGTTTCAGTCAGGTTTCAGGCCCGGATACAGCACGGAGATGGCATTGGTCGTGTTGGTTGATGATCTCTGGTGGGCCCGGGACAGGGGCTGCTCCTCTGTCCTGGTCCTATTAGACCTCTCAACGGCTTTCGATACCATCGACCATGGTATCCTACTGCGACGACTCAGGGGGTTGGGAGTGGGGGGCACCGTTTTATGGTGGTTCTCCTCCTACCTGTCAGATCGGTCGCAGTTTGTGTTGACTGGAGGGCAGGGATCGACCTCGAGGCGCATCACTTGTGGGGTGCCCCAGGGGTTGGTTCTCTCACCCCTCCTGTTCAACATATATATGAAACCGCTGGGTGAAATCATCCGTGGTTTGGGGGTATGGTATCATCAATATGCTGATGATACCCAACTTTTCATCTCTACCCCAAACCACCCAAACGATGCCCTTGACATGAAGTCCTGATGCCTGGAGGCTGTGCGGATCTGGATGGGGAGGAACAGGCTCAAGCTCAATCCCTCCAAGACTGAGTGGCTGTGGTTTCCGTCATCCCGATTTGTGCATCTTGTTCCATCTTTGATGATAGGGGGAGAAATTTTAGCCCCCTCAGAGAGGGCCCGCAATCTGAGAGTCCTCCTGGATACGCGGCTTAGTTTAGAAGAACAACTAATGGCTGTGACCAGGGGGGCCTTTTACCAGGTTCGCCTGGTACGTCAGTTGCGTCCCTTCCTGGATCGGGATGCTCTGTACACAGTCACTCATGCCCTCGTCCTTTCTCGCCTGGACTACTGTAATGCTCTCTACATGGGGCTGCCCTTGAAGAGCACCCGGAGGCTTCAATTGGTCCAGAATGCAGCTGCGCGGGTTATCATGGAGGTATCTAGGTGCTCCCATGTTACGCCCCTTTTAGGCGGCCTATACTGGTTGCCGGTTGTCTTCCGGGTGCGATTCAAGGTACTAATTATGACCTTTAAAGTGCTCCATGGCTTAGGCCCAGGATACCTGCGAGACCACCAACTGCCACCGGTAGCCTCCCACCGTCCAGTGCAATCCCACAGAGTTAGCCTCCTCAGGGTGCCGTCGGCCAGACAGTGTTGGCTACCAACCCCCAGGGGGAGAGCCTTCTGTGTGGGAGCACCTTCCCTCTGGAATGAGCTGCCCCTGGAGCTTCGTATAATCCCTGACCTCCGGTCCTTCCGACGCACCCTAAAAAGTTGGCTTTTCCAGCAAGCCAGCCTGGCGTGAACAAAATAAAATAAACGATTGATTATTGTTAATTTTAATCTAATTTTTTAAATGTTATTGTTAATCTTAATTGGGTTTGTTTTTTGGATACTCTATCTATTTTTTTTTTTAACTTTTGTAATATGTTTTTTTTAATGTTGTATGCTGCCCTGAGTCCTTTGGGAGAAGGGCGGCATATAAATCCAATAAACAAACAAACAAACAAACTGGCCACAACAACTGTCTTATATTGTTTTGCTTTTTCATATTTTCTATTCCTCCTTCATCTTAATTCTCCCAGAAGGGTATATGGTCGGGTATATATAGCGAACCTACGGCACGCGTGCCACAGGTGGTATGCGGAGCCATTTGTCAGGGCACGCAAGGCGTTCCCCTGTCAGCTGGCTAGCGCGCATGCGCACACTGGCCAGCTGAGTTCAGCCTTTTTAAAGCCATTTTTTGCCCTCACCAGGCTCCCCAGGCTTTATAGGAGCATGGAGAGGGCGAAAACAGCCTCCCCGCCCCCCCGGCCCTCCCCCCCCTTCAGGAAGCTCCTGAAGCCTCTGGAGGGCCTCCGGGGTGAGTGGAGGAGGCTGTTTTCGCCCTCCCCAGGCTCCTATAAAGCCTCTGGAGCCTGGAGAGGGCGAAAAAAAGAATGCAAAAAATGGGAGGGTATGCCTGTCGTGCACACATGCGTGCTGGGTTTTTTTCACATATTGCATTATGGGTGTGGCACGCCCATGCACACACCCCTGCGCTCCCCCCGCTTATGGCAGGTGAGCCAAAAAGGGTTCATCATCGCTGGTATATGATATAGTCCTGTGGGTCTGTTCCTTCAAAAATTATTATAAATTCAATTTGGCCTAGAAGACAATGTTAATGGATATACTAACTGTATTGACTTAGGGCTTCTCAGGGCTTTGACTGTTCATAGGCTTCAATCAAACTAAGACCCTTCTCAAGCAGCAAATACAAGGTATGGAATAACAACATGAACCAACCCTAGTTTCTAATGTTACCTCCTAGAAGTAGAATATGAATCTGCAGCCAGCTAATATAGCAGTATAGCAGTATAGCAATATAGCAGTAGACTTATATACCGCTTCATAGGCCTTTCAGGCCTCTCTAAGCGGTTTACAGAGAGTCAGCATATTGCCCCCAACAATCTGGGTCCTCATTTTACCCACCTCGGAAGGATGGAAGGCTGAGTCAACCCTGAGCCGGTGAGATTTGAACTGCTGACCTGCTGATCTAGCAGTAGCCTGCAGTGCTGCATTTAACCACTGCGCCACCTTGGCTCTTATAGCTAAATATTTTATATTTTATAAATATTTTATATTTAGCTATATTTAATATCTTATAGCTAAATATTTTATTGGTCTGAACTGCCTAATGATTGCTCATCATAATCAGCACTGCTGAAAAGTATATTTACTAGGACTCCCGGAGAGGATTACCTATTCTTGTTTTGCTATAATGGGAATTCTATAAGGATTTAAAGAATAAAATATTGCAGAGATGGGATACCTCTACCTTATCTGGCAATAGGTGTCCCGTGTGTAAAAAGATATATACCCATGATGGTGAACCTATGGCACGTGTGCCAGTGCTGGCACACAGAGCCCTCTCTATGGGCATCTGCACCATCACCAGCTGCTCTTCTGGTTTCCAGTGCACACATGTGCACCAGCCAGCTGGTCTTCATGGGCAACAGAGTGCCTGAAAATGGCCCAGAAAATGGCAAAAAAGGCCATTTTTGAGCCTGTTTTCAGGCTGTTTTTCTGTCTTTGGGCTGTTTCTTGGGCTGTTTTCAGGCCATTTTTCGGGCTGTTTTCCAGGCCATTTTTGGGCCAAAAACAACCTGAAAACAGCCCCAAAATGCCCCCAAACCAGGCAGGTGCATGCCAGCCAGCTGGTCTTCGGATTTCCGGCACTCCAGCACATGCACGTGCACACGCATGCACGTGCATGCACACACCTTCCGGTTTGGACACTCCGTGCCAGAAAGATTCACCATCCCTGGTATATACTGATGTATAGGCTGCTAAAATACACATATTCGCTTTCCAAGATTATGTAAACTTAACTACTTTTCCTTTCAATAAATCTGACTAGTGAAACACTGTAAGAATCTAAGATTCTTGGTTGTGAATGACTGCTTGGTTCTTGACACTTTTTTTCTGACAAGTAGTTGCTGCTACTTATAATATAACTAATTTTATAATATGACATGTGGAATATAGCAACAGATAACAAGGTGAGACCATCAAAATGGTAATTCAGCTCCAGTTTTAGTTTATAATCTCATACTGAATTCCTCTTAATTTCCTATTTTAATATGTATGCATTGTATTATTTACTAGGGATTTCAATTTTCTTGTCCTTTCTGCATTTTTTTAGTTCTTACAGATTTTTTTAAAAATTATTAGCCATTGGCTATGATAAAGAATTATTGCAATTAATTCATTTATATGATCCAATGCAATTATCGGTAATATACTTCCACTTCCAAGTACTTATCCTTAAAAACTATTTCTGCAGTTTTCTTCTCCCAGAATTGGGTTGCAAAAAAAGAAAAGAAAATGTGATGTAGAGAGCATATAAATTATATTTGAAAGCATGGTTGATCAATGAAATAGAAATGCAAGGAAATAATTTTTAAAATTCACAATTGCAATTTCAGGATGACCTTAGATTGATGAACTGTTAACATTTGGCTCTGCTGATCTATTGGTAATTCACGATGACTGTACTTTTATAAGAACCATTTAAAAATAACCAAAATGTCATCCATTAATTTTCAGATGCTCTTGTTCCCAGAAAATGGATTAAATGCCTTCCACTAACCACTCACAATTTCTATCCAATGTAAAAAAATGTTTATGGCACTAACATCTATGTAATTGAAAAAAGAAACCCACTAAACATAGGAAACAATAAAAAATAAAATACGGTAATATAATAGAGCCAATCTAAGATATTTTGTTACTGGTATTTGCAGTAAAGCACAAGATGCCTTTCACTAAAAATTCTACTTATTGAATATCAACTGAATCTTATTTCAACAGTGGCTGATGATAGGCCTTCTGTCTTTTTCCCACTGTCAAGACAAGTTATTTGCTTTTCTGGAAAATGCTAAAGCTTTAATTCCTTGGATAATTTGCTACTGCAAAATAAAATGTGGTGGCTAGGCTTCTCATTAAATAAATACTTTATTTAAGGTTCTATTGTGATGCCATCCTGAATTCACAAGGATGCCAGCCTGTTCCTCCAACTGGGAGTACACATTCCCGTCTCATAATCAGGATACAAAAAAACTGTTGGAAAGGACATTGGAGGTCTAGTCCAAACCCTGCTCAAGTAGGACACCATATGACATTCAGCCAGTGGTGGGTTCCAGATTCCATTGCAATGGGGCCCAGTGTCCTTCACATGAATGTGTGTAATGCGCGCGCAGCACATGCATGCATCTTACCGTTCAGTGACACCTCCGCCAGCCTCCACGACGCTCCAGCTGCTCAGCGGAGACAGGTAAGGAGCACAGGCGGGCAGGTGCTCAGGGCAGGCTCTGGTACACCTGTACCGGGGCGTACTGCTTGCAACCCACCACTGCATTCAGCACTGGGGAAGACATAACTTTTATCATATAAAACCAAAGGGAGATGCTCAGCCCTCCCTCTTATAGAGAAAAGTTCTGTTCTTTTAAAATGAGAGGCAGAACTCCAGAGAAATGGAGGGAAAATATTGCTGGCTCTGAGCTGGCATTCTAATAAATGGCTGGAATTAAGCCCAGTGGTCCAGGAAAAAAGAAGTAGAGAACTTTGCTTCTGGATTTAGATTACATCTAAGAAATCAGATAATAGTTAGGCAGAAGCTGATTTATAGCTTAGTTTATTGTATGTGTGTATTCTTAAATCATGTATTCTTTATACAGTACCTCCAGTGGTGGGATTCCAAATCTTTCCCTACCAGTTCTATGAGACAGCGCTTTGAGCGCGCATACAGCACTCAAAGGCAACCCTTGGTGCCTGCACTGGTGAGCTGAGCTGTTTTTTTTTTTAGCTCAGGTGGGGCATGGCAATCCGCTCTGCTGAGCTGGGGTGTGGCAATCTGCGAATCAGCTGAGCTAAAAAACAAGGGAATATAGGACAGGGAATGATGGCGGCAAGAGGGCAGGGCCACCACAGGTGGTATTTGTCGGTTCTTCAAACTATTCAAAATTTCTGCTACCAGTTCACCTGAACCAGTCCGAACCAGCTGAATACCACCTTTGAATACCTTTCTATATAGAAAGTAACAAATATGATCTTGAGAGAGATAGGCCAAATTCATTACCAAAGACACACAGGAAAAACATCACTTAAGTCCAAAATAAGAGAAAGTATGCACAAAATATTCAGGCACACACGCCCCCTAATTCACATATTATAGGATGGGGGAGGGGAGCACAGTCAAATTAGCCAATATTAATAAAAGCAATGTTAGTCTTTGTATGAATTAGATTTCTTGATTTGGTCTACATGGGTAGGCTGACAGGGTATGAATTGAGCTATTGTATCTACTTCGGTCTTTTATGCATATATCAGATTCTGCATGCAGATGCTTCCTTTCTTCCAAATCTCTTAAGATGATAATTTGTCTCTGAGAAATTCTTTGAGCTCTATAAAACTCAGAGCCTAGGATAATTATAACAAATTGATGCCATCTTTTGATTTTTGTATTTTTTAGGCTAACCAATTTGTTGGTCTATATTGTTAATTAAGCAGTTGTATAGTCTTGTTGCTACAACAGTACATAGTTACAAGTTTATATATTTCTCTTTTTTGTTTTTACTTTAAATAAAGTTTCATTTTTCTTTATTGTTTGTGAGATTGGTATAATTCCAAATAGTGTAGGGGGAAGGGCTAATCCCTTTAGTCACACGCTTTGACAGTATAATGCCAGAAAATGGCACCATAACAGATATTTCACTATTATCTTTTTATTTGCAAGAATGTTGCAGGACTTCTCTCTTATACTTACTAGGGTGAGGCACTATATAAGCCCCCCTGGAAGATAAATACCAGTTTCCCCAAAAATAAGACCTATCATAAAAGTAAACCCTAGCATGTTTTAACTAGTGTGCCTAATATAAGCCCTACCTTCAAAATAAGCCCTACTTAAGAGCCTGCACAGCCAGCTGGTGCCCCATTCTGTCTGGTTGCTCGCAGTGCTGCAGCTATGAGGCAAGGCGGGGTGATGGTGGAGTTGCCCCTCATGCCCCCCCCCCACCAGCTTATCTCAGTGCCCCTGCAGTCAGGCCATCCAAGCTCTGACACTTGCTTCATAGGGGCAGCATTAGCAGCCATGTGCAACATGAACTCATATGGCCACTAGCCCACTTCTTCTGCTCGCTCGCAGCTGCAATGGAGCAGAAGGCTGAGCAGTGTGCTGGTGCCACAGCTGTGAGGCAGATATCAATATGTGGATGGCCTGACTATGGGCGCCCTGAGATAAGCCAATATGGGGCATGTGGGGCAGCTCCAACCCCTGCCTTCCCTCATGGCCACAGCACTGGCTCTGTTGCAGCCACGAGCAAGCAGAAGAAATGGGCTGGTGACCTTATGGGGTCCTGCTGATGGGGATGTTGGAGCTGCCGCAGCAAGGTGAGGCAGGTTTTGGAGCATGGATAGCCTGGCTGCGAGGGCCTGAAGTAAGCTGCTGTGGGGCACATGGGGCAGCGGCACTGACAGCCTCTTGCCCTGCCACGTGCAAGTAGAAGTGGGCCTCCCAAACATGGGGGGGGGAAAATAAGACACTCCCTGAAAATAAGCCCTAGTGTTTATTTTGGGACCCAGAAAAAATAAGACCCAGTCTTATTTTCAGGGAAACCCTTTGTAATATTCGTGGGAGTATCAAATCACTATCCTGGGGTAGTAGGTCATGCCAAGGTATGAAGCTTCAGAAAGTTTCTGGGAGTGGAGCTTATTGCTCAGATTTTCTTGGTTCAGGTTCTGTTTAAATGATAAATACAATATTGCGTTTAATTTATGGAGCCAATAATTAGAATAAGAACATGAAATAAAATAATCCACAAAAATTTAAAAGAATAACATAATTTTTAAGAATTACTTAAAGCATATGAGATATATATCTATTATCAGGATTTCATAACATTTGCAATTATACCCTCCTTTCTTTTTATCAGTGATCAACTCAGATTGGTCCTACAAAATAAAAGCTTCTGAAGGAAAAGTTAGCCATAAGGTAGGTTTTTTTTCTGAAATGAACTTTAAAGATATTTTTTTAAATGATAAATAATTTTTCCTGCAAATGAAAATTCATTTTCTAAGCAAAAATTCTCACACACTCTGGAGTTTGCCTTTTTGTCATGAAGTCATCTTATTCCCCATTAATGTGAATAGGTGAGCTCCTTAGCAAAATACGGTAGATGTGTTTTGTGTTACCGCTGTGATCAATATTACAGCAACTCCAATCCTATTAATGAGAAACAGTGGTGGGAAAAGCATTGTCCTTTTTGTTAAAGATGGGTCTAATTTATAGAACTATTTGCTTGTGGAATTGCAAGTAAGAGAGACCTTTGCTAAACTGAAGCAGCTAAATCTTATTGTATAATGTAAATCCCTGTGCTTTACTGAGCTGGAAACTTCTATTTTGTTTCTGTGAGAATTTGCTCCTTCTCACTTTTTAATAGTAGCAATTAGACAGAGTAATTGCAAATTATTTTCTAAAATAATTTACATTTTTTAAGATTTGATTATTAACCTGTTTATACATCCCACTGCTCTCTACTCCTCCCTTATCACCCGTCCCCCCAATTGTTAACTTGCCATTTTTGGTCCAACTCTTTGTTCTCTTTCTTTTCTTTACCAGGTTGATGTTGCTGGTAACTTGGTAACAGTTAGAACTCCTTAGAACCTTTGGTTTTTTTCAAAGTATTATCAATGCCTGTCATTCTTAGCTGTGCACAGATTAAACATTCTATTGTCTCATGAGAAATGACCAACTTATTTGTCTTTATGCATATTCTCTAGGACCAAGAGCATGAAGTGCAATCAGTTTTCACTATATTGAAAGTCTAAATCAGTGGTCCCCAACCCCCGGTCCGCGGACCGGTGCCGGGCCGTGGAGTACCTGGCACCGGGCCGCGCAGCGGCCGGGGGCCATGATCAGTCATCTCCGAGTTGCCCAGGGAGGGGCGGCGCGCCCGGGACGGAGACGGCGCTTCCCCGCCCGGCCTTGGCTTGTGAGAAGGAACGGCGGGAGAGGTAGAGAGAGAGAGAGAGAGAGAACGTCGGGCAGCCGAGGGCGGGGGGGTCTTTTGAGGGGAGATGGGGGGTGCGCGATTTTGGCGCGCGTGCGCCCTCCGCGGGCGTGGGTGGTGGACTGAGAGGAGTCTAACGGTAGTGCAGGAAAGGGGAGGGTATGAGCGCCGCCTGAGGTGGTGAGGGGCAGTCGCCAGATTCAAGCCGCCGCTGCCGCTATTGCAGCGCATGGTGGAAAAGCGGCGGTCTTGCCCACCCCTTCCCTGCCTCCCGCCCGCTCCAGTTGCCGCAGCCAGGGGTGGGGGCTCGGTGCCTGAAGTCTCTTGCCTCTCTTCCAAAATTTCGCCAATGGGCATCGGTGAAGCGCGCTCTTTCTCTTCCTCACAAAACACATTTCCTTTCCCCCCACGCGTAGTTATTGGCGATATGGACTCTTGGAGGCTGCGCTCCCGGGTCGCGTTTCCTTTTTGCAGCCCACGAGAATGCCTGGTTCTGAGCCTCAAAAAACGAGAGTTCTCTTAAGGCTGCAAAAAAGGAATATACTTTCGTCCTTGAAGTGCTTTTCCTGTTATTTGGACATTATATATATATACGTACGTACATACATACGGTATGTATATATGCATGTATGTATGTGTGTGTGTGTGTGTGTATATATATATATATATATATATATATATATATATATATATATATATATATATATATATATGTCTGTAGTCCATAATATAGTGATGATTTAAAAAAAAATTAGTTGAGCACATGGAATCTTTTTTCTTTTAGTATATTTTGGAGGTGGGGGCCCACTTTGTTATTTAAGATAGTATCTCCTTTTATATATGGTAGTGAAGATACCTAATACTCCCACCCCCTATTTTCCCCACGACAACCTTGTGAGGTGGGGGGGGCTTAGATAGAGTGAATGGGCTAAAGTTACCCAGCCAGATCAGTATCAAACATTTCCCTGACCTCATACAATCTGATATATAAACAATCAATGTGTCGTCGCGAACAACGCCCCCCCACCCCTGCGCGCGCTCAGCGGGCCACGGTAAAATTATCAAAGGCTGACTGGTCCGCGGCGATAAAAAGGTTGGGGACCACTGGTCTAAATGGTATAGATTGAATGGGAAAATGTATTGTTTATTTGTTCAATTTCTATGGCCACCAATCTCAGTCAATGACTCCCTGGTAGAATTGCTTTATTTTTAAACGTAGTTCTGAAGCACTATGTTAGTTAAGGGGTGAACCAGAATACGCTTTCTTTTGTGCTACTTGAGAACTATAGAACAAGTTACCTATGTGTCAAACTCTTTAGAGTCAAATACACTTCAAAACAAAGTTTCAGCAGCATAGAATCATAACTGAATGCCCATTCATTTTGTACTGTATGTGCATTCATATACAGAGTGGGAAATTTATTAGAACATTGTACTTGCTATTTTGCAGATTTTGACTACATCCTCACTCCTGAAGATGCCCCGGGCTTTTCTAACCTCATTTATTAAAAGAGAAAAGGGATTTTCTTTATTTCTAGGCTCCTTCTTATCTTTAAATTTGCGAGGGCAAAGCTTTCTTCATTTTCCTGGTAATGATCCTTTGATGAACTGGTAATCTAGATATCTATTTTCCAGATAACAGAAAAACCTGGAGGTGTTCTGAATTTTTTCAAGCCATCTCCTCTTTTTGAGGTGCCAAGAAGGCCATAATAACATGGTTGCCAATGACGGTACAACTCCAAAGTGAATTTGACCTGTAGTATTTGATTATCTTTATCACATGGATAATTTGGGATGCTACAAAAGAACATCAGTAGTAGCATTTTTACAGTCTGGAATGGATACATTAAAAACAACAGTTCAAAAGGTAGCACTGAACTATGGAGCAAAATCGTTTTTTAAAATCAAATGTTAACGTTATGCAAAGTGAGTTGACATTTTTTCAGGTTTTCTGTGAATTTTTTTCTTATTGAGTTAACTGATTTTTTTTAATCTTTACTTCTGATTTTTAAACATTATGCACCAGAGAGTAGAGAGTACTAAACATTCTGCCTGAGAATTCTGGGGAATCAGAATCTGTAATTTGCCTTTGAGGCAAAGTAAAATGTTCCCCACATAAACTGAAAGTTGTATAAATAAATGGAAAAATGAATGAAACAAAGTTCCTCACCTAGGTAATGGTGTTGGTCCATTTTTAATTAAGTATCAATTATAACTAAAGGGTTATTTCGGAGGGCGTGCGTCAGAGGAGAGAGGAGTGGGGGAGAAGGAGGAGGCTCGCTCTTTGCTGCAGACCTGGGTGGCTCCCGCGATGCAAAGTGCCCTGCTGCCCCCCCGCTGCCCCGGCCTGCTTCTCCAGGCTCCGCCGCTGGAAGTCCCGGATCGCCTCTGGGGGAAGGCTGGGTGAGAAGCGGAGCGAAGCTTCTCCGCGGCCTCCCGACACTGTGTAGAGGCTCTCGCAGGAGCGCATGCCAGCGGCCGGCGGCCCGGAGTGGCCCCGGCTGCGAGACAAGGCAGCGCTTAAAGCAGCCGCTGCCTTGTGGTGACCAGATCTCCAGATCTGGTCAATGAAGCAGATGTTCCAAAGTACTCCCACAACTTTCCAATGCTTTGAAATCCCACCAAATGATTTATACAAGCCTATTTCATACTTTCTTCTATATGGCGATCAGGGTGGTTTTGCATATGGTTCACAGGTGGTCTATTTTTGAAGTACTTAGAGGGCCAAGAACTGCCTTTCCTAGATTGCAGCTTTAGCTTCCTTGAATGTTAACACACCTTCAGGCCATTCAAATATAGACTAGCTCTGATCCTGGAACCATATCACATGCTTTATATATTAATATCATATTCGATGTAATCATTATTGCTAAAAAAACAGGCAGCAGTTAGAGTAGTTGGTAACAAAACATGGGCAAGAAACAAGAAGTTGATTTACCACCACCACCACCACCCCTATTTTAGCTTATTTCTGTTTTATCTAATATTTTCCTGCAATTCTTCCATAATCCAGACTACTAAAAAGAGTTCTACATAATGATACTTTTAAAATAAGTTTGATGTCCAACAGATTTCCTGCTTATTAATATGAACAGGTTCTGGCCTGTTGCTTAAAAAAATAAATTCATAAATATACCCAATAAAAAAGAATAGTATTGGAGTACTGAAAAACTCACCCAAAGGGGAAAATCCAAAGAAAAAAATATTGGACTTCCTGCTAAGAAGTAACAATTTATATATAGTATGCACAATTCTTTTAGTTAAATTATTGCTGAACAATTTATAATAGTTCCATCAAATTATTATTCTAAGATATTTGCTACTACTATCCTACTTCCTAAATGTTCACTATTCTCTCCCCTCCCCCCCCCAAGATTTAAGGGCACGTGAAACAGTTTTGATGAAAGTTGCATGATATAAAACTTCTGTCCTTTGAAATAATGTTTGGTTTTAATTCTCCAATGAATCAAAAGGAATGTTTCACGCTTCCTTGTTCCACAGCATTTGTTTTAGCTTTCCATAGCTCTCTCCAAAACCAACCAAGAAAGATAAAACCACAGAAATCTAATACTGTTGTGCACAGCTTTGCACTACATTATCTGTATAGTAAGTCAAAAATAGTTTAAGATTATAATTAGCCCACCTGTTTCCCCCATTAACATGCAAATACATTTTTCTTGTTCAGAGACTACATGAGAGATTTCCCAGTCCTTGCAAAATATCACACATTCACATAAAGGGAGCAGCAACTCCTCTGTGAAGTGGGGGGGAGTTCGGCTTCTCTGCCATTTAAAGGCTGCAGCAGGGAGAATCCCAACTTTTTTCCTCTCCCTCCATTCACAGAGGAGCTGCTGCTCCCTTTATGCTCCCCCTGGCCTCCTCCCTCCCGGGGAACCCACCTGAAAGGGACAGGCAGGCTGTCACAGCTTCACTGAGAAGACATTTCTGAGAAGAGAAACTTCTCCGGTCCGGCTGCACCCGAGCTGGTGGAGCGCCCGTGTGATCAGAGCAACCACGTGGCTCACCTCCACTGGCTGTCTCCCTGGCGACGGGTGGGCAGTTGCGGGCGCTCCACCAGTTCGGGTGCAGCTGACTGGAGAAGTTTGCATGGCACTGGCAGGCAGGTTCTAGGACGCCTGCCTGCCAGTAAGGGACCTCCACGCACAGCGCTTTTCTCAGCATGGGGAGATGGACGGCGCAAACTACTGTGTGTCTCCCCATGCTCAGAAAAGCGATTCCTTTTAAGTCCTTTGCTGGCCGGCAGGTTCTAGGACACCTGCCCACCAGTAACAGACCTCCACGCACAGCGCTTTTCTCAGCACGGGGAGACGGACGGCGCAAACTACTGTGTGTCTCCCCGTGCTCAGAAAAGCGATTCCTTTTAAGTCCTTTGCTGGCCGGCAGGTTCTAGGACACCTGCCCACCAGTAACAGACCTCCACGCACAGCGCTTTTATCAGCACGGGGAGACGGACGGCGCAAACTACTGTGTGTCTCCCCGTGCTCAGAAAAGCGATTCCTTTTAAGTCCTTTGCTGGCCGGCAGGTTCTAGGACACCTGCCCGCCAGTAACAGACCTCCACGCACAGCGCTTTTATCAGCACAGGGAGACAGACATGGCAGGCATTCTGGAACTTACTTCCGGGTCCACCAGTGAAACCTCCTCTCACCGGATCGGTAAATTTCACCATCCAGTTCTCCCGATCCGGTCCGAACCGGCAGAAACCCACCACTGATATAAGTGCAAATCCCAGTAGGAAGGGGATTTTTCTTCTATTTTCTGGAGTAAAGGGGAGAATGGTAAAATGTTTTTTGAAGTTCAAAGTTTAACTTTTGAACTTACATAATAAATTGGGTGTAAGTTCTGTGAACCCTACTCTTACCCCTCTCCTGTCACTTTAGTTTAAAGGACACAGCAAAACACTCAATATTTGCATACAGCAATTTTTCAAGATCAGATTTTAATACTAGGTGTGATTTTGCTCTTTTAATCATGATCATGAAACAGTTTGGACCTTATTCCTTTTCAAAGACCATGATCTGCAGTTTAGGGTATAAATTTATCCAGTTTTATTATTAGAGATCCATGTGGCTTCTCATAGCACCATGAGGGATTGCTTCTTTGTCTAAATAGACTTAGCCTTGCCATAGTAGTTGATCATATCTTGAAACCTACAGGGTAGACTACACTAAAGTTATTATATATGAATGACCAACTTGGAAGAGTCATTTGGATGAGTAAATGGAACTGGACACAGATAGTTCTCAACCTGTGACCATAATGGAGACTGCCCATTATGGTTGTAATTAATGACAAGTACTAAGTGGCTTGCTTAATCACACACATACAAACACAAACACACAAACACACACACTCAAACACTCTCTCTCTCCCTCTCTCTCCCCCCATCTCTCTCATGCCACCATTAGATAAATATTTGGCAAGCATGGAATACTTCTAGGTGGGGGAGGGTTGGCAGACCAGTGGTGGGTTACGGTATGCCCAGGTATGGGTGTACCGGTGCCTGCCGGGAGCACTGGGTACTGTTCCGATACAGTGCTCCGGAGGGCCCGCCTGCCGTCCTTACCTGTATTTGAGCTCTTCGGGGCTTCTGCATTTGCGCACGGAGTGTACAGAGCCTGCACAACTCTCCGCTGAGCAGCTGGAGTGTCATGGAGGCGTTGCGGAGCGTTGCAGACGGTAATGAGTAAACGTGCTAAGCGCGCTCATGTGGTGGACACCAGGCCCCGTTGCACTGTACCGGTTGCAACGGGATCTGGAACCCACTGGAAAGAATCCAGGTAGATTAGGGCCTAGTACCATATTCCAATGCCAGAGGCTTCCAAACAAACCACCATGCTTGGACTGATGAAGCCATGCTTGTGGACTGGCCTCTACCCCAATCAGTTGGCCTTTGGGAGTCTGTAAACTTCTTCTGGCTCTTGCTAGCTCTGGGGATGTCTGTTGCCTGCATGCAAAACCTTCCCAAAACCTTTCCTTTATTTAATCCCCTCCCTGCCCCAGAAACCCATATTTCTCCAATAAACAAAACAAAAAGAGGTGAGAGACAGACTTATTGACCTTCCCCATTGAATTAGGTGCCAAAACCAAACTCTCCACCTCTGCCCTCCATCACTTTTAATCACTTAATTTGCTAAATTTATTGCATGCCTAGAAAGATGATGACAAAATATGTACGTTACTCACCTTGATGAGTCACTGCCAGGCTGAAGACAGAGAGAAGGAAGGAAGGAAGCAAAGAAAATGTTTCTGCAGCTTTGAGGAGCTAAAGTAAAAGTTCAGCTCTAAAGAGGCTAAAGCACAAATGTGCACCAGTACACGGTACAGACACAGCAGAAACTGGGCCCTAAAGGCAGACAGGCAGCAAAAAAGCAAAACAATTATTAAATTAGCTAGCAAGAGTCAGGAGAGGTTTGTAGTCTCCCATGGGCCAAAAAACTCCAAAAGGAGCCACCATTTCTGCAAGGAATTGAAAATGGTAGCTGTTATCAGGAGGCAGGAGGAGCAGGCCCAAGTGCTGTGAGGTCCTTTTGGGTGGAATGGAGGGAGAGAGAAGTGCAGTGTCTCTGTGATGGGTTACAAGGGAGAATGACCAAAGGGGACTGCAGTCACTGTATGTTTAAAACAGGCTTGTATGTAGCTTTCGGGAGGTCTGTCATAACTTTGAACAGTTGTTAAGTGATGGGTTGTATCTTGAGGATTATCTATATTAAGGATATATTTTTCAGTGCCTAAATAGCTACACTGATTCCTGCCCATTTTATAATGTAATTATGAAGGCTGGGACTATCCTTCAGAGCCTTTAGCCTGCTTGTATTGTCATTGAAGCTCTCATGAATGCTGAAGCCCATCAACCAGTGTCAGTTTGGTCTAGTGGTTAAGGCACCAGGCTAGAAAGTGAGAGACTGTGAATTCAAGTCCCACTTTAGCCATGATAGACAGCTGGATGACTTTGGGCCAGTCACTCTCTCCTAGCCCAACCCTGAATACAAATAGTCCTCGACATACAACAGATTGTTTAGTGACTGTTCAGTTACAATGGCACTAGAAAAATGTGACTTATGACCATTTTTCACATTGTCAAGATCACACGATCAGAATTCAGATGCTTAGCAACTAACTTATGTTTATGACAGTTGCAGTGTCCCAGGTCACATGATCACCTTTTGAGGCCTTCTGACAAGGAAAGTCAATGGGAAAAGCTCATTCACTTAACAACCAGGTTACTAACTTATCATCTGCAGTGATTCACTTAACAATTATGGCAAGAAAAATTGTAAAATGGGGCAAAACTCACTTAATAAATGTCTCACTTAACAACATATATTTTGGGGTCAATTGTGGTTGTAAGTCGAGGACTACCTGTAGGTTGGCTGCCTTGAGTTATTTGTAAAAATAATAAAGGCAGGATATAAATAAACCAACAAATCAAGGCACAGAGAACGTTGACAGAAAGGAACGTCTTGTAGTAGTCCTCAGTCTGTGAATACTTTTTAGGAAAGACAACAGATGCTGCTACCTTCTGAAAACGGTCTGGGCCTCACAGACAAGAGTGTTTATTTATCATAATTGAAATGTCGGGCTTATCTTCTAGAACATAAATCCACCTGTACACATGAAGGCTTTCTTCGAAGGACAAGCAGGAGAAGCAGAGACAGAAAGCCAGCAATAGACCAGTTCTAGATTTCAGGACACAGTCCAGTGATGAGGGAACATCATGAGAGGAATTGTTACTGGGCTCTCACTGCAGCATTGAAGAGGTTCTTGCTTGGCCAGATCATTTTAGAAATAGCAACAGCCAATAGCTTCTCTTAAGCACAGTTGATCCTAGCTGTGTCTGGACTTCTTACAGATGAACTCTGCTAGTTCTCAGTGTTTCCAAATGCTCCTTTCTATCATTTTGCCTTCTATGGTTGTCTGACAAGTGTTTCTGATCTGGATAAAAGGGGCTCTTGATTAAAATCAATTTGTCAGGTCTTTGATAGATTTGCTTCCGTCGTTTGCTGGGCCATGACAGCAGGGGGTCATCTTCCTGTTGTTCTTCATTTAAGGATGGTACCTGAGAAGAGATCATCCCGGAACTATTTTTTAAAAATCTCCCACTCCACATAATCAAAGTAAAAAGAAAACCTGAAAAATTGGTTTTACCACTGCTGCTTTGATTACCGTTCAAATAAAATATGGTGAAAATGGGCTTATTTGTGATTTATGGAAGACTTGCTTTTAAAAGTGTGTGGGAAGGGAGAATGTTGCATGGTTAAAAATAACCCTTTGCCACCAAAGATCGGGTTTCTAATAAAAGATCCTTCAGATTTTTCAGATCCAGGTAACTTGCTAGGCTGCTCCAAACGGGAATTGGCAACCGCATCTTTTTATTTTTATTTTATTTTTTATTTAGCACGAAAAACAGAAAAAGCACCTTTGGTTGTCACCCGGTTCTCTTTTAGCTTCTATAGACTGAAGTGGCGGCCGGCGGGCAAGAATGAGACGGAGGGGCGGGGCCCTGGGCCAAAGGGTGGGGCGTCGCGAGAAGCTGCAAGTAGCCTCTTTTGGCGAGCCGGCTGGCGGAGGTGAAAGCAGAGCCGTCAGAGCACCAGGCGTCAAGGCGATTTCTCCGCTGCTTCGGCTCCGGTTTCGCTTCCAGCCGTTTCTCGTCTCCGAAAGTAACTCGGTAACTCCCGGGCGGGCAGCGCACCATGAGCACCGCTTGCAGCAGCTACGTGAACACCGACAAAGTGCTGGTGGGCTCCTTCAGCTGTCCGCGGGAAGACGGCGAGGCTGACGCGATCTATTGCTGCGGCTTCCAGGATATCAAGTATTGTTGCGACGACCCTAACAGCTTTTTCCCTTACGAGCACAATTACATGTGGTGGCTCAGGTGAGAATAGGGAGAGGGTTTTCTGGCTTGTCCTAACCCAGAAGATATATCAGTTGGGACAAGAGGGGGTGGGGATAGTGAGGGGTTGCTGCTGCTTTAAGACCAGGATCTGAACCATCGGAGAATAAAGGTGATATTGTTATGCACTCTGCACATGCTCAGGAGGGAAAGATTACCTTGCTGTCTCTAGAGTGGACACCAGAAGATGCGCTCTACCACCAATGCAAACGTGGGAGTTGCAAATCTCAGTTGCAGAAGGAACAGAGGGTGACAGGTCTAATGTTATGGTGTAAAGCAACAATTATAGGGGATGTGACCATTGCAATATGGAACCTGGTAATCCAGTTTTCCCTATTCCTGAGCTCAACTTGGCTTGCTTTTCTAGACGGGTTGGATTCCCATAATCCCCACTCAGTAATGAGAATTCTAATTGCAGATGATAACAGTCATAATATAATACATTGTGGTGTCTGGAGAGGGATTAGGCTTTCTGATATGATTGCCATGGTTGGAAGTTACTTGAAATAGGTAATTTTTCCTTTTACAGTCTCAGGATACAAACAGTTCTCAGAAAGGGTATGGTGAAGTGAGAGGCATTTGCAATAGCAAAACATAATGAAACTTAGGAGATACGAATAATTATCCATTTTCCTCTAGAGTTTGAATGTAAGCTTTAAAAAACCTGAATGTTAGTAAGATAGCTAAGGAAATCAGTAATAATCACAGACCATAGAAGAGGTAGTTCTCATGTGAAACCATTCCATTTGGAGCATTGGTTAGACCAATATTGTAGTGGAGTGCTTGGTGCTCTCAGCTTAGTTATTTGCTTGCAGACATTTCATTATCTGACTAGGTAATATCATCAATGCTAACATTGATAATGTTACCTGGTATGGTAATGAAATGTTTATAATCAGACGACCAAGCTTAGAGAGCACACAGGATTCCAATAGTTCATCCCTGAGCTATATATACTCTCTTCTGTTAAAAATACTATACTTTGTGGTTCTGTGCTTGAACTGAACAGCTAAAGGTGATTCATAATTACTCTAGGCAATGCCATGAATAATTATTTAGAAGACTGTGCTAATTATAGTAAATGGAAAACTGCCTACTTTCAGGACTTGTTCCAGTATTCTAGAAACAAGAGACCTGATTTAGCTCAATCTGAAAATAATTCTGGTGTCATTTAGGAAGTGACCAGAATGAGATTCAGCAATAGCAATAGCAGTAGACTTATATACCGCTTCATAGGCCTTTCAGGCCTCTCTAAGCGGTTTACAGAGAGTCAGCATATTGCCCCCAACAATCTGGGTCCTCATTTTACCCACCTCGGAAGGATGGAAGGCTGAGTCAACCCTGAGCCGGTGAGATTTGAACCGCTGACCTGCTGATCTAGCAGTAGCCTGCAGTGCTGCATTTAACCACTGCGCCACCTTGGCTCTTCAGTTCAGAACAACTGAAGCACCCTGTTTCCTATCATAGAACACGAGAAATACAAATTTGCCTTTTTGTTTTTCCAATCAAGATGGATAGTATTTTCCAGTTAGTATTTAATAGTTATGAAGATATACAATGCAGCAAATTTCTTCGGACACTCTTGTAGGGGTTTGCCAGATATATTTCATCAAAAAATATTAAAAAGTCAACCAACTCATGGATTTTCTCTATAAATTAAATTTGCTTAGTTTTTGTAAGTTCAGCCAGTTCATAAGCAATATCAATAGCACTTTGACTTAGGGTATATACCATTTTATAGTGCTTTACAGCCCTCTCTAAGTGATGTACAGTGTCAGCATATTGCCCCCAACAATTTCGGTCCTCATATTACTCACCTTGGAAGGATGGAAGACTGAGTCAACCTTGAAACTGGTAAGATTTCAACTGCCAAATCGCAGGGAGCCAGCAGTCATCAGAAATAGCCTACAGTACTGCATTCTAACCACTGTGCCACTGTGGTTCATATTGATATGAGTACAAGGTGATGCTATCAAACATACTGTCAGTGTGGGAGTTTGCTGGCAGCTATGCATATTGTTTGTGACTGGCTTGGACTAACCAACACAGTCATCCAGCAACCTTGCAAATGGTTTGATTAAAGTCAAGAAGTGCAGCACAGCAAATCAGCAAGCCAACATGATTGATCAGAAGTTTCATTTTAATGTTTCAGTTACACTATAAAAGAATCAGACACTCCGTTCTGCCCTAGACTGTTATCTGGGAAAATGTGATCATTTCACTACTTTTCATTGGACAATTTTCTGATGGTGAACTACTAACTTAGAGGCCTGTATGAGTATGTATGTATATTAAAATGATAGAATCAAAGGCAAAAATGGGGGAAAATAAATAGTCCAATTCTTTGCTGTAACTCAGTTGCCTACAATTTCTACAGATCAGTTTATTAAATGTTATTGGTTTTATCTAAACCAGATAAAAACTGCTTTTCTTTTTATTGTTTTTTCAAAACAATTCTTCCAAATGACTAAAGAAAAAAGAAAAAAAGCCTGTGTAGGAAACACACTTGTATTTTATAACTCATAATTCTAATCGAATATATTTAATTTTACATTGGAGATACTGTACATTTGGTAAAAAGAATTAATACTCTATGCAATGTGTAATTAGAGAGAGCCATAACTCTTTCATCCCCCAAAAGTTCATAATACACTATATTTTTGCTGAGTTTAAATGATGAATATCAATTTTTCCAAGAAGCCTTTCTTTCTAACATCAGACCATTTCCTTACTCTCACTGGTTTGCCCAAATATTGTTGAAAGATTTATCTTTATTGAGCAATAATGTTATTGTTAAATGGTTTTGAATAGCAGTAGCCTCTCTTTTCCTTCATATAAGCACCTTTTATTAAGTCTTAAGTAAACTTTCAACCCAGTTCTCCCTATAAAGCATTCTGTGTTTATACAGAAGCCTAACTACGTCAACAGAAGTCTCTGCTTTCTCCATTTTGTCTTCTTTTTCCACTGTTCTCACTTTACTTTTTTTAAAATCTTGATTGCCTTTTTCGTACACATTAACTCCTCAACAATATCAACTCTTTTCTACAGTCATGTTCTCTGCTGTTCACAGATGGAAATGTTCAGCTTTGTTTTTGAAATTTTGGACCATTTTACTAGAAAAATTCTAGGAAATAGAAAAACTGGTTGCTTCCACCTGAAAAATGTGCATCATTCTGAATCAGATCCATGCACTTGTAATTTCACTCATGGCCTTTATATTTGTTCCTGATCACTCTTTTGGAAAAGTGCTATCCAGCCATATCGAAATATTGGGAGATCAATTGATAGTCAAAATCACTTGAATTCATTTGAGCAAAATACTTTTGCAAAACTTCCATGAATTTTGACAGATGCCTCGGGGATTAAGGGAGCTTTGTATCTTCCTCTTAGACATTCAGGTGAAGCAAGGAGAAGTGAAATGGGCAAGTTTCTTTAAAAGAATATTAATTAGTAATAAGAGTGATTAAATGGATGCTTTCCTGCTAGCAGGTAACAAAACTGGATGCAGAATATTGCACTGAGTTCTGATTGCCACAATGTAAAAAAAGATGTTGAGACTCTAGAAATAATGCAGAGAAGAGCAACAAAGATGATTAGGGAACTGGAGGCTAAAACATAAACACTGTTGCTGGAATTGGGTATGTCTAGTTTAATGAAAAGAAGGGGTGACATGATAGCAGTGTCCCAATATCTCAGGGGTTGCCACAAAAAGGAATCAAGCTATTCTCCAAAGCACCTGAGGGCAGAAAAAGACGCAATGGATGAAAATCAATCAAGGAGAGAAGCAACCTAGAATTGAGGAGAAATTTCCTAAAAGTTAGAAATATTAACCAGTGGAACAACTTGCTCCAGAAGTTGTGAATGCTCCAACACTGGAAGTTTTTAAGAAGAGATTAGACAACGATTTGTCTGAAACTGTATACTGTAAGGCTTCCAGCCTGATCAAAGGGTTGGACTATAAGACCTCCAAGATATCTTCCAACTCTGTCATTCTGTTATTTAGGGGAGGAAAGGAAAACAAATATGGAAGAATCCATCTATCCCTGTCTTAATAAGCCTTTTTCACAGTAAATAAGGACAGCATCATTTTATAGTATCATATCACCAGCAGATATAATGGCACCGATATCATTTTCTAATTGTTTGAGGATTTATGAATAGTCTTTTAAATTAAGCCATGAGGGGAAATCCGGACATATTTCTTCAAGAGTGGGACTGATTTAGAACTTTGAGTGTTATCATATTGACAGATGCTTGAATTGTAATATTTTCTTGAAATTTTCAGCTGGAAACACTGAAGCTGTTTGGAACATGACCTAGAGTTATTGGGAGGAGCTGTGTAGAAATGATTGTAATAAATTAAAACAAGTACACGTACTTGAGGTAAAAATGTTTTGTCTTACTCTAGCTTGGCTTCAGAACTTTAACCACCCTGGCAGCTCCTAAAAAGAAATGCAGATTAAGGGTGCTTGTATCTTCCTCTTAGTCATTCAGGTGAAGCAAGGAAGGTGAAATGGGCAAGTTTTTTTTTTTTTACAAAAATTCCCTTTCCTTCAGCCAATGTTGCTGTTTAGTTTTCTTTTCCTTTTTGTATGGTGTATATGAGGGCTTTTTTTCTGTGTGGCTAGCAAGATGAAGCAGTGGTTTCTGTTCCTTTTTTATTTCTCAACCAGCAGGTGTAAAAATGATTTGGGAATTTAAAAACTGAGAGAGTGTTGCCCTCAAGCACGAATTCTATTGTAAGAGAGGCAACAATGCTAAAGCAACGGATTGGGACAATTTGTTTTTTATGTCGCCCCTCCCAAGATTTTGGTATAATTAAGGAGCCCTTTCTTTTCTCCCTAGGATAAGATTGGAAAGAAATCTGGTTAAACGATACTGTTTATGAGCAGGATAAAATCAGAATGGAACATGACTGAGTTTGAAAATGGGCTGAATCTAGCAGGGGCTATGGAGAAAAACATTCCAGGAAAAAGATCTCAGTGGTTTCCCAGTGAAGCAGTTGAGGCATAAATCAGAATGCTCCTGACTGTTCCATTCCTCTCTCAGCCCCCTCCCAAATTTCCTGGTCATTGACAATAATCCTACTAGATCTACAGAATGAATTAGAATCATTCCATTACATTGGATAGCTGGAAGAAACCCGACAGGTAATTAAAAGCTATTTGTGTACTAATTGCAGGCAAATTTTCAAAGCGTGACTAAAAATATCTATGAATGCAGGTCACTCTGGACCTTTCTTTGCCATTTAATTCAGTGAGGGAATGGAGACCAAGACATCACAGTTAAGTCATCTGGGTCACATTTTGTATGTTTTGAATTTGGCATGCTGAAAATCTCATGAGAAGAAGGAATACTGGAACAACTATCACATTTAATGAGGAAAGGCAGAGTTTATGCAGAATTCTAACCAAGGATTCCATGATTACCTGACTTTAGAATTTCTTTCTTTGGACCCATTGTGTAACAACTTCATGAGCAACCCAACAGTATCCTGTGAGTTTTAGTCCTTGGCATTTTATGATCAGCATGAAAAAAGTGTACAATCTTGCAGGGTCACTGGCAGATGCTTTAGTCTAGTGCTAAAACAAAGTTACCCAAAAGTCAAGGAGAAATTGAGCAAACTGATCTCAGGAAACTGATTCCGCAATAGATCAAAGGTCTCAATTTGGGTTTTCATTCATAATGTGGAGAATTTAAGTGTTTAATTCAACTTGCCTATTATGAACCTTGTAAAGTTATTAATACTATGCTCTTTGGCTCTGTGGTTTTTATTTTGGTGAATGGAAACTACCCAGTGAAACAATATGTAACTTGCTCAGATACAAAGTAGACGTGATGTAATCTTATGTGTCATATGATTTACCTGCCCTGTTAAGAAGTCAAGGATCTATCCTATACAAAAAATAAGCATGATGTAAAAACTATGTTCCCTGCTTTTCATCATTTCTATGGGGTTCTTTGTTCTATGTTTATATGTTTTCCTCCCAAACATGGATTGCTCTTGAGAGCAACAAAATAAAAGTGGATGAGTTGTATTCTTCTTCTCTTGCCTATTTCTTTTGGTATAGTAAGTAAACTGTCATCTTGATTTATATCGAAACAGAATAAATAGGGACTTAAGATATATACAATTCCACGACTTTTATTAGTTTGGCCTATGGATGCAATAGAAATGATGAGATTTTGCATTCATATTTTCATTTGATTATGAATCCATTGATGAATTGATGTAAATTATTCTTAGTGTCACTCCTGCTCAGAATGCTACCAACTACCATCACTGGGATTTATAAGAAAATACATAAAAGATATTCAGTATGTTGTCATACTTGTGGTACTCCAAATCAAAGTTAAAATTCTCCCTAGACTTATTGTACAATGCTGCTTTATATTTTTGATTGATTTATCTTGCTTTATTTTACTATTGATTCTTTGAAAAGTTTAAGGATGTCAGTGCAAAAAAGAACCCTTTGCCTATTTGAGATGTTTCAAGAGTATACAGGCATTTCATCTCTTTATCCAATTATCTGTTTGACAGAAGACAAAGATTCAAGAAGGAAATGTCTTAAATTGATTTTACCTGGATTTAATTCCATGAGTTTCAAAGGAATGTGTCTTGATTTATACATGTTTAGCCAAGAGGAACATCAAATGCAGTAATTCAAGGAAATACAATAAAAGCAGCACCTTAGATGAAGTTTGCTCTACAAGTCTAATCCAGTCAGAGAAGGCTTTTGGTGAATTGTTATAACAACATAATTCAGCTTCTATGAGAACAATCAAGGGAAATCTATATGTCCCCATAGTGCTGAAACATCTGTCTTTCTCCATTAAATACATGCAGCAATGATGCCTTTCAAAGGGTTTGACAATGTCCTTAAATTCATCAGCTCATTGCTCTTTCTTTTCTAGTATTGGAGCACTTATTGGCTTGTCGGTTGCTGCAATGGTCTTGCTGGCTTTTCTCATCACTGTGTGTGTCCTCTGTTACTTGTTTATCAGCAAGAAGCCACGAAACAAATTGGATACAGGCTTAACCTTGAACTTAGAAGCAGCAGGTAAGAGCTCCCTGTTCTGTCTCCCTATTTCTTCAATTAAAATCATTCAGTGGTAATCAGCTTTCCGTTTCATCTGGATTTTAATGGGTTTCAACACCCACATTTTTGTTTATGAAAGCACCCAAAGAAGCTTGCAACATTCCAAACAAAGATGCAGCATGCGAAACAAACATTAAATTTCAGTAAAATTAAAAATCAATCAACAATTAAAAGCCTAGTAAAATAGATTGTCTTTACTACTTTTCTAAATATTGGTAGAGTAGGAACTAAATGCACCTCCAGAGAGAGACCATTTCATAGCCAGGGAGCTTCCCTGAATTAAATACACATCCTCTGAGCCTCCCCAAAGCAGAAGGAATGAGGCAACAAATCCGCTTCTTGTAATTGTAGAATACCTTCTCAGTCTGTCATATTTTAGATATTGCAGGAATTGCAAGTCTCAGAATGGGACTCAGCCAGGATGGGAGTTGCAGTCGCAGTACATCTGGAGGGCATCATATTACAGAAGGTTACTGCAGGCAATCAAATTAAAAGCAAAACCAATCATTTAGAAATTTCCAGAAAGAGAATATGGATCCAATGGTGTGAGATAATTTTCACCCAGTGTCTAAACTTCCCTTTTTAGGGCCCTGGATGAAGCAGATTATCTGGACACTTTTCAGTCTGGGTTCAGCATGGGGGGAACAGCACTGAAATGGTATTGTAGATGTCCTTTGAAGTTCTCAGGGTAGCGGTGACACAACTATTCTGGCCCTCCTGGATCTCTCAACTGCTTTCAGTACTATTGACCTTGGTATTTTTCTTGACTGTTGAGGGTTGGAACTGCTGTTTTCCTGATGCTCTCTTTCACATAAAAGCCCACTTGGAGTTTGTTCCTCACAGTCTGAGAGTCCTTCAGGTGCTTTAAAAAAAACAAACTTCAAGTGGGCTTTCATATGTTTTGCACTGAGGAGAGGCTCTCATCTAGCCATTATAAAGCCCAGATTGATGGAAGACTGCAATGATGGTTGTCCTTCTGGAACACTGTCCCATCTTCACACAGGATCTCTGGAGGGCAGAAAGAGTGACCATCGGGTTCTTGGTCACTTCTCTTACTAAGGCCCTTCTCCCCTGATTGCTCAGTTTAATTGGGCGACCAACTCTTGAAAGAATCCTGGTTGCATTAAATTTCTTCTATTTGAGAATTATGGAGGCCACTATGCTCTTAGGACCCTCCAGTACAGAAAAATAATTATTGTAGCCTTCCCCAGATCTGTGTCTTGCAATAATCCTGTCTCTGAGCTCTGCAGGCAGTTTCTTTGACCTCATAGCTTTTGCTTTGTTGCAACTAAAGATTGTTTAAATTATTGAATTATAGAAAAATCCCAGAGATTTGTATTTCACAATTTTCTACATTGTGATAAATTATATTTTATGATAGATGCCAGAAATTACTTACAAAAATAGATTTTTGATTTTGTTGCCAATGGTAGGTATCTTAAACTAGGCTGCAAGGAATTAAATAATTGTTTTTTAGACTCTATCAAGCAAGAGGATAAACATTTTATACTATACAAAGAAGATAAAATTTCCTAACACCAAATTAGATCCAGAAGAGAACAGAGAGAATCAGCTTTTAAATGCAGTATATATTTTATGGATCTTAAGGGCAGTGATTCTTGGTTTTAATTAGCACATACCTCAGTTTTTTTTTGGCAGGAAGCATAAGAACAAACTATCTTTCTTATTCTCTTTTATTAAGAACTCTTAATATTAAAAGTTGCTAAGCAGAAAACCACCCTATAATCTTCTCAATCCTGTTATCCTCTTATTATTATTACATCTACGTAGCTTAGGTAAAAGTCTTTGTTATCTGAATTTGGGAATATTTAAAAAATCTGTAATCTGCTGTTAATTATTTTTTTCTCAGATTGGAGAATTATGTTTTATAATAGGAACAACGTAAGAGTTAACTAAGAACTAAAAAATGTATCATCCACCTTGATTTATTAACTTCTGTATATATGTTTGTTTTATTTATAAGATTAATTATTTGAGAACTGTTTTCAGGGCTTTATTGCTATAGTTTATCCTGCATTTGCCATTATATATGATGTTGACCTTATTTATGTAGTAAAAAGTTGTAAATTATACTTGAAAATTTTTGCACAATTTTCTTATAAACAAACTTTTCTGTTCCTAGCTTAAAGCTACAATCATATATATATTTACCTAAGTCTCATAGAAAAAGAAATTATTTCTGAATAGAGATTATGGGAATTCTCTTCTGTGATGACATTTCTCTGGATCCTAATCAGTAATTGTCACTCTGAAAGAAATGCATTGATTAATTTTGTTACTATTATATATAATTCTGTGTAATTTATGAACTATATATAGTAAACTATTTATTTTCCAGTTTATGGATTGTATCATTTGTTGCAGAATTATTGACTCATAGATTTGGAAGGAGTCAATTAGATGACCCTGCTGTATAGGAATCCAAATCCAAATAACATTCCTGACAAATGGATGGCTAGCTTTTTTTAGATTGTGAAGAGAAATCCATCACTTTTCAGGATAACTCTTGGATAGCTCTTATTTTTAAGAAATCTTTCCTAAACATCCAATCGCAATCTGTCTTTCAATAACATGAATTTGTTGTTTTGTGTTGTGCACTCTGGAGCAATGATGAACAGATCTGTCTGTGTGACTTTTTAAACTATGGTAGTCAAGCTGGAAATACTACTGGGGAAAAGAAAGCTCAAGAGGAATTATTGCTTCCCATAATTAGGAAACTGTATTTCTATTGATGTATCCTGAAAATGCATTTTCTTTTTTTGCAACCACATTATACTACTGACTCATTTATAGTTTGCAATTGAACTACAATTCTAAGAACATTTTAAAGTACTACTGCCAAACCTGATACCTTTCATCATGTACTTGTGCAAATGATTTTTGTTTCTTATATGAAGTACCTTGCATTTGTCTCTGATAAATTTTATTCCCACTTCTCAATGACAAATTGAAACAAAGAGGCTTGTAGCTCTAGTATCAACAATATTTTCAATTTTATTTTTGTTTTTTGGTGTTATCCAAATATTTTTGTGATGTATAAATCTAATAAGCTTTTCCTCTACCATGTCATCCAAATAAATCTTCCCAAGTGACTTAAGACAATCTGAGACTTGATAACTTATTCGAGTTTGATGAAGAACCATTAATTTTCAAGTCAGTTATGTTTTAATTGTCATGAAATCCAACCAATGCTTAGTAATCAGAACATCATCGAATATCTTGCAAAATACTTGGTTGAAATCAAAGTATATCTACAGCATGGACATATTCTACAGTACTAGAAAAGTTATCCAATTAATTAATGAGGTAAATTTGATGTAGCACAATTTATTATTCACAACTTTATGCTGATGTTTTTGTCACATTATTTTCCAAGTATATACAGTTCAATCTCTTTACAATCTTTAGAATCTTCTCACTTACTGATGTCAGATTAATTAGACTCTACTTCATTGGAATCTTTTTTCCCTCCCTTTTGAAGATTTGGAAATCTTCCTCTCTGCCTCTCCAGTTACTCTCCAGATTTTTTCAAAGATAATATACACATTGCATTGCACTTGCGCTAATGTGTTGAAAATTAGATCAAATTTCTTTAGAGTGAGCTATTTGAAAAACAGGATCAGGATACAATTTATAGAAAGAAAATAATTATTAATATCAGAAGAGTTGTCATACTAAAAATATTAATCCTGACTCAGGACTATTAAGAAAGAAAATACTTCAGTCAAGAATTCAGGGATGTCAAACTGGCAGCCCGTGGGCCAGATGCGTCACACACAGGCTACACCTACCACAGGTCCGTAAAGGGGGAAAAACATTGCAAAATGTCACGTGATGGCAACGTGACACCATGAGTTTGACACGTGTATTCATTAAGAAAGAAATCATGCTTACTCATATCAAATTCAAATAATATTAGAAAATCACTGAGAAATATTTTCATTTTTTCTGTGCATGTGTGATGCAGAATGTGTTGTTATTGCCTGTTTACCAGAGCCAGTGCACAATTACTATCAATTTCTGGGATTTTAAAATATCAGGCTTTAGGTTCTGTTTCTGGATAACTAATAACTGATACAACTGGGGTATTTTGAATGAATTATCATTTCTCAGCATCTTGTGTGTCAGGAATTAGTGATCAGATCTGGAATGCAAATGAGTTCATGCAGTCTCTCTGGAGCAGTTTTTAAACTTTTTTAGGTTGTGGAACCTGTTAATAAAACCCCCCAAATCTTGGAATTCCTGATCAAGAAGCCGAGCTCTAAGAACAGAAAATTGGGTCCATCTAAGTGTTTGTTTTGCCTGTGGTCTCATGAAATCTGATCAAACTGAAACACCCTAGTATAGAGTCAAAAAAGCTTTCCAGTGTTTGCTGAGTTACTATTCTTATCAGGTTCCCCAGCTCTGGCCTAGCTACTTGGCTTGGCTAAATATTTGAGTCTGTTTATGAGACGCTGATATTTATAAAGATCTGATTTATTCCAGTTAATCTGAGAAACTGGATTTGTGTTCTTATTTTTCAGGCAGAGAAATTAGAAGAAATTCTTCAAATTGAAGGAAGGTATATGGAACAGGTTCAACTGAGTTCTGCAAGCAGTTAGGTACCATGCTCTTTCTGTGTATTAACTGTATAACTTAGATTTGCTTTTGTCCCAGAAAAGATGGCATGATCATCCTAAAAATGATACAATTGGAGGGCTGTTGTGGGGAGAGGATAATGTTAAAAGTTGCATTGTATCATAACTTCATTCCTTTTTGTATGTGCTTGATATGCATGTTTGCATGAAGGCTGCAATTCTTGTGTTTCAATGGTGCAACTTGATTTTCACCAGTTTGATAATGTTTATATGAGCACTTTGGCCTCTAATAGTGTAATTACAGTAGGACATGCTTCCTCTAGTTATATTAAAAAGACATAATTGCCAGTATGTTCTATTGCTGGTATTTTTTAGAAGAGATTGGGCAACCATTTGTATGAAATTATATAGGGGCTCTTGCTTGAGCTGAGAATTAGATTAGAAAACCTCCAATGTCCCTTCCAACTCTGTTATTCTGCTGTTCTAAGTTGGCGGCATACAGATAGATAGATAGATGGATGGATGGATGGAGGGAGGGAGGGAGGGAGGGAGGGAGAGATAGATAGATAGATAGATAGATAGATAGATAGGTAGGTAGGTAGGTAGGTAGGTAGGTAGGTAGGTAGGTAGGTAGGTAGATAGATACCTGTTTCCCTAAAAATAAGATCTCCCCTGATAATAAGCCCAATCGGGCTTTTGAGCACATGCGCTAAAATAAGCCCTCCCCCCAAAATAAGCCCTCCCTGAAAATATTGTAACATAGCAGCAGCCACGAGGTGACCATGCTCGCTGCCTCCTGCACCTCAAAAAGAATAAGTCCTCCCTGAAAATAAGGCCAAGTGCTTATTTCAGGGGTCAAAAGAAAATAAGACCCTGTTTTATTTTTGGGGAAACATGATAGATAGATAGATAGATAGATAGATAGATGATAGATAGATAGATGATAGATAGATAGATAGATAGATAGATAGATGATAGATAGATAGATAGATAGATAGATAGATAGATAGATAGATAGATAGATAGATAGATAGATAGATACCAGGGCATTACATTTTCCCATGACTTGGAAAACCATCCCTAGCTACTTAAACATGCTTGATCTTATCCCCAAGTGTTGGTTATCTTTTTGACTTTTTTACAAAAATCACCATCTTCATTTTATTAAAGTTAATCTATAGTAAATGAGATTTATAAAAGAGAATCAAGGCCTTTGTCACCTTCTTTAATTATATTGGGAACCAAAGTACAATGGCCATGTAATCTATGCTTAACAGGATTGCTTTCTGTTTATATGCTAACATTAGGGGGATGATGTTGCATTTTATCAATGTTATACAACATATTCTAAAAAAAAAAAACATTTAGGCCCAACTGTCTGCATCACACGGTTGTGATTCAGCAGAGACAAGAAGATTTAGCCTTTAAAGGGAAACAGAGAGACTAATCCATGTGGACAGAAGATTACTTTTCTAGTGGCAGGACTTCGTATCTGAGCTTGGATTTTTCAAAGACTATGTAGATTGTTCTATAAGGATTTAGAATTTAAAAAATGACAAGCATTTTTTATAACAAAAAACCTGTTCCCAGTCTGTTTTTCAGTTCCTAGCCAAAAATGAAATACGCTGCTTTATGGTCAGATGTTAAATGTTGTGCAATTTCAATCTCTTGCTTTCCTTAACCTTCCCTGATTGAGTGGCCTCCAGATGCTTTGGATTACAATTTCCTTATTTCCTAGCTTAATACAGCATTGACCATGCTGATCAGAATCATGCTAGGGAAGCTTACACTGGAACCAATTGAAACAGGACTGTATCAGATCCATTATGGAAAAATGCCTTTGGTGATATGCGGAGGAATAGAATAGGATACTTTTTGTATCCATCTCTGTGAGAACTAAAAACTGTTCAGGAAAAAAAAACCCTGAATCTTGACTTCCTTCCTTTCTGTTCCTTTTTGTAGCAATAAAAATGGACATGGTGATACAGTGGGAATATATCTTTATCTAGTGCTACCCAGAAGATTATATCATACTCCCACTCAAGATGTTTCTGATTTTGTTATGGAATACTAGCTGACTAACTAACAAACCACCCCAGAGTAGCATTTATTCACTATTCCCAATAGAATGGCAGAATACTCCCTTCCCTTATTATCTGCTTGATTCATTCAAATTAGGATTAAAGTAGATGCAGTGAGGGAATCTGTGAAAGGACTTAAATATTTCTCTAGTCTAGATATGGTAAACTTCAGTTGCCATGATTCTTATCCATCTACAAGGCAGCCCACGGAGAAGGCAGTTCTATTGTTTTGTTTTTATATTAGGTATCACACAGGATTTTCTTATATATGAAGGAAATGGTATGGAGGAAATGCTCTGGGGTTGCGAAGAACAAAAATGTTCTTCCTAATTTTGCATTCTTTTGGAGTTATAATAAAATTATACCAGATGAATGGCATGAGTTGAAGTCTTAAACACCATTCATCCGGGAGCATTTCTTCATGAGAATTTTGCATCCAGTTCAGTGCCATTTCTGGATTTATTTGATCATCCAGAGTTGGTTGCTTTTGAGAGCTGAATTGGTTATGAGAGCTAAAAGCAATTTCTTTGAAACATACCTAATATTTTTGTTGACATTTTGTTGCTCTGTGAAGCTTATCTATGATCCATTTCCCAGCTGGCTTTTATATGCAGGAGACAGATGGTGGTATAGATTCCACTCTTCTTTTTTTTAAAAAAAAAACTTTCTCTAGCAGAGTTTCCCATCATAGCTACAAGGAAGATAGCCATTTGGAAATGTCTTTGACTTTATTTTTGCATGAGGTACTATTCCAGTTTGTGCCTAGGCTCAGTGACCATGACATTCATCAAATAACTTTATTTTCATTCCTGTTGGCTAGCTGAAGGAAGCGCTGGTTATTTGTGATGTACTTGTGCTTCAAGTGAAGAAGATTGGCTTTCAATTGGTTTGGAAGGATTAGGGAAATGACAACAATTCTGGTATGGAAGTGTTCTCTCATCTCAGAAAACTTTCAAGTCAGTCCAATAGGTATCCTTTTAATAAAACAAAATGCAAGAATCTTAATCATGGTTTTCTTACAGTACACACGATTTGGTCCAGCCTGATTTGTTAATCATATTCTGTGTTTCAACCAGAATCATTTTCTTGATCCTTGTTGAGGGTAGGTGGAAATGTGTATTTGAAAATGCATGAAGCCAATCCTCTAAATAGTTTATTCAGTGCCTTCTGCCTTATCCACAGGGAAACCATAATTCTCTAGATTTTCACATAGCCTGCTAATCAGTGATGTCGAACCTTTTCGGCACTGAGTGCCCAAACTGGAACATGCGCACGCCAGATTGTTGGAAACCTGAAGACCAGCTGGCCAGCGTGCATGCGCACTGACCAGCTGGTCTTCAGGTTTCTGGCGCTCTGGCACGCACAAAGACCAGCTGGCCAGCGCACACATGCACACTGGAAACCAAAAGACCAGCTGCTGATGGTGCATGTGCCCATAGAGAGGGCTCTGTGTGCCACCTTTGGCACACATGCCATAGGTTTGCCATCACAGTCCTAGGGCATTTGGAGGATATTGGACAAAATGAGGGAAGGGCTCGTGTTTCTGGATTTTAAAAAAACTGTGGTTCTAAGATTTGTTCAGCCAGTTTATTTCAGTGGGGTTAATGATGAAGTCTCACACTATTTGTTCTACCTTCATAATATTATTGTGGTAATTTTAAAAAATCCTTGTATGCTCTCCTAAACTCTTTGAAGGAAATGCAGTTTGTATATATGTTTATTGTGCTTCCTGTTTGTTTCCCTAGGAAAGAAGTACATTTGTCCAAAGGCACCAGCAAAGTATTCCAGAAATGAAGGCATTCTCTAATTTCAGACTAAACTGTGAGAATTCAATGCAAAGAGAGTGCCAACATATGTATGGCCATGTGTATGTGTTTGTGTACACTCTTCTTGTTTCCTTGCCATGCTAATTGTTATTTATGCTCAGAGCCAACCTGAATGTACGTCCTGGAATATAACATACTTATCACTATTAATTTAGCATTTTAGGCCCTAATCCGGTAATCCCGAAAAGGCCTATATATTGTCTTACACAGGCAAAGCTAGAATCTTAACCACTTTTAATAATTGGTCAGTGGCTTTAAATAAATGGTAAAAAGAATACTAAACAAAATTATACTGTACATGTCATTACTTCTGGATCAAAATGTGATGATGGTTCTTGGATTTGTATATTCTGTTGCAAAAAGCTTCAGATTTGTTCTCTCACAGTTCCAATTCTTTGTAATAAGCAAGCCTAGGTAAAACTAGTTGGGGGCCATTAAAGTAGGCAACTTGTGCGGATCCCTGCCAATAACGCTTCACTAAATTATATTATTAGACCATCAAATTAGGGTGTTAATCAGATTTGACTCTTATCTAAAAAAAATTTTCTAAAAAACTACATTTGCATTTACTCATTTGGCAAAGTTAAATGTAACATGAATGTTACATTTGGATGTTATACAATATACAGATACCACCCATCCACCCCCCAAAAAATTAAGAATTAAGAAAATGATCTTATCTCTTTTGGGGTATTAATTAAATAAAAACAAAAAGGGCTAAAATACTTTTTATCAATAAACTTCTTATCAGCAATGAGGAATCTAATAGCATCTTGTCAAACTAACAAGTTTTATTAAAAACACACAAGAACGACTTCTAATTTTTGGCTTTTGTAGATTGACATGGTACTTGACTGCAATGCCTCTTGTTAGAAAAGTAATTAACAGAACACAGAATAAAACACAATAAAACAATACATATAAACCAGCTCTTGAAAAGGAAGAGGAAAAGGTCATCAAGATGCATAAAAATGCTTTCTCTCAGCAGTAGATCTGTAATGCCTCCAAATATATAATGTTCAGATTTTTCTCTGAGAACTGTGGCAAAGAAGCCCACACTTACTATTTCATAAGAGAAAGTTGCCAAAGCAGGAATCATTCAAAAACAGGGATTCTCTTGGGCTCTCCATGCATTTTATATCCAGCAGAATCTCCTACTTGTGTCTTGCTTGATGGATCTGCGTAGGCATTGTGGAGATTGTTGTATATTTCCAAAGCCTTTTCTTCTATGCAGTAGATCATCGCAGCACTTTTATCATCCTTTGATTTCCTCAGCCATTTATGAATTGTAGATATAATTGCTGTTTCATTTTCCTCATTTTTCTCCTTCCTTTCCTGCCAGATTTAACTAGAGGTATAAACAATATAAACATTTAAACAGTATAAACAATATAAACATAAACAATAGAGGTATTAACAGAGGTAATACAATCAAGATCAAGTGAGGTACTAATACCACTCTATAAAGCCCTAGTAAGGCCACACCTGGACTACTGCATCCAGTTTTGGTCACCACACTATAAAAAAGATGTTGAGGAAGAAGGCGGGGCTTAGCAGTGAGAAGATGGAGTTTCAGGCTACTCCTGAAATTCCTCTATACCAAAGGATTTTTGGACGGGTTCTTTGAACTCTAGCTGTCCCAGAGACGACAGTGAAGGTGGGGAGAGACCCTGGACTCCAGAGATACCCGCAAATCTCTGGGGGAGGGTATTAACTCCCCGTGCCAATTCCTTTTTCGATTAGCTGCGTGCTAACTGAAACTGCAGGTTGCCCCTAAGAATGGAAGAAGTGATGTCATCTGGTAAGCTGATTTTATTATCCAAGAGAGACTGTTCGTGTTAAAAATTAAGCTAATTGAAACCAAACAACAAGAAGATTTAGCGGCGAATTGGCTTTTCTAATGGATTTATGACTGGTGGTTACTTTACTTCTTAAATGCTTCAAGAAACTCCGCGACATCCTCCCCCCTCTGAATCTCCCTAAGTGGATCGTAAAACTTATCTCCTTCTAATTAGCCCGTCACGATTCGACATCTTTACTACTTTACTACCTAGTTCTGTTTACAACTAGATAAGATTGACAGCCTGTAAGAGACAAAAAAAAAAAAGTGCTTCGAAGCCTGTGGGGGGGGGGGGGAAAGAGAGCTTCTAATTTTTAACTGCGACACATCATGGCTTCTAAGATTTCATTTCAGGCTCTTTTCTCTGCGTGTAAAGGACTCTTTGATTCCTACCAAAAACTGGAAAGAACCCTGGATCAACTGATTCTAAATTCTGAAGTTAAAACTGAGATCGTTGAATGCTTAAATGTTCCTGAAACACAAATGGAAAATGTGAGAAATGGTGTCTGGTCTATCTCAGAGGAAGAAAGGGAGGGGGAAGCCATAAAGAAGATTCATTTAAAGAGACAAAGTGCAGGAGGAATGGAGAATCCACCCTTGAGAATTAAAGTTAATTTGGGAAATTTTACAAGCCTAAGACAACATTATTATTTCATCACCGACATTCAGAATCCAAAGGTGCCGAAATACTTTTGTTTGGATTTGCTTATGGAAACATTTGGTAAATCTATCCAACGAATGGCTATTGGACTGAGGAAATTTCGTTGTTGGAGGGACACAGGCTGACAGATGGGACATTACAACCAAAAATTAGCTAAATCGGATTACTTCAATTTGTAATAGATATAGCTGAATAATGACTGATATGGATAGCAATATATATAATTTGGAACTGGCTGATAGACTGATGAATACAATTGAAAACTAGTTAAACCTAATTGCTCTTTCTTGTAACAGATATTGCTGAATAATAATGGATACTGATAGTAATGTATATAATGTGGAGTTGATATGATAACTGACAATTGGATATGAAAAAACGCCTTTAGATTATACATAAAGAGTATTAACTATAATAATTAGCACTATTAAAAAAAACTAAATAAAATTCATACAATCAAATGTTAATCAATACTGGGAAAATGTTATGATATATGATATAATTGAATATTATGGATGTTTAGCTAAAATAGGATATGAGGATTTGATGACAATAGAGGATTTTACAAATAAGTAAATGAATTGTCAGCATGTGCTATGGATTAATTCTTTAGCATAGCTAAGGATGAAGGATGTTTAAATAACCATAATAATTGAAACTGGAGGTATAATGATGTTGATATGGTAAATATTCGAGTTAAGATATCTGAATTAATATGAATTAATGGAAGAGAAGCACCAAAACATGTTGTAACCAGTTGATATACTTCTTTTTTTTTTCATAACAGACACCTGTGTTTTGTTTTGTTTTCCTGATTATCGTTTTTGTCTTTTTTGTATTATCTACTATTTTTTATCTTAATTTTTATTTTTTATTTGTCCTTTTTTCTTTTCTTTTTTTTTTATTTCTCTCCCCTCCCATCGGTGTGGGTAGGTATTGTTCAAGATTATTACTCCTACCAATACTCCTAAATAATAATTACAGTTAAATGAAAATGGATATATAATAATGCTTGAGTTAATATGAGTTATGTTGGCTGACTGTGGAGGAGATGTACCAAAACTTATTTGTAATCGATTGATATATTAAGAAAGATGCTGTACCCGTTTCAAACTAAAATTAAAAAACATTTAATTAAAAAAGATGTTGAGACTAGAAAAAGTGCGGAGGAGAGCAACCAGGATGATTCAGGGGCTGGAGACTAAAACATATGAAGAACGGTTAGAGGAACTAGGCATGGCTTGTCTACTGAGAAGGACCAGGGGAGACATGATAGCAGTGTTCCAATATTTGTGGGGCTGCCACAGAGAGGAGGGGGTCGAGCTGAATGCCAAACAAGGAATAATGGATGGAAACTGACCAAGAAGAGATTCAACCTAGAAATAAGGAGGAACTTTCTGACAGTGAGAACAATCAACCAATGGAACAGCTTGCCCTCGGAAGTTGTGGGAGCTTCGTAACTTGAGACTTTCAAGAAGAGATTGGACTGTCATTTGTCAGAAATGGCGTAGGGTCTGCTGCTTGAGCGGGTGGGGGGTTGGACTAGATGACCTATAAGGTCCCTTCCAACTCTTAATCTATTAAACTAGAGGGTGGTTTAATAGGCTCCATTTTTTTTCTTGCAACTATTGGCTAAAGAACTGAAAACTTTTTTTCAGGTAGGCTTAAGAAGAAAAGTTCTGATTTTTCTTTTGACCCACTGTAATATTTCTTGGCCATGAGAAATATGAGGGAGAATTTGATGGCTGTGCTTCCAGATTTTCCAGCCAACACACTGCAGGCCTCAACAGCTTCATAACAAGTTCCTTTATTATTCATTACAGTGCAGTAGATGGAGACCAAAGCATCCAGCCTATAAGAAATTTCAGGCAATACAGCACCTCAAAATGAAATAGGGAAAGGCTTCACACAGACTCTGGAAAGGAAAATATGCAGGCTTTCTAATCTGTCTGCACACACATACAAAAGGTTATGCCTACTTTTATTGCCCTGCATCTTATTAACAATTTAAACATGTGACTTTAGCATTATTTACTATGTATCTGACATTAAACATGTGACATTAAGCATTCCACATTAGGAGACTCCTGACCCAATCTGGTGATAGGCTCATGGGTCATTTAGAGAATATGGTTTTCCACTCCTTCTTGATATCCTATTCATGCTCTCACAGTACCTGTGAAAAGATGTTGATGACTTTCATAAATATGTGCTCATTTATTGCAGTTCAATTTCATTCCAGTATATATTGTTTAAAACACCAAAATAAATTGCAATTAAATTACAGAATTGAAGAGATTTCTAAATTTGTTGCACAGCTCTTCAATTGGCAGTAATGCACATTTTAGTGGGAAATGTTTGGTACAATTATCAGCTAGTTTACCAGTTTAAAGATGTTTCTACTGATTGCCAGATGTGTTTCAAAAAGAACATTAACAGATCTTCATTGGATTGTAATTAAATCCAATATAGGAAAGACTACATGCATTTAACTAGAGGTATAAACAATATAAACATTTAAACAGTATAAACAATATAAACATAAACAATAGAGGTATTAACAGAGGTAATACAATCAAGATCAAGTATGATAATACATGCAGTATTTCCATCATGACCAATTTTAAAATGTAGACTTAAATTTTCAACAGACAGACTTATTCAAAATAACAGACAACCTTATTCAAAATATACAGATGGAATTACAGAATAAAAGCAAGCAAATCCAAAAACCAGTTGCCTTACTGTTCAAAATAATTTTGTATTTCAAAAGTAATCTGACATAAAATTTAATTCTACCTGGAAACCATTTTGGGATATATCATTATATGCACACTTGTACAATATCTGAAATTTGTGTTCCTACTAACTTGATGCCTTTAATTGCTCAGATAGAAATTAATGCAATACTTTATCTCATTTTATGATTTATACTAGGCTACTATTGCTGTTGATATTCATGCATTATTTGGAGTTTAACACATTCAATAACAAAAAACTAAATGAAATATTAACATTTTAATTAATATTTAATGTAAACTAATCCTAATCCTGTTTATCCATTTTGTGCTTTTTTGCTTTCTTTTTAAACCTCTTTTTCCCTTTTATGTGTCTTTTTTATTTTCCTAAACTACTTGATAAAAATATAATAATAAAAAACTTGTTTGGTTGCCTATCATTGTTCTGTAAATTGTCTGCAAATGATGTTAACATATGAGTTTGTAAATAAAAAAAATGGGAATCGGTATTGTCTACCAACTTTTTTGCTACTGTTGGAAGAAATGTCCATTTGGGTTCAGTTCCAAATGGGGAGAAAGATACTGGAAACATGGAGGCTGCTTGGAAAGCTGGTTTAATGGAGCGGAACCATTAAGCACATGGTCCTGGTGCAGCTGAACACATGGAGAGTGGGTGCTACTTATAACCTCTCCTGGGTTTGAACTTGAGCTTCCTGTTGCTGTGGCAAGGGCAGGTATTTTATTGGTTGCTGTAAGGATCATGTGCAAATCCTAGGAGTTTGTCTGAGATAAGTTTGGTTGAACTGTGCTGGATGATGTAATAACCCCAGGTGCCATGTGGGGAACTAGATAATCCTATTGTGTCCTGGAAGGTCATGTCTTAATCCCATCAGCCTGGAGTTGAGGTCTTTTCTTTTGTAGATAGACTGGCCCAGTCTTAATGTGCATCAAATATCTGCTGGGGGGCAGGGAGCTGGTCTTTGTCTTTAAAAAAATGTTTCTCCTTTTCTCATCCAGGGAAATATAATATTCTGCCTTTTTAATATTTCCTAAAATATTTCATTCTTCTAAAAGGGATGGGTGCTAACTTTCTTCACTACCCATTGTTGAAAAAAATAGCAGAATCACTCTTGAAATATTTATCAATTAACAAATATTATGAATTGGTGGCCTAAAAAAGTTGGTGACTTTATGTTCTATATTTGATTTGATTCTGGAATTCTTATGTCTACTGTTAATGGTGGGATAGTTTTAAAATTGTTTAAACAGAACAAGCTAAGCAAATTGAACCAATAAATAAACTACCCTTAAATTTTCTCTCAGCCTAAAATTGATATAATATTTATTCTATAAAGGAAATATATTTGTAGCACTTTCAGGTAATGCCCTTTCTGTTTTTATCACTGTGATGTGAAGCACCCAGAATGTGTTGCATTGTTTGCCTAAGATTTACTACAGAAATATTAAAACCATATTTTTATGCAGAAAAAGGGTGATTGTTTCTTTCGCAGACCTATAAAATAATGCTCATATTCCATAGCAGTCTTGCAAAAGTCATTGCAAATTTTTAAGTAATGTTTTTGAATTTCCTTGACAAGAGAGTTAAGGGTGATTTAAGGAATACTATATGGATAAATAAACCGGTTTTAATAAACAATGTGGTGTGGTTAATATGAGGAAATTCACCTTCAGGAGGTCTGGATAATGAAAAGGTAAAGGAACGGATGATAGGTAGAGACTATTGATGCCAGGAAAAATGAAATGCCAAAGAGGCAAACAAAAGGGCTTCTTCTCACAGGAAAGGTTTTTGAAAGGCAGCTTCCGTGTTATTTTTTGTTTTCCAATTTTCTAAGTAAATACTATAAAGCATTTACCAGGCCAACATGTCTCAGCTTTCTCTTGTCCATCCTGGTAAATGCTTGGTTCCACCACAAAACTGCGTTCAACTAAACCGCGCTCGACGAAACCACGTAGCTGACGTCATCAACAGGGCGACAACAGCGCGGAGACAGAAGCACGCTGTAAACGCTAAACCTAAAATTAACCCCTAAACCTAACCCCCCTAACCCTAACCCTAACCCTAACCCTTAACCTAACCCCCCTAACCCTAACCCTAACCCTAACCCTAACCCTTAACCTAACCCTAAACCTAACCCTAAACCTAACCCTAAACCTAATCCTAACCCTTAACCTAACCCTAAACCTAACCCTAACCCTTAACCTAACCCTAAACCTAACCCTAACCCTTAACCTAACCCTAAACCTAACCCTAAACCTAACCCTAAATCTAACCCTTACCTTAAGTTGAATCGGCTTGCTTTCAAAGCGCTATTTAAAGCGCCCTTCTTTCTCCGCGCTCGCTGTTGTCGCCCTGTTGATGACGTCAGCGACGTGGTTTAATCGGGCGCGGCTTAGTCGAGCGCGGTTTTGTCGTGCCACGCATGTACAAACACAATGTCAAGTTGTCAATCACAGCTTAATTTTTGTACTTATTGTATATTTTATTTCTAGAGCTTTTTATCTCCCAACTATGTATCCTATTTATATTTTGAATGCACAAAATTACACAATAAGTACAAGAAATCAGCATAAAGCAGCGCATCACAGAATGGGATCATGGAAGAGGATCAACCTAATGGTAAATCACTAAATTTCAATAACTTGCTAACAACCTGAGATAAAATAAATCAGTGCACCACATAAATATATATCTACCCTGAAATAAGAAAAACCAAATCTCACACTATAAGCCTCCAAATTGGTAGTGGACTTGGGTAGTAGTACAGGCTATAAAAGGGAAGGAACATGTACTGTAATGGATTGAATATTGAATATAAAAAGTGTTTATAAAGAAACTGGATCATCATTTTTATCTGGTCAGATTAGACCAGTGGTTGGCAACTCATACTTAGCCATTCCTTCTGAAGCTGTGGAGATCAATAAAGAAATGGCTTTGAATTTAATATGAGTATTTGGCAGGATTAACTGAAAAGACTACACAAAGTTGTAAGAACATCAGTGAGTAAGATGAATCTAGCCATCAAGTTATGGTTTCAATTATTTCTCCAAGGAAAACCAATCCGAACATTCATTGTAGTAGGTAGATTGTGGTTAGGGCTAGAAAAATAGAAATGAGATAAGTTTTATTAGAAGTCATGAAAATGAAGAAAAACGTGACAACTACAATATAGATAATGGATGGTACTTTTTTACAATCAAGGCTAACCCATGGAGATACTCATCAAGTTTGGAGATTAGGATGATATGCACAATTGTAACAGTTGTAGGAAACTATCCATTTATAATGCACTACATTCCCTATAAGAATAGTAAATCCACTCTCTTAGTTGATTGAATTTGAAACCGTTTTCTTAGAAATAAAAAGGAGCAACTTAATAATTTAATAGAAAAAATGTAGGAGGTATTGACTTAATGAAAATAAGGTAGAAAAATAATTGTTGCTAGAGATAAGATCCTTATTACTGTTTGTAAAAATGCTTTAAGGGTTGTAAAGCAATTGTATATTTCAAATTGGCTGAAGTATAGCCAACAGAGAAATCAACAGGCAATGTACAATTTTTGTCTTAATTGAGCCATGATAAATTGTTTTACAAAGTCATATTTCATTAGAAAAAAATACTGGCACTTGCAGGTTACTAATGGCTATTTCATTTTGGGGGCAATATGCTGACTCTCTGTAAACCGCTTAGAGAGGCCTGAAGGCCTATGAAGCGGTATATAAGTCTACTGCTATTGCTATTTAGAGCCCAGGGCTGTTTTTATTTAGTTTTTGAAGGAGTTCTGTGTTCCCACTTATACAAACTCACATTGAAATAAAGCAATTATTTTATTGAACAATCAATATTGCAAAGATCTCTTTCTATCTACATTTCTCAGTATATCTAGGCTGTGGAACAATTGGCATGATTAAAAATCCTACTTTGACCTTTATAGTAATGCTTAAAACATTTTCTCCCAATCTATTGCTTTACAGATGTATTCCCAACATTAGGCAGCCAACATTGGGGAGGAAATTAATTATACCTAGAATAACTTGCCCAACATTTCCTACCAACACTACAGTACTGAATATTGTTGAAGGCTCTTCTCCATTGCACATTGTAGGCTACCTTCATTTATTTTAGAAAAGAGACAAAGTTGCACACCCCTAAATCTCAAGGTTTTGTTCTGTAAAAGATACAGCATGCTATAAAAATATTGTTGTTTACAATCTGTTATTAACAGTTCAAAATATTTCCTAAAGGTGCAACATGTGAAATGGGAGGCAATTCACAGCATGGCGCCTTAGTGATTTAGCATACATACCTGATGCTGACTTAAATTATGTCCCCATTTGTGGTTTATAGAATCTTTACCACATCACCATCCCATATAAATGGGATATAAAGGATGTCCTTATTGCTGTTATTTTGATACAGTGATAACTGCATGACTCTGGAGGATCTTACAGGTTGCTAGTGGAGAAATGACAAATGTATCAGCAGGAAGACAGGAAGACATTACCCATGTGCCTATTTAATCTCCTCTCAGATTGATAGCTCTTCTCTCATCTGATCATCTGAGCCTCAGTGGCGCAGTACTGCAGGCTACTTTTGCTAACTATCAGCTGCCTGCAATTTGGCAATTAAAATCTCACCAGGTTCAAGGTTCACTCAGCCTTCCATCTTTCTGAGGTTGGTAAAATCAGGAGCCAAATTGTTGGGGGCAATATGCTAACTCTGTAAACCGCTTAGAGATGGCTGTAAAGCACTGTAAAGCAGTATATAAGTGATATTGCTATCATCTGTATACTATTAAAATTCTCATCATGACCTTTAACTGGGCAAAACAGTACAATGTGGGACAACATTTTTGAACCAAGGTACCTCAAATAGTCTAACTTGTACAAAGTGTCCAAAATCCAGGACCCATGACTACTGAGAAGATGGCATTTGAGAAAGTTGTGGCTGCTTCAGTGCTACTGGCTACTATGGTGCTGCTGCTGTGGTCACGTGGTCCACATTTTCAATGTTCTGTGATAATTCAGACTTGTAACCCTCCCTCCCTCCCTCCCTCCCTGACACAGCAACAGCCACCTAGCCATCAGAAGAGGAGGGGAGGGAAGATTTCTGATGTTCTCTGAGAGATTTCCACAAAAAAATTCAATGGGAAAGCCTGCAGGAAGTTGGAAATCACTGCTTCTACTGCTTTTTTTGCCTGCCCTTGCTTATTCTGTATCCTTGTTTAGGTAAGGAAACATTGTCAGCCCTCAGGCTGCCATTCAGGGGGGAGCCCATCCATTGCCACACCTGCTCGGCCATGCTTACATGCCACCAACACTGCCACGTTGATGATGACTTTCTGATGTTGGTGGAGCCTGTAGCTGCATGTGGCTCTGTAAGGCTTCCCTCACCGCTCTGCAGAGTAACTCTTCTACTTGGGTGCAACTGCCTCCTCAGAAGTAACTCTTCTACTCAGCTTGTTACAACAAGTAGCAAAGCCCACTCTGTTCTGATTTCAGATCGTGGGATACAGTTTACTGCTCAATTTTGCCACAGCTTCCTGAGGAGGGTGGGGTCCTCTCAGGATTTGAGTTCTGCATTTCATCCGGCTACCAATGGCACAGCAGAGAGGCCTGAAGCTGCAGTGGAATGGTATCTCTGATGTTATGTGCAATATCAGCAAACTGACTGGGTGGATCTTCTGCCATTTGCTGAAGTTGCACATAACAATGCAGTACATAGTAGTACTGGATATACCCCATACCGTATTGTGAATGGGTTTGATTTCATGGCTATACCTGAATGTCCACAAGCCACTGCTGATCACGGAACCATAAAGGGATGGATAGACTACATGCATCCAGTGTGGGAAAATGTCTGAAAAGCATTGCGGGTAGCAGCAGAAATGTACAAGAGACACGCCGACAAGAAACGTAGTCCACAACCAACGTTTTGGGTCAGGGGTAAGGTATTTTTATCTACAAAGTATATACACCTTAAAGTGCCCTGCTGTAAGCTGGGTCCCAAGTTCATAGGTCCATTCCCAATTGTCAGAGTAATTAGTCTGGTCACGGTAGAACTAAAGCTGCCTCCCCTGTTGGGGAAAATCCACCCGGTGTTTCACAGCAGTTTACTCAAACCGGTGACCACCACTGGGCTACTTAATCTTCCAACACCACCATCTCTGTTGCAGATTGGTGGTGAACGCCATTATGAAATCAAACAGATAGTAGATTCCCGTCGTCGTCATGGCACTTTACAGTATTTAGTAGTTTGGAAGGGATATCCATTTACAGATGCATCGTGGGTGAGATCATCTGAGGTGCGCGCACCATGCCTGATTGCCCAGTTCCACCATCTATACCCTGATAAACCTATAGAAGATATTGCCAATAGCGCTTTTTGTCTTCCAGAGTCCTCTCCAGTGGTAGGGGGTGGCATATCAGCTCTCAGGCTGCCATTCAGGGGGGAGCCCGTCCATTGCCACGCCTGCTCAGCCATGCTTACACGCCACCAATGCTGCCACATTGATGTTGACTCTGATGTTGGCAGAGCCTGTAGCTGCATGTGGCTCTGTAAGGCTTCCCTCACTGCTCTGCAGAATAACTCTTCTACTCGGGTGCAACTGCCTAGTCTGATGTAACTCTTCTGCTTGGGTGCGGCTAACCAGGAAGGAGGCTATAATGACACTGAGTGGGGGTGTGGCTGAGGGTGTGGGTCATGGTGATTGGTGATGGTGGTTGGGTGTCATCTGGGTGGAGTTGTGGGTGGAGCTGGGTGGGGTAATATATATGAGTAATGGTGTTAACTTGGTTAGAACTGACTTGGATTTGCTTACCTTTGTGTCATTGTCATTTAGTGCTGATTATCACGTAATATTAGATAACGTTTTTCACCAAACAAACTGATTCTCTGTTTGCATTCAATGTGAACGCCAGAATGTGACAGATATCTCTGAAATTATTTTAAAACTGACCACAAGGCCAGTGTAGTTCCCTACAGATTCCTCTTATATTCAGAACATCCTACATCTATGAGTTCTGATACTTAGAAAGCCTCTTTGATTTTAGGGTTACCAGCAGGCTCTGTTCTCATGAAAACACTGCATTTGAAATCAACATCAACATGAAATGGAGAAAATCAGGAAAATCAATCTGATATCCCAATCTGATATCCCAAATCAGCCTTGGATCCAGGAAGAAAGAAAGTGAAAGATGATATATTTCTCATAAATACTTTACTTGGAAATGAGTTACTAAGTCAAACATTTACAATAATGAGATAAAAGGAAAGAAAAATTATATCCCCTCCAAAAAACCCTACAATAATTTAAAAGCCAGGTGACAGCTTCATTAGTCAAACTTAAGGTAGGAATTAAGAAAAACCTCTATTGCTCCTAATGGATCAGCCAAAACCCAGCAGTTTAAAAATTATGGAAATGGAACTGCTACTTAATGAAGTATTACACAGATGGCTGTGTGTAGCCTGGATCCTATGAGAATCAGCACTTAATTGTCATTAATGATAACTGTTGCAATTATTCTTTCTGATTTGGTCTACAGGCTCACAGAATTCCCTTTTCATATTCCAGATAAGAAACCTCTTAGAATAGTAAGTTTTTGCAAACAACCTCCGGCTTCTAAATAAATCCATTAACATCAAGGAGTTGTCTATGCAAATGGCATTCTTCCTTCCCTGAAATCTATGTCAGTAAAGAGAAAAAAAACAGATGTCAGTTTAAGTGCCAGGAATAATGAAGCTAACAGGTAGTGAGCGATGCTGAGCTTGGTTTTGCAATTATTAAACAACTGCCATATCTCAAGCAGTTTCTATGTCACTGGTCTTAAAAGAAGACTGAGATCCAAGAGCATCTTGGTGTTCTGAATATTTTCATGTTCAATCAATTGGCAATCCGGATTAGAGGACTGAAATGATGAAATGATGAAATATGACTACTGAAGCACATATGACTATGTGAAGCAAAAGGAGAGATTACTGTAGTAATCTGTAGTATGAAAGATTTCCAGGAACAATGCAACGTGCAACATGTTCATATTGGTGCAATATATTATAATGTAATATTATTTTACGCACATATATGTATAGAGCAGTGGTTCTCAACCTTCCTAATGGTGTGGCCCTTTAATACAGTTCCTCATGTTGTGGTGACCCCCAACCATAAAATTATTTTTGTTGCTATATGTAACACCGGGAGCCACAAAACCTGGGTGAGTATGGCCAACTCAACATCACTCCCACCCAGTCACATGACATCCCCCCCCCAGACATGCCTACCAAGGTTTCATGGCTCAGTGTTTTCTGTGGGAATAGGGTTTCTCTCTCTTCTCTCCCCTTCCCTCTAATTTCTGTTTTTCTCTATTTTGTCCTCTCCCTTTTTCTTCTTCCTTTCTTCTTTTCTTTCCTTCCCTTTACGTTTTTCTTTTTCTTTCTTTCTCATTGAATATGACAGCAAATCCAAAATAAAGTTATTAATTGTAGGAAATTGCTTCTCTGTAATCTTTTCATAGTGAACTCTTTAGTAAGTGGTTCTCAACCTTCCTAATGGTGTGGCCTTTTAATACAGTTACTCATCTTGTGGTGTCCCCCAACCATAAAATTATTTTCGCTGCTACTATGTAACACCAGAAGCCACAAAACCTGGGTGGGTGTGGCCAACTCAACATCACTCCCACCCAGGCACATGACATCTCCCCAGGGATGTAGGAAATTGCTTCTCTGTAATCTTTTCATAGTGAACTCTAAGTTGATAGAAGCTGGCAAGATTGTACTAACAGCAATAGGATATATATTTTCATTTCTTTTGAGTTTGACAATATAATAGGTTATCCAAAATTATAAATAATCTTATTTTCAGATGCATTTTTTTTGCCATCTCTGTTATTTTCTTTTTAAAAAATCAGACTTACTTCCAATTTGTGCCTTCTGGCAAACTGCAGCTTTCTTGGCAAGAGATCTAGCTTGCCATTGCTTTCGTCATAGGTCTGAGAAAGTTAGTTTCTTTCTTTCTTTCTTTTCTCTTCCTTTCTTTCCCCCTGATTTGTTTCCCTCCCTTTTCCCTCTCTCATTCTCTCCCTTCAGCTCTCTTTCATTTCTTTCTCCCTCTCCCCATTCTCCCTCTAATTTGTTTCCCTCTATTTTCCCTCTCTCCCATTCTCTCCTTCCAGCTCTCTTTCATTTCTTTCTATCTCTCTTTTTCTCCCCTTTTCTCTTTCATCTCTTTCTTGCGTGTGCAAGCAAAATACCCTCCTGGGCCGGGATCACGGCGGCGGGGACGGTGACTCCTTCCGCTGCCGCCACTGAGGAGTAGCTTGCTGCGCTGTGCAGGAGACTCCTCAGCGCCAGACTCAGGTTGGTCCCCTTCATGTTGACTCAGGAAAGAGCCGGAGAAGCCGTCTCTGGATGCAGAGAGGGAAGAGTTCCAGAGCCCTGCGCAAGGAGAGCCCTGCATGCAAGAGATGAGCACAAGAAAAGGGCTGGAGCTCTTCCCGACACTGAGTTCCCTGCGAAGGATGCAGAATCACAAAAGCAGGCGAGAGGCTCATGCCTTCTTGGGGCAGAGAGCAGATTGTGCGATTGGGTCAGCAGGGAGTCGCAGGAGAGGGGCCAAAGCCTATTAAGACTGTTGCCACATGGGGAATCTCAGCGTACACGCATCCCACATTCCTTTATTTTATTTTATTTTCCCTGCCTTGTTTTATACCTCAGAAATGGCACCTCTTGGCTTCTGTAGTTCTGCCTATCAACCTCCATCACTCGGAGCAAGCTGCTTTCCCAGCGTCCTCTGTGCTGCACGCTTCTCTCTTTTCCCCCTCCTCACCTCCATTCCACCTCCTACTATCCCCCCCCACCCACCCCACAAACACACATCTCTCCTTCCGTCGCGCAGGGAACTCGAGCTGCTCCTTCCCTTTGGGCTGGCTTCTTGCCAGCCTCTCCGTGGGAGGCTCCTTGGTGACCCTGTGAAAAGATAATTCGACCCCAAAAGGGGTTGTGACCCATAAGTTGAGAACCACTGGTATAGAGGATTGTGTGTTTCTTAGTACCGTGTTTTCCTGAAAATATGACAAGTCCTCATAATACAGCCATGCCACATTTTTCTGGTGGGCAAAAATATAAGCCCCCCACATATGAGCCCCCTGGACAACCCCCCACTTCCGGCCAGGCAGAGTGCCGCTCACCAATCTAGCAGTATCCCAAAGGTGCCAAGCTGCGGGAACATGGGAGGAGGCAAAGGTGATTGCATTGCTTGGCACCTTCAGAATACCGCTAGGTTGGTGAGCAGTGCTGTGCCCAGCTGAAGAGGGGGGTTGCTGGACGACTGCTCTCTTGCGAGCGGACTCCCAAAGAGCCGGGCACAGCCTCATGGGTGAATGGCTGTGTTGCACTGTTGCAGCTGTGCAACACAACAGCCAGGAAGCAACCACGCTCACGAGCACCCACCCAGCAAATCCCCTTTGCAGCCAGGCATAGCGCCATTCACTGACCTAGGGGTATCGCCAAGCCGATTGAGCGCTGTGTGCTGCCGCCCGGCTCCCGTGGCTTGGTGCCTTCCAAATTCCAGTGAATGGTGCTCTGTACGGCTGGAAAGGGGGGTTGCGCGAGCGGCTGTTCTACTCTCACTCACCCACTTCCCAATGCATGGCCCAGCTCTCATTACGGAGCCAGGTCACCTCTGCAGTCACCGCCATCCCAGCCTGGCTTTTTCCGTGGCTTCCAACCTGAGTCTTTTGGCAGTGGCCGCTCTGGGCGCATGTTCTATGATTTTACGCTCTGCAGGCAGCTGGCCCACAACCATAGAGCGTGCACCCAGAGCGGCCACTTCTGAAAGACTCGGGTTGGAAGCTGTGGAAAAAACCAGGCTGGGATTGCGGTGGTGGCGGAGGTGTCCTGGCTCCATAATGAGAGCTGGGCCATGCATCGTGAGGCTGGGAAGCGGGTGAGCAAGAGCAGAACAGCTGCTCACACAATCCCCCTCTCCAGCTTTGCAGAGCGCCATTCACTGGCATTTGGAAGGCACTAAGCCGCGGGAGCCGGGCGGCAGCGAAAAGGCGCTCACACAGCTTGGTGATACCCCTAGGTCAGTGAATGGCGCGGTGCCCGGCTGCAAAGGGGGTTTGCCAGGTGGCTGCTCGTGAGCGTGGTTGCTTCCTGGCTGTTGTGTTGCACAGCTGCAACAGTGCATCACAGCCATTCGCCCATGAGGTTGTGTCCAGCTCGCAAGAGAGCAGCTGCCCAGCAACCCCAAAACAATAAACCCCCCCTCCATAATAAAGCCCAAGCCATATTTTGTAGGTAAAAAGAAAATAAGACCCTGACATATTTTCGGGGAAACACGGTATGATTTACTGGGTTAGGGATTTTCTTTCACTGTGAGTTATTGAGATGTATTTGTGTGGGGGGTGCACTAAGGGAGGTTCAGCCAATCTCATTGTACTCATGTTGTATATGTACATTGACAATATAGATTTGAAAAAATGCAACTTACCATGATCCCGAATGCTGTATGATGTACATACAGCATTCGGGATCATGGTAAGTTGCATTTCTTACACACTGTATTCCCATTTTACTTAACAGCTGGAAGCTATGGGGCGGGGGGCAAAGGATATGTTGATTATTCTTCATTAACTCTAACCAATAGCTTACTATGGTTGCTGCTTATGTTACTTTTCTGTTCACTGTAAAGTTGCAGTTTCCATTTGCAAAGATATATTTTTACTTTGCTATCAGAAAGTTCCTCTTTTGTATGTTGAAAGAAATGTCTTTCTGGGTTTGGCTCCAAGTGGGGAAAAAGAACACTGGAGGAGTGGAGGCTGCTTGGAAAGATGGTTTAATGGTGGACAGGACCACATGACTTGAGTCCTGAACAGAAAAGGTGATCACATGCTTCAATGTTGGTGGAGAAGAAGAGAAGGGCTGAGATGCTGAAAGCCCCTAGTTTTATGCCCTCTCTGGCCTTTGATCTTGATATTATATTCTGATTGGTTGTCAGACTCCCATGGGGCCATGCAGGGGCAACTTCTAGGCTGTGTTTTGAATCAGGTTTGGTTGAGTTCTCAGATGCCATGTGGTAAGTGGGTGAAAGCTAATCATCCCTTCATCTCATCACCCTGGAGCTGAAGGAGAGAACTCTTTATTATGTAAAGGGTCTGGCTTGGGCATCTTAATGGCCCATTGACAAAGGGGGATGGGCAGGAAGCTGCAGGGAGCTACTCTGTCTTTAAAATATGTTTCTCCCTCTTCACATCCAGGGAAATATAATATTCTGCATTTTCAATATTTCCTAGGATATTTCATTTTTCTGGGAGAGGTCTGGGTGATAACTTCTTACAATCCCTCCTTTTTTTTCTCAAAACATGTTAGTGGAACACACATGTTCTTGACAAAAGATTAAATTTGGTCAGATAAGGGAGACTTAATTTTTCTGATGGAAAGGCATTGAGAGAGACAGCAGAAGGATTCCTTCAGTGGCTCCCGGAGAGCTTTCAACCATGAAGGTCTAGCAGCCAGGGCACAAGTTCTGGAAAGAAATTTACAGTATCCAATTTTCCATGCCAATTAATATCAGATATCACTTTCTGTGAGTTTCCAGACAGGTTTCAAGCAAGCAGAAATCCCAAAATTCTTCACAGCCATGCTTTTCCTTTAAGTTACAGGCTGCCCATTTCTAAGGGATGCTTCTTGAGCCTACCCTAGCTCTTATTTTAGTGAGGCCAAATTGAGTTTAGCTAGTGTGCAATCCAAGTTATTTAGTGTTTTTTTTTTAATTACACACAATGAGCCTGGGGACTCCTACTCATGAGACCACCAGTGCAACATATCCTGCTTTACAGGGCAGTTTTGAAGATCCTTTCTGCTAGCTTTTCAAGTGGGGGAATTTCCTGAGGAGTACTGCCCCTCCCCCATGGAATTAGCAGAGAGATATCACTGCTTGGGCTTTAATGCCAGGGCAAAAATCAACCTAGGAGAAGCTTTGTATGGAGGTAAGTCAAGGAGATACTTTCAATCTAATTCTGAATGGAGTCTGTGTGTGTGTGTGTGTGTGTGCACGCGCGCGCATGTGCGGACGTGTGCAGTTGCTTCTACAATACAGAAAATACATTTTGGATAAAATTTCCCTCTCTCTAGACAGAAATCTAAGATGTTCAGAACTTGCTGTACTAGCCATTCTCAAATACAATTCTTACATGAGTACATTAAACTGATTACAATATAATAGAGACAAGAAACAAAACCTTACAATGAATTTCTGTGAAGGAAGCAAAGAAAGAAAACTTTACAATCAATTTCCACCCTCCCCCATAGTCTTTACAGCTGTCTTCTGGGGATTGAAAAGAGTCTTTTGGTCTTTACTTGTCCATCTCAGGGTCCTTTCTTTCATGTATGCTGGATGGCATTAGGCTTGACTTGCTGGTAAGGGTGGTCAGTCAGGGTTGGGAAGGTCTGCTCCAGGCATGGCTAAGTTTTTTTTCTCTTGTCAGGTTTTATCAGGACCTAATCACCAGCAGCAAATTCGAGAGTTATTGTTAGGTAAGCTCCCCGTTGGGAGAGCGAGTGCATTCAGAGAAGCGTTGTGAGAATAGTGTTGGAGAACACACAAACCAGCATACAGAGACACTGCAGTTTAAATAGGCTTTTACTTTCGTGGAAATAGAGGTATCAGAGTCCATCAAACAGTCCAAGTCATACACGGTTAAGACAGTCAGTCACCAACGTCTTTCAGTTAAGGGATAATCCAAATAACATAGTCCATAATCATACAAACAGTCCGATACACAAAGTTTGCTAGCAGTTGCAAAACTTACAATAGCTCACGCTGATCACTATACGGCACTTTTAACAGCCAGCTTCCAAACACTCAGATTAGATCAGCATCTAACAGTGATTCTGGCTCCATCTTATGGCCGATTGAGGAAACAGCAAACAATCACACTTACAGCAAGATTTAAAAGAAACAGGTACAGCATTGTTACATGATTTATATATTGCCAACCCAACCGTTAGATTATATTCCTAACATTTATGGTTTGAGCTAGCAATCCTTTGTTTCTGAGGTGCAGAAGAGAAGAGGCCAAGTATACAGTTCTTTACAGACATATCTTTAGTCTCGTGTTGTGGAATTTCCCCCATTCTGTCCAAATGTGGAAATCCAAACATTATTTCAGAAGGCAGATGATGTAAATTCCATGGAATATGATATTCCTACTGCCTCTATGATTGAAACACTTTTGCAGTAGGATGAGTAAATTTCCAAAAAGAACAACAACTTGTGTTGCAAACAAACAAACAAACAAAATATCATAGGGTAGAGTACCTTGATCATAAGCATTTTAAAAAATGCACTCAGGCATAAAAAAGGGAGAGAAGAACAGCTTCAAAAAATAAAACTAGAAATAAAAAAGGTACTTTGAGTCAACACTCCAAAATATCAGATTCCATTCAGATGGAAGCAAATTCTCATTATGTTAAAACATTTACAAATGTAAGCAAAATATCTCAAAATCATTTCTTTTGATAGGTTTAATTAAGCATTTTAAACCTCAAAAATTTCCAGAAGAAAAAAAATTAAATTGTATTCAGAGCAGAAAAGGAAATGTAACTGCATAGCTTTTATATGCACACGAAAAAGATCACAACAGTGAAAGGTAGAGGTGCAGGAGCAGGTCACTCATTTACAACCAATTTCTCAGAAGAGAGAGATAAAAAAGTGGTTACAGTGAGCAGAAAATGACCCAAAAGGAAGGAAAGAAGGGGGGATACATACAAGGCAATCACAGGTCTCTGGATCCTTTCCACTTATCACTCCCTCGGGCATCAGGGACACACACTCAAATTCATTCTGCAATCAGACTTTCATGCTTGCTCATGCCAACCAATCATTATAGGTATTTCAGGAAGCTTTTTTCACAAGCCAATGAGCTCCATTTTGTATTATTAGAGGATCTCACACTTCCTTCAGGTTTGGAAATGATAACACACATACCATTAAAAAACCTTACAACTTACCGTTTCTTTATATGAAAGGGAATCAAAGTACATTCACACCAACTTTTACCATCAACATACTCACATTTGCACTGCAGTCAGACTGCTTGTGTAAATTAATGCCACATACAAAAATCCCATTTCATTCTTTCTTCATGCAAAGCAATTATTACAATTATTTCAGGGAGCTGTACATAAGCCAATGAACTCCATTTTCTATTATTAAGGGATCTCAACTTTCCTCCAGGTCTGGACATGATTACACACACGCACAAATACCATGGAACAACACTTTCAGACCTGGGGGAGGTTCTGTCCCTTTTAAATCCTCAATTTCCTTTTCTTGGGGAATCTGTGACTCATTCTCCAAGCAGTGGAAAAACTCAGAAAGCAGTTTAAATCCTAACTACTCTCCCGTTCCCTACAGCTCCAAGCTCAAGATAAGAAACTTACTTATTTTTCCAGCTGATCAAACATATCACAAACAGTTCAATGCCATTCAATTCTACATGCTATTAGTATAAATGCACACCTAAGAATTTTAACAGACATTACATCAAATTAATCAAGTCCAATTACCTAGGTCTTTCCACTCAGACAGGTTTTACCTTTTTTTTAGTATATATGTTTTTATTTTCCATTTTTTCATTTTCATACACTCACATATATACTGTGCATAGCCAACGCCATACAACATTAAACAATAATCGCAGCAATTCCTCTTGTCAACAATACCCAAAAAAATAGAAACCCAATAGACCTCTTCCACTCTCCATACACCTCTTTCTTCCACCCCCCTCCAACTTTCTATCTTCGCTCCATCATCCCCCTCTAGCCTACTTCCCCTCCCCCTCTACCACTCCTCTCTCCCGATCCACTCCCTCCCTTCCTTCTCACCTTCCCTTCCACCCTCTCTCCCATCCCTCTCTACCCATCTTTCTTCTATCCCACTCCTCCTCCCCTTGGTGTATTTCCACTATATGTCAATGTACTTAACTTATCCTATTTTTACAGAGAAATTAAAGAAAAACAGTATAGATGTGAAGTCACATTACATTGAAATCTAACACATCGTATCTAACCTAGTATGTATCCCTCCCTCCCCCCACCCTCTCCCCCAACCCCCCACCTCCTTCCCCCCCCGACTTCCCAGAGCCCGTACAAGGTATAGATTTTTAACAAACACAGTCTAAAATATGTTGAGAAAAAAGAAATTAAAAAAAAGTTAATAACATCTCTACATTGATCTTAGCTTCTTCTTGCTAAGCTAACTTTGAACAATTTAAACCATTCCTGATCTTAAGCATAGGCTATCTGGAACTTCTTAGTCCCGTATTTGTTTTGTATATAGTCAATCCATTTTTTCCAGTCTCGTTTATATCTCTCATTTGAATGATCTTTAAGATATGCCGATATTTTAGCCATCTCGGCTAAGTTTGTAACTTTCAATGTCCATTCTTGAGTTGTAGGCAAGTCTTCCTTCTTCCAGTATTGCGCCACCAACAGTCTTGCTGCCGTTATTAGGTGCAGAATCAAGTTAGTCTCTACCACTGTAAAGTCAGTACTTATACCTAGTAAAAATAACTGAGGAGTAAACTTTATCCTTCTTTGAAAGATATTTTGCATAATCCACCATATTTTATCCAAAATGCCTTAACCTTTTGGCAGGTCCACCATATATGAAAATATGTAGCATTGAGAGAACCACATCTCCAACATTTAGGCTGTAAATTCGGATACATAAAAGCCAGCTTTTTAGGATCTAAATGCCATCTATAGAACATCTTGTAAAAATTTTCTCTCAGGTTTTGAGCTTGTGTAAATTTCACATTTCTTACCCATATTCTTTCCCATGTGTCCAGCATTATTGGTTCCTCAATATTCTGAGCCCATTTTATCATACAGTCTTTAATCAGTTCCGTTTCGGAATCCATCTGTATTAGTACATTATATATCCTCTTTATATTCATTAAGCTTTGATCTCTTATTTGTTTAAACAAATTATCCTCAGCTTTTACAAAGCCAGTTTTTTGATCTATTTTCCACCTAGCCTGTAATTGGCCATACTGGAACCAGGTTTGAACTACCTTCTCTTCTTTAAGTACCTCTAAAGATTTTAATTGTAACACCCCCCTTTCTGAAGTAAGAAGTTGTCTGTAAGTGGTTCTATCGTGTTTTTGTTCTATATTCATATTTTGAATTGCATGTCTGGGAATTGCCCACATGGGTATCTTGTCATTTAGTTTATATTGGTATTTTTTCCAGTAAAGCATTTCTTAAAATATGACTTTTAAAATTCTTGTCCAATTTTTTGTTGAATAACAGGTAAGCATGCCAACCATATACCAGATCGTGTCCCTCAATATTCAATATTCTATCATTAGTTAAATGAGTCCAATCACTAATTACAGATAGCGCCACTGCATCATAATATAGTTTTAGGTTAGGTAGTTTCAAGCCTCCTCTCTCGCGTGCATCTTGCATTATTTTCAGCTTTACCCTCGGCTTCTTTCCTGCCCATACAAATTTGTTGATACCCTTCTGCCATTCTAAAAGATTCACATCTTTTTAAAATATAGGTGACATTTGGAAAAGAAATAAGAATTTTGGTAAGATGTTCATTTTCACTGCGCTATTCTACCCAGCAAAGATAAGTGCAATTTCTCCCATTTTTTCATCTCTATCTGTATACTATGCCAAAGTGGTTCATAATTATACTTATATAGTTTCCCATTTGAAGTTAAAATATTAAATCCAAGATATTTGACCTTTTTGACTACCTCACATCCTAACATTCCTCCTAATTCTTCCTTTGGTTTAGTATTCATATTTATAGCTAATATTTTTGTTTTCCTAAGTTTATTTTAAAACCAGACACTTGACCATATTGATTAATCGTATTCATTAAAACCATACTGGATTCCTGTGGTTGTTCCAATATTATAACCAAATCATCCGCAAAGGCACACACTCTGTATTCTTGCTGCCTAATCTTAATCCCTTTTAGACCATCCAAGCCCCGTATTTTATTCAACAATACTTCCAAAGTTATAATAAACAATAGTGGGGACAAAGGACAGCCCTATCTTGTACCTTTTCCAATTTGAAAAGAGTCTGTTAAACTTCCATTGACTATGATTTGTGCTGTTTGCTGTTGGTATATTGCTTTAATTGATTGTAAAAAACTATCTCCTATCTGCATTTTTTGCAATATCTTCACTTCCCAGAGCCCGTACACGGTATAACTTTTTAGCAAACACAGTCTAAAATATCTTAAAACAAAGCAAAAAAAAAAAAAAAAAAAAAAAGGTCAATAAGATCTCTACATTGAACTCAGCTTCTTACTGTTACCCAAACTTTAAACAGTTTAAGTTGCTGCTAATCTTAAGCATAGGCTATCTGGAGTTTCTTAGTCCCATATTTGCTTTGTGTATAATCAATCCATTTTTTCCAGTCTCGTTTATATCTCTCATTTGAATGTTCTTTAAGATATGCTGAAATTTTTGCCATTTCGGCTAAGTTTATAACTTTCAAAGTCCATTCTTGAGTTGTAGGCACGTCTTTCTTCTTCCAGTATTACGCCACCAACAGTCTTGCTGCCGTTATTAAGTACAGAACCAAGTTAATCTCTACCGCTGTAAAGTCAGTACATATACCTAGTAAAAACAACTGAGGGGTGAATTTTATCCTTCTTTTGAAGATATTTTGCAAGATCCACCATATTTTTATCCAAAATGCCTTAACCTTACGACATGTCCACCATATATGAAAATATGTAGCGTCAAGAGAACCACATCTCCAGCATTTAGGCTGTACATTCGGATACATAGAAGCAAGCTTTTTGGGATATAAATGCCATCTATAAAACATCTTATAAAAATTTTCTCTCAGATTTTGTGCTTGTGTAAATTTCACATTTCTTACCCATATTCTTTCCCATGTGTCCAGCATTATTGGTTCCTCAATATTCTGAGCCCATTTTATCATACAGTCTTTAATCAGTTCCGTTTCGGAATCCATCTGTATTAGTACATTATATATCCTCTTTATATTCATTAAGCTTTGATCTCTTATTTGTTTAAACAAATTATCCTCAGCTTTTACAAAGCCAGTTTTTTGATCTATTTTCCACCTAGCCTGTAATTGGCCATACTGGAACCAGGTTTGAACTACCTTCTCTTCTTTAAGTACCTCTAAAGATTTTAATTGTAACACCCCCCTTTCTGAAGTAAGAAGTTGTCTGTAAGTGGTTCTATCGTGTTTTTGTTCTATATTCATATTTTGAATTGCATGTCTGGGAATTGCCCACATGGGCAACTTATCGTTTAGTTTGTGTTGATATTTTTTCCAGACCCGCAATAAAGCATTTCTTAAAATATGATTTTTAAAATTCTTATCCAATTTTTTGTTAAATAACAAATAAGCATGCCAACCATATACCAAATCATGTCCCTCAATATTCAATATTCTATCATTGGTTAAATGGGCCCAGTCACTAATTGCAGATAATGCCACTGCATCATAATATAATTTTAAGTTAGGTAATTTCAATCCTCCTCTTTCACGTACATCTTGCATTATTTTCATCTTTACCCTCGGCTTCTTTCCTGCCCATACAAATTTGTTGATACCCTTCTGCCATTCTAAAAGATTCACATCTCTTTTGAGTATTGGTAACATTTGAAAAAGAAATAAAAATTTTGGTAAGATGTTCATTTTCACTGCCGCTATCCTACCCAGCAAAGATAAATGCAATTTCTCCCACCTTTTCATCTCCGTCTGTATACTATACCAAAGTGGTTCATAATTATGCTTATATAATTTCCCATTTGAGGTTAAAATATTAACTCCAAGATATTTGACTTTTTTAACTACCTCACATCCTAGCATCACTCCTAATTCTTCCTTTTGTTTAGTATTCATATTTATAGCTAATATTTTAGTTTTTCCTAAATTTATTTTAAAGCCAGAGACTTGACCATACTGATTAATCGTATTCATTAAGACCGTACTGGATTCCTGCGGTTGTTCCAATATTATGACCAAATCATCCGCAAAGGCGCGGACTCTATATTCTTGCTGTCTAATCTTGATCCCTTTTAGACCATCCAAGCCCCGTATCTTATTCAACAATACTTCCAGAGTTATAATGAACAATAGTGGGGACAAAGGACAGCCCTGTCTTGTACCTTTTTCGATTTGAAAGGAGTCTGTTAAACTTCCATTGATTATGATTTGGGCTGTTTGCTGCTGATATATTGCACCAATTGATCATAAAAAGCCATCTCCTATCTGCATTTTTTGCAATATCTTCAACAGGAATTGCGAATTAACTCGATCAAAGGCCTTCTCAGCATCCAAAAATATGAATGCGGCAGGGATTTGATTGTTCTTTCCCAAATATTCTAAAGCATTAATGATTAATCTAACATTGCTCTTCATCTGTCTCCCCTGTATAAAACCTGTTTGGTCGGTGTGTATCAATTGTTGAATAACCACCATTAACCTATTTGTTAATATTTTAGTAAAAATTTTATAATCTACATTAAGTAATGAAATAGGTCTATAATTTTTTGGCTGAGTAATATCTTGATCTTCTTTGGGTATCAACGATATGAACGCTGTCTTCCATGATGGGGGCACTTTACCTTCCGATTGAATTTTATTAAATAATTCTCTAAGAGATTCTACCATTTCTAACTGTAAGTTTTTATAATAAACCGCTGTTAGGCCATCTGTACCTGGTGCTTTCCCTAACTTTAATTGTTTGATTACCTGCAGGATTTCCCCAGAGGTTATTGGTTGGTTCAACTTTTGCCTGTATTCTTCTCTAACTAGGGGGATTTTCTCTTTATCTAAGTATTTATCTATGTCTAAACCCCTAATTTTGTCCCCTTTGTACAGTTCTGTAAAAAATTCCCGAAATGCCTTTTGGATCTCCTCCTGTTGAAACACCTCCTTCCCTCTATAACGCAATTTGGATACATTTCGAGTTTTTCTTTTTTTCCTAATTTGATAAGCCAACCATCTGCTGGGTTTATTTGCGTTGCAGAAAGTATTGTGTTTTGCATATAATAAACTGGTGGCTACCTGGTCAGAGATCAGCATATCAAATTGGGATTTTAATATGGAGATTGCTTCCTTAGTCTTTATATCGCCTGGATTCAGTGTTAATTCCAACTCTTTCCCTTTAATTTCCTCTTCCAATTCTTTTCGTTTTTGCCCTTGTTTGTGTCTGTGTATTTTGTTTATATTCATCAGTACTCCTCTCATATACGCTTTGCTTGCATCCCATACATATTCCATAGATGTACCCTTATTCATATTGAGAACAAAGTATTCAGATAACAATTTTTTACAATCATTAATGTACTTTTCATATCTAAATAAATTTTCATTCAACCTCCAAGACCTTCTTGCCTGCACTACCCTTCCCAGTTCCATCCAAACTGGGTTATGATCCGAAAGAGCTCTCGCCGCAATCTTTGTCTTCTTCACCCTAGAAAGTAAATCATTAGTAGTTAGTATAAAATCAATCCTTGAAAGAGATTGATGTCTATCAGAAAAAAAGGTGAAGTCATATTCTTCTGCATTCCTTTCGTGCCAGACATCTCGCAATTCGAAATCGTCCATCATGTCAAAAAAAGATTTGGGTAACTTAGCTCGGAATTTAGTGTTCGGGCGGGATGTCTTCTTATCTCTTTTAGTGTCAATCACGCCATTCCAGTCACCCAATAGTATACAAGACTTAAAGTCCCACTGTACTAATTTAGCATGGAGATTTCTATAAAATCCATCTTGTTGTTGATTAGGAGCATAAATTCCCAAAAGTAATGTCTTTTTCCCTTCTAAGATTAAGTCTAGTGCGATATATCTTCCGAAGGGATCTGCTTCAATTAGCTCGGCTTTAATGTCTTTTCTTAAGTATACAACTATGCCATTTTTCTTTTCCGTAGCAGAGGTCGCAAAATGTTGATCAAGTTTGGGGTTAAACAAATATTTTTGATCAGTTGATTTGATATGAGTTTCTTGCAAACAAATTATATCATTCTTAAACTGTTTGAGATAATGAAATATTTTCTTTCTCTTCTGTGGAGAGTTCAGTCCGTTAACATTCCATGTCACAATCTTAGTTGTCATTTTTGGTTGCCTGAAGCTTTTTTAGAGCCTCCCGCATGGCCTGTCTAACCTTTGGTCTGGCTCCTCCCACGGCTTCTGAGCTTGTTGCTGTGACTCCTTGATCAATGGCCAGTGATTGTTGAGATTGTTGCGTTGTAGCTTGTTTTTCCATTTGTCTGGTGGTCATACGGTTAGGTCTTTGTTCCCTGACCCCTTGCTCTTCCGGGAGGGGGAGATGGTACGTTTTGTCTGGTAGTTGTGTGGTTTGCTGTTTATCTTGTCCTTCTCGTGGTCTTTCTCCATATCCCGATGATTCAGGGTGTCCCACCTTCAAAATCTTATGATAGAAATCTCGAGCTTTCCATACAGAGTTGAGACGATATCTTTGCTTGTCAAATGTAACTATGATACCAAATGGGGCATCCCATCTATACTGTATCTGACGCTTTCTGAGCTCTTCCACCAGAAAAGCATAATCTCTTCTGGCTCTTAGCATTTGAGGTGGTATTTCTTTCAAGACAATCAAATCCTGTCCGCCAATTTGAAGCCTGGTATTATAAGACTCTTGTAGTATCATGTTTCTGAACTCTCTTGTAACAAAGTATATTACCACATCTTGGGGGAGTTGCTTCTGTTTTGCCGCCCAAGAATTAATGCGATAAATTTTGTCGATCTGCCAATCAAAATTGGATCCCGGTCTTCCCACCAGACAGTCAAAAGCCTCTGAAAACATCTGATTTAAGTTCTCCTGTTTCTCTTCGCGCAGCCCCCTGACTCTTAATGCAAGCTCCATCTGTTTATACTGTATCATAATAATTTGTTTTTCAGCATTTTCAACTTTTTGTTCCACCACTTCAGTTTTAGATGTCAAGTTAGTTTTAGCTTCATTAAGAACCTCTAAGTTGTCTTCCATTCCAGAAACATATTCTGTCAGTACGTTTACAATTCATCATTCATTTTGGTGATCTTAGTTTCAAATTTATCATATAAGACTTTTATCTCATTCCTTATTTCATCTCTGAATTCTCTGAAAATTTCTAAATTCTGTTCTCTAGATTCTCTGAACATTTCCAAAAAGAATTCTTTCGTTGGTGCATCTCCACTGGGGGGCATAGAGGGTGGGGGCTGCAACTTTGTGCCAGGTATGGGGGACGTGGATCTAGGAGGTAATTTTGCAGGATTTAATTTTGATGCCATTATGTCTTTGCTTTAAGCACTTAATCAAATTTTCCTAGCCCGCTGTGCAGCTGACAAAAGAAAAGAAAAGTTCCTCCCTTTTTGCAGAGAGTTTACGGAAGGTTTCAAAAGACAGGCATTACACCAAAACAGTTCAGCAAAGAAAAAAAAAGAGAAGAAAAAAAACCCTGTTTGGAATGTCTCTATATCAACAAAGAGTCTTTGAAAACTTTTAGAGTTTGATAAGGAAGAATCTTCAAAGAAGTGGAGCTAATTAGTTCGTGAGAGGCTGCCAAGGAATTAGGGATATACCATTATTGCAAATGCGAAAGCTGGAAAATCGCCATCTTGGAGACAGTTACACAAAGGAAGCTTTATAACACTGAAGCTAGGATTTTTCCTAGAAAAAGCAAATAAAGTTCTCAGGTACGGGCTCTGCTTGTATTAGTTTCAAATAAAATAGTTTCAGAAATTGTCCTAAGAGGGGTTTCTTTGCCTTGTGCTGTGAAGACAGCCAAAGTTTCTGGCCGGAGATATGACTCAGCTTTGGTTATCTCCCCCCTTCCGTTCACAGCAAAAAAAAAAAAGCTGCAAACTTCAAAGAAAGCTCTTACCAGCTGGGCCTCTTTCTGCAACCTTCTTGCCTGAAGATATGAGATATCTACTGGATATTTAAGTAGATAACGAACCAGAAATCTGGGAGCAGCTCAATTAAGCCGCCACCAACGGCAAAGTCCCTCCCCGGAAGTCGCCTGGATTCATTGTTAACTCAAGCTCTTTCCTCTTAATTTCCTCTTCAAATTCTGTTCGTTTTAGCCCTTGTTTATATCTATGTGTTTTATTTATATTCATCAGCACTCCTCTCATATACGCTTTGCTTGCATCCCATACGAATTCCATAGGTGTACCCTTATTCATATTAAAAACAAAGTATTCAGATAACAATTTTTTACAATCATTAATATACTTTTCATATCTAAATAAGTTTTCATTCAATCTCCAAGACCTTCTTGCCTGCACTACCCTTCCCAATTCCATCCAAACTGGGTTATGATCCGAAAGGACCCTAGCCACAATCTTTGTCTTCTTCACCCTAGAAAGCAAGTCATTAGTGATTAGTATAAAATCAATCCTTGAAAGGGATTGATGTCTATCAGAAAGAAAGTGAAATCATATTCCTCTACGTTTCTTTCTCGCCAAATGTCTCTCAGTTCAAAGTCGTCCATCATGTCAAAAAAAGGTTTGGGTAGCTTTGCTCGCATCTTGGTATTTGGGCGAGAAGTCTTCTTATCTCTCTTAGTGTCTATCACGCCATTCCAGTCACCCAATAGTATACAAGACCTATAGTCCCACTGTACTAATTTGGCATGAAATTAGAATCCATCTTGCTGTTGATTAGGAGCATAAATTCCCAAAAGTAATGTCTTTTTCCCTTCTAGGATTAGATCTAACGCAATATATCTTCCAAAGGGATCTGCTTCAATTAATTCAGCTTTCATGTCTTTTCTTAAGTATACAACTATACCATTTTTCTTTTCCATAGCAGAAGCTACAAAATGTTGACCAAGTTTTGAGTTAATCAGATATTTTTGATCAGTTGATTTGATATGAGTTTCTTGCAAACAAATTATATCATTCTTAAATTGTTTAAGATAGTGAAATATTTTCTTTCTCTTCTGTGGAGAATTCAATCCATTGGCATTCCATGTTAAGATCTTAGTTGTCATCTTTGGTAGCTGAAGCTTTTTTAGAGCTTCCTGCATGGCCTGTTTAACCTTTGGCCTAGTTCCTCCCACTGCTTCTGGACTTGTTGCTGTAGCTCCTTGATCGATGGCTGGTCATTGTTGAGGTTGTTGCCTTTTAGCTTGTTTCTCCATTCGTCTTGTAATCATACGGCTAGGTCTTTGTTCCATAACACCTTGCGCTTCTAGGAGAGAGAGATGCTCCATCTTATCTGATAGTTGTGTAGTTTGCTGTCTGTCCTGTCCTTCTTGTGGTCTTTCTCCAGGTCCAGATGATGCAGGATGTCCAACCTTCAAAATATTATGGTAGAAATCTCGGGCTTTCCATACAGAGTTGAGACGATATCTTTGCCTATCAAATGTAAGTATAATACCAAATGGTGCATCCCATCTGTACTGTATCTGACGGTTTCTAAGTTCTTCGACTAAAAAAGTGTAGTCTCTCCTGGCTCTTAACATTTGAGGTGATATCTCTTTCAAAACTGTCAGGTCTTGACCGCCAATTTGGAGCTTAGTGTTATAAGACTCTTGTAGTATCATGTTTCTGAGCTCTCTTGTAGTGAAGTATATAACGATGTCTCGAGGAAGCTGTTTCTGCTTTGCCACCCAGGAGTTAACGCGATAAACTTTGTTGATTTGCCAGTCGAGCTTAGTCCCCGGTCTTCCCACCAGACGGTCAAAAGGCTTCTGATAGAATCTGTTTCAGGTTCTCCTGTTTCTCTTCACGCAGCCCCCTTACTCTTAATGCCAGTTCCACTTGTCTATACTGTATCATAATAATTTCTTTTTCAGCATTTTCAACTTTTTGTTGCACCACCTCTGTTTTTGATGTCAAGTGGGTATTAGCTTCATTAAGATCCTCTAGACTATCTTCAATTCCGGAAACATGTTCTGTCAATACAGTTACAAGTCCCAGCATTTCATCTTTAATTTTAACAACCCTGGCATCAATGTTATCATACAACTCCTGTTTAAGTTCTTTTATTTCCTCTTTTATTTCTTTTATTTCTTCTTTTCCCTCCTGTTTTATCTCCTGTTTTATCTCCTCTTTAAAGTCTCTAAGTTTATCTTCCATTTTAATTGTCTGAGCGTTGAGAGCCTCGCTTAATTCCTTCAAGAAGAATTCTTTCATTAGCAAGTCTCCAGCAGGGGGCGTAGGGAGCGGAGGCTGCGACTTTGTGCTAGGTATTGGGGATGTGCTTCTGGGGGCAGTGGGGGGGGATTCAAGTTAGGATTTGGTTTTGAGGCCATTCCAAGTTTTATCTTCAAGCAGTTAATAAAACTCTACTGGCTGACTGTGCAGCTATGGGAAGAGATGCTGAATTTCTCCCTTTGTTTTGAAGTTTGAGGCTTGGCAAGGCTTTACCAAGGATTTCAGAAAATAAGCATTGTAACAAGACAGTTCAGCAGATTCATCACCATTTAAGTATCTCCAGATAAGCAAAATTAATGAGAGAAAGGAAATCTTGTAAAAATGAAACTAATTAATAAGTTTCTGCTGGCCGATTGTGAGGCAGGGTAATAAATCACTCCTCTCTCCTTTGAAGTTTTAAAGTTCTGTAGAGTTTAACAAGGAAATTAAGAAAATAATCATTGTTACAGAAGAATCCAGCCGGCTCGGCGCCATTTTAAAAGCCTCTAAGTAAATAGATTTTCAGAAGAAGATCTTGTAAAAAAAATGAAGCTAGGATTTGGATAAACAATTAATGTCCTCGTAAACGGGCTCAGCTCATATTAAAATCAAATCAATCAATCTGTGAACTGAGTGGGAGAAATCTTATTTTGCACTGCGCAAGGCAGTTTGAAGTTCCCAGCACAGATGCCATTCTGCCTCGGGCTGGCTCTCCGCAGACACAGAAGCTGCAAAAATCGAAGGGCATTTGCCAGCAAAACTATATCTTCTTCCCTTCTTGCCTGAAGGATAAGAAACCTGTTAGACGTCAAGTAGATGATCATCTAAACAGATATGTGACCAGGAATTCGGGAGCAGGTTTTACCTTTTTATTACCTGCTAAATTTCTTACTTTTGCTCGAAGTTATGCCCATTGTTCTATCTCCTTAAGCATTGTTAATACCTGTCTCTGCCCTCGGGTGTTTAGTGTCTTCTCTTTCTAATTTGGATCTGCTAGCAGGGGCTGGCTGATTCTTTAAAGATCCAAACTTTTCTATATCTAACAACTGCAACTCCCTCCCAGCAACTGCAGGCATATTTTTTAAAGATCAAGATGTATAGAGATGTTTGTTAACACATTGTTTGCATTCAACCAGGTTTCTAGGTTGGATTTTTAAAGATCCAAACTCTTATTTTAGATCTCCCAACAATCGCTGGCATATTTTTAAAGATCAAGATGTATGGAGACCTTCATTAACACATCGTTTGCATCTGGGTGGGGCTCTTGAGCTCTACTTTTTTTAAAAGACAACTATTACTGCTGCAATATCTTTTAAACATATCCCTGTGGAATCTTCAGTCACTTTGGGAAGCTTTCCCCCCCCCCTTTTTAAGTGAAAAGCGGACAAATTTTAGAAGAGGGTCTAGGAGTTATCCCACACGCTTTCTGAATATCTGGGCAACAAAGGAAATTGGAGAAGAAACTCAGGTAGAGCTCCTCTTTAGTTCATATAATGGTGGCCAGAAAATCAGCAAATTTGTTGACAAAATCTAAATCAAAACTGCCTTCTGGAGACCAGGTTTCTACCTTAGGACCAATAGAGTAGGTTGGCCAGATAGATGTGCAGAGGGTTTTTAATCAGGGCAAAGGCAAACCTCTAGTAGGAATTTCCTTCGTCTCATACATGCAAGGCAACCCTCTCCTCCTCCCCCCAAAAGAAAAAAAAAGTCTCTACTCACCTCACAGAGTACAACCTTCCAGGGCTGAAAGACATGAGAACAAGGTCCCCCCCCCCCACAGAAAAGGCATTGTTGGAGGATTAGAGGTAAAGGGGCCTTGGGGAGTAGATAGCTTGCAGGCAGAGTTTGGGGGGAAAACCACCAGTATTGCTGGTAACATTATTAGGATATCACAGATGAGAAATGGAGTCTGGATTCACATTCTGTTCAAGAGATGAACAGGTAAAATCATTTAAACACACAATAAATGCAAGGATGAGACTTTTCTTGTAAATGAACTTAAAACATTCTCTGGGTTGTTACTTTAAGGTACAGGGAAGGAAGGAAGAAAAAATACTTCTCTTTACTCTGTTTTTGTGGGCCAAACAAACACAAAGTAAAGACTCCCCACCTTCATTCAGTTTTCTGGGCCCAACAGATGGAGTGAAGGCAACTTCTGCCAGTTTACTTTTTTCTTTCTTTGAACAATTTAAAATTCTTGTCTTTTTAGATTGGAGACATTTTATAGTTACAATTACTTTGAGGGTGCGCAAAGACTTAGATACACATATACACAAGGACAAGGAGAAAATAAGCGGGGGGGAAGAGAACTCTCAGGTTTACACACCTGAGTCATTCCCAGCACAAATCTGTTAAATTAGGGAAGGCAAAAATCTTAACAAACAAGCCACGTAGTTGCATAGACAAGAGAAAGAGACAAACAGACAAGAGAAAAAAAGAATAGCAATAGCAATAGCAGTAGACTTATATACCGCTTCATAGGCCTTTCAGGCCTCTCTAAGCGGTTTACAGAGAGTCAGCATATTGCCCCCAACAATCTGGGTCCTCATTTTACCCACCTCGGAAGGATGGAAGGCTGAGTCAAACCCCCAACATGTTCCCTTTTCTTTTAAGTACCTTTATGTAGCCAAATTATTTTTCCTGTATCATCTTTTAGCAAAGCCCATTTGCCACACGATTTCCTTGGTCTCTTTTTACTCATGTCAGCCAAAATCTTGACATCTCAGGAAATCTCCAAGGGTACTTCTAGCCATCCACAAGCTAACGCTTCCCATGACCCTTTACATGTAGGGCTCACTTTTTCAGAAGAAAAAAGATTCCAGGAAGGACTTTGATTCCCTCAACAAAGTATTTGGTCCCTTTCCTCGTAGGGAATTCCGCTAAGGTTTTCTGGAACCAAAAAGGTGATCCAGGAAGGACCTCTGCCCCTCTGCAGTTACTACCAGCACCTCCTTCTCTCTTTACGCACAATGGGCCTTTGCTTTTTTGCTTTCACAGGACAAAAGCAACAACAACAACAAAAAATTTCATTCACTTTTCCATCCATTTTCACACGCACTCTCCTTTCCCTAACAGAAGGTTCTGTGGTGTAGCCTGACCCTAATACTTTCCAGGCTCTCTTGGTAAAATACACAGAGGAACCAAGATCCAGCTGTGATCGGGAGAAGGATCCCATCAGTCACACATATGCAGGCATACACACATTTCCCATGCTTTAAAATTAAAATTTAGACAATTAAAATTTAGAGGTACTCACCTTCTTTCCAGGCAGCTTTTGATCTCAAACTCAAAACTCCTTTAAAACCTAGATCCAAATGGCTAAGGTCCAGGTAAAGTCCACCCACAGACTCAATGGGGTCTGTGCCAGCATGGGAGGCTTACCTGGGCCATGTTCATTGGTTAGGTGAGCTTGGAGTCCCATCTGGTGTGCCAATTGTTCAAAGAAATGTGCTTCTGGGTTCAGCTCCAAGTGGGGAAAAAGACATTGAAGACATGGAGGCTGCTTGGAAAGATGGTTTAATGGTGGACAGGACCACATGACTTGAGTCCTGAACAGAAAAGGTGATCACATGCTTCAGTGTTGGTGGAGAAGAAGAGAAGGGCTGAGATGCTGAAAGCCACTAGTTTTATGCCCTCTCTGGCCTTTGATCTTGATCTTATATTCTGATTGGTTGTCAGACTTCCATGGGGCCATGCAGGGGCAACTCTCTAGGCTGTGTTTTGAATCAGGTTTGGTTGAGTTCTCAGATGCTATGTGGTGAGGGTGAAAGCTAATCATCCCGTAATCCCATCACCCTGGAGCTAAAGGGAGAACTCTTTATTATGTAAAGGGACTGGCTTGGGCATCTTAATGGCCCATTGAAAAAGGGGGATGGGCAGAGAGCTGCAGGGAGCTACTCTGTCTTTAAAACATGTTTCTCCCACTTCACATCCAGGGAAATATAATATTCTGCATTTTCAATATTTCCTAGGATATTTCATTTTTCTGGGAGAGGGCTGGGAGATAACTTCCTACACTCTGTTCAGACAAAGGAATAATATTCCCCGATGGTCTGACAGAGCCACAGTAAAATCAAGTACCACTATTCTTACTGTAAGAAGAGAAATATACAAATATGGCAATACAAATGTTTCTTTCAGGAATATAGGCTATTATTTCTGGAATGTATGCCACTATTTTGAACTTGATGAGAGTGTGTGGACAGAGTGAAGGTACTGCATACAAAGCAGTTTTATAGGTATTCTATAAGTCTACATGCAACGCTTAGTTGCATTACTTTGTAAGCAACTTTGAAATATTACAAGCCAGTTTGGTCTAGTGTAGTGATGGCAAAACGTTTCGACATCAAGTGCCAAAAAGGGAGCACATGCACGCTCATTTGGGCTGCAGCCTAGAAGAGGAGCTTCCAAGGGGGCATGTGCGTGCCAGAAAATGAACTTCTGGTTTTTGGTGTGCACGTGCATGCCGGCCATCTAGTCTTCCACTTACTGGCGCGCATTCACACGCAATGATCAACTGGCTGGTGTGCATGCTCACGCCGGAAAATGAAAGACCAGTTCTTCCAGTTTCTGGCACTGCCACACGCACCAAGGCCGGCTGATCGTCACACACACATGTGCACCAGAAACCCGGAAGAGGAACAGGTGATGCCGCACGTGCCAAGCGACATGGATCTGTGTGCCACTTTGGCCATGTGTGTCATAGGTTCGCCATCACAGGTCTAATGGTTAAAGCACCAGGCTAGAAAGCAGGGAACTGAATTCAAATACTGCCTTAGCTATGGAAGCCAGCTGGGTGACTTAGTACCAGTCACTTTCTCTTAGCTCAATCCACCTCATAGGGTTGTTGTTGCTGTTGCTGTTTGGGCAGCATAAAATGCAATAAATATAATAAAATCTTTTAACCAGTAAATATTAGTTATGGGAAATGTTATTAAACATTGTTTGTTTGTTTGTTTGTTTGTTTGTTTATTAGACTTATATACCGCTTCACTGTTCACTTGTTTATTACAGGAACCACAGACATGCATTACTTTCACGTCCTGTGTTATATCCTTGATATCAATACGATAATGAAAAATATAAAATACTGTAAACCCATGAACATAGCTGTTCACAAATAGAAGAATATATACATTTGTTTAATGTGATATTAGAAAAAGATTACAATGTTTTCTTTTACCTTTCAGTTTCACTATGTTTATAATTTAAAAATGGCAATTCCTATCTAATTTGTAAAATAGTTGCAACAGGTACTGAGGGGTTAGATGTTTAATTTCAAGAATTTAGAGAAAACAATGATATGTGTTTATTACAGAATTATAGGGTTGAAATTCTGCCTCCACCTGCCAGACAACAGTTTAATTGTGTAGGTGCAGGTGTATGTTGTAAACTGCCATTAGACTTAGTTAAATGATAATCTATAAATGTTCAGAATAGGTAATTATATTTCCACAGTATAAGAAACTATGTGCATTCACCCTTAATTTACAGACTGCTATGATCTATAAAATGTGCTGTGGAGAATACATATATATATAAGGATTTGCAGGTAATTAAGTTTTATTTAAGTTTTCCAGTAGCCATTCTACTGATTTAAAATACAAGCACAGGGAATTATTTCCCAGAATACAATAAATGCTTTCAATTATTACCAGAAAGTACAAAAACAATTTTTAAAAGGGCCAAGAATGCACAGAAGGTAAAATAATTCCCAACTAAACATAAATATTGTAGATAAAATACTTTTTAAAGTGTTTCTCTTTAAAAGGATATATCGTTTAACACAATATTTCTACTGGATAATGATTAAAATTTGGAAGACACAATATCTAAAAAGATAAAGCTGACTTTTATAGAATTTGATCAGGCAACAGTCAGAAAGAAATGCATGGAAATTTTTATTGTTGAATATTAAGGTGACCAGATTTTCAGATTGGTAAAGAGGGACACCATTGGCCGGGGGGGGGGGGAGGGGGCTTGATTAAAATTTTTATATTTTGTCAAAAGGTCACCCCAGGACACTGAAACCAGCATAAATATGAATCTGTTGCCAAACGAAATTTTATCACGTGACCATGAGGATGCTGCAACGGTCACTAAGTGTGAAAAATGGTCGCAATGGTCGCTAAGTGTGAAAAATGGTCATCAGTCACTTTTTTCAATGCCATTGTAACTTTGGTCACTAAATGTTTTCCCTCTCCTCGAGACACCTCACTTCTTCCTTCATTCCTCTTGCTTATCTACCTTCACCTTATCCATCTTCTGCTCTTTCCATCTCTTCCTTCCTTTCTCCTTCCATCCTCTCTTCTTTCCTCACTCACTCCCTTCCTCCTTTTCTCTTCCTTCCTCCTTCCACTCTTTCAGCTTCATTTCTTTTGCCTATCTACCTTCTCTGTCTTTCTGCTCTTTCCATTTCTCTCTTCATCTTCGCTTGTTCCTTCCTCCTTCCCTCCTTCTCTATTTCTTCCTTCTTCTTCCGCAGCGGCTGCCGAGCCTCCAGTGGTACAAGGCGCGTTGGGTCTCCCGGCAGCCTCCAAAGCACGTGTGGAAGGCGCGCGTGGAAGATAAACCCGGGAAAGGAAGGCGAGGAGATTTAGACTAAGGTCGGGGAGGAGAGGAGAGGAAAGAGACCCAGCTTAGCAAACTGAGCTGGAGGGGCGCGCGCCTCCTGGCACTTGGGGTTTTCTTTCCCACACCCGCTCGACCAGAGGCGTCGGAAAGGGCGGACTGGTGAATATGCGCCTCCTCCCCACAAAGCTTGGGAGATTTACAAAAATTAAAAAGGCAGCAAGCGAAGCTTCGGCTCAGCCAATCGGTGGCATCGTTTCTCAGAAGTATCAATGGGGAGTTACTTCAGGGACTCCCAAGTTGTTGGTATTCACACGGACGGCGGCTTCCCAGCGTGTTGCGAGCTGGGGACGGCATTGGCTGAGTTCGGGACGGCTGAGTTTGGGGCGGCGCTGCCACTGCCGCTTTGAACAATCTTGCGGCTTGAACGATCTTACGGCGTGAGCGAGTGGCATTGAGTGGCCTGTGGGATCCCCCCCCTCCCCAGGAACATCGATTGAGAGCGCCGCGGCTTGAGAGAGCCGTGGCCGTTGGGAACTGCGCAGCCCTTGCTGCGGTTATTGGGAGCGTTGGGGCTAAATTAGGAACACTGCGGTTCGAACGCTGAGGACGCCAAGGACGCACTTCCATACTGGCCTCGGCAGCGCTAGCGGGCGGCGCTAGCGGGCGGCGCTAGCGGGCGGCGCTAGCGAGCGGTGCTAGTGGGTGGCGAGCGTTTTTTTTTCCGACTGCGAGAGACTAAGATCTGGGCTTGTGTTAGACCTGCACCTCGTCCTGAGGAAGGGGTGGCTGAGTTTTTCCATCTACGTTGCCGAGACTGGGTGGCTGGCTTCTGGCCACCTCAGCTCTCTTGGCCTCCCCCCCCCTTCTCTCTGGTGCAGCCTCCTCTCTGCTCGCCGCTGCGGGCGGCATATGGATGATGGCGGCATTTTTTACGATCCCTTGGTACCTGCAACATCTTCTGACTGCGCCCACCCGGCTTGTCCGGCTTGCTGAACCCTTGGGGACCTTTTTGGATTGCCATCACCTCGGAGGGGGAGAGAACGGCCTGGGCGCCCGTCAAGGTTGGGCGAATCGGACAACTTGGGGTATCATCTTGGATAGCGCCCGCGCAAGTCATCTCACTGAGGCACGCTGGACTCTGGATGGGTGGGGGCACTTACAATGAGTGCGGAGGCCCTTGGACTTGTCGGTAACATCTACAGTCTGCTCCTTGGTTTGCCCCCTGGTACATCTGTCCAACGGAGGGAGTGACGGAAGATGACAAAACTATAAGAGGGGACTTAATGTTTCTAATGTACCCCTGTACCCCTTCCCTCTTTCACGATCCACCTCAGCCACCCCGGACTTTAGACTCTGGACCCTTTATTATATCTTTCCAAGAACGAGGTATACCATCTGCTTACCACCTGTATACCACCTGTATACCACTGTTGGTGCTCAGCTACCTCAAATTTTTAAGAACTATCTGCACAGTTATTAATCTATACTTGCGCAGTGCGCCCAAAAATTTTTTTAGGAATGTGGTGTGAATGGTATGCCTGATTGATGACTGTACCCACTTTTTAACTTTATTACTGTTGTAATTTTTTTTGTGTGTTTTAAATGACCTATGTGGGGAATGCATGGATGAGTGGCTGTATTTGTGTGAGAGGATGATTGATTCGAAGGGCCTGTCGGGAAACGCGGGGGCTATGGGGGTGGGTGGAGGGACTACGGACACGGGAGTGGGCCGGAGCATTACGGTCTTAACAGGGAGGGGCAGATATGGCAGGGACTTTAGGGCTGGCCATTACCGGGGAAGGAGGGCTCGCTACGTTACAGAGATCCCTCCTTCCGGCCCTATGAGTCCCACTCCAAGGCCAGATGGCGCGAGTAATCAGGACCCTGGTCTCAGGCTGCTGTCGCTAAATGCCAGGTCTGTAGTTCACAAGGCTCCCCTCATCCGGGACCTAATTTTAGACGAGAGGGCAGACCTGGCATGTATTACTGAAACCTGGCTGGGCCCGGAGGGAGGAGTCCCCCTCGTAGAGATGTGCCCAGAGGGTTTTCAGGTGCTTCATCAGCCGCGACCTCAAGGAAGGGGTGGGGGTGTGGCTATTGTTATCCGAGAGTCTCTAGTACCTCGTAGGATCCCTGCTCCGGAGCTTGTCGGGTGTGAGTCCTTGCTGGTGAAGTTGGACCTTGAGGGTCAAGTGGGCTTGCTGTTAACGTACCTGCCTCCCAACAGCATTGCAGCAGCCCTCCCCTCGCTCCTCAAGTCAGTAGCTGAGCTGGCAATTGAGTTTCCCAGGCTTATGGTTCTGGGGGATTTCAATTTGCCTTCGCTCGGTGAACACTCTGATGGAGCGCAGGAGTTCATGGCTTCCATTACAGCCATGGGCTTGACCCAAGTAATTCGGGGCCCGACTCACTCGGCGGGTCACATGCTCGACCTCGTATTCCTCTCAGAGCAGTGGAGTTGTGATCTTGGTTTGAGCGGTAGCGAGATCTTACCCCTGTCATGGTTGGACCACTACCTACTGAGGCTTGACTTTCGGAGACCAAACCCCCACTGTAGGGAGGAGGAACCGATTAGGTGGTTCCACCCCAGGCGACTTATGGACCCTTTGGGCTTTCAGACGGAGCTTGGCGTTGTTCCTGATACCCTCGCCCGCAGTCTGGCGGAGACTCTGGTTGCTGCTTGGAATTCAGCAGCGGCAGGGGCTCTTAACCGGATTGCGCCTTTACGGCCGATCTGAGGCAGTGGATCCAGGAGGGCTCCTTGGTTTACTGAGGAACTCCGGGAGATGAAGCGCCGAAAGAGACGCCTAGAGCAATGATGGAGATCCAGTAAGTCTGAGACAGATCGAGTGCTTTTAACATCCAGCATCAGAGCTTACCTTCGGGCAATTAGGATGACAAAAAGAACACACATTGCCTCTCTGATTGCTTCCGCTGAGTCGCGCCCAGCCGCCTTGTTCAGGATAACCCGTTCCCTCCTAAATAGGAGGGATACGAGCGATCCTTTGCAAGGCAGAGCTGAGGATTACGTCCAATTCCTCGCGGATAAAGTTGCTCGGCTTTGGACGGACCTGGACTCCAATTGCGCAGAGCCAGCAGAGGCACCAGGGGAGAATCTGGAAGGACATCACTGGATTGATTTTCAAGCTGTTACCCCTGAGGACATGGACAAGGCCATGGGAGCTGTAAGTGCCTCCACATGTGTACTGGACCCGTGCCCCTCCTGGCTGGTCGCTAACAGCAGGGAGGTGACACGGGGCTGGATCCAGGCGGTTGTTACCGCCTCCCTTCGGGAGGGGTTCTTTCCCCCTGCTTTAAAGGCGGCAGTGGTGAGACCCCTTCTGAAGAAGCCATCTTTGGATCCAGCCGTCTTAAACAACTATCGTCCAGTCTCCAACCTCCCCTTTGTGGGGAAGGTTGTTGAGAAAGTGGTGGCCTTTCAACTCCGGCGGTCCTTGGAAGAAACCGATTATCTAGATCCCTTCCAGTTGGGATTTAGGCCTGGCTACAGCACGGAAACCGCTTTGGTCGCATTGATCGATGATCTCTGGAGAGCCAGGGATGGAGGTTATGCCTCCGTCCTAGTGCTCCTTGACCTCTCAGCGGCCTTCGATACCATCGACCATGGTATCCTTCTGCGACGACTGCGGGAGGTGGGGGTGGGAGGCACTGTCCTATGGTGGTTCTCCTCTTACCTCTCGGACAGGTCGCAGTCGGTGTTGGTCGGAGGGCAGAGATCGACCCCTAGGCCCCTGAATTATGGGGTGCCGCAGGGTTCGGTCCTGTCCCCCCTCCTGTTTAATATCTACATGAAGCCGCTGGGTGAGATCATTCGACGGCATGGGATAAAATACCATCAGTATGCGGACGATACGCAGCTGTATCTGTCCGCCTCGTGCCAATTCAGTGAAGCGGTTGACGTGATGTGCCAGTGCCTCGAGGCTGTTAGGGACTGGATGCGGGTTAACAAGCTTGTACTCAATCCGGATAAGACCGAGTGGCTGCTGTGTTTCCCTCCTACTAATTGGTCAAGTGTTCCATCTCTCAGGCTGGGGGGTCAAACAGCACGCCCCTCAGACAGGGTTCGCAATTTGGGAGTCCTCCTGGACCCACAGCTGACTTTTGAACACCACTTGTCGGCTGTGACCAGGGGGGCATTTGCCCAGGTTCGCCTGGTGCACCAGTTGCGTCCCTACCTGAACCGGGAGGCCCTCACAACAGTCACTCACACCCTTGTGACCTCTAGACTGGACTACTGCAACGTGCTCTACATGGGGCAGCCCTTGAAGAGCATTCGGAGACTTCAGCTTGTCCAGAATGCAGCCGCGCGAGCGATCGTGGGTGCACCTCGGTTCACCCATGTAACACCTATCCTCCGCGAGCTGCACTGGCTGCCTATTGGTCTCCGGATACGCTTCAAGGCGCTAGTCGTCACTTATAAAGCCCTTCATGGTATTGGACCTGGGTACTTGAGAGACCGCCTGCTGCCAATCACCTCCACTAGACCGATTAGATCCCACAGATTAGGCCTCCTCCGAATTCCATCCGCCGGCCAGTGTCGACTGGCGACTACCCGGAGGAGAGCCTTCTCTGTGGCTGCTCCGACCCTCTGGAACGAACTCCCCGTGGAGATTCGAACCCTCACCACCCTCCAGACCTTCCGCAAAGCCCTTAAAACCTGGCTGTTCCGACAGGCCTGGGGCTAAAGAGCTGTTGCCCCCATCTCGAATGGTATGACTGTTGTGTGTTTTTAAATTATGCAGGAGAGCAGAAGCCCCGGAACCGAGTGGAAGTTCTCTGCGCGACTGAAATGGCCGCCGGCCGCAGGAGAGCGAGGCAGCTGCCGGCCATTTCACCTACATTTGTATTGCCATATTTGTATATTTCTCTTCTTACAGTAAGAATAGTGGTACTTGATTTTACTGTGGCTCTGTCAGACCATCGGGGAATATTATTCCTTTGTCTGAACAGAGTGTAGGAAGTTATCTCCCAGCCCTCTCCCAGAAAAATGAAACCATTGGCACAATCATGACCTGGATGATTGAGAATCTCATAGACTTCCGGGGGAGGAGCCTGTCATCGTCGGGGGCTCAACGGATCTCCCCTCAGAGTTCTGGTCTGTATATCTAAAAGATCTATAGATATCTCACCTTTTAGGCAGAAAGGGGCAGGGAGGAGCTCAGTCGTTAGAATCTCTTTGAAGTTCACAGCCTTTTGTCTTTTGCTGTGAACGGAGAATAGGTTCAACACAAAGCTGAGCTTTTTTTTTTACTCCAGCCAGATCTTCTCAGCTGTTTTTTTCAGCTCAAGGCAGGTCGTCCTCCCCCCTCAGAACAAATCTAAGCTATTTAAAATTGGTCCGGGCAGCGACCATTCCTGAAAACCTTTTTTGTTTATTATTATTTAAAATACCAGCTTCAATTTTATAAAAAACTCCTCTGTTTAACTGTTTTTCAAAATGGCGATTTTATAGCCTTCGCAGTTGATATACTTAATCAGCCCTGTTTTTCTGAAGACTTCTCTTTACTAATTGCCAAAGTTTACTCAAAGTATTTTATTGCAAATCAAGGTGTGCAGAGACTTTGTTTGTTCGCTTTTGTTCTTTTATAATGGCTCCCAAGTCAAAAAATTCTAAGTGTTTTCTTAACAATACATCCCAAGTAATCACTATAAAGCCAGAGTCTTTGCCTTCTACGCCCCCTACTGGAGATCTGTTAATGAAAGAATTTCTTTTTGAAACTCTCAGAGAATTTAGAGAGGAAATAATGCAATTTATTTCGGAACTATGTGATAAACTTGATGCCAAGATTGCCCAAACAAGGGAGGATACTATCGGAGTTATAACCGTGATGACAGATTACATGGCAGGAATGGAGGATAAATTGGAACTTTTGGAACAAGACAATTTTAATCTGACATCTAAAATCGAAAAGTTGCAACAGGAAGTTGAAAAGACAGAGAGACAACTTGTTATGACAAATTATAAAAAGACTGCGTTTGCAATAAGAGTTAGGGGATTGCGTGAAAACGAACAGGAGAATTTGAAGCAGACCTTTTTTGAGGCTTTCAGTCGTGTGGTGGGAGGTCCGGGACTCAACTTTGATTGGCAGATCCAAAAAATTTACCACCATAATTCGTGGACAGCAAAACAGAGACAGCTTCCGAGAGATGTGGTTATATATTTTGCTACAAAAGAATCCAGAAACGCGATACTACAAGAGTTCTACAACAACAGGCTGCGAATTGATGGACAGGATTTGATCGTTTTTAAAGAGGTGCCACCCCAGATGTTAAAAGCCAGGAGAGACTATGCTTTTTTAACTAAAGAACTTAGAGATAATCAGATACAGTACAGATGGGAGGCGCCATTTGGTATTACAGTCACACTTGACAATCAGAAACATCGCCTCAACTCAGCTTGTGAAGCCCGAGACTTTTATCATAAGATTTTAAAGGCGGGACTTCCTGAATTACCCAGACTTGGACAAATACAAGGAGAAGTACAAGAGAAACAACCAATCACACAACTACAAGGCGGGAGCTATCGTTTTTTCCCTTCGGAAGGGCAGCAGAGCGGAGAACAAGGATTTACTTATGCTTCCAAAACATTTGCTTAATCTTAACTTGAATAATATTCTGTGACGACTTCCGGGGGGCGTGGCCTGTTGCCGAGGAGGGCTCCACCGAGCTCCTCAGAGATCTGGTCTGTATATCTAAATAAGATCATAGATAGCACCCCTTTCTGGCTAAGAAAGGGGCAGGGAGAATAGCCCCGTAGGTTAGGATCTAATCGTAAACCACAGCCTTTTTTCTTTTTTGGCTGTGGAAAGAGATTAGTTCCGGCCGAAGCGGAGCTCTTATCTCCAGCCATTTCTTCTCAGCTGCCTTTTTTTTTTGGCAGCCCCAGACAGGCTAGCCCCCCCCCAGGACAAGACAAAGTTTTTTTTCAAGCTAGAATTGATACGGGCGGGTCCCACCCCTGTGAGATTTATGTTTTCAGTACTATCGTAAATACCAGCACCATTCGTCTTAGAGACTTCTTTGTCTAATTAGACCTCAAAATGGCGATTTCTCTCCGTGGATGATTGATATACCTAGCCGGTGTTATCTTCCTGCAGACTGCTCCTTAAGAAAATAAATTTTTCTTTTTTGGAAATAGAGGGGAGCGAAGCTCTGCTTACTTGCTTATTTATTATGCCATCCAAATCAAAGAAGCGTCTTGCTACAAAAGAATTTAAAGAATTTTCATTGGAAACACAGCCTTTGTCTCCTATGTCTTCTGTTGAGGAACTTTTAACACAGGAATATCTCCTTAAAATGCTTAACGCTTTTAAGAAAGAAATCAGGGAATTTGTATTGGAATTATTTGATGATTTACAATCTAAAGTTAATCAAATGAAGGCAAATACTTTTGCAGCTGTGTCTGCCCTGTCAGATTACTCTGCTGAAATAGAAAACAAATTGGAAAGTCTGGAGAAGGCTAATTTTAATTTGACTACCAATATTCAAATTTTACAAGAAAAAATTAGAAATAACGAAGAACAGCTTATGATACTAAATTTTAATAGGAAGGCATTTGCAATTAGAGTCAGAGGATTCCGTGAAAAGAAGCAAGAGAATTTAAAACAGACCTTTGCTGAAGCCTTCAGCCACGCGCTGGGAAGCCCGGGACTTAACTTTGATTGGCAGATTCGGAAAATCTATCGCCAGAACTCATTGATAGCGGAACAGCGACAGCTCCCGAGGGACATAATTATATATTTCTCTACAAAAGAATCTAGAAACGCGATTGTGCAAAATTTTTATAATAACAGGCTCCGAATTGATGACCAGGACCTGATTGTCTTCAAAGAGATTCCTTTCCAGATATTGAGAGCAAGAAGGGACTACGCCTTTTTAACTAAAGAGCTTAGGAGTCAACAGATTCGATACAGATGGGAGGCCCCTGCCGGCATCACGGTTACATTTGAGAATCAAAGATTTCGTCTTAACTCTATTTCGGAGGCTCAAGATTTCTATTGTAGGATTCTGAAGGCGGGACTTCCTGACGCGCTCGGAAGAGAGGAGAGACAAGCGGAAGGAGAAAGCAAACGGCTGGCCATGCGGCTGCAAGATGGAGGGGGTAGCCCCTCCTCCCTCGGAGAAGCAGAAGAACGCAGATCGAGAATTTAGATACTTCAAAAGACTTCCTAAAGTTGAGGACTGAATGGGGGTTTGAGACCTCTCTCCGGTAGAAAAAGTGGACTAATTTTTATCAGAAGGGAAAGCTGGACGAAACTACTTTGAGCTAGATTCTAAAGTAACGTTAGCACAAATTTGATAGTGGTTAAAAGAATGCGGAATGATTTATGTTGTTTAAACTTTGTTAGATGGGACTATTTTAAAATAGAAGGTTAACTGACTCTTGCTGAAAGTATTATTTGAAAATGATCCATGCTATTTAACTTTTATTTGAAGGGAAAGTTGGTTGTTATAGTTACTTTTTAAATAAACGCTAGTATAAATTTGATAGTGGTAAATATTAGACAAGCAAGAGATGAGGGTAAAATGTATGTGGAATGAATTATGTTATTTGTGGTAAATACCAGACAAGCAAGGGAAGAGGGCAAAATTTACGTTGTTTAAAGCTTATTAGAACAGGAAGCCGCTTGGGATTATCTTAAGATAACTGTAAAAAGAATGCGGAATGATTTATGTTGTTTAAACTTTGTTAGAAGCGACTACCTTAAAATAGAAGGTTAACTGACTCTTGTTGAAAGTATTACTGGAATATGTGGAATGATTCATGCTACAAATCGCTCTGAGCTATATTTTAAACAAATGTTAGTATAAATTTGATAGTGGTAAATATCAGACAAGTGGGGGATGAGAGTAAAATGCATGTGGAATGAACTAAGTTATTTAAATTCTACTAGAAGGGGAAGTCGGTTGGAATTATCTTAAGATAGAAATTGATTCCTGTGTAAAGTAATATCTGATCTATGTTGCTTAACTTTACTAAGAAGGGGAAATCTGGTTAGATTATTTTGAATTACGGTTTGAAAAAGGGGTAAAGAAAGATCATTCACGTTGTTTAAATTTTACTAGAAGGGAAAGTTTGATTACTTGTCTGTAAAGTTATATTTGAATATATGGCAGGAACTATGCTGCTTAAATCTTATTGGAAGGGATCATGAGGTTTAGGAAGGGAACGGGAGAGTCTACAGAAGATCGGGGTAAATAGCAAAGAAGTAAGAGACGAGAATAAAATATAGATAGAATGATTTATACTATTTAAGCATAGATAAAGATGGGGGGCTGAGATCAACACAAAGAGTGGTTTCTTTTTTTTTCTTTTTTATATATTACTTTTATTTTTTAATCCATATGTATACAAGATATTTTAGATAGAAGGTAGTGCCAGGTGTGGGCCCTGGGAAGCCGGGAGGATTAGGGATGGGGATTGTGGGGGGTGGGGTGGGGGGGGGTTAACATAATCTTAATAAGAACAAGAATGTATTTATATACGGTGGTTCCTTTTTTTTTATTATTATTATTATCTTTTTTTTTTCCTTGGTTCATTTTATATTTATTAGATCAAACAACACTCGAATAAAGGCATACACCAAGGAGGGAGGTAGAGGGAAGGAAGAGGGAGGAGTAAGGAAGGAGTAAGGGGAATGTAAGGAGTATGTAAGGAGGGTGTCTGGGGAGTAAGGGGAGAAGGAAGGTTTGAGGGGAAAGGGAAGTAGGAGGGGAGTGTTAGAGGGAGAAAGGAAAGTTGGAGGGGGTAGATGGGGTGTATGGAGGATGCAAGGGTTAGGTGGGGTTGGGAATGATGAGTTGTGTTTCCTTTTTATTTGTTCGTTTTATTCCTTTTTTCCTTTTTTTTTTCTTCTTTTCTTATAGTAAATACCCTGTGTATAAATGATTGCAAATGGAATGTGAAAATTGAAAATTGAATAAAATATTTTAACAACAAAAATAAAAAAAAAAATAAAAAAAAAAATAAGAAGAAAATAATATTCTGTGACTATGTCTTGTAGAAAATGGCATAGCGGTATACCAATCAAGAGACATTAAGGCTGTAAGAAACGATGCTGATCGCCTCGGAAATTATATTGTATGGGACTTAAAAAAAAAAAGACTTGATAGACAACTTGGAACTTTTACATAAACTGCTTATGTTTTATTCTCTAGGGTGAGGAAGGCGGAGATTGTGATGCTTTCGGATTGTGGTTTAGGTTGAATTGAGTTGGGAAGGGTGGCGCAGATGGGAGGGTAGTGAAGGTTTAATTAGAGCTTATTTTGAGCCAGAAAGTAAGTTGACTTTTATAGTAATTTTTATTTGAACATAATGTTTGGAAGAATATACTCAGGGAGCTTGAAGGAAGTCGGAGCAAATAGGGGAGGTGTACGGATGATAATAAAATATATATATGGACACGGGTAGAGGCAGGATGAGAGGAGTTGGAACAGAAACTGAGAGAAATATTTGAGGTGTTTAAGTTGCTTTATAGAGAAAGAGGTAAAAGGGATATATTAAAGGTTTGGAAATGGATACATATTTAGATAAAGAGATAAGGTCCCTAGCTAGAGTAGAATTTTATTTGATTAACTCACTTGGTTTTAACATAGTTTGAAATCCTGCAAGTAATAAATTAATTGAGACTAGGAATGATGCACATTGCTTAAGTGTTAATAATGATGGGAAGCTGAGCTTAAGGTAGAGAGTTTATTGATTTCTCTTTTTTGGGGGGGTCTTTTTCCCCTTTCTTTTTTATTTTTATTTTTATTTTTTAATTTTTTTTTAGCTTCTAATCTACTTGGTTTCAATATACTCCAGACTTTGCTTGATAAGGAACGATGTCGGGAATGGGATCTGGGAAGTCGGAAGGGGGTCTGGGAAGGGGGTTTATGGGGGGGGAGGGGGGAGGGTGGAAATATAGATTCAATTTTTAAAACAATGAATGCACTTGGATATTGTTGCTTTTTTTTCTTTCTTTTTTTTTCCTTTCCTTTAATTTTTTTTTCTTATAATTTTAGTGTAAATTACAAAATGAATAGACCAATGAATAGTAAAAATACACCGAAGTGAGGAGTAGAGGGAAAGAAGAGGGAGGAATTAAGAGGGAGTGAGAAGGGAATGTAAGGAGGGTGAGATGGTGGGAAGGGGAGAAAGGAATGGTTGAGGGGGAGGGGAAGTAGAAGAGGGGATTGTTGGAGGGGAGAAATGAAAGTTGGAGGGGTAGAAGAAAGGGTGTATGAAGGATAGAAGTGTTATGAGTTGTGTTTATTGCCTTTTTTTAACTGCACAGTATTTAAGTGATTGTATAAAGGAAAATGAAAATGAAATAAAAAATATCCAATGAGAGAATCTCATAGACATTCGGGTTACCGAAGTATTGTAACACTACTATTCTGAGACTTGCACTATATAAAGTTGACATCCAGATGTAATTATTATTTTTAAATATAATTTATTTATTTTAGCAATAGTAACCACCATCAAAGAGAAGCACAGCTTGAGCCCATTCCAAGAAACTAGTTTTAGTAAACATCTGATACAGATTCCTCCCTAATACACACAAAGATAATGTAGGAGTGGCAGAACCTGGGAGACAGGATTAAAAGAAGGATCAGCTGAGAATCCTTATGTAGCGACAAGTGGACTAAGTCTAACCACCATTCTTTGAACTTCATTGGCTCTTATCTAACTCTAAGCAGGTGCTAACCATTACTTGAAAATATTTTGTGTTTTTGTTCAATTAAAATAAATAAAAATTAAAAAAAAGAAAATATTCTTGTGCATAGCCATGAATAGCAATAAATGAGTTTAATTGGACCTTCATGTATGGACTTATCTTTCACGGCTGAAAGATAAAGTGAGAAAAGCAGGAAGCCCATTCAGACTTGGACAATACTGTTACTATAGCCATTCAATTAAAGTAGTTTTAGACCTTATATTTTCTTGAGTGGGGGAAGGAGGAACCTGAAAAAGGGGCAAATCTGAAAGAAGTTCACAAGGATTTTTTAAAAATTGTTTATGTTTATAACAAAAAAAATCAAGAACACCCCCAAACCAATTACAAATGTATAGATTCTAATAACATTGTCCCAATAAGACTGAGTGGCTTTGAATGTTGCCCCCCGCTTCTAACGGTCATTAATGCCCTTGTCACGTCGAGGCTGGATTTTTGTAACGCGCTCTACATGGGGCTACCCTTGAAAAACATTCAAAACCAAATCCTAACTTGAAACCATCGCCTTCTATTCCCAGGGGCACATCTCCAGTGCCTGGCACAAGGTTGCAGCCTACGCTCCCTACGCTCCCTGCTGGGGATTTGTTAACGAAAGAATTCTTCCTGAGTGAACTAAGCATGGCTCTTAATGCACAGACAATTAAAATGGAAGATAAACTTAGAGATCATAGAGAGGAGAGAAAACAGGAGAGAAAAGAGGAAATAAAAGAAATGAAAGAGGAAATTAAAGATGAAATAAAAGGACTTAAACAGGAGTTGTATGAGAAAATCGATGCCAGGGTTGTTAAAATTAAAGATGAAATGCTGAGACTTGTAACTGTATTGACAGAACATGTTTCTGGATTTGAAGATAGTCTAGAGGATCTTAATGAGGCCAATACCAACTTGACATTGAAAACAGAGGCGGTGGAACAAAAAGTGGAAAATGCTGAAAAAGAAATTATTATGATACAGTATAGACAAATGGAGTTCGCATTAAGAGTAAGGGGGCTGCGTGAGGAGAAACAGGAGAACCTGAAACAGATCCTATCAGAAGCCTGGTGGGAAGACCAGGGACCAATTTCGACTGGCAAATCGACAAAGTTTATCGCGTTAACTCTTGGGTGGCAAAGCAGAAGCAGCTTCCTCGAGACATCGTTATATACTTCACTACAAGAGAGCTTAGAAATATGGTACTACAAGAGTCTTATAACACTAAGCTTCAAATTGGCGGTCAAGACCTGATTGTTTTGAAAGAGATACCACCTCAAATGTTAAGAGCCAGGAGATAAAGTGGGCTCAAAGCATTGAAGAACCAATAATGTTGGATACATGGGAAAGAATCTGGGTAAGAAATGTGAAATTTACACAAGCTCAAAATCTGAGAGAAAATTTTTATAAGATGTTCTATAGATGGCACTTAGATCCTAAAAAGCTGGCTTCTATGTATCCGAACTTACAGCCTAAATGTTGGAGATGTGGCTCTCTCGATGCCACATATTTTCATATATGGTGGACCTGCCAAAAGGTTAAGGCATTTTGGATAAAAATATGGTGGATTATGCAAAATATCTTTAAAAGAAGGATAAAGTTTACTCCTCAGCTATTCTTACTAGGTATATGTACTGACTTTACAGTGGTAGAGACTAACTTGATTCTGCATCTAATAACGGCCGCAAGACTGTTGGTGGCACAATACTGGAAGAAGGAAGACTTGCCTACAACTCAAGAATGGACATTGAAAGTTACAAACTTAGCCGAGATGGCTAAAATATCGGCATATCTTAAAGATCACTCAAATGAGAGATATAAACGAGACTGGAAAAAATGGATTGACTATATACAAAATAAATATGGGACCAAGAAATTCCAGTTAGCCTATGCTTAAGATCAGAAATGATTTAAATTGTTTAAAGTTGGTTCAGCAAGAAGAAGCTAAGGTCAATGTAGAATGTTATTAATTTTTTTTATTAATTTTTTTTCTCAACAGATTTTAGACTGTGTTTGTTAGAAATCCATACCGTGTACGGGTTCTGGGAAGTCGGGGGGGGAAGGTGGAGGGGGGTTGGGGGAGAGGGTGGAGGGAGGGAGGGGTATATATTAGGCTAGACAAGAATTTGGTGGTAAACTAGAATTATTTTGACATACAAAAAATTGTACTTCGATGTCTTACTGATTGAGGAATGATGAAATGTTTGCCTTAAAAGAAATAAAACTTTTGAAATGGAAAAGTGTTCGGAGACTGCAGTTAGTTCAGAATGTGGCTGCGCGAGCGATATTGTGTATGCCGAGGTACACCCATGTTACACCTGTCCTCCGCGAGCTGCACTGGCTACCAATTAGTCTCCGGACTCAATTCAAGGTGTTGGTTATTACCTTTAAAGCCCTACATGGCTTAGGGCCAGGATACCTTCGAGACCGCCTGCTGATACATACCTCCCAGCGGCCAGTAAGATCCCACAGATTGGGCCTCCTTCAGATGCCGTCAGCCAAACATTGTCAGCTGGTGGGCCCTCGGAGGAGAGCCTTCTCTGTGGCTGCTCCAACACTCTGGAACCAGCTCCCCCCAGAAATCAGGACCATATCCACTCTCACGGCTTTCAGGAAAGCCTTAAAAACTTGGCTGTTCCGGCAGGCCTGGGGCTGTTGACCTCACTGTTGAGGTCCAGCCCTGACTAGAATGAATGTATGAGGGGTGTTTGTTGTTTTTAAATTGTTTTTTATCATTATGTGTTTTTTTTAATACTTTTTGTAAGCCGCCCGGAGTCCTTTGGGATTGGGCGGCATATAAATATATTTAATAAATAAATAAATAAATAAATAAATAAAATCAAATAATATATGTAAATTTGTTTTTAAAAAGACCATTCAATTTTCATATTTTCACATGAATGTTAAAGACTGTGCATTAAGTGGTGCCGTTTCTATGGTAAAAATTAAAAAACCAAAATAAAAAACAATGGTGGGTTTTTGAAAAATAAATTTACAGGGCAGCTTTCTGAAATAAAGAATTGTCCTTTATAATATGTGATACATGGTCATTGTATCTGTATGGCATTGGTTTCTTAATGTGGCTCATACAGTAAGCCTGACAGCAGATTTTTTTCTGATCAGACATATTCTTTTTTTTTTTCCTTTACTTTTGGACAAATTGTTACTTCTGTTTTGTGATTGCTGCCATTGTCATTATTGTGCTGTTTTAAATTATTCATCCATTCTATTTATGAGTTTCTCAGAATGAATTGCCAACTGGAGTTATATCTAAACTAAGTAAATAAATAAATAAAATTAAATAGAACTCCCCACTTAGGAAGGAACCGAACCATCTGAAAACCTATAATACTAACTCACTCAGAGAAGTATGTGTGTGTATATGCATGCATGAATCAGTGGTGTGTTTCAAACATTTTTGGAACCTCTTCTGTAGGTGTGGCCTGCTTTGTAGGAGTGGCTTGCCAGCCATGTGACCAGGTGGGAGTGGCTTGCCAGCACTGTGACCGGGTGGGAATGGCTTGGCAGTCATGTGACTGGGTGGGCGTGGCCAACTTGTACAATGTGGTGAAACTCACTTAACAACGCTTGTGCTTAGCAACCAAATGTTGACTCAGAAACTCTGGCATTTGAAGCACGGAAGTCTTAAAGCTGTCAAGTTACAAGACACTTGCACCCCTAACGCTTTAGGAAAAAACCCCAGGGGTGTTCAAACTTGAGAGCTTTAAGACTTTATGGTTTAGATAGGACTCTTAGAGGTGGGGGAGGGTGAGCCAGCCAATCAGTGAGCGGCGGGCGGGGCAAGTGTGCTGCGGACGGGCAGGAGAGGGAGCTGGAACCGGTTCTAAATGGCACAGTAGATTTGTGGAACCTCTTCTATATAAGAGGTTAGAACTGGCAGGAACCCCTGGCATGTATGTATGTGTATGTATATATTGTATTTGTGCTGATAAATAAATAAAGGGAGACTAGTATAGATCTATTTCAAGCTATTTAGCTCTCATCAGCTAGCCATACCCTTACTGGGATTTGAACCTGGGCTATATTACATACTAGGCAGACATCTTAGCCATTAGGCCACGCTTTCACGGCTTCCCATAGTGCCAAGAACCTTCACGCTCTTCTCCGTGCTCTCCTCAGCTCCTCGTGACTGCAATAGATGTCCAGAAGCGGCGGGGGCTATATGCTCAGAAAAGCAACTTTGAGAAGGTCCTTTTGCTAGCAGGCAGGTTCTAGGACGCCTGCCGACATCTGTTTTCCCTGTGCTCAGAAAAGCAACTCTGGGAAGGTCCTTTGGTGGTGGCAGGCATCCTAGAACCTGCCTGCTAGCAAAGGACCTTCCTGAAGTTGCTTTTCTGAGCAACGAGGAGACAGAAGGGACAAAATACCGTCCATTTTCCCCATGCTCAGAAAAGCAACTTCGCGAAGGTCCTTTGCTAGCAGGCAGGTTCTAGGACGCCTGCCGCCACCAAAGGACCTTCCCGGAGTTGCTTTTCTGAGGAACAGGGAGACAAAATACCGTCTGTTTTCCATGTGCTCAGAACAGCAACTTTGGGAAGGTCCTTTGGTGGCGGCAGGCATCCTAGAAGCTGCCTGCTAGCAAAGGACCTTTCTGAAGTTGCTTTTCTGAGCAACGGGGAGACAGAAGGGACAAAATACCGGCCGGCCGTGACGGGTATACAGGGCTGGGGGCAGGGCAGGCTTACTTCCGGGTCCGGTGACCAACCGGTTTGCGAGAATCGGCGGGGACCGGCAGCAACCCACCCATGTTGTTATCATTATCAATTATTTATCTAACTTTATCCATTAACACTACATTTTTAACATAATGCTTTAATTTTAACAAAATTTTTCTTAATCATTGTTTACAATTTATATCCAATTTTTCCTTTTATCATGTCAATACAAATTATTACCTTATTATCATTATCAATCATTTATTTAACAATAGTTTGACTATGTTTAATTTACTTTTCTCCCTTTTTTCACCATTTAAATTTTTATACCAAATTTCCTCTTATCAAACCAATACATAGGAATACATTGTTATCATTATCAATTATTTGCCTAACTTTATCATTATCACTACATTTTTAACATAATGCTCTAATTTTAACTAAATTTAACTAGTATTTTATTATTAATTTTTATATCTCAACCTGTGTCTTTCCAGTAATAGTGTAGTCCTACTTCTTTTGTCATTTGTGGAATTAGCCTTCTGGTTATTTCCTTAATCAAATTTGTTTGGACTTCTCTTCGCAACTTGCTGCTTACTATATATCTTGTAAAATCTCGAAACCCTCCGTCAGCTTCCTTAATCAGTTTATCTTTGGTTATCAGTAGTGTTTTTGTCAAAATTTCTCTCCTTAAATCCATCCATTCTTCTCTTTTTTCTTCTTCTATACCTTGAAATCTGTAGTAAAGCACCTTTCCATCTATCTTCCCTTTCCTTGTTCCACTCTTTCCATCTCCAACCACACTCAGTTCACTGTCAATATCCATGGTTATCTTGCCTCTTTGTTCATTTTTCCCCTGGGTTTTTAGGACTCCAGCCTCCACTTTTTCCATTTGCTGAATATCTTCTATTTGCTGAGTATCTTCCATTTTTCCATCAGGTTTTGCCACTTTAAAGTTTATATTTTCAATATTTTCCAATCTCTTCTCAATTCTCTCTGTTGTTTCTAATAATTTTTGAATTCCAGACATAATCTTTTGTAATGTTATGGTTTCTTTTTGAAGTCATGTCATCCTTCCAATTAATAAACACTGCCACTCTAGTTTAAAAACAGATCTTTGTTTTCACTTCTTTCCAGTTAGCAACAAGCATCCAGAGAGCACCTGCGTAAACACTCCATGCTCTTCTCTATAAACAAGCTGAAGCCTTTAAAGTGCAAGGTCAAAATGATCAAAGAGAAAAAAGAAAAAGCAATGTTTCCAGGTCTCAATCTCTAACCTGCAAGTGGCAGTGTAACTTCTTTTCCCTCTAAGATTACTACCCTCTTTATATACCTTTTAAATCTTCTTTATGTTTCAGGCTTAAAAGAAACAAAGTTCTTAAATGAAACCAAATAAAAAGAAAAAAACCCATCCCAACCAGTATTGTAGAAGTAAAGGAAAAAAATTAATCCATAGATACAAAAGAAATAGAAGAAAATCCAAAACTTTCACTTTAAAAAGTAAAAAATATTCACAAAACTTCCATCGATAGAAAAAATAAGATAAAAAAAGATAACACACTCTCCAATAATGCTTAATTCCGCTGCTTATTTCCTTTTTTTTACCAATTTAATTTAACTTCAATCTTTTTTGGGCAGTCTTTTATAAAAATAAGATTTCCTCACCAGATGGACACACTTTCTCTTTCCGCTTTTCCTCCCGTTGCGGAGCTGTCCTGACTTCAGCAGCCTGAGGCTGTGCTTTTTGTTGCCAGGTAGAAGAGCTTCTCTTGGATCAATCAGGGACTTTGTGATGTCCCTGAGATCAGCAAGACGTACTCTTCCCTGTCACCATCTCTTCGGGACGGTTTATGTCCAGATGGACTATCCAGCGGCAAAAGTGTCGACTGCGATCTCGGAACTCCGAGATCGCACATTGTGTTTTTGCGACGTCAGCTCCTTTGTTCCTGTATAAATCCTATTTCTAAACTGCCTATCTCTCTCAGAATGCAGAAGAGCCTAGGATGTTGTACTGATCAAAGGTTGTTCATACCGGCTGAACAACCGGTTCACTTCACACACTCTCGCCAGGCGCATGCTGCACCCACGTGCACAGTTTAGCAAACATTGAACTTCCGCATTGCAAACAAGGAAAGGAGCAAGGAAAACAGCTGAGGAGCGGCAATTCAATCTGCCACCACTGATCAGCTGGGCTTCGGAAGCAGAAATAAAGGTCAATATAACCCGGGGGCGGGCAGGTCCACTTTCAAACAGAGAACCATTCGTTCTCGGCTTGCAGTCAGAGCTAACGGTTCGGCAGAACCGGTCCAAACTGGTAGAAACCCACCACTGACTGATATCCACCAAAGAATAGAAAACCAATTTCTAAAGATAGATTATTTTATTTTCCACCTGATGCTTACTACGATTGATATTTTCATTAGTTTATCAGATATTTTCATTAGCTGATCAGTAATCAAACTGCTTTCATTAGTTTGATTAGTATCAAACTCAATATATATGTAAAACATACTCTTCTGCCTGCATGAAAATTAAAGTTGGAGCCATTTACATGAAACTAATTAGACTTTAGTGATCACCATTTGCATGCTTCTCAAGCATCTTTCAACCAGCAGAACTAATGAAGAATGCAGAAGTGAAATCAAAAGTCATAGGCTTCTGATGTCTTGTTTAATCATAGTGATGATTTGCTTAACTACAAAAGTGAAAGCGAAGTTGTAAATCCATAACAGTCATGCGAGGTTTCATTCAATGACCACAATGCTTAGCAAAGGGGAGTTGCCAGGACAATTGTGGTTGTTAAACACACAAATGAGTAGTTAAGTGTTTTAAAGAATATCAAATATGTTTCTTGTAATCTTCAGATAAATCAGATAATCAAACAACAGATTTTCTGTCATGCTTCTTATTATTTTGGAAGCATAAAATAGGTGGGGGACCCATTCATGTGTTTGGGTTTGTTCCACTATTGTTCCAAGTTGGTATAATTTCTATATGTATGTTAATATGATTTTTACAAGGAGTAATATGATTTGAAGAAATTAATATAAATTTGAACTGCACCCAACATTTGGAATTTAGGATTGTTTGAAAGATTATGGATTTATCAAGTGTGGGGTGCATCAAGAAAAGTTATATTTTGATGATGGAAAGACAGTCCACCTCAGGATTGCAAACCTGGATTGATGATAAATGTTCACTTTCTTTTTGAACTTTCTATTGGCCTAATGGAAAAGCTGATTAATATTACTCTATGTAGCAAATGTTTAAAATATGTTAAACAATTGTGTGCAAAAATATTTTCTATATGCAATATTATGTTTCATGAATTCCTTTCCCCCCTTTCCTCTCTCTTCTAATTTGTTCTTGTATTTTTTATTCTACTTTCTTTTTGTGTATATTAAAGGATGAAATGATTTATAATACAGTAATAGAAAAGACAACTTCAATATATCTAATAAACACAATAGCCTTCAACTTCACTACAGCAAATAGAACCCATTTTGTCATCTAATTAATAAGCAGTAACGTTTAGTTCTTGAAGTTGAAAAAAAAGAATAACTAAACTAATAGTTAAGAGGAAAGACATGTAAGAAGCAAGGTTCATTATAAAAAGCCTCAAGTGATACTTTCAGTAACCTTGACTTTTCAGATTTCATATTGATTTCACCCACAAGGCATAAAATTATCTTTTTTTTCCTTCAGGAAATATTGAGGAGGGGATGTATCACTTCATACATAAAATATTTTATGCAGAAATGCTTCTTGTGCATGGAAAATTAGGGGGAAAAGATTGACATCATGTGAGTTTCCACCTGAGGTTTGAAGCAATTCAGTAATCATAAACTTAAAATTGGTCCCCAAGAGCTTAGTTTAAAAGGAATATAAAAATACAAAATGAAATTGAAATTACAGGGATGGCTTTTGCAGGGAAATGTCTTGCAAAACTATTTCATGGGGCCCTTTCATTGCCTCTAGGCCCATCTATAGGCAATAGACTAGACAGTATCAAAATGCTCCAGATATAGCCAATTGTTAGACCCAATCATCATTTTAATTTCTCACAAACTCTGTGATATAGGGAATATTATGGAATTCATTTACCTGCTCTATAGTGTATCAAACTTTATGCTGCATTTCTTAAAAGGGGGAGGGAAAGGAAAAGAGAAGACAAGAGGTGGAAGATAAGGATGTTATCACTGTGGGTCCTAGACATTGCAAAGCTGGGAAATTGGTGATACTGGTCAGAATATAAATACAGATTTGCTGGCAACTCTGATTAAGTGACATCTTTGTTTCTCTTGCATAATACGCTTTGGACCTAATCAGCAAGCTTCTAGATGTCTGAGGGAAAGAATCCTGGACATTTGAGATGATTGCTATTTGGAAAACACCATTCATAAATATTAATATCAGTTCATTAGCAAAAGTTTCCCAGTTACAAAATAAGAAGTCATTTTACTCGGATGTGCTGGAGTTTGTAGTGCATTGTTTAATGCAATGAGTCATTTAGTCTTAACTTTTGCCGAGAATGTAAAGAAGTCAATGTTTCATATGTGACAATCTACTCAGCACACATATTTACAGAACCTTACCATAAAAAAAAACAATAGAGAATTAGAATTCTGATCTTCCCACTGCTCTGAGCAGTGATTCAAAAAATTGCCTGACAGGAACCATTCACAGTAAAATCATGCCTTACAAAGGAATTATTTGAAAACATCCTCATGAAGGGAAAAAAAAGCCACATATAGCAGTTACCATAGGTTCAAGTATAGAACAGCTTGTTCAGTGTAGTGGAAAGTAATTTTCTAACAATTGTGTGTGTAGGGGGGTGTTCTATCTTACTCATCATCTCTGCTGTCATCAGTGAGATGACATCTCTTGTATATTTGTTGGCGTTACCTTCACAGGATTTTCTTTGTAATATTTTGCAAAAATATAACCTGATTTGCCAAGTGCTTCACACAGTATTGCTGCTTGATTGCAACACCACAACAAAAATCCTACCACTCGTATTCTTCCATCCAACCGTGAAATACAATTGTGAAAGAATGTGTTTATGTTGGGATGTTTGGTCATTTTTCCATTATCATAACTATAGCTAGAAGACTGTGATTCTCAGTTGTGGTGTCAGATGAACCCCATAGCGATCAGATGGTGTTGTGAACCGGATTGCAACTGCACAGTCACAATATATACTTTTTTTCCCCTGCAGGTCAACAACTCTTTTTAAGACAGTTGATTTATTATTTATTTATTTATTAAATTTCTACACTGTTCATCTCAACTAGTTGACTGGCCAGTTTACAAAAATCATCTTTATTTATTTATTTGATTTATACAGCCACCCGTCTTATATGACTCTAGATAGCTTTTAGGCAGCTTGCAATAATTTAAATACAATACATAAAATAGCAATATAAAAACCCAAATGAAAATAAAACAGCAGCTGAGCATATTCTAACTAATCATCCATACAATCAGGCGAGGGTTCTAACCCATGCCCAGGGCTTCCGGCTTGAGCGCAAAGCCTACTTTTCAAGGCCTTATGAAAGGCCAACAAAGGCAGGGCCAAACTAATCTCAGGGGGAAAGATGGGTGTCATGGCAGAAAACGCCGGTCTGCCCAAAATTGATAAGCTCTGTCTCTGTATCCTGTTTGGAACAAAATAAATAATTCCAGCTGGTTTATGGTTAATTAACTCTGGTCAAATTCACAAATGAATGCTTGGCTTGGAATACATATTATACTCACAGAATAATAGAGCTGGATGAGGCCATTTAGACCAATGAATCCAATCCCTTGCCTAGTGAATAAATTCAAATTAAAGCAACCCTGACAGATGGCTGTCCAGACCCTGCTGAAACACATCCAGTGAAGAGAGCTTATGTGAGAACTGGTTTCAGTGTTAAAACTGCTTTTAATGGTTTACAAAGGTTCTTTCTAACATTTAGTCAGGATCTCATTCCCTTGAACTTCAATCCATTATTCTAGTCCTGAATTCTGGAATGAGAAACAATATGTCTTGACTTTCTACATGTATGGAAAAGATCAGAAAGAAGGAAAGACAAAGAATGCATCAGCTAACAGTCAAAACAGCCCAAGTTAATCTTGGATCATCTTTGTACTGAAATCAGACCTATAGAGAAATAGAAAGGCTGGTCATCGAGAAGTGACCTTAGTATTTAATAAATTTGACTTCTCTAACTGCACTTCATTCTTAGTGCTTCAAACCCCTATTATTTTCAGATATGATGAGTTATTCATATTTTTGCCTTCCACTAAATCAAATCCTCACATAGCCATAGAGCTGACTGGAGGACTTTGGTTTATGCACTTTAATGTATTGCATGGTTCTCACAAGAATAAAACTGGAGAAACTCTGTGTGTGTGTGTGTGTGTGTGTGTGTGTGTGTGTGTGTGTGTGTGTGTGTGTTGTCTAGACAAGAGTATCTGGGGGGAAAATGCAAGAAAGAAATAAAATATATCTTTATATCTGATTTTAGGGGAACTTGGAGCTGCTGGTCCAAAATTTATTTTCTAGATTTAAAGAGTTCATTTACAGAGGATGCTATTTGGGACTTATAAGGTAGTTCTACTTTCTAATGCTTTGCCAGGACATATCCAGATTTTTTTTTAATCCATTACAGCAAAACGTGGGTAAGTATTGAGCTTTATAGAAAAAATATAAAATAGTTAGATTTTGAGGAGCACTGCCTGCTTGTACATTACCATGGAAGAGAGGACTGGACTCCTTGTGTAATGTATTAATTGTTGAAAAGAAAAGCAACTGTCTTTACATGCTCAGTTATGTGCTGTGAGAAATATTTTGAGACTTATTTCAAGATAAAACTTCAAAGTTACTCTGAAGCAAAATTTTACTGATTCCTCTTATTCTATATCAGGGACGTGCAGTCAGGAGAGGCAGGGGAGGCGAGGCCTCACCAGTATCATGAGGGAAAAAAAGAAAATTAAATTAAAAGGAAAAATGCTAAGGTAGTTGCTGCCAGAATGACTCTGCTTAGTGCTAACTGCAGGGGGAGGTGAGAGAACTACAGGCCTCCTTTGCATAAGAAATTTTTCGCTTTTTAACCCTTGCTCAGAGTTAAGCAAGGGTTAAAAGGCGAAAAATTCCTTATGCAAAGGAGGCACATGGTTCTCTGCCTCCTGATCTGGCAGCAGCAAATCGTGCCTAAGTTGCCTTTTTATTTAATTTTTTACATTTTCATCATGGCAGGTGGACAAAAGGAGAGTTGAAATCCTCTGACACAGCTGGAAAAGCCAGGTATGTGGGTCCGAGGGAGGGGACAGGGGGGAGGAATTCGAAATTATTGTAATTTAATTTGTAAGTAATTTTTTATTGTGAGTAATTTGTGTGGGTGTGTCGGTGTGTGGGTGTGTTTCTTTCTTCAATTTGAGAGAGAGTTTGTTTGAGAAGAGAGGGAAGGGGCAGAGGCAGGGAGGGCAGCTTGTTTGAGAAGAGAGGGGCAGCCCGCCAGCAGAGGCTGGTCTTTTACCCACCTCTGCTGGTGGGCTGGCACTTTCTTTCTTTTGCCAGGCCCCACGCACCTGCGTCCAGCCCACTGGAGCTCACCGTGCCGGGGGAGGAATGGGCTAGGTGGCCTGGCAGAGAGAGGTGCAGGCTGTCAGGACAAGCGCCGCAGCAGCGCCCAGTCCGGAGCAGAGCGCTCACCTCATGACAGCACATGGGAGAAGTTCTGGCAGATGGGAGCAAGCTGGAGGGGGTGTGTGGGGCTTACAGGGCCATCTGGAGAGGCGAGCTTCCCAGAGGCTGGTTTCCCGCACCCCACGCCCTCCCCTCCAGCCCGGCGCCGCCGCCGAGCTCTTTGCCACCAGCGACTCTCGGTGCTGCTGGAAGAAAGAGGCGGGCATGGAGTTTGGCCACCTCCATTGCCCGATCCCCGCTGGCCCTGCAGCCCTCGCTGCTTCCCTTTTACCCACACCGGCTCCACCACACTCCTGCCTGGGACAACCACGGCCGCTCATGGCTCTGCCAACCTCTCGCCCTCCCCTCGTCCTGGGCTCTCCTCATGGTCTCTCATCTTGTGTCCAAAGTGGAGGGGTCCCTGGCCACCCGCAGCCTGTCACCCTTTCACCCTCCACTCGTTCCCTCCTGAGAAAGGAAGGAAGGAAGGAGAGAGGAGAAGGAGACCGAGAGACGGATGGAGATAGGAAAGGAGGCAAGGAAAGAAGGAAGGTGTTAGGAATAAGAAGGAAAGAGGGAAGGAAAGGAAGGAACAAGATGAGAAGGAGGAGGAGGCAGAGAAAGGAAGGAAGGAAGGAAGGCAGGAAGGCAGGCTCCTCAGGGGCAGATCTACAGAGATCTACTGCACACGGGAGAAGTTCTGGCAGATGGGACAGAGCGATCCGCAGGAGTGTGTGGGGCTTACAGGGCCGTCCGGAGAGGCGAGCTTCCTAGAGGCTGGTCTCCTGCACCCCACGCCCTCCCCTCCAGTCAGGCGATGCCACTGAGCTCTTTGCACCAGCGACTCTTGGTGCTGCTGGAAGAAAGAGGCGGGCATGGAGTTTGTCTGCCCCCCCCGACTCCACCTTGCCCGGTCACACCCCCTTGCCCTGCGGAGGGCTTGCCCGGTGAAGAAGACGCCTGGAGCGTCGGTGCCAGCAGCCAGGCAGGCGGGGCGCAGAGGGAGGGAAGTGCCACTGCAGGTAGCTCGAGGCAGCAAGCATCTCTCCAGCCACCTGGAAGGAAACAGCGAGTTGAAAGGTGGGCTGTTGCACCCCATGAGCAAAGGGGCCGGTGGGGGCCGCAAGACTGCTTCGTTTCTGGCAAGTAGTTCTAAGTGCCCTGTCAACCCCTCGGTTGCCCCCCCGCCTCTCTTGAGTGCACGTCTGGTTTGTTGTTGTTTTTTACATAAAAGCATAAAGGAAAGCCGCCACCAAAGCCCCGACACATCCCGCTCTATGGCCGTTGTCCCGCTCTATGGTGGACACAGCGGCCATAGAGCGGGACATGCTGGCAGACATAGGGTGGCTTTTGCCTGCTTGCCTCACCGGCCGTGAACCTCACCGCATGTCACTGTTCTATATAGTAGATGAACATTCCTCTCCAGGGTACTCTTTGACATCATAAACTTATGTTGTAATCTATCTAGCCTACATTAATAATGACTTATCTATTAAGCTATACCTGCAGGAGCAACAAAAAAGATTCTAAGCTCTTATGGCAAGAAATTGCATCAGGGCAGAATTAAGATGCCCTAAAGCACAGCCTAACAATGGTGCCCCTTGGTCCTTCCATTGTTTAACTGACAAAACATTAAGACTAATGCTGAAAACTAAAGTTGAGCGCGGCAGTGAAAGAGTGAAGGGTGGAATAACTGGGGGGGGGGGATTATGTAGTTTTCCCCTTGTCTTGATGATCTAAGCCAGTGGCCCCCAATCTTTTGGGCACCAGGACTGGTTCCATGGAGAGAGATTTTTCCATTGACTTGAGAGGGCTTGCTTTCATGTGCTGCTTGCATCCCTCAGATGAGGCTTCATTTGTTTGTCAGCCTAGTTTCTGGCATGCCATGGCCCAGTGCTGAGCTATAGCCTGAGGATTGGGGACACCTGATCCAAGGACATTAAGCTTATTTTACTTAGTGGTTACCATAGTTTTCTGTTCTGACCACTTCCTCCGTTCAGTAATGAAAGCCAAGACAAGCGTAAAATGGAATGTCTTTTAATAACAATACCAGACTCTTGGTGGCTGAAAGCCAAATAAACAAACAGATAAGGACCTTGGCAGCAAGTCTGATAAACCTTGGCAGCAATGCAAACAAATTCTGGCAGCAATCCAGCCTGCCAAGTTCGTTTCTCTTTAGTCCAAGTGTTGACTTCTGCAAGAAGGGCGTGGCACAAGCAGTCTCTTTTATGGTCTGGAGAGGAGCTTAATGACCATCAGCTGAGTGTAATTACCTTGTTCTTGACGCCGAGTAGCCCTTCGATGACATGCATCCCGGAACAACTCACTGTTGATTTCTGGATCACTCTCCCTTGTCTCCTCCCCACTGATTCAAGGCTCAGGCGCCACCTGGTGGTGGTCGGAACCCTGTCCAGGGTCCTCCACATCCTCCAGGGCCGACTCATAGGGCCCCTCGCTGTTGGAGTCTCGTGGCAGCTCCAACAGCTCCTGCCGGGCCATAACAGTTTTCGGACTATAAGATGCTCCAGACTATAAGATGGACCTAGCTTTTGGGGAGGAAAACAAGGGGGGGGGGATCTGCCTTTGCCTCTGCCTCCCAGCAATTTGCCTCCTTGCAGCAAAAAGCAAACACCCAGGTCAGCTTCAGCACTGCTTGTTTTAGCATGAGCAGCTGATTGGCGGTTGGATCTACCTCCCGGTATACCTCCTATCAGCTGTTCCAGGCTGTGGGGATCGCAGCACAGTGCCTAAGATCCATTTTTTTTTTAGAAAAGTTTTTTTTTTATTTTTTTTAAAGATCCACTTTGATAGCGGGGTGGGGTGGTAATTTAACAACCAGTTCACCTGAACTAGCACGAACCTGCTGAATCTTACCACTGCTTATGACCTCACAATGACAACTACTGCAACATCCCCAAGGTCACCTGTTCAAAATTCAGGGGCTTGTCAACTGGCATGTATTTATGATAGTTGCACTCTTCCATGGTCCTGTGTTCACCATTTGTGACCTTCCCAGCTGGCTTCTAACAAGCAAACTCAATGGGAGAATCCAGTGTCATTTAATGACCACACGATTAACTTAACGATTGCAGTGATTTGCTTAATAACTGCAGCAAAAAGATTGTACAATGGGGTATGATTCACTTAACAACTGCCTTGCTTAGCAACAGATATTGGAAGATCAATAAATGGAGGCAATCTTTGCTTGAATGTCAGGATAAAAATAGAAAATTAGAATATGTCTTACCACAGAATATACCTCAGCTAGGCATATGAAAAGAAGCTATCCAAAATAGTGAAGAAAGGAGAAAATCAAGTGGTACAGGAATAGATTTTAGGACATCATTAGCCATTTGGAAATGGGTTCATTTTATATACTAATTTTAAAACATTCGCCTAAAACATCTCCAGTTTTATATATCTTGGTTCTCTAGCCCAAATTCACTTTCTCCTTCCTCAGTACTTAATAGCAGATAAAAACAAATAATAAGCCATTACTGTGTAAACAGCTTTTACAAGTTTGGATAAGGTATGCCAGGAGCCTGTTAACAGCTGCTCTACATTGAAATAAATTCTAAAGTGCCCTGTTGAAAATGGCTAAAAGGCTGCTATTAAATCATTACGTAAGTTCAGAAATGAAGGCTGCATTGTTTACAAAAAGTCAAGTGTTTCAATAGGTCAGTCTATCTATCATGCATAATATAGGAGCCAAGGTTTATCAAAGTTTTTCATTAAACTTGAGTATAGAATAGAATATTATAATTATATTGTCAAGGCAAAGAGTTAGCCAGCTAGAGATGATGACCATGGTGGAGTTAAGCCTTTCCTGACAGATCAGTTAGCCATAGATCAGTAGAGGGTTTGTATATAGGCTGTAAATTAAGGGCTGACCCAGACAGTAACAGTCATAATATGTTTCCTTTACATCCTTGAGAAGGGAGAAAAATACCTTTCTGAGGCACAAATAGAATAGAATAGAATAGAATAGAATAGAATAAAATAGAATAGAATTCTTTATTGATCAAATGTGATTGGACACACAAGGAATTTGTCATTGGTGCATATGCTCTCAGTGTACATAAAAAGACAAGATACATTCGCCACGAATCATAAGGTACAATACTTAATGATAGTCATAGGGTACAAATAAGCAATCAGGAAACAATATCAATATAAATCATAAGGATTCAAGCAACAAAGTTACAGTCATGCAGTCACAAGTGGGAGGAGATGGGTGATAGGAAAAATGAGAAGACTAATAGTAATAGTAATGCAGCCTTAGTGAATAGTTTGACAGTGTTGAGGGAATTCTTTAGTGGAGTGGTATTCGGGGGAAAACTGTTCTTGTGTCTAGTTGTCTTGGTGTGCAGACTCTATAGCATCGTTTTGAGGGAAGGAGTTGAAACAATTTATGTCCACGATGTGATGCGTCTGTAAATATTTTCACGACCCTCTTTTTGACTCGTGCAGTGTACAGATCCTCAATGGAAGGCAGGTTGGTAGTAACTGTTTTTTCTGCAGTTCTAATTATCCTCTGAAGTCTGTGTCTGTCTTGTTGGGTTGCAGAACCAAACCAGACAGTTATAGAGGTGTAGATGACAGACTCAATGATTCCTCTGTAGAACAGAATCAGCAGCTCCTTGGGTAGTTTGAGCTTCTTGAGCTGGTGCAAAAAGAACATTCTTTGTTGTGCTTTTTTATGACATTTTGGATGTTAGGTGTCCATTTTAGGTCTTGAGATATGATCAATCCAATTCAAGTGTTTCAATAGAATGGTGTTCCAATGTAAGCTCACCCACCCAACCACTTACTTATGAACAACATGTCATCAAAAGAGATAGAGCATGCATCGTTGTAATGTCCACATCCACAGCCTATGAGTAGCGTTGCTGACTTTGTATAATAATTTGGGATAGTTTCAGGATAGCAATCAATGACTTCCTAGCTGGTTGCAAAAGGAAGACTATTCTGTGTATGCAGAGCCCTCCCAATAGTAGAAGTATAGTTATTTCTTAGTGCATCTTTATAACATCACCCCATGTAATTGAAATAACACAGTATTCACTCCTGGCAACTGCCTGGATTGGTCCCTGCAGTTTTCTTGGCAAGATTACTGTCAGCCTCTGCTTTGCTGCTCGCTTTCGGCTGCCATTGAAACGTGGAGGGGAGGCATTGTATCTGGGTGGGGAAGTGTCAGCACAGGAGTGACTGTAAAGGGAGGTGTTCTCATCATCTACTGCGCATGCTGCAGATGAAGGATTTGCCGCCAAGGCCAACTGTCCAGTGTACCAGCCTGATGATGCTTCTTGAAGATGTCTCCCACATGACACCTGTGGGGTGTACTGATTGGACTATGGGCTGAGGTTACCAGGGGGAGGGGGTTGAGTCACATATTGGTACATATGCTTAGGCGCTTTTGCCTCAGACCTTGCTTTGCCTAGCTACTATCTACTCATGACCAATAAAAGTACTCTTAATTCTGCAAAATGGAGTTGAGTGGTTTCTTTCTTGGTTACTGAGTGAAGCAGCCTTGACATTAAGCAAGGTCTCAGACACGCACTCATCCCGGAGCTGATAACTACCGAGGGGAGTGCACTCAATTCCTACACACACACCCCTGGAACGTGTCCCAGCAAGGCAGCGACCAGGGGGAGAAAGAGGAGAGCCTTATGAAACAATTTGCAGAGGTTTGGAAAAAGAAACATTCCAGTCGTGACCCTGGAAAAGAAACGGATCTCCATGGAACAGAGGAGAGGTCTGTAGAAAGATTGCTCTGCCTGAGGGAAGCCGGGGAGGCTGAAGGTGGAACTGATCAAAGTGATTTAATTGTGACCCCACTGACAACAGCCAAAAACATTCCAAGAGGAGGAGGGGGGCCCCACAGACACCGGATGGCTAAACCCTCCCCCCAGAATGTGACAACCGGGGGACAATCAAAAGATTTATGGCCCTCCCTCAGGAAGCTGTGAAATTACATGCAACAGTTCGGAGACATATTTTTTATTGAAGAAGCCAAGGTAAGAAAAAATACTATGGCTTTGGGAAGTAAGGCATCCGTTGGGATGGAGGCCACGCATGATGCTGATTCCCCCCCCCTACTGAAAGACTATAAAAGATTTATGGCTGCTCTGAGTAAATACTTTGATGATTCGCTCACAGAGAGACAAACAAAACCCAACATTGAATCCCTTAACCAGGTAAACAAGAATTGTATAAACAGGGGGTTCCCCCCAAATTGCAGCTCTGCTATGAACTGACTGCAGAGATGGGAAGAGATTTAATCCATGACAATTTTAGTGAAGATAGTGGGAGAGAGAAGGCTACCCCCCCCCAATCTCCCCCAAGGAGCTCCAAATGAAAGGAAAAGTGACTCTGCAAGCAAGCCCAAATTTCTCATCCCCAAACTGAGCCCAAGGCCCTCTATTAGGGGGGAGAGGAGGCCAGAGAAACAGCCTGGGAGGAGGAGGGAGACCACCATGAAGGCAATGGAGGCTCATCCGCAAATCCACCCTGCCCCAGGGGAAGAGGAATCACCCTCTTCATCGGAGGAAAGTGAAACCGAAACTGATAACGATCGTCTAGTAAGCTCTCGATCGGGGCCCATGACTATCCTAGTGGAACTTAAAGTGCCCTCTACTGGAGAGCAAGAAAAGTTGCTGGCTCTTTTAGATTCAGGTTGCACACGTTGCATCGTTAGCCCCGAAGTAGTGGAAAAATTTGGCCTAAGACTAAAAACTTTGAAGGTCCCAATTGCTTTTTGCCAGTTGGATGACTCGATAGCTGGAGGGAGTCCGGCCCATTTTGTAACTGAGCCAATAGACATGTGGATGGGAACTCACCAAGAGTCAATAAGTTTTATTGTGGCTCCAGGAATGGATCAGCCTCTTATATTAGGCTTACCCTGGTTGCATAAATGGAATCCACACATCAATTGGAGGAAAGGGTGGATACGCATCCAATCTGCTACACCCCCTGAAGGAGAGGGGGAGGCTCCCAAGTGGAGTAAAGGAGAGGGGGAGGCGCCCAAGCGGAGTAACACTGACCCCAACCTAGCAGCCAGGGGGCAAGAGAAAATTGAGGGGGAGGAGAAAATCCCAAAGGGATTTTGGGACCTAAAAGATGTTTTCAGTGAGAAGTCATCTGATAAATTACCTTCACATCGTGCCACTGATTGCAGCATTGATATTCTTCCCGGAGTAAAACTTCCGAAACCTCAAATTTATTCAATGACCCCCCATGAAATGGATGAATTCAAGAAAATTTGCAGAGGGGATTCATTGAGCCTGCTAGACCCCGAGTTGCTGCTCCAGTTTTGTTCAGAGAAAAGAAAGATGGCTCCTTTCGCTTATGTGTTAATTACAAGCACCTTAACATGATCTGTGTACAGAACCTCTACCCATTACCATTAATGAAGGACATGCTGGCCCAGTTGGGTAAAGGAAAAATTTTCATGAAATTGCACCTCCGAGTGGCCTATTACAGAGTCAGAATTAAGGAGGGTGACGAGTGGAAGACTGCATTCAACTGCCCTCTTGGCTGTTTTCAATTCCAGGTACTGCCATTTTGCCTACAGGGGGCGCCAGCTGTTTTCATGCAATTAATTAATGACGTTTTGCATGACCACCTCTACAAAGGCATAATGGTCTATCTTGATGACATCCTTATTTACATGGAAACATGTGAAGAACACGTGAAACTAGTCTGCTCAGTGCTTAAAAAACTCCATGCAGCGGAACTGTATGCGAAATTGTCTAAGTGTGAATTTCATCAAGAGAAAATTGACTACCTTGGGTATCGCATCTCCCATGATGGCATCAAGATGGACCCAGCAAAGGTCCAAGCTGTCACTGAATGAGCATACACACACCCCGCACCCACAAACAGTTGCAAAGTTTTTGGGGATTTGCGAATTTTTATCATCAATGTATTTCCTCGTTCACCAGCATCGCCCTCCCTATTACGAACCTCCTGAAATCAAAGGGGGAGGCCAAACCTAGACCAGGAAAGCCCTTAAATTGGACTATGGAGTGTCAAGCCGCCATTGAAAACTAAAACGACTGTTTGCAGCTGAACCAGTATTGAAACACCCAGACATGGATTCGCCATTTGTGGTCCAGGCGGATGCAAGTGACGTTGCAGTAGGGGCGGTGTTACTACAAGCAAATGCTGATGGAAAACTACAACCTTGCACTTACACCTCTCGGAAGCTAACTGAGACAGAGAGACGATGGGCTATATGGGAAAAGGAGGCTTTTGCAGTCAGGTGGGCTTTAATGACCTGGCGATATTTCTTGGAGGGGGCTAAACACCCTTTTGAGGTGGACTAATCATAAGAACTTGGAGGCGTTAAAAACTCCCCAAAAATTATCCTCCAAACAGATGAGATGGACACAACACTTTAACAGGTTCGATTTCACTTTAAAGTATATCCCGGGGAGGAAGAACTTTATGGCAGATGCTCTTTCCAGACTCCCTCAATACAACAGCTCAAAGCTTAGCGTGGTTCACCCAGTCATCCCAGCGAAGAATCTTGCTGCTCCAGTGGTCACCAGAAGCCAGAGCAGTTCTAATTTTGAGGTCACAAAGGACCCACTGTTCCCTCTAAGGTGCGCGGCTGCGCGGCCGCGCACATGGCAAGAAAACCCCGCGCAGCAGTTTCTAACTGCCGCGCAGAGATTTCTTTCAAAGCAAACGTGGAGAAGTCCTTTGCAGGCGGCTAGAACTGGCCGCCCGCAAAGGACCTCCCCAGACTTGTTTCAGCGGCAGCTCTCAGCCTACGGCAGCAGCATCACGCAAGCTGTGGAAGGAGGGGGAGGAGGAGGGAACCAAAGAGAGGCTTTTACCGGGCCTGCGCCCTACAGCCAGGACCGTCCTTGCGCCTCAAGCCACGTTTCTTCCTGCAAAGCCCTTCAGGCGTCAGGCGGAACTCTCGGGTCACCCGAAGGGCTTTACAGGAAGAAACGCGGCTTGAGGCGCAAGGACGGTCCTGGCTGTGGGGCACAGGCCTGGTAAAAGCCTCTCTTTGGTTCCCTCCTCCTCCTCCTCCTCCTTCCACAGCCTGCGTGACGCTGCCGCCGTAGGCTGAGAGCTGCCGCTGCCGCTGCTGCACAGATGAGGGAGGGAGAGCGAAAGCAGAGGCAGCCTCAAATTTAATTTAAATTCTTTAAAAGAATTTTTGGATTTCTCCTCACCAAACCTTTAAGACTGAAAGTTTTTCCTAACATGAACTTGAGCTAATATACTTAATATGAGAAAGGTGCAGCAATTAACACTGCTTTTTAAAAAGAACAATATTTCTCAATTGTTTATCTGTATGAAGTCTGCCTATCTTAAGTTCCTACTTTACAAAAGGTATTACCTTCTAAGGCAACCTGTATACAATACATTAGTGGCCAATGTTACATTGCTCCTAATGACAAAATTAGAGCTGTGTTAAGCCTATGAAAAAAATCCCAAATGAATAAAATCATTATGATGAAATGAAAAAATTACAAAAATTATGCATAAACTTTCATGTTCCCCAAATTTCCAATCCAAAACTTAACCCAGATTCTTCAGACATAGATTTGTAATTCAGAGTCAGACTCGATTATTAGAATGAATGCATTAATCAGGGGTGAATAATGTTGGTGAAATCGCATCTAACCTTCCATAATAATAACATACATACACAAATAGCTGACAGCCAAATCTCTGAAACACTATTAAATCTGAACTAAATGTTTATCTAGAACTCAAATAAATAGCTGCCTTTTGGTTTTATTTTTTTTAATATTTATCAGTCTCTCTTTTATTCCATACTTCTGGTTGAAAGACTATTCTATGTCATGCTAAACAAATGCATATTCTAGTGGCGGTGGGGGCTCGTTGGCATCTTCAGCAGCAGCCCTGCCTCCTGTGAAAAAACCCGAAGATGGAGCAGATCCACGCAGATGATGCTGCTGCAACATGACTGGAGGAGGAATTCTGGGAGTTGAAGTCAGCAAGGCTTAAAGCTGTCAGGTTTGAAGACCCCTGGGGTTTTTTCCCCTAAAGGGTTAGGGTGCAAGGGTCTTGTAACTTGACAGCTTTAAGACTTGCGTGCTTCAAATGATAGACTTTCTGAGAGAACATTTTGGTTGTTAAGTGATACTGATATTATATAACACTTTTAATTAAGCTGGTACCTTGAATAAACATAACTTTGAGTTTCAAATAACACTGATTTCGTTGTTGTCTTAGGTGACATCTGTGAAAAAAATTCAGGTGCTCAGGCATGAAAATATGCCGCTCAAACACTATACTTTTCCGCTCACACTGAAAAAAAATTAGAGGGAACATTGAAAGGACCACGTCTCCAAACCTAAGGAGGGCCTTGATTCCGACGAGTGGTTTAAACAGCATTCCAATGAGTGTACCATGAAAGACAGTCTACCTTGGATAGGAGCTAAACTGTATGTTCCTGCTGCCATTAGAACTTTGGTTCTACAACGGGCCCATAATTCACGCATGGCAGGCCATTTTGGATTTGTGAAAACTCTGCATCTCATTAAACGGCAATTTTGGTGGCCATTATTAAAGAAGGACATTGAGCCTTATGTGGCCAGTTGCCCCATCTGTGCTGCTGCAAAGTGCCCACCAGGGAAACCCCAGGGCCTACTCCAAGGCATGGCCTGTCCGGAGGCACCGTGGAAAGAAATATCTATGGATTTCATTGTTGAATTACCTGAAAGTCAAGGAAATACTGTGATTTGCGTCATTACAGACTTGTTTTCCAAACAAGTTCATTTTGTTCCATGTTCCAAAATCCCGTCAGCTAAATCCTTGGCTAAATTGTTTATTACACATGTATATTGCCTGCATGGTGCACCAGACCGCATTATCTCCGATAGGGGGGTCCAATTCACCTCCTTATTTTGGAAGGAGTTTTTGAAGTTGATTGGCTCCACCCAGGGGCTAAGCTCTGCCCACCATCCGCAGACTAACGGAGCTTGTGAAAGGACTAATTCTGTTTTGGAGCAGTACCTCTGGTGTTTCATTTATTATCAGCAAGATAATTGGGTTGAGTTGTTACCTCATGCTGAAGTGGCCTACAACAACTTGGTACACAGCAGTATGGGTTTTACGCCATTTAAAGTAGTGTTTGGCCAAATTCTATGAAGAACACTGTAATAGGGAAGGAGAACAAAGAAGCAAAGAGGAACTAGAATGCAGAGGTCAAGTGGAAGAAACATCAGAAGACAGCGAAAGAAGCAGGAGAGAACAGAGGCAAGAAAGAGAGAGAGCAGAGAAGGAAGGTGCGAGAGGGAAAACTCAGATACAAACTAGAAGTAAAAGAAACAATTTCAGCTAAAGATGGATCAAGAAATAACAATTGTGTCGATAAACCTGAATGGACTGAATGCACCAAAAAAAGAGCCCAGATGTTTAATAAACTTAAGAAATTGAAAATAGATATAGCCTGTATACAGGAAGTGCATATTAAAAGAGAACATAGGAATCTACTGGAAAACAAAAAACTAGGGAAATTATATACAGCATTGGCAGATTAAAAAAAAAAGTGGGATAGCAACCTATATAAAGGAAGAAATAAACTCCAAAGAAGTTTACTCAGATGAAGAAGGCAGAATGCTAATGATTGAATTAGAGACAACAGAAAAACCGATATTATTAATAGTCATATATGCACCAAACCAGAAACAAGAGGAATTTGATAGGAAATTACATAACAAAATAAATGAATTAGAATATGAAAACATTTGCTTAATTGGCGACTATAACGCAATAGTGGATTAAAAAACTGGACTTTGAAAGCAAAAAGAAAAATAAAACAAAAAAAATACATTACCCAAATCCTTTTTTGAGATGGCAAGGGAATATAAATTACAGGATATTTGGAGAGAAAGACACAAAACAAGAAAGCAATATACCTTTTATTCGACCCCCCATCAATCTCTATTAAGAATCGACATGGTTTGGATCTCATCCGGGCTGTGTAATCAAGTAGACGAAATCGAAATAGAACCAAATGAGTGGGCAGATCATAACCCAATAAAAATAAGATGGAAAGGTCAAAAAAGAAGAAAAAGATGGATGATGAATTCAAGTATTGTAAAAGAAACAGAATACACTGAAATGCTAGAGAAAGAATTAAGAATGTTCTTTAAAATAAACAAAAAAGAAGACACCTCAATTCAAAATCTATGGGATACTATGAAAGCATACACAAGAGGCCTTACGATTGCCTATATGGCGAGAAAAAGGAGAAAGCAAAAAGAGCAACAAGAAGGCATGCAAAAAGAACTTAGAGAAGCTGAAGAAGAACTACAGAAAGATTCAAAGAATAAAACTAAAAAGGAAAAATAGAGGTGATAAAACATAAGATCAATTTAATAACTCAAAAGGAATTAGCACAGAAAATGAAAACAGTCAGACAGAACTACTTCGAACATGCCAACAAACCAGGACGATGGCTGGCATATAGACTGAAGAACGAAAGAGAAAAAAGGATGATATATCAATTAAAGGATGACGAGGGAAGAACTCACTTCAAAGTGGAAGAAAAGAAGAATATCATTCATAAATATTTCACAAAACTATTCGCACAAGAAAATATGGAGGAAATCAAAATAAAACAATATTTAAATTTAGAAAAGATAACGCCAATCTCAAAAGAACAAAGGGAGGCGATAAATAGACCCATAACGTTAGCTGAAGTGGAATCAGTCCTGAAAAATCAGAAAAATAATAAAACACCAGGACCAGATGGAATACCGGTGGAACTTTACAAATATAACAAAATAATATTGGAAGAGCTAGGAATGGAAATGTTTAATGAGGTTTAAGGAAAAGCCAAGATACCCGATTCATGGACTGAAGGAATAATATCCCTAATCCTAAAAGAGGAAACCGATCTACAAGAAATTCAAAATTACAGACCAATCTCATTATTAAACTCCAATTACAAAATATTTGCAGCAATTATGGCAGAAAGAATCAAACAGGTGTTAAATGAACAAATACACCCAGACCAAAATGGTTTTTTACCCCATAGACACATGAAAAATAACACGAGAGTTATTCTAGACATAATAGAGTACTATGAGACCCAACCAGAAAAGCAAATGGTACTGGTTTTCCTTGATGCACAAAAAGCATTCGATAACGTAATTTGGAAATTTATAACAATACTATTGGATGAGATGAAATTCGGAGAAAAATTTACAAAAATGAGAGAAAGATTTTATAATACCCAGACAGCCAAAGTTCTGATGAATGGAGATCTAACAGAAAAGATTGAAATAGAAAAAGGAGTCAGACAGGGATGCCCCCTCTCTCCTCTGTTATTTATACTGACTTTGGAAACTTTACTAAATGAAATTCGGAATGACCAGGGAATAAGACTCAAAAATGAAGAATATAAGGTCCAAGCCTATGCCGATGACTTAGTATTTGCTTCAGATGACCCATTAGAATCTAGTTTGAAATTAATTCAAAAATTAGTAGAATATGGCGAAGTGGCAGGACTAAAGATCAATAAAGACAAAACAAAAATGATAACTAAGAATATGACAAAAAAGCAAGAAGAGGAACTGGAAGCAGCAACCGGATTGCAGTTAACTAAGAAAGTAAAATATTTGGGGATCTGGTTGTCAGCAAAATGTTCCACAATCAAAGAGGATAATTATAATAAATTAGTGATACAAATAAAGAAAGATTTAGAAAATTGGAAGAACATTCAGTTATCACTTATGGGACGTATAGCAACAATTAAACACACCCAAATTTTACAGATTGGAACAAAATCCTAAGATACGGAGACCTAATTGACAGACAGGGAAACTTAAAAACAATTGAAGAATTGGCAGATCAGAATATGAAAGTTGATTGGCTAACTTACCTCCAAATTAAAACTAAATACAATAAAGAAACTAAAATATATGGCATTGAAACAGAACCACACGAATTGGATAAAATTATTCAGACAGAAAGATGATAGGGAAAATATATAAATTCCTCCTGAAGTATCAAATGGAAGAGGAAATTGTGAAAGAACAAATGATAAAATGGGCGCAGAACTTTGGCTATAACATTGAACTAGACAAATGGGAAAAATTTTGGGGAATAAATTTAAGAATGACACTATCAATCCCATACAAGGAAAACCAGTACAAAATGCTTTATAGATGGCATCTGGCACCATCAAGGTTGGCCAAAATTTCAACAAATATCTCCCCAAATTGCTGGAAATGTGATTCGGTACATGGCACATATTATCATTTATGGTGGACCTGTGAAGAGGCAAAAAAAATTCTGGAAAAGGATCAAAAATTGGCTGGAAGAAATAACAAGTGTTAAATTAGATTGGAAACCTGAATTCTTTCTATTAGGAATTATAATGGTGAAATACAAAAAAGAAATACAATATCTAATTGTCAGCCTTTCTTCATTCAATAATCAGGAAAGAAAGCCACTGGACTCCATTTGTTGAAATCAAGTGTACTTTTACTAATTATAAATGAACAGATGTGAAGCTAAGCTAAGTCTGGTTAATTAGGCGCAAAAGCGAATAATATATTGTATAATTCATTCCCCTCCTCTTGGCATCCCCGTGTACAGTCCAATCATAATTCTCCCAAATGTCAGGTGTGAGATAACTTCGAAAGGCATCACCAGGATGGAATACTGGACCGTTGGCCTTGGCGGGAAACACTCCTCCACAACATGCGCAGTAAGGTGGTCAGTTCAGTGTGTAGAAACTTCCTCCAGCACAACAATGATTCCCCTCCCAAATACCATGCTCCCCTCCCCGTTTCAATGGCAGCCGAAGCAGTAGCAAAGCAGAGGCTGACATCCAGCCCTCCTCCAAAAAAAGGCGGTCAGACCTGCAGAAATGATAAAGCAGAAACAAACAGACAAACAACAAAACACGAAAAGGGGAAAAAGGGAGAGGAAGAGAGAGAGAGAAAAAAAAGTTTGTCAGGAAAGTGGCCAAATCAGGGCTTGTCAGGATAAGCAGAATAGAACTTGCGGGGTAACTGAGGGGCCCCAACATGGAACCTGTCCACCCATTCTGCTTGAGAGGGGGGGAAATGCTTCCAAGCCACCAGGTACTGGACACGATTCTGGCACTTACAAGAGTCCAAAATCTCACGAACCTCGAAATGTTGTTCACCGTCGATCAAAAGTGGAGCGGGAGGTGGAAGTTCAGGCGGACGCCACGACGAAGTGCAGACAGGTTTTCTGAGGTTAACATTAAAAACCGGGTAAACCCGGTTGAAGTGTTTAGGCAGCTGCAGCCGAACAGAAACAGGATTGATGATCTTGACAATGGGAAATGGGCCAACATATTTAGGCCCCAACTTCTTCGACTTTTGTGGAGTCTGAAGAAACTTGGTGGACAAATAAACTTGATCACCAACTTTGTAATCATACGGCTTAGTCCGCTTCTTATCAGCCTGTTTCTTATGGGCGCGATGCACAGCGTCCAAAGTTCAGAGAGCTAAAGGCCAAACACGCCGAAGGCGATCACTCCACTCTGACAGAGATGATACTTGGGGCTGCTCACGAGGAACCTCAGGAATGGGCACAAAGTCCTGGCCAAACACCACACGGAAAGGGGTGAACCCAGTGCTGCTATGCACAGAATTATTATAAGCCACCTCTGTGTGCGGCAACAAATCCACCCAATCATCCTGCTGGTAGTTGATGAAACAACGTAAATATTGTTCCAGTACAGAATTAGTCCTCTCACAAGCCCCATTAGTCTGAGGGTGGTGGGAGGAGCTTAAGCCCTGGGAGGAGCCAATCCACTTCAGAAACTCCTTCCAGAATATGGAGGTGAACTGCACACCTCTATCTGAAATGATGCGGTCGGGCACCCCATGTAAGCGGTAAATGTGGGAGATGAACATCTTAGCAAGAGTCTTAGCAGAAGGAATCTTGGAACAAGGGATGAAATGGATGTGCTTGGAGAACAAGTCGGTAACAACCCAGTGTGACCCTGACTCTCAGGAAGTTCGACGATGAAGTTCATAGAGATCTCCTTCCAAGGGATGACAGGGCGAGCTACAGCCTGGAGCAGTCCTTGCAGTTTCCCCGGCGGGCGTTTAGCAGCAGCACAAACGGGACAACTGGCAACATAACGTTCAATGTCTTTTTTCAAAGAAGGCCACCAAAACTGTCTTTTGACGAGATGGAGCGTTTTAACGAAACCAAAATGCCCCGCCATTCGGGAATCATGAGCTCGCTGAAGAACAATTAATGGAAGAGACGCAGGAACGTAAAGTTTTGCCCCAATCCAGGCCAATCCATCCCTCATAGTACACCAATCATCATCAGGGAGGGCTTTCTTGAGATCGGAAAGAAAGTCCTGGGACATCTCCACTTTAGAGCATGCCTGATTCCTAGTAACAACTGGAGCAGCGAGGCTCATCGTGGGAAAGACAGGCTGGACCATGCTGAGTTTAGAACAGTTGTACTGAGGAAGCCTGGATAAAGCATTAGCCATAAAATTCTTCCCCCCTGGAATGTATTTCAGGATAAAATTAAAATGATTGAAATGCTGAGCCCAGCGCATCTGTTTAGGAGAAAGTCTCCTGGGAGTTCTCAAAGCTTCCAAATTTTTATGGTCAGTCCACACCTCAAACGGGTGTTTGCACCTTCTAGAAAATGGCGCCAAGTGGTTAAAGCCCAACGAACAGCAAACGCCTCCTTCTCCCAAATAGCCCAACATCTCTCCGTGTCAGTCAGCTTGCGAGAGGTGTATGCGCAGGGTTGTAAGTTACCTTGATTGTTGGCTTGAAGCAATACGGCCCCCACTGCCACGTCGATGTCATCAGCTTGAACCACAAAAGGCACATCCATGTCTGGGTGTTTGAGGACAGGTTCCTCGGCAAACAGCCGTTTTAACTTCTCAGCTTGACATTCCATGGTCCAATCCAACGGCTTGCTAGGCTTGGGTTTCGCCCCACCTTTGGACTTCAAAAGGTTAGTTATGGGAAGAGCTATCTTAGCAAAAGAGGGGATGAACTGGCAATAGAAATTGGCAAACCCCAAAAAATTTTAACTTCAAAAGGCATCACCAGGATGGAATGCTGGACCGTTGGCCTTGGCGGGAAACACTCCTCCACAACATGCACAGTAAGGTGGTCAGTTCAGTGTCTAGAAACTTCCTCCAGCACAACAATGATTCCTCTCCCAAATACCATGCCCCCACTCCCCATTTCAATGCTGAAGCAGTAGCAAAGCAGAGGCTGACACTAATACTACATATACTTACAGCAGCAAGGATCGCTTTCGCCCAGAAGTGGAAAAACAAACTAACAAACTAACCAAATGAAGATGAAATAATAAGAAAAATTATGGACTGTGCCGAAATGGATAAATTAATGAAAGAAATACAGGGGAAGGAAGAATCAGAATTCTACCAGATATGGGATAATTGATATAGATGGATGGAGCAAAGAAATAAAAAAACAATGAAAGAATAGAATAGCACTCAAAAATAATAGTTATGAGTAAAACAAGGGGGTCATGATTGGTGAATTCAAATCAGGACGATAGCTGGAATATATACTGTAGAATGCTAGAGAAAAAAGGAAATGATATGAAACAAAAATGGGTTTGTGGAAATACCATCCCCAAGAAAACATGAACTGGGATTTGAAAGAGACACCTAAAACAATAGAAAAAGAAAGGAAGGGAAGAAGGAAGGGAAGGAGGGGAGGAAGGAAGTAGAGAATGGAGGGACGAAGGAATGGAAAGGAGTGAAGGGTAGAAGAGAGAGGAAGAGAAGGAGAGATAGTAGGAGAGGAAGAAGAAATGTGGAGGAGAGGTAAGGGAAGAAGAAAGAGGTAAGGAAAGGTGGGTGGAAGGGAGAGAAAAAGAAGAAGAGGAGGGAGGAAGAGAAAGAAAGAGAAGGAGAGAAGGTAGGAAGGAGAAGAAAAAGGGTAGGAGTAGGGAAGAGGTAAGGGAAGGAAGAAGGGGATGGAGAGGAGGAAGGAAGGAAGTAGAGAAGAAAGGGAGGGAGAAAAGAAAAGAAAGAAAACAAGGTGGTGTCATAGCAGGTGCGAAGGATGGTAAACAAAGCATTTCAAACTATACCTTATAACCTTTCAAATGGAATAATAATAATATAAGAAAGGCAAAGAAAAAGAATAATTATGTGAATGTATACCTATAACTGTATGTAAGAGAATAAATGACCGTAAAAATATAAAGCATAATATAGGTAAATAATATTTGGTCATAAGTAGCTAAGTATAAATAAATAAAGAATTGTACATAAAAATGGATAACGAACAAGGAGATTATGAATGCAAGATAGAAATGTATAGTAGGGAAAACACTAACTGCAAAAAAACCGATTCGGAACTGCGGTATGATATACGATGGAACTTATTGTTCCTATGTTGTTTTTAAGTTATGTGTTTGTTTCTATTGAGGTGCTTATGTGTTTAAAATAAAAATTTATTTTAAAAAAATAAAGTAGTGTTTGGCCATGATTTTGTACCTATTCCGGAGGTACTACGAGAAAAGCCACAAGTCCTGTCCCTTTCAGAATGGAGTGACCAACTCCGCAAAATCTGGCCTTTGGCATACAAGACATTGGATGCTGCTCATTGAGCACACAAGAAACAGGTGGACAAGAAGAGGACTAAGCAAAGGGAATACAAGGTTGGAGACTGTGTGTTTTTGTCTACCAAATTTCTCCAAACCACCCAGAAGTCTAAGAAACTAGGTCCTAAGTAAGTCGGTCCGTTTCCTATTGTAAAGATTATTAACCCTGTATCGGTGCGATACAGGGTTAACCGTGTTTACCCAGTGTTTCATGTCAAGCTTTTGAAGCCAGAACACACTTCCTTTCTGCGAGTTCCTCTACCTGCACCACCTGCTCCTCTTCTCATTGAGGGAGAACAACATTTTGAGGTTAAGGAGATTTTGGATTCTCGGAAACATATGAATCGGATTCAGTATTTCGTTTCCTGGAAGCATTTACCCCCCTCATGCTGAATGGGTCGATAAGTCCCACGTGAGGGCTCCTCAACTTTTGCGAAAATTCTACTCTGCCTACCCCGACAAGCCTTGACCTGGATTGGTGTGGACATTTTCACCTTTCCTTGTTCCTATTTTCTGTTGTCTGTGTGTTTGTTTGTTCTTTTTCTGCATTTCCCTTCCTGACGGAGGGCCAGATGTCAGCCTCTGTTTTGCTGCTTGCTTTCGGCTGCCATTGAAATGGGGAGGGGGAGCATTGTATGTGGGTGGGGAAGTGTCAGCACAGGAGTGACTGTAAAAGGGAGGTGTTCTCACCATTTACTGCGCATGCTGTAGATGAAGGATTTGCCGCCAAGGCCAACTGTCCGGCATACCAGCCTGATGATGCTTTTTGAAAATGTCTCCCACATGACACCTGTGGGGTGTACTGATTGGACTATGGGCTGAGGTTACCAGGGGGGAGGGGGTTGGGTCACATATTGATACATATGCTTACGCGCGCTTTTGCCTCAGACCTTGCTTTGCCTAGCTACTATCTACTCATGACCAGTAAAAGTACTCTTAATTCTGCAAAATGGAGTTGAGTGGTTTCTTTCTTGGTTACTGTGCGAAGCAGCCTTGACAATTACAGTAATGGTTGGCCATTGCCTGCTTTCTAGGACTGAGAGAGAATGACTGGCCCCAAGGTACCCAGTAGACTTTGTGCCTAAGTGAACAGTAGTATGCTCAGACACCTGTTCATTAGATTTATTCTCTTCTGGTTGGTCAAGGCCTTTCAGTGAGTGACATGTAGTAGCTGGCTCCTTGTAACATTTTTCCATAACCTTTCTGGTTGTATCATTTGTCCCATCAATGAACAGAAAGGGATAGTGATCAGTGGGCTTGCTTGGTCAGGTTAGCTTCCCATCAAGTCCTGGATCTTGGCATACGTCCCTTAATATCTTGTCGGGTTTACAAATTGCCATTTTCATTCCTCTCAGCAGTGAGTCACCCATCACTACTACATGCCTTTTCCTCTTTGGGACAGTGGTTAGAGTCCTCACCTCTGGGGTATCTAAGAATGCAAAATTCAGACCTAAATAAACAGTTTGGAGGAATCAGTAAGTCCAAGATTCACTGCTTAATTACATTTTGTAGTTCTTTCGATCTAGATAGCATTTTAATTGTTGATTATTATATGGAGTTTCTCAGTCATCCTGGTCATGGTTGTCCCAAAGGTGCTTTTTCAAAAGTCAACTGGACTTTATTTATCCTTGAAGACATTTTGCTTTTTATTCAAAAAGCTTCAGTTCTGATTCAATTGTTGATTATGTTGCTTCACTTTTATATCTGTTTTCCTAATGATTTATCTATCTACCTGTAAGTGCATACTTTTTGGTTTATACCAATATGTTTAATGAGTCCTCTCTCCTCGAGGGTGGGTTCCTGTACTGGTTGGAACTGGTTCGCTCACGTGTGCACAGTTGACTGTAAATTGTTCTGTGCATGCGCAGAAACATGTCGGCAGCAACGGCAGAAGAGACTGGGGAACTGGTTCGGGGGCATGGTCAACCTGCATTGCTGCAGGTTCTGCAACTCAAGCCAAATCATCACTACCGGTTCGGCTGAACCGGGCCAAACTGGGAGTGACCCACCTCTTATCTCTCCTCCACAAATAAGAACAAGATTTTTTTTTCCAAACAAAGAGACTGTGTGATTGTTCTAACAAGGAATGAACAACAATGTGTTTCCAACAGAATAATGGCAGGGAAAAATCAGTATAATACAATATGATATTCAATTCATATATCATATAGTTATATCTAAAACTATCTACCCTACTTACTGTTTCCAAGAACTGTCTCACTTGCACTTTCATCTATCTCTCTTTCTGTCTCCTTACTTTTTAGAAGCTCTTGCTACTTCAGTTGCTCTGCCTTTATTGCATATATCTTTTGCCTGCCATAACTATTTTACTTTTGGTCAAACAATTGGATCAGTCTGGATGAACCTAGCAATATCATTTCAAAGGATTTTTGATAGACATTATTCTTATAATCAATATCTTTCATAATCTGTTTTACCCAAACAACCCACTTAATTTTTTTGAGCATTCACTATGATATTTTCCATTAGAAGACCGCATTTCTTTCCAATGTTCAAGGCTGATATTAATTTGTAACGGCATTCAGCTTTCCCAAGAATCACTTTGTTCCTGCTCTGAGGGATCCTAACTCTATAGTTGGACACAACTGCCACTTAAATTACTATTTCCTTGAAGAAAATAACATTTTTCTCAAGTGTTCACAGCAATCAAATGTTCACTCAGGGACAGGGATGAAATAAAGATAACATTGATCCTGAAAGCACAGGGGAATTGGTGTGGTCACAAGATTATCTGTACAGAAGACATGAAATAAGGTTCTTACATCAAGCCACAAAAGTTGAAGAAATCCTCTGGTTTCTGAACTATTTGTGATTCAATAGCATTGTTCTGATAACTAGGTAATTATTTTTTAGTTAGCTTTTTATTCAAACTATAATGCTATTCACAGGAGGAGCACCAGCTATTGCAATGTTTTGTGTATGTTAATGGATCAAAATTGAAAGTTATAGAAATTAGTAAAAAGATTGGTGCGGAATTGATCCCCCCTCCCCCCATGACATATAATTCTTACTTTACTCAAAAAGTGAACTCTACTCATGTGGAAGAAAGCTAAAAGACCATTAACTTGGTTTAAACAAGGTTCAAATTGCCCCCATTAAAAATCAAACCATGTGCCTATAACTGGACCAGGAGGCTTTTCCAGACTGTCACTCAAGCTATGCAAGTTATGGTCACCTTGCATCCATAATTTTGCAATGTGCTCTACATGGGAATTCCCTCAAAAAATTCTTAGAAGTAGTAGACCCAAGATGCAGTACCACAGGCAGCTGTGAGCAGAACATGTTATAGCCATGTCACATCTTTACTTGAGCTACACCTGTTACTAGTAGACCTCAGAATGCAATTACTCATTATCCCATATAAAATTCATGACATGGAGCCTGATCATATGAAGGATAACTTTTTCTTGTAGCCAATTCCGTACATATTGACATAAATTGTATTTTCTGGATCTCTTATTAAACAGTGTCATCTGATGGAACATAGAAATAAAGTTTTGTCTGCCCTTGTCTTTGCCTTCGGGAATAATGTTTCCCATTAAATTTATGTTCCCCCCACCATGCCCTATTTAAACAAGTCCTCAAAATCTGAATATTTTCCTAGGCTTTGGATTAGAGTGGGTGACAGATCCCTTGTGTGGGGTCTTGTTTTTTTAGCTGGTGTTGTTTCTCCATATTTTTCATTTTAAACTTTATGCTCTTGTGCAATAGCAGTACTTCCTAGTACTGATGTCACTTTGGTCAAATCTTATCACTCAGTTTTAACAAAAATAAAAACACCCCTGAGTCAAGTTGTAATCCTGGTGACCACATGGACAGGTCCATGCAATTATCTTGGTGGAAATATGGACATATTTTCCCATTTCTCTTTTCCAGAGGCAACCTAAGGCCAGCATTATTTCTGTGCTTCATCCCTGAATTCGTGAGGAGAGCATTCACAATGTGTGTGGGGGAGGGGGGGGAGAAGGGAAAGTATACCAATGTGAAGTGCCTTGATCATGTCATAAAATGTTTGTATAAATTTCAAATGTTAATATTTTTGTATTAACAAGATGAAAATTAACATTTTAATTTTTAATTTCCCCTAGTTATGTCTTATTAATTTATATAAATTCTGTGTTTCTGAAATCTTACATAGCATCAAAACTAAAAGCAAGGGGTTGCTGCAAACAAATTGTGCCAGATTAACTTTATCTCTTTTCTTTGATAGAATTATTAGGTTAACATCCCATCGATCAAGTGTTTCTATATTTCAGGAAGGATTTCAATAAAGACTCATGATATTCTCCTAAAATGGGGGATTTGAGTTAGGTGATATTAACTGTTTGATGAATCAACAGTTGGCTGAGTGACCATATTCAGAAAATGACATTACTTCATCTTGGAGTAATGGCTGGCATGCCATAGATCTTTACCCTGACTTTGGAAGGAAGGGAGGGAGGGAGGGAGGGAGGGAGGAAAGGTCTGAGAAGGCCAATAGAAAGATGGAAATTCTTCCTGCTCCTACTGCTCCCCCCCCATCTGTTCATTTCCTTTCTCTGTTTAGCTAAGGAAATATCTCTAAAATGATGACCCAGAATGGCACAGTTATAGTTATACAATATAAGTTAGCTAAGGAAATATCTCTAAAATGATGACTCAGAATGGCACAGTTATAGTTATAAAATATAGTTAATTCAAAACTGCACTGATTCAAAATATATGAAGAGGCCAAAGTCTATTATAGAGAACAAAAGTGGGATAGTTAAAAAAAATATCTACCAATCAACCTCTTCAGAAGATATGAAAAGAAGCATACCCAATTCCATTATCTTAATATACGTAATGCTTTGCCCGTACAATTTTCTAATTTCTCTCATGTCTCCCAGAACAGTAAGTTCTGTGATCAGAAGGATCATTATAAAAGATTGGGTAATATCATGTACAGCAAGGTATGATGTTCAAATTTTGAAGGGGAAAATTATTTCTTCTTTATTATTTTTACAATTTTCCAGTAAGATATTGCAGGCTGGGAAAGCTGCCACACAGGCTATAGCTGTAATTTGCACTTGGAACAGGTTCTACTACAACACTCTTTTCCATTTTATTTCTTTTTACGTGTTTGGGCAGCACTTCTGGTGTTACCTTTGTCATGAAAAGAATCCCACATTGTAGAAGAGAAACAAGATGAAACTTTATAACAAAGCAAAACTTGTTCATCTAGCTCAGTGTTGCCTATAGCCAACTCGCCACGGCCTACTGCTGTGGCCAACTCACTGGGGGACAACTCGCCATGGCCAACTTGCTGTGGGACAACTCGCTGCAGGACAAGAGTTACACTGATATCAAAGAAATGTTGGAATAGAATAATTAAAGAAAAGATGCAAAAGGAAGGACAGAATAAAATGTGAATGACAAAAATTAAAATATTTTTATTTAGTTTAAATAATTAAATGAATTGTTAAATTGTCTTGCAGCGAGTTGGCCATGGTAAGTTGGCTGTGGCGAGTTGTCCCATTCAGTGCCTTGCCTATTCATAAGGTCTCCGAGATTCTCAAGAGGCTAGAGAAGTGTCACTGGCAGGGAAATTCTTGGAATTGAAGTCCACATATCTTCAAGCTGCCAAGGTTGAGAGATACAGGGCTAGAATCTAAACCTGTCTTTTTCCCCATAAAAAACAAAACTGCATCTCCAAAATACAGCTATAGAGTTATGAGAAAACTATTTTGCAGTGGAAATGAGAAAAAAAATAAACCCACTTTGCCAAGGTTGGAGCTTGTTTTCCTGGCACGTTATTCTCAGCTTTAAAAACAACAACAACATAATTAAAATTAAAATTTAATGAATTTATATGCCGCCCAATCCCGAAGGACTCCGGGCGGCTTACAGAAATAAAATTCTAAAAAGGATAAAAATTAAAAATAGAGAAAAAAGCAGATTTTTAAAAAAAACACATCATGCACTCAATCTAGGCAGGGCTCGACCTCATTCATGTGGTCAACAGCCCCAGGGCTGCCGGAATAGCCAGGTTTTAGTGGCCTTTCGGAAGGCCGAGAGAGTGGGAAGGGTCCTGATCTGTGGCGGTAGATCGTTCCATAGGGTCGGAGCAGCTACAGAGAAGGCCCTCCCCCGAGGAGTCGCCAGCCGACATTGGCTGGTCGACGGCACCCGGAGAAGGCCCATCCTGTGAGATCTTATCGGCCGTTGGGAGGTATGTGGCAGAAGACGGTCTCGCAGATATCCGGGTCCTAGGCCATGTAGGGCTTTAAAGGTAATAACCAGCACCTTGAAGAGCATTCGGAGCCCGATAGGGAGCCAGTGCAGCTCACAGAGGATAGGTGTAACATGGGTGTATCTCGGTACACCCAATATCGCTAGCGCGACTGCATTCTGGACCAGTTGTAGTCTCTGAACACTTTTCAGGGGCAGCCCCATGTAGAGCGCGTTACAGTAGTCAAGTCTTGAGGTGACGAGGGCGTGAGTGACCATTTGAAGTGCCTCCCGGTCCAGGTAGCGCCGCAACTGGTGCACCAGGCGAACCTGGGCAAAAGCCCCCCTGGTCACAGCTGACAAATGATGTTCTAGTTTCAGCTGTGGGTCCAGGAGGACACCCAAGTTGCAGACCCTCTCTGAGGGGTGTAAAGTTTCACCCCCCAGGCTTAGAGATGGAATATCTGGACTGTCCTTGCGGGGCAACATCAATAGCCACTCGGTCTTGTCAGGATTGAGTGCAAGCTTGTTTACTCCCATCCAGGCCCTGACAGCTTCCAGGCACTGGCACATCACTTCCACCGCTACACTGAGTTGGCACGGGGCAGAGAGATACAGCTGGGTATCATCCGCATATTGATGGTATTTAATCCCGTGCCGGCGAATGATCTCACCCAGTGGCTTCATGTAGATATTAAATAGGAGGGGGGACAAGACCGAGCCCTGCGGCACCCCCTATACAAGGGGCCTAGGGGTCGACCTCTGTCCTCCAACCAACACCGACTGCCCCAGTTAGAAGCTCCGCCTGTTGAAACTTCAAGGGAGGAAATTCGGTCTTAAAGACACAGGAACAGCAATGACTTCTGGGTTGACTGCATTAGTCTGTATTGCTTCTATCTTCTATTTCTCTTTTAAAGCTGAATCCAGTTTTTTTTATCCAAAGTTCTAACTCAAAACCTTAACAGAAGATAGGAAAAATATTACAGTGATTGTGCCTGGAGAGTACAAGGAGAAGTAATTCTTGAGTTCATGTTGTATCCTACTTCATACACAAACTGAAGGGCTAAGGAGGTATGTTGGGTTAAACTTCATAATGCTGGTTTTTCATTACTTGAACTTAGTACTGTACTGAACCAATGGTTTTGGAATTGTAAATTGTTCCTGAATATATAATCTAGGTCTGATTGCATAGTGAATGAAATAAGAATTGACAATGTCAAAGAATAAAATCTATTATGTATTTCAGGCAACAAGGCAAGCTAAACTACTAAAATAGATCTACCTGATTTTGAGATATTAGTACACTAAGTCTAGTGATTCTTTTTCACTTAATAGATTTGGGATTCTGGTAAGGTGTCCTGTGTAAGATTGAAATTTCAATGTTTAATAATTATTAATTCAGACAGAAATCAAGGAATTATAAAATATGAAGTGCCATTTTTGAGGGAAACACAAGTTTTAAATCTCATATCTGAATATTTTTTCTTGGTTTGTTTGAGTATGTAATGCCAGAGTATCTACCTTGCAAACAACTCCCAGATGAGACCAGGCAAATTCACAATACATTTGTGTACAATAAAAGATAAAACATTATTTTCAAGTTACTACATGTTCTATTGCTTTAGTACTAAGGATTGTTCTAAGAGAGAAAAGTTCCACTGAGAACGTAAGAGAAAAGAAAATCTATAGCCTTGCTTAACACTGTAAATCAGTGTTTTTAATCTTAGCAATTAAAGTCCGTATATCTTAAAGTTGCCAGGGTTGAGAAAAACTGCTGTAAATACAATGTCAGGTTTCCAAGGGTCAATGAAAACAGCCAAACACAGAAATGGTTTGAAATGCAGTTTGTATTCTTCCTTCGTCACGAACTGACCAACAAAGCACTAAGGCAATGAATAAATTGTCAGAGCTGCCACCCGGTGCTCCCCACCACCTTTTATAGTTACTTAGTAATTAGGATAACCTGTACCCCATGTGTGCGCACACACATCCCCTTGTAACACCCCCCCCCAAAAAAAACCCCACCTGGCAATTAATCGTGGATTGTTGTCAGTCAGTTATGACTAGCTTTGTAGATTTACTCAGCTGTTTGTGTAGGAGTGAAGCCTGGTGAGTCTTGGCAGCTGGCCCAGGCTTCTCCCCTGAATGGCAGCTCCAGGCCTCTGGGTTGGCTGGAGCTGACATACAGTACACACAAAAATTACGTACCAACCCTTAGTAAATTACATTTCTGTAGCAATCAATTTCAGGCCCATACCTTTAAAAAATCCTCAGACACCAGGAATCTGGGTAACAATTATGGTAACAATTATGGACTACATTACATATTTTTTTCATCCATCCTGGGCAAATCAATATTACATTATTTTAAAACGATAGGCTTACACAGCTACTGTCCTGCTTCTATATTAAAAATCAGACTTTTTGACTTTAAAAACATCTTTCTCTCCTGTTAAATCACCAGAGAAAACATTGAAAAACAGGAATAACTTTCTTTCAAAAAGGACAGCATTTTGCTTTAGATTTCCATTTCTTGAATGCCCAGATTCTCCCTCTTTCTCTTTTAAATGAAAATTGGGAATCTGATGGAGTGCCCTTTCTCATAATTGTAGCATCTCCACCTGTTTCTATATTTTGAGGCTTTGCTTTTCTGTTGACTCTTTTCTACCCTCTTTCAAAATCCAGGCTTTACTGATAGCTGTCATATTACTGATATTTTTTTTAATCACTTCCATTTCCTTGAACAAATGAATTACCTATTTCCTCCTGTAGAGTTTTTTTCACTGCCTCTAATTTGCTTTTCAAGGGACTTGCTGAATTTGCTCCTATAACCTGCGTCATCCTCTTATCGTCCTTCTTCAGTTGTCAAGAAGCGCAATTTACAGGTCATACCGGTAATAGTTTTCCTAATAATGTTGACAAAAATCTGTATTAAACTTAAATGAGAGAACAAAATGTATATTGATGAAAAAAAGGATTTAAGAAGTAGAAAGCAGAAAAAGGAATAGTTTATACAGGTGGTATGGTCTGTAAATACAGGATATTAATGGATTTATGATTTAGATTTAGATTTATTTTATTTGTATGCCGCCCTTCTCCGGGAGGGACTCAGGGCGGCAAACAACTCAAAGGGGAAAAGGGGAACATAGAACACAATACAAGTAGTTAAAATAGCCAAGAATCACACAACCACACAGGTCGAGAGGGGAGGGGAACTCATCGACTCCAGGCCTGCCGGCAAAGCCAGGTTTTGACGGCTTTTCAGAAGGCCTGGAGAGAGGTGAGGGTCCGAATCTCTGCGGGGAGTTCGTTCCAGAGGGCCGGAGCTGCCACAGAGAAGGCCCTCCCCCAGGTAGTAGCCAGGTGGCATTAGCTGGTAGACGGAACCCGGAGGAGGCCGACCCTGTGTGATCTAATGGGTCTTTGGGAGGTAATTGGCAGCAGGCGGTCTCTCAAGTACCCAGGTCCAATACCATGAAGGGCTTTATAAGTTACGACTAGCACTTTGAAGTGTATCCGGAGACTGATCGGTAGCCAGTGCAGCTCGCGGAGGATAGGTGTAACGTGGGTGTACCGAGGTACACCCACAATCGCTCGCGCGGCTGCGTTCTGGACTAGTTGAAGTCTCCGAATACTCTTCAAGGGCTGCCCCATGTAGAGCGCATTGCAGTAGTGCAGTCTTGAGGTCACGAGGGCATGAGTGACTGTTGCGAGTGCCTCCTGGTTCAGGTAGGGACGCAACTGGTGCACCAAGCGAACCTGGGCAAATGCCTCCCTGGTCACAGCCAACAAATGATGTTCTAAGGTCAGCTGTGGGTTCAGGAGGACTCCCAAGTTGCAAGCCCTGTCTGAGGGGCGTAAATTTTCACCCCCCAGCCTGAGTGATGGAATATTAACCAAATTCTTGGGAGGGAAACACAACAGCCATTCGGTCTTGTCTGGATTGAGCACAAGCTTGTTAACCCCCATCCAGACCCTGACAGCCTCCAGGCACTGGCACATCATGTCAACCACTTCACTGAGTTGGCACGGGGCGGACAGATACAACTGTGTATCGTCCGCGTATTGATGGTATTTTATCCCGTGCCGTCGAATGATCTCACCCAGTGGCTTCATGTAGATATTAAACAGGAGGGGGGATAGGACCGAACCCTGAGGAACCCCATATTTCAGGGGCCTAGGGGTCGACCTCTCCCCCCCCAACCAACACCGACTGCGACCTATCCGAGAGGTAGGAGAACCACCGAAAAACGGTGCCTCCCACCCCCACCTCTCATAACCGTCGCAGAAGGATACCATGGTCGATGGTATCGAAGGCCGCTGAGAGGTCGAGAAGCACTAGGATGGAGGGATGACTTCCATCCCTGGCTCTCCAGAGATCATCGGTCAGTGCGACCAAAGCGGTTTCCGTGCTGTAGCCAGGCCTGAATCCAGACTGAAAGGAGTCTAGATATGAAACAGTTCATCAATTACAATACAATACCTTCATTCCCTCCCCACTCCACAGTAGTAAAAGAGTGCAATTTAGAAATCTCCATGGGTAAAAAATTGGGATATTAAACTGCTGAGTGCTTAAATTAGTTCCTTAGTTCCAAGTCTAATGATGATAAATTGCAGTAAAAATCATGTTGCAAATTGCCTTGTTTTTTCTCACATTGCAAATCAGCCTCCTGAGGACTAGCTATGCAGTACCTGCTGTAATGCAGATTTTAAACCTTGGGTGCCTCCTAGTGACAGAAAAAAAATACCAAATACAATTTTAAAAACTATTCATAGAAACAGAAACAAGCCATTTGGACTCATCCACCCTGCTCAGTGCTATTCTAAACAAAATAAAAAAAGTTAGCAAATACATCTTAATTTAATCTGCAATTCCATTCAGATGCCCTGAAGTGGAAAGGGGGTACTGCTTCACAGTGGGTAGAATATCAGTGTATGTGGATTTCAAATTTTACTATTTACGCTAACTTTCAAAAATAAGAAGATAACTGAGAAATGATTGTTTTCTAAAGACTTTTATATATAAGCTGAACTCCCACTGTATTCAAATAAATATTCCAAATTCATGCCAGAGAATCCTATTTTCCTGATAGGAAAATTCAGATCCTATTTCTTTATATTAGTGCATGCTTGAGTGTAACCCCCCATTGTATGAGCTGGTCCTGAATTCTAAAAACATTCTTATTAGCATCTCTGCTTTGGCAGTTTCTATGTACATCATATTTTCTTTACCTAAGGTTGCTCTTTAAAAAAAATCACCCACTTATTAACTGAAAATCTCATCATTTTGTCTTAATTTCTTCAGTTATTGTTAAAAAAAATACTCCTCTGAACTGAAAGGATTTTAGGATGAGCTAAGTTCTGAAATTGTTTTACTTGTAACATTACCTCTAGAACACTTTGAACTACTTCCTGTTTGAAGTATTTACCATATTTTTCAGAGTATAAGATGCATCTTTTTCCCTCAAAATAGGGTGAAAATCTGGGTGTGTCTTATACACTGAATACAGCATTTTTGGCCTCCTGAAATCCCGCCCACTTTGCAAAAATGGCCATGCATAGCCTTTAGGATGCATGCCCCCCCTTTTTTTTTGACAAAAAACGGTTCATTTTTGGGACATCTGCAGAGTGCAAAAACTTTTTTTAAAATTTGCCTCTTCAAAATCTTGGTGTGTCTTACACTCTGGTGAGTCTTATATTCTGAAAAATATGGTACTTCCAGAATATTCCAAACTGTCCTTTGTCCCTAGGATGACTTAATCTGGAGTTAATAGCATAATCCAAAAGGAAACCTAACATGCCAGATTTTGAGTGGTTGGTTCCTGAGATGATGAATTTTGCATTCTATATAGGAGACAACTTAAAGAAAATTCATATCAGTGCTTCTGATGCCGAAATTACTGCAACAAACTTAATTTTGTACCAGTTGCAGAGCCATTGCACAAGAGCAATCAATTGCAAGAAAAGATCACTGAAGCTCCAGCCAAATATAGTTGTCTGATTATTGATTGTGGTCCATCAAGTTGTTTAAAACTCTTAGCATCCACATAAATTTTCTCCATGAAATCTAACAAACCATTTTCTTTGAGCTTATAATACTGATTGTGCTCCACTATAAAATATTTCCTGTGTCCATCTCCTGCCTTGTGTGGACAAGTTGTCTTTCTTTTAAATTAATGTAAATTTTGGGACATTTGGCTGAAAAAATTGATTAGAAACTAATCTAATATTTTTTTAAAGTTCTAATGGTCACACAGGTACATTTTTCAATGTAATGCTAAGTTTTGCAAGTGTGCATAGTAGAGCACCTTTTCTTCTTATAAAGTTTCCTTCCTTCCTTCCTTCCTTTAGGTGGCATTGTTTCATTAAAAGAATCTGAAGCCTGCCAACACTGCTGGATTGGAGAGGCTGGGCAGATGATACAGGAGATAACTAGCACTATGCCGTGTACAGCTTTATACATAATGCCCAATATCTTGATCACAATCAGAAGCAAACTGGCAGCTAGTGGAGCTCACATAGGAGGAGCTATGTAATACTTAGTCATGTCCATCACCACTCTTGCGTTCTGGACTAATTAAAGCTTTTGTTTGGTCTTCAAGGGCAGCCCTGTGTAGAACATGTTGCAATAGTCAAGCTTGCACATTACACAAACATTTTCTCCTACAAGGATCATTAGGAGGATTTAAGGATTTCAAGAGGACTTTAATTACTTCTCTCTCTTACCCAATGATTCAGCAATTAAGATTTCTGTTCCATGCCGTTTTTCAGAAATGCGCATACAAGCACATACAGTAGAACCAAGGATTACCCATGACTTGTCAGATTCCAATATATATTCTAAAGTGTGGTTTGATGTTGTCTGAAATTGAATATAGGGCTTTGCTACAGAACAGAACTGCTACTTGACAGGAATAGGTTCTACAGTATTGCCTTGTATGCATTTCTGCATCACAACTAAGACCTGAAAGGTTCATTCTCTACATGTAATTTCAAAATGCATATAACAACTAGTTCACCATATTGGCTTAAATATGACCTTCACATTCCCATATCTTTTAGAACAAATCAGGTAAGAAGTGTGGTGAGCATGGCTTTTGGAAATCCTTGATTCTGTTCTGGCTTAGTAATAGACAGAGACCCTAGAGCAGGGGTGTCAAACTCGCGGCCTGTGGGCCAGATGCATCACGTGCTGGCTTTGTCTCTGCCCGGTTTAGTGAAGGGGAAAAAGTCCCAATACACCACATGACACTGCTGTGACAATACAAGTGTAACACTCTTGCTCTAGAACTTTACAAATTTATTTCTAACGTTTCACTAGGTTGGAAAGAATAAAATGTAACATAAAATCCAGTTATTTTATTACCTTATATAATAAATTATACAAAATTTCATTTACAAGTTTTGAACATTCAAGAGAATACATCTAGATTAAATACCTGCCCTATTTAACAAGTATATTTTTACAAACTAGTTTTGTTTAGGCTTACTGTCCAAATGTTAAAGTATTTACAGCTGTGTTCTGTTCTTTGTATAAGGTTTCTGCTCTGTTCTTTAAGGTTTCAGCCTTGGCATCATTCTTCTCAACTCCATCCCCCAATTTGTACATTCGACTAGCATTGGCACATGCCCATATATGTCCTAAGTCACATGCTTTTAGAGAATAGTGCAATGCTTGATTCATATCCTTTGATATCCCAGGAGCTCCTTGAAGATAAATAGTACTTAGATTGAAACAGCTGGGGGGGAAATCATTGTCACAAGCTTTACTATAATAGTCCCTGGCTAAAGGGACATTAGGCTTCTCATCATTATTTACTTGTCCATCTTGTAGCAGTAATCCAGCACTGTGACAAGCATTGATGGATTTCTTCCCACCTTTTTCACAAGATTTCAAAAAACATTGGTAAGCAGTTTTCGCATCTCTTGGAAGCCCGCCTGTAAGGAAAAAGCACCAGTTATTGAATGACATTATAATTGGTTAATTCATACAACACTGTAAGCCATCAACCATGGTTTACAAAATACAGTTGGGTGAGTAGACATAAGCCTGCTCAAATAATACATATTTCTTCAACAGCTTTATTTGAATTGTCTTTTCTTTTAGAAATAATCTCAGGAACAGAAAAAGAAACATTTTATCACCTTTTCCAGTCAAATAGTAATTTCCAAGTTTGTAGCAGCTCTCACTGTGCAGATTATTTTCACAGTTCTCTTTTAGAACTTTTGCAGCTCCTTCAAAGCTGCCCTTTATTCCAGCTAGATAATCAGCTAAACGATGGCAACCTGCAATTTTTTAAGGAAACAAATTTATGATAAATTATGACTGCATTATATTTCTGTTTGCAAGTTTGTTCTTTCCCTCTTTTTTCTTTTTTGATAGTATCATATTCAATTAGGACAATAGTAGATTTATCCTGCTAAAATGGCCCAAATAATAATATACCATAATTGAGTTCTGAACTGGAGATTAAATTGAATAGTTATGCAATACATGAAACTTCAAAAGCTAAATCATTTGGATTCAGAAAGTAGATGAATAAATAAAAATGCTATTTTAGTATGGCTAAGGGTATTTTTGATCAATGACCTCAGATTTTGTCCATATGTAATGCCTCTTGTCAGAACATGATCAAACTCCCATTATACTTCCTTATTCCATGGTTTATTTTTGCAGCATCTTTGGAACAAACCCACAATTCCAAAAGAAGGTATATAATTATAAACATATATATTTCGGATCCTTAAATCCTAATTTGAATTTCTGTGTAATTATGCCCATGTGGTTTATTTGTTACTCACTCCATACTAAAGATAAGAAAATATAGTTATGCCTGGAGATGGGTACAGAATCTAATGTTTATAAAAGTATTCAAAGCATGTGAATTAGCATGAATAGCAGATCTGCCTTCCTTCTAGAAGCATTTTTCAGTGGTACATTCCTAAATCATGCATGCAACAAAATAACAGGAATGCGTACTTCACAATTGTGAGCCATATATTAGATATACGTATATTAGATACTATCTTCTCTCTATACTCTGGCAGACCTCCTGCACCGTTAAGTAAATGGAGTGGACCCAAATCCACTCCATCCCCGGGAATGCAGGTAGACATAGAAAAAAAAGGAGAAACTTTTCATCTATTAAATTCAGCATGTAATCCTAAAGGCTAAGTGAATTGATCTTAAAAACATTTAGATAATATCTGCAGAATTAACAGTATAATCCTGTTGAGATATAAATTACACTGCAGTCTTCGCGATCATCAATTTCTAGCGCTGCTACGACCTTACCGTCAGGATCGTGCTCTTTGTAGCATTGGAAACTATATTCTATTCCCAGATTTTCCAAATAAACTTTCACCTCCTCTTCGTCTTCGAAATTGACCAGTCCAGACATTTGTTCTTCAGGACAGAAAGATAAATGAGAACGAAAAGCACACCCCGCCTGCGTGATTCGCGCGGAAAAGTAGGGAAAAAAGTGAAAGCGTTCTTGAATTCTCACCGTCCTTTCTTGCTACCCGGAAGAAAATCGGGGATGAACGCAATCTGGAGGGTAACTTCCTCTACATAATTTTACAGGAAGGGACAAAGTTGGAGGGGACCACAATGAATTGTGGTTGTAAGTTCTCCTCGGAAGTAGTAAAATTACTCCGGAAGTGGAAACTACCTACTAATTGCATTCATGTAAGTTTGTATACATAGCTGTTAAAATGGGTTGTTCTAATTCTGAACTTCTTAGGCTACCAATCAAAAGGCTCAGGCCACAGGGATGTCCTAAGATTCCTCCCCACCCCCCACCGGATTTCCTTTTTCTCGCCAGCTCTTAGTGGGTTTTCAATTTTCATCTTTTAATCCTACTCTCTCCTGATTTTGGAGTTATCCTGTTGTGGATGATCTGAGCCCTAAACCCTTTTACATTATTTCTTTCCAACATATTTGAAAACAATTTTATGCATGTTTTTCAGTATGAAGCATGTGTGTCATAGACTGTGGCATGCAAGTTGCAGGCTATAATGCTTCCATTAAAAGTAAGAAATCCTGTAACCAGCTTGATTATTATTGATGCCTGCCTTTTTTTTAATTTAAAAATTTTTTTAAAAGCTTTTACAAATATTTACCTCCCCTCCCCCACCCGAACCCAACCCCCCCAATCTCCCCCCACCCGACTTCCCAGAACAAATACAGGGTATAAATCTTTAACAAGCATTTACTAAAATAAACTTAAAGAAAGTTAGTATCATCTTTCATTTGAGCTTTAACTCCTCTTTTGTTAGGCTAACTCTAAACAGATTATATCGTTCCTCGCTTTTTCAGTCATAAACTATCTGGAATTTCTTAGTCCCATATTTATTTTGAATATAGTCAATCCATCTTCTCCACTCCAGTTTATATTTCTCATCTGAGTGGTCCTTAAGATATGCTGATATTTTAGCCATCTCTGCTAAGTTTGTTACTTTTAATGTCCATTCTTGAATAGCAGGCAAATCTTCCTTCTTCCAGTATTGCGCCACCAGCAGTCTTGCTGCCATTATTAAGTACAAAATCAAATTAGTCTCTATAACAGTACAATCAGTAGTTATACCTAAAAGGAATAACTGAGGGGTAAACTTTATCCTCTTTTTAAGAATATTTTGCATAATTCACCATATTTTTATCCAAAATGCTTTAACCTTTTTACAAGTCCACCATATATGAAAATATGTAGCATCAACACAATCACATCTCCAGCATTTAGGTTGTAAATTCGGATACATGCAAGCCAGTTTTTTAGGGTCTAAATGATTGATGCCTATCTTTTGATGCCTTTGATTACTTAAGAGACCATCAGATGGCAGCAGCTACTTGCTTTTGACTGTCGTCTGAAGTTAATCATAGTTAATAAATACTTCCAAGGGACATCCATATGGATTATAAGGTGAAATTAAAAAAACGGCAGACAGCAACAAGCCATAATATTGGTTATGCAGTGCCCAGAGTTGCTTTTGGTGAGAGGGTGACTACTGTATATAAACTTGATCAATGAATTAATAAATATTGCTAGAAAATTACTTAGGTTGTCCTGTGAATTCATCAGAGGCAGAGCTTGATGAAAGAATGTTTTGATCCTTAAATGAACAAGTAGCTCTGCTTAGTGATAGCAATTTATCTGCATGATATTTCTCCCCAAAAGATCAAGGAGACACCAATATTTTTATTACCTGGAAATGCTTCCAGGATTCTATGGTGTTGGTTTTTTTAAAAAAAAATCTTTTAAATTTAACCATGCTCCTGACCATAGCTACATTTCTACTTAGCTGCATGGAAATTTCCATTTCCACAGCTGCAACGTAGTATTGTGTGTATTTCAAAATGCATCCCCACCTGTTCGATGGAGGGGGGGGGACTCTAAAAACATGATGTGCACAAATAAATGGAGTGTGCGATCCAGGATACGTTTTCCTACTGCGGTTCTACAGTAGCAAGGAAGGCACTCTGCACAAATGCTGGGACACTCTTCTCCACGGATGACATCACCAGTTCCACGTTGAACTGGCGGCGGGCGACTGCCGAGCATTCCGCCTGCAATTTTACAACTCCCTAACTTGTGAGACTAAAAGGCCAGGGAATTCGGGGGGATTTACTTCGGAGAACTTTCGTGGTGACGCCAAAGCTTTTTTCCCCCCTGGGGGCGGAATGAATGAATAAATAAATAAATAAATAAATAAATAAACCCTCCCCCAGCTTCACTTAGCGCGTCTCCTTTAAGGGCAAGCAGCAGCCAGCTTCCCCGAGAGCTTGTGTGTCTGTCTGCGTGTGTGGATTTAATGCCGGCCCGGCTGAGGGAAATTCACTTCCAGGTCGAGGGTGACAGCTAAGCTGGGGGGGCCCCGGCTCGCTTCTCCACGGTGGTCGGGGCCCGCCCCACAATAGCACAAACAGGAGGCGAGGAGGACGCGGCTGAGGGGGTCTCTGGCGCAGAAATGGTGAGTGGGTGGAAGGGGGGTGGTTGCAGCGGCTGCCTGAAAGGGGCAGAGAGAGAAAGGGTAGAAAGAGCCACATGGGGTGGGGAGGGGAGAGAGAGAGAGAAATGGAAAAGCCCCGGAGGGAGTACCCCTCTTTTAGTTTCGGACTTTGGAGCCTGGCGTACCTGCTTCCTATTTTATCGTCCCCCGTCCCCCGATCTGTCACTAATGCGGATCTTGCCTTATTGGTTCTCCAGCAAACGGGCGAAGAAGATGTGTCTGGGTGTTGGGGACAGGGATTGTGCTGAGCTTTACTCGGCCTAATAGGGTAAACAAATGGGGGGTAGTGGTGTGGTGGTGTGCTACCTGACCCCTCCCTGCCCGATGCCCTTAAATACGGATCTAGTGGAATGAGAATAGTGGTAGAAATGTGTGATTGTGGCTTTTAGAAGCGGTTGGAATGTGCAGCAGCTATTGGATTCCATTATGGCAAAGTGTACATCTACCTATATAATCCCAAAATTCTGGATGGTGGCTGAAAAGGCAGCAAACACATCCCACTATGTCATCTAGTGGTAATTTGGATTTTTGCAACCCAGATACCATACCCTAAGTAAGATGTATTCATACTCCATCAGGGGGACCTATTCTTGAGCTCTGCTGATGTGATTGGGCCAGCAGACAGCTCCCTTCCATTACTACATAATTCTATTTACAAATGCTAATGGGAATTGGAATCGGAATTTCTCATAGTCTTGTGTTGAAACTCTAGGGAAGAGACATCCATTTTTTTTCATTGTGACTATGAGAACAGCTTATTAAATTATAAGGAGTAGTATTCTAGATTGTTTATAACATTTAGTTAGGTAGGATGGCTAGTTTTTGAAAGGTGTGGCAGAAATGGATACAGTATAGTTTTAGGTAATAGAAATCCCTATGCAGTAAGAAAATAATTGTCAGCCTTACTTATGTGTATATGAGAGAGATGGACATATAGAAAATCCAAGGTTTGCCACTGTAGGGAAACCCTTTGTGTGAAACTCATATAAATCAGTAAGTTGCATATAGTATAACCTACTAGTTAATTTCAATTTTATTAGATATAAGAAATAGGAAAAAACTATATAATATTTGATGAGATATCTCTTTTTCTGTAACTCCTAAACTGTCGTCCTTTATGGTTCGGTTTGGCCAGGTTCTGATGATTTTTCAGTCTAATCCACCCATTATATATCTGGTGTTTGATGTGAATGGTAGGGATAGGCTTTGAGCACACAAGCTGAGATAGGCTTTGAGCAAACAAGCTGAGCATTCATAAAGTACAGCAAAATGCCAGCATTTAATTTAAGAATGTCTTATAAGCTTTTACACATCTGGCATACCCCTGAAAAACAACAATGAACAATAGAAATCTGAATGTAGTTTTGGTGTGAGAAAACAAAAATGTTCAGCACACATGTCTTAGTATAAAAGATGGATGGGGTTTTTTTGCTGTATATTTACCTGTAGAATAGTTCTTCCAGTGTCATTTTTAGTGTTTAAAAAAAGCTGAAGTATTATGGCATTATGGAATACAAGTGATTTTATTCACATGGCCAATAAATATCAAATTGATTCTGGAATAACCTTATCTAAAAAAAGAGAGTACCCATTGTGTTCCAGGACAAATATATTGATTATCTGCTGAGGTTTATAACCTTAAAAAGTTGTACATAATTGCTTTCCTAAATACTTAAAAATACACTCTGCAGTATGTAATAAATAGGCTTACAATCTTAACAATAGACATAGGAAAGAAAAAATGTATTTAAAAAGACATAGGAGTAATTAATGTTAAAGTTAAAATCTCAGCAAATTAAGAGAAGGCTAAAAGAAGAGGTATCTGAAGAGTTTCTCGAAAAATACAAAACCTTATTCAAGAGTTTGACGGCAATGAACCTAGTAGCTAAAATGATACAAAAGTCTTTAGACAGGGTTAAGAGAAGATCCATGCATTTTATTATCTAATATATTGGAGATTCTGAAAGGAATAGAAAGCGTAGTGTGAAAGAAAGGGTTGAAATAGAGAAATGAACACATAAAAACAACCATTTGGATTTATGTATAGATATCAGCCCAATATACACCTTTTTTAGTCAACTTTTGGTACAGAGGCCAACCAGTTAACAACGGAAGGTGGAGACATACATCTCTCCCATTGGATATATCTCTTACAACTGGATTTGGAATCATGTTCCCACCAATCTAGAAGTAACACAACTCTTCAAGATTAATAGTACTTAATCAACTTGTTCTTCATGAACTAATTAAATCCCATTTTAAGTTAGTAGCCATCACTTGTATCAATAATATAATTATCTGTTATGTGATTTTATTTTTACTTATCCATTTTTGTTTGTTCTAAATCTCCTGCAGTCAATATTAATGAATGAATCCTGGTCCTGGTTTTGAGACACGAAGAACATTTTCTCTTGCCCACCTTTTACATGCTCTGTCTATAAAAATATACGATTAGTTGCTGTCCGTTGATATTGCATAGCAAATAGTGAGGCAAACATTTCTCATTTCCCATTTCCAAAGATTTGTTCTCCGAACTTTTGTGAAAGTACACTTATCATTCCAAGACAGCTTTTCCTGCCTGGTTCTATTCAGTTGGGTAGAAGAACAACGTTGAGTGTAATTCCAGCATATCTGGTAGATGCCAGAGGGAAGGAAGAAGTTTTTAAACTTTGTCTTAGACCAAGAAGGTCTCTTTAGTGCTTTATAGGAATGTAAATTTGTTCTGTGCTTTACATTTTCTACATGAAATTCCACTATAGGACAAGCACTAAATGTCTGATTTTTCCATTTAAATTTTCTGAAAAAGGAATATTCCTAGTTCATTTCCAAGCTATATGTTAGAAATGGACTGAGAATACCTTTTCACACAGACAATGATTAATGGCCTAGTTTTTGTTGGATTTTTGAAGTAGAAAACAGTCTTATGAGTAAATAATGAGTAAGACCGTTATTAAGGGAGTGAAACTTTTTTCTCTTGATTCACTCTGATAATAACTTTTAATCCATCTTGTTGGCTTTATTTATATTTTATCTAGGAAAAATAGTAATAGTGGGGGTTCTACCAACACATACGTTACTGCTGCATAGCTGTTTGGTCTATATGTACAGTCTCCAGATTGCAAGCTGTTTTAATGCCATCTGTGTGCTTCACAATAGTAGTAGCAATAAAACTGATAATTCAAAGTAAGCCATTACTGTACAATTAGCAGGATAGTAATCAGAACTGCATCCTTCCCTTTTCCATATTTTATTCTCTAGTTTCTGCATAATAGTATTTTCTGGAAGAATGATTAGTCTTAAGTCTTAAGAATTAGATGTATCAAATTCAATTATATGTGTACAAGTGAAATAATAAACTGGGTGTTGCATATGCAGTTCTTTAAGTATGCTTTTTGCGAAGCCAGGATGCATTTTATTTTAGCTCATTTGAGTTTTAAGATAAGCTTGCATGAGGCAAAATCTTATCTAAATTTCAAGCTGAAATAAAAGAGAAATACTACTTTTGAGCCATACTAGTACATGGGTTTGGAATTCAATTTTTTAGTTAAAAAATAATTGGTACAGCTATTTTTAATTTTTTCTGTGGGAGTGTACAGCATTGGGTATGAGTCACAATATTTGTGTTACCCTGTAAGCTACTGAAAGCTAAATTATTGAAAATGACAGACTTGTATGTATATATAGGAAGAAAACAAAGGGGAAATACCTGGATAATTTGAATAAGAAGTATCTGTGTTTTAGTTCATGAATACCTGGTTATTATAAATTATGAACTGTACACATTTTGCTATAACAATATGAACCAGTGCAGAAGAGGCAAGGATAACCCAAAACAGTTATTGTTCAGTTTCCTTTATGTCCATTCTAACATGTTTCTTCAGCATGAGGAATCAAATTTTAGGACTTTGCCCAAGTCCACAATCTGACACTAAAATCAACTTCCTACTGTGTAATACAAGAAATACAGACTTGAAAAATGACCTGTTAAATCCACCTTAAAAACATAAGAGTAGTCATGCTGTTCAGCCAGTTTTGTTGAACATATTACTTGGGCTTGATGATTCAGGATTTTCCTTAATAAGAAAAGGGTACATTTGCATTACTTTGTATGCTTAAGCATCATTTTAGATGCCATTCTTAAAGTAATGGTCAGTGTTGTTAAAATTAGCTAGACATTGTTTATTCATTTGTTGATTCTCTAATGTTTTGTATGATACAATAATACCTACATTAATTAGCCATAAGTTAGCTTACCTACTTGAAAAAATTGAAATTTCATGAGCTTTTCTCCCTCTAGATATCAAGCATTTTTGTGTCTGTATGTGTATTACAACGTGAATCTCTTTGTGGATAGCGGGTGAGGATATAGGAAATAAATTACCTAATACAGAGAAACTACAATTGTTGGGGAACAAAACTGGATTTGAATGGTGTAACACAGGGGTGCATTTAGCCATTGAGTCTGGAATCCTGCCAGTGTGGTTTATTTAACATATCACGATGTATAACATCAAAGTTTAGTATCATGAGCGAACCAAGCCAATAATTAAATTACTTCAGTATTTTTTTAATTAGCTGATGCAGGTCATTGTTTGCAATAGTGGCGAATATCTGTAGGTTCATTCTCCGAGCTTGTGGGTTGTTTCCGAACGTTTCATTACCAGGCTAGGTAACATCTTCAGCAGAGTTTAGGGTCACAAGTTCCCGTCATAAGACCCATCACAAGACCCTCACTAGTGACTCACCTGACCCATCACAAGACCAACTACAAGACCCTCACTTGACACACCCACACCCATCACTGAGAGCCATCCCAAGACCCCGACGTGAGGGGACCCTCATCTGACATGACCTCACAAGGCCTACTGACCACACAAAGCCTTTATAAACAGAAGAAGACTCACACTGGTAGCCCCTAAATTGGGTTGGTTAGGAACCCAACCCATAAGCTCAGAGAAAGAACTTTCACCGTCACAGGTCGTTGTCTGCTGTTGTCTTTTTCTTTAAAATGTATTTGGAATAGACAGTCTTTAAACAAAAAGTAGTCCTTTGTAAAATAGGATACATGTATGCAAACATTCATGCTCATCAGTGTTGTGCTAAGTCTAGTTTCTCCTCTTGTTGCATATGCATCGGGTGAAATGCTACAGGTCGGACTGGGTTGCCCGACCCGGTAGTAAAAAAAATGCTACCGTTGGGGCAAACTTGTAATTCTGACAATCAGCTGTGTGATAATCAGCTGTGCCACACAATTTAGATTCACTAGAAAGCAGGAAATCCTGCTTCCTAACTAATCTAAATCGTGTGGCACAGCTGTTTCCATCCCCACCCGCTGTTCTACTTACCTTTGCAGACTCAGAAAAGACTTCTTAATTCTCCTTTTTCAGCTGTGCATATGTGCTCAAAGCGCGCATGCGTGCATGAAGCGAACCGGTAGCCAAGCCAAGCGGTAGCAGACCTCAGAGCATTTCACCCCTGATATGTATACTTTGAGATCCAAAACAAAAAGTAGACCGGTAGATACTATATCAATTTTGAGTACAGGTATGTTCAGATTTTGGCACTTGTTTGACCCCGCAACATAGAGATCAGAGTAAGTGATACCATGTTTGTAGTCAGAAAAATTCTTTCTTACTCTCTTTCCTTTTAGTTCTATAATTTGAAAATAAATTACCGTTAAGTCAATGATTTGTAATTACATGATTTCAGACAGCTACATACTTATGCAATAGGACACTTATTACAGTACAGATTCTCACCACTGGCACAAAACAGCCTCTGGTACCAACTTCCACCTTCTAAGTTTTATTTTTAGTGGTGATGAGAATTGCAAAGTGCAGTTCTCCTTGCTCTCTTGTCAGTTAAACAGTAATGGATGCTGCCTTTTTGAATTTCAAATGTTAGACATTGGACTTCTTTCTGCAGGAAGAGGCTTCACCATACTCTCTGCTTGACATCTGCTTAAACTACCTAACCTCTGACCTTGAGAAGTTTTGTACAGAAAGGCACGATGGGACATTATGTTTGCAAGAGCCTGGAATATTTCCACAAGAAGTGGCTGACCGATTGCTGCGGACAATGGCATTCCACGGTAAAATAAACCATCCAGATCTGATAATTGGGGACTCCATTCAAGCAGAAAGTGACTCATCTTAGTTATTTAAACAAGGGGTTGAATTTCCCTGCATTTGATTATGAACTCCCACTTGATTTGGCATGGCTATTTTTAGCTGAAGTGATGCAAAATTGATGACGTTAAGAATTAAATGTTACTCTGAACCAAGCAAATAGAACAGAATCAGAACATTCTCTTTCATTAACCATTCTAAATTACTGTACAGCATTTAATGGTATTTGAGGCATGGCAGCTTTTGTGCAGTTGGAGAATGGAAGCAATACAATAAAAAACCCTTGTATAGAAGTGCTCCGGCAATAGTACCAGCCAGAAGAGGAAAGGATAAGATGGTATTATAGCTGTCCAATGAAATCAGTTTGTTAAAATCAACTTAGAAGATACCCCCCCTCAAAAAAAGCTGGGGATGGGAAGGAGAAAGAGTATGTTTGAGAATAAGGAGTGCAATTGATTCCTATTTTCTCCTTTTCGAACTTGCTTTCTCCTTGTAATCTGGGCCTGAAGTGGAAATTCCCTGAGTTGTGATAGCTCGCTTGTTTTTCCATTTTAAAACAGTATATATAATCTGTCTGGTGCTCTTCTTTCCCTTTAGGACTGCTTAATGATGCAACAGTGGGGATTTTTCGAGGCAATCAGATGCGTTTGAAAAGAGCCTGTATCCGTAAAGCAAAAATTTCTGCGGTAGCTTTTTGGAAAGCATTCTGCCACCACAAGCTGGTGGAACTTGATGCTACTGGTGTGAACGCAGACATCACAATCACAGATATCATCAGTGGACTTGGCAGCAATAAATGGATTCAGCAAAACCTGCAATGCCTTGTGCTGAACTCATTAACTCTTTCCCTGGAAGATCCCTATGAAAGGTGCTTCAGTCAGCTGACTGGCCTTCGTGCGTTGAGCATCACCAATGTTCTGTTTTACAATGAAGATCTTGCTGACGTGGCTTCGCTTCCAAGACTAGAAAGCCTGGATATCTCCAACACCTCCGTCACCGACATAACCGCCATCCTCACCTGTAAAGATCGCCTCAAATCGCTTACCATGCACCACCTGAAATGCTTGAAAATGACAACCACTCAGATTTTGGATGTAATACGAGAGTTAAAATTCCTGAATCACCTTGATATTTCAGATGATAAGCAGTTCACATCTGATATTGCACTTCGTTTGTTAGAACAGAAAGACATCTTGCCTAATCTGGTATCTTTGGACATCTCGGGGAGGAAGCATGTCACTGATGAAGCTGTGGAAACATTTGTAAAACAACGGCCGTTAATGCAGTTTGTTGGGCTGCTTGCTACTGATGCTGGCTATTCATTATTTCTCACAGGAGAAGGGAATTTGAAGGTAGGCACCTGTTTGTTACAGTAGTTATTGCAGATCTGAATTATTTAATGAAATCAATCAAACCTTGGTTACTGATGAATGGGCCAACTGATGATTTGGGGTAAGAGAAGACATGGGGGGTGTACCAAGATAATGGCAATTGTAGATACTTATTGATACTTCAAAAACCACTCTCTTAACTCTAATAATATTCCCCTCCAAACTAATAATTTTATGGGGTGCTTTTTTTTAACAATAGCAAAATCACACAACTACAACTACAACATTAGCAGAAGAAAATTCAGTAGTGGCTGTCCAGTGATCCATTACATATATTGTAATAATTCAAATAAACTAAACATAGTACACACACACACACACACACACACACACACACGAATAGAAACAAGTAAAAAAGGTGATGTGTATAATCATTTTTATTAAATCTAGTTCATATGGAAATGTATTGCTTCCCCTTCTCACTTTTTGAGCATCAGGGCTTTTCAAAATAGATAACAGATTCATATTCTTGAATCCAATACTTAATACTAGGGGGAGAAAGTTATTTCTTAGTAGAATTAAAAGTCCTTCATTAAATGACAAATTATATATTTTAAGGATGTACAACCACTGTTTGTGGCTATTTTGGTTAGCAATCATTTGCAAATATGCCCGTAATAAACAGTAGTAAAAATAAATTTTCCAAACGGTGTGTGCTCTCATGACCAAACTTCTGTATCTGACAACAAATCATGTGTATATAAGTACTGTTGTGGACTGTCGGCCATGGGTCCCTTCAGCAACTGAATCAGAGGAGGAGGAGGTGTGGGAATCAGGGTCAGCATCAAGGTAAACTGAGAGCTCCGAGGGGGGACAGGGAATGGAGCTGGCAGAGAGAGGGGGGGCGGAGCTTGGGCCGTCAGTCAGCCCTCGGAGAGTCAACAAGGAAGGTCTGGAGGTAGCTAATAAGGAAGAGGAGGAACAGCTGGGTCCAGTGCCTGACCTGCAGATGTGCAGAAGGCAGAGGAGAGGAGAGCAGTGGAAATCCGTGGGCCAATCCTTGGGGAGAAAGAGCCACCGCTGCCAGCAAAGCCCCACCCTAGCTCTGGGGATAAAAGGCAGGGGGGCGGAGATGAATAGATGTGGTTCATCTCCTGGCCGGCCGAACTTGTTAGCCTGCAGTGAGAGAGAAACCTTTTGCCAGGGCTGCTGGCGCTCCTAATAAAGGAATCTTTTGAGTTAACTTCAGAGGATTTGTCATGTTTGGGGAGCTGGGTCAGAACAAGTACATAATATGGATGTGTATAAGAAATGTTTATTTGAATGAGACAGTGATTCAACTAGTGATCTTTGCAACATTTCTATCTATCTATCTATCTATCTATCTATCTATCTATCTATCTATCTATCTATCTATCTATCTACCGTATCTATCTATCTATCTACCGTATCTATCTATCTATCTACCGTATCTATCTATCTATCTATCTATCTATCTATCTATCTATCTATCTATCTATCTATCTATCTATCTATCTATCTATCTATCTATCTTATGCTATGATTTAAACCAAAACAAGTGTATGGCTGGACAACAACATGTGTTCGGGACATAACACTAAGATAATTATTTACTAGCTGTATGGACCCAATGAGCCTTTTGGATAGCTTATGATGAAAGAAAAGTAAGGAAAAAGGAAGAGAATCTTAGGATTCTTAAAGGCTGGACCGCTATGAAAACAATAATTTAGTTTGATAAGTTAATTTAAAATGAAAATGAAAGCTAGCATTAAATACATACCTAATTCTGGTACCAGTTTAGAAAAGACAAAAGATCTAGATTTTAAGAAACAAAACCTACTTAAAATATAAGATATAATTTAACAATTTAATTTAATTTTCCCCTTCGGGGAAAAGGGCAGCATATAAATGTAATCAATCAATCAATCAATCAATCAATCAACAAAATTAATTTTCAGAAAACATTACTTCATGTCTGTTAGATTCCAAAAAAAAAATGGTTTAAAAGTGCAGGGGTTTTTTTGTGGGGCATTAAAAATAAGGTTTTTTTAAAATAACAGTCCTTAGTATTGTTTTTAAAAAGTTGCTATAAAACAATTGGAAAAATGGAAAGGATTGTAGGAATTTCATTTTTAAGAATTCTGACGGTAAAACTTTATTATTGTGTGGAATATCTACTGCTTAGAGAATATTGGAGTTTCCTAAACATTAGGTGTCTTAGGGAAGATTCAGAAAAATGGTTTGGCTCCAGAGATAATGTCCCATGATCACCCTTGCATAATCACAGCTTGTGAGTAGGTGATCCAAAAATCATGTTTATCTTTTTTTTCTATTCTTCCATCTGTTACTTGCGTTTTCCTTTAGTGTATATAATAAATCACTTGACTCTTAAATCCCCAATATCGCAAGAGTGACAATAAGTTCACTTCATTTTTTGTGTGGTTAGTTTGTTGCTCTGTTGTTGTTCTCGTCATTTCCAATGTGCAGAACAATGAGATGCAGATGGTGCTGCATTTCTCTTTGCAAAGGACAGAGACATTCCTGCCAGCCAAACAATAGGGCTGATCTGTGAAACAGCAGTTCTCTAGTGGGGAATTGGTTGGGCGTGGTGATGGGAATTGTATTTTAGAGACAGGCTATGCACTGCAGTTCAGTAACTGTTCATGACTGAGTTCTGTTGCTCTAAATGATAATGTAATTTGTTTGGTTATGGCTTGGCATTTTGCATATATATCAAGCTATAATATTGCATGTGTAGATATGTACACGTAGGTATGTGGCTTAATATTTATACAAAAAAATAGTACAATTCTGGTTACTGAAATAAATTATGTCAAACAATTAACTGCACAAACCAGATCACAGTGTTCTCTCCCGTTAGTTCTTTAATATTTTCGATATATGACACTGTACAGGTAGTCCTTGACTTACAACAGTTCATTTAGTGACCGTTCAAAGTTACAAGGGCACTGGAAAAAGTCACTTATGACCATTTTTCACATTTACAACCGTAGCAGCATCCCCATGGTCACATGATCAAAATTCAGAGGCTTGGCAAGCGACTCATATTTATGATGGTTGCAGTGTCCTGGGATCATGTGATTACCTTTCACGATCTTCAGATAAGCAAATTGAATGGGGAACGATAGTCACCTAACAACTGTGTTACTAACTTAACAACACCATTAACAACTGTGGCAAGAAAGATCATAAAATGGGGCAAAACTCACTTAACAAATGTCTCGCTTAGCAACAGAAATGTTGGGCTCAATTATGGTCATAAGTCAAGGACTACCTGTATATGTTTAGTGTCCTAGAAATGTATATTGCTACTGCTACAAATTTATATCAAGGAGTTCCTCCTTGTGGGTCAATAAGCTTATGTTTCAGTTGCATTTTTATTAGTATCAAAGAAGAGCAAAGTAAGCTTATATAAAGACACCTGGAGACAATTTATTAGTCAAATACAATTAACTAAGAAAAAAAAGCTTGGAATTTGTTTACCATATTTAAATTTCAACCTGGATAGAAAGCAGTAACCTATTCAATATAAATTGCTTATACAGTAATGCCAGTCTTGGTGTTGTTGAATCTTTTAAAAATCTTTTAAAATAATTTAGACTTGTGTTTCAGCACTTTCACAGTTCTTTTTAAACAATGCCTATGTGGGCTAGGTTAACACAACAAACTATATTACATCTGGTTTGCAAATCAGAATTGCTGAATTCACACATGTTAAGCTAATTGCAGACAAATGCAATGTGTGAACCAGGTCTCATATGAGATCATTCCTAAATGTAGCAGATAGGCCAACTCTGCACATCTGTGCAGAAATAAACTCCACTGACCTAAGTAAGACCTTTGATGTACATACATTGTACATCATGTATGCTGTAATTGTATGTAGATCTGTTTCTATATGTATATATCAAAATATACATATACAGAAATGTATATTCCTTTATTGAAATATGTACTTACCACTTCTTAGAAAAGTGATTTATTATAGAATTTAAGCATCAGTTAAATAACCTTTAAAACTCTGAAACAGGTTAACTTTGAGGATGCTTCATCTGATATAAAAGTACTAATCATTTTGGGATATCCAGTGAATCTATTGTTTGGCAATAAAAAATAAAATAAAAAGAGAAAATAAAACACAAAAAATATATAAACACTGAATATTGCTTGAAAATATTTGATTATAGTTGAAAATAGTTCAAAGTTTAATTATTTATGAATAGTATCAGAGGAGAATATCTGAAAAACCTAATATATTTTGGAAAAATTCTGTCAGCTTGGCTCAGTTGTGTTTTAAACACTAAAACAAACTTTTTATGTTGTGATCCCATGTTCTTTAAACATCTCAGTTCAGCATATATAGGCTTATCCCCAACACCACTTATATATAAGAATAATTCAGAAAAAGTAAGTTAAATGTATAGAATTTCTCAGCAACATAACTTCCATTCTTTTCTCTTGTGGTGAAATAAAAATAGAACATTTGAAAATATTTTTGTTGCAGGTTTTTTTCCTAATTGCAAACTGATACATCATGTATTCTATATTTTCAAGGTTTCTGGAGAAGCAAATGAAACTCAGATTTCAGAAGCTCTGCGGCGTTACAGCGAGCGGGCATTTTTTGTGAGAGAGGCACTGTTTCATCTGTTTAGCCTTACGCACTTTATGGAAAATACCAAACCAGAAATTCTGAAGGTAAAACTATTTAAACAGATGGGGCATAAATGGATGGGGCATCTCTCTAATGGAATCACAAAATGTGATTTAAGAAAACAGATCTTGCACTGGCAGGTTTGGAGCAGTGAGAGAAAAGAGAAGCAACAATTCAGAAGCTGTGGTCGTCATGTTTACATAGGTTATGCTAAATTTAGCATAGAAGAAGCAGGAGGCGTTACCCGCATCCACAAAACACTGTAGAGCACATATCTGTATTTGTGGAGTAGGGATCTTATTCGTTCAGTAATTATCAAATGCAGAGGTGGGTTGCTCCCGGTTTGGCCCAGTTCAGCTGAACTGGTAGTGGCGGTGGCGGGAGGCTCCACCCACCCGCTCAGATGCTTCTGTGCATGTGCAGAAGCTTTGCACGTGAGCAGGAGCGAACCGGTAGTAAACCGGTTAGCAACCCACCACTGATCAAATGAAATGATATCCAATTAAATTGATTATCTTTCCATGTTGTGAAGTGGCCAAACGGTGAATAGAATTAGGGCCTGTCATTATGGGTTAGAACAACACAGCAGCAAAAGTAGCAAGGTAAGAAGTGAGCGTTTTCCTGTAGACATGAAAGGAAAATGTAGGAGAAAGAGCTTTCCCTTCAAAAAAAATGGGAGTGAGCTGCTCAGTATTTTGATCCCTCCTCCAATCACTTTAATTGCTAAAAAAAAATCAAGAAAATTGACAAAGTCAATATAATTTATATCGTAAAGTAAATAGCAGTATACGCAGCTTCAGAAGGGTTTTGGTTTTTGCACAACTTTGTGTGAGACTGTTCAAAAGTTGTATTTCATACATTTGCCCTAGGCCAGATATCTAGGTCCCTTTTTCTACACACTATTCAATACTAGCTGGTAACTCGGCGTTGTCCTGGTATTTATTTATAGGGGGAAAATGTCTGGACCAAATGTAATTTCTAATGTTGGATTTTCCCTTACCAGAGGGAGCCCCCTTGTGGAGTACTGTGAAGCCGTTATAATGGCAACTCCACTGCGCTGTACAGTAGAAGTCATTTTACGTCAGTACAGTAGAAGCCATTTTAAGGCACAACAGGCTGTATCTTAACAGAACAATCCCCCCAGGGGTGTTTGGGGTGTGTTACCCCCCACAGTATTTTTTTTCCAAAGAGTAAGTCATCTGTGTACCAAGTTTGGTTGAAATTGCTTGAGATGTTTCAGACTTATGCTGGAACACACACAAACACAGCCATTTATATATAGAGAGAAATTAAAATGGAAGGAAACAACATGGAGGAAAGCAAAGGGCCAGGACTTTCGACATGTTGCCTCTAGTCATGAAAAAAAAAGTTGGCTAGTTCCCTACCTGGAAATGATCAAGGTAGATCTGTGAATTGGAGTGTAAAATATCTGCCAGCTAGTTTAAAGAACTTTAGAAATACTAAGCTAATTGTGGTTTGGATATGGTTGCTGTTGTCATTGTAAATGATAAGCCAGCTCACAATTTCCTCTCTTGATTGTTCCTTCCAGCTTGTAGTTGTTGGTATGAGAAATCATCCTCTGAATTTGCCTGTGCAATTAGCAGCAAGTGCCTGTGTGTTTAACCTGACAAAACAAGATTTAGCTGCAGGCATGCCAGTTAGGCTCCTAGCAGATGTTACCCACTTACTCCTTAAAGCCATGGAGCATTTCCCCAACCACCAACAAGTAAGCCTTTCCATTTTTATTTTTATTTTGCATTTCAAATACAAAACCACTGTACTGATTTTTTTTTTAATCCTGTGAGATGAATTTTTAAAATGGGTGCACCAAGTGCCTCGTATGTACTGTTGATTTTGATTATGGGTGGATAGATGTTAAAATGGTTTTTAAAATGCTTGTATTTTATAACAGGAATGAAAGTGATTATTGTCTTTTTAGAAAAAAATGCAGCTAAGCAGCTTCAGTGGAATACATTATGAATATAGCCAATATTGATTCATGACTGATGGAAACGATAAAGAAGAATAGTGATAGCTCAGGGTTGAAAGGAGGGGTTCTTGGTTTCTCTCTGGGCTTGATTAGTTTCTTGCAGATGTTTCATTACCCAAACTAACTTAATGAGTGATGATGTTACCTAGTGTGGATAATGAAACGTCTGCAAGAAAATATGCAAGCTCAGAGGCCAGCAAGGACCGCCTCTTGACTGATGGATTTGCTGTTCTACTGTGGACATTGCATGTATCATAAAAGAGAAGCATTTTAAAAATTAGCATTCAATGGAGATTTACTCTAATTGTTGTGAAGTATGCACCACCCCAGAAGTAGACAACTTTTTGACTTGGAATCTCACTTCACATTTTTAGAGGGGAGGGTACAGGACAATAAACATAGGGAAGGCTTTAATTTCCCAACAGATTTTTAATAGGAAGATAGATAGGCATTTTAATGGTTTTTTTTTTTTAAAAAAACTCTGTGTTTAAATTTACATAGGGCTACCATTAGTTTTCATTTATGTCCTGTGTCCTGTCCCAAAATGGCATGAGGCTGGCCTGCCAATTTTTGATAATTCTGGTCATCGAAGGCTTTAAAAAGTAGAACTTCCACCTACATCTTGTACATTCCTTTCTGTCGTAATGCTTAACTATCCCCTATTCCACTGGATTCACATATTCTCTCTTTATTCTTCATCATGCAAATTAATAAGTCATAAACCTCTCTTTAATATTAACCACTAAGTTAACTTTCATCCAAACCCTAAACTTTGGCCAACCCTATGTACTATGGTTTGTAGAAATAAAAGAGCTATTAAGGTATCCTTCGAACTACCCTTTGTCCAGAGTCAAATGAGGTGGCAAGTTGTAGGCAATCAAAATTAGAAATTGGAATTGTCAAGATCATTCTTATGGTGATTACTTAGAAGAGACTGCAGTAGCTGCAGATAGATTAAGTTCAGTGTATCTTACATAAAGAACCTAGATTGGGCTCAATTTTAAAATTCTAAAATAAATTCAATGTAGCCTATAAAGGAAATCTAATATTCACTTTTCCTTCTGTTAAACATATTTTAATGCTTTGTTTCTTGAAACACACTTTTACCCTATATCTTATTTGTAGATATCACAATATATGTTGCTTCAGATGGATATTTATAAGCATCCTAAATGCTGGTGTAGAAAATACAAATAAGAGATTCATATTTATGAATACATATGCACATTTTTATCCTTTTTTGTTCAGTTTTATTTCAAAATAATGATGTTCATAAATGATAATATCAACTCATTAGACGAAATGGCAAATTATCAATATGTTGCACGATTCATTTGGGAGAAATAAAATCCTGTACTGGATATGAAATATTTTTGCTCTGTTTTTTACAGCTGCAAAAGAACTGTCTTTTATCATTGTGCAGTGATAGGATACTTCAGGATGTCCCATTTAACAGGTTAGTTTTTTATTTTTCAAATTATGAAGACAAGGGAAAGGAATTTTAAGATTGCTGTCTAAATGCAGTTGATCGCTCTATCTCACTACTGAATAATTTTAAATAATTATCCTTATTCATAGCTAATGGATAGAAGGATTTTCTGTCTATCTGTTCATACAACCACCCATCCACCTATTTATCTGAAATTCCAAAAATTTTCTAAGAATATATTAAGACAGAAAGTGGTAATTTATTCATTTATCATTTTTAAATGTTGCATATTCAAGCAACTCAAGATGTTAACCCTAGTCCTAATAACAGGTAAATAAATTGACTTGGAAACCAGAAGGGACTGCATATGTTGTCTAAGGTGGCGCAGTGGTTAAATGCAGCACTGCAGGCTACTGCTAGATCAGCAGGTCAGCGGTTCAAATCTCACCGGCTCAGGGTTGACTCAGCCTTCCATCCTTCCGAGGTGGGTAAAATGAGGACCCAGATTGTTGGGGGCAATATGCTGACTCTCTGTAAACCGCTTAGAGAGGCCTGAAAGGCCTATGAAGCGGTATATAAGTCTACTGCTATTGCTAATAGTTATAGACATTGAATAACCTCTTGGCTGTGCTCCGGTGACTGCAGTTTGCTATTGCTTGGACCTAATATAATTTCTTTCATAGACTATGCTCATAGCCTGTGCATGAGTGCATGTTGTGTTGCAGGATAGGGAAAGTTCATTCTGGAACCACCAGCCACTGGTGAATTGGCATCTATAGCAGTCTCTGCCCAGTACTAAAATCTAGATCTTGAAAATAAAAAATGGACAGACAGAAAGATATATTACTAGCCCAAAGTGGCCAATCATTCTTAAACCCTTTCAAGAAGTAGAAATTGTTTTGCTCTCTTTAAATAGCTAATGCCAGCTGAAGGTTTTATTATAGTTGTGTTGTACATTGCTATATTCCTTTGGGCTGAAATGTGGTAGCTCGAGTTTTCATTTGTCCATTCTCAAGATTTGTTAATTTTCTGCCTGTGTTTTTTCCCCAGGTTTGAAGCAGCTAAACTTGTCATGCAATGGCTATGTAATCATGAAGATCAAAACATGCAGAGGATGGCAGTGGCTATTATTTCCATTCTTGCTGCAAAGGTGTGAGATTTTGGTGCTTTGCTATTTTAGCCTTAATTTCCAAGCCTTACCAACAGCCATCTGACATTTCTCTGTGTTTGTTTTCTCTATTTGTTTGTTTGTTTGTTTGTTACTTAAAGCTTTCAACAGAACAAACAGCTCAGCTTGGGGCAGAGCTCTTCATTGTCAGGGTAAGCAATTAGCACGATTTGAAATTACTGAAGTGCTAATATTGACTGAGTTGACATAATAAAAGAATGTGGTTGTTTTGATTTGATTTGAGATGGGATGCTGCACAAACTGTTATAAATTCTTTATACAGCTTATAAATTCTATAAATAAATAAACCCAGCCACTGTGCCTTTCAAATCATGTTTTGCCTCAATAATGTGAGAACTCAGTTTCTGTCTGTAATAGTGTTAAGTGGAAATGCTCAATGTTCCTCTTCTTGAAGGGTTTTTTATTTTAAAAAAAATCTGGTTACTTTGTCATACACAACAATTGTGTCCCCCTTCCCCCAAATATTAAAGCATTAATGTGCCCTGTTACTGCTTCAAAATCAAGAGAGGAAAGAAATCTATTTGATTTTATTTGCTTTTTTGATCACATGCTCTTTCCCAGCCATCCTAAGTACTATAGTGCATCACAGGTGTATATCATTCATGTACTTCATATGCAAAGCATTTAATGATGTTTCGGGGGGGGATTAAACTCACTGTGATAATAGAATGGATAAAAAGTTGTTCTTCGTTATCTTAGCAAGTTAGCAACGGTCCTTTTTGTTGGAGATTTTTATTTTATTCATTTTAAATAAATAATCAGAGCTCTCTGGACAAATTGCAATAAAAGACACTTTAGCGATGTTGCTCATTGTACTATATGAAAAGTAACATTGGGAGAAATCTTATGGCAATATATAATGTATATGGAAGAGAAATGAGCACCCCTGCACCTTTACTTGAAAAAGGAAAGGAAAGGAACCTTTCATTTTTTATGCCAATGTTTTTCAAACCTGACTCTCGGAATTCCCCAGCATGGGTTACAGTCCACGTGATTTTCATTTGCCAAGTTTTAAGAACACTATTTTTAGACTATGACAGAAGTGGGTTTAAAGAAATTTTCTCATTGTGACTCTTATGCCATTAAATGTCTGAGATTTGAAAAGAGTGACTTAACAATATCAATTGCTTTATTCCTTCCTCCCCCCCCCCCCCAGCAACTTCTTCAAATTGTGAAGCAGAAAACAAATCAGAACGTAGTGGACACTACACTTAAGTTTACACTGAGTGCACTTTGGAATCTCACTGATGAGTCTCCAACCACGTGTCGGCACTTTATTGAAAATCAAGGGCTGGAACTCTTCATGAAAGTTTTGGAGGTGGGAGCTAAAAGTTATATGCCAACATCTGTATAGCTATTATTGTATCTGTTTACCTCAGTTTCCTTATGGAGACAATGAACTTCGTCATTTTGAAGTCATGCTGTATATTTGTGATAGGCTTCTTATTTTCACAAGCAGCAGTCCTCAAACCAATTACAGGTAGTCCCTGACATATGACCACAACTGAGCCCAAAATTTCTGTTGCCAAGCGAGACAGTTGTTAAGTGAATTTTGTCCCATTTTACAACCTTTCTTGGCACAATTGTTCAGTGAATCGCTGCAGTTGTTATATTAGGAACAGGGTTGTCAAGCGAATCCAGCTTTTCAGAAGGTTGCAAAAGATGTTCACATGACTCCAGAACATGCAACCGTCATAAATATGAATCAGTTGCCAAGCATTTGAATTTTGATCATGTGACCATGGGATGCTGCAATAGTCATAAGAGTGAAAAAGGGTCATTAGCAGTGGTGGGTTGCAGGTGGTACGCCCTGGTACAGGCATACCGGAGCATGCCTGGAGCACCGGGTACCGTTCCGGTATGGTGCTCCGGAGGACCCGCCCACACTCCTTACCTGTCTTTAAAGCCTTTGGCGCTTCCGCGCACACGCATGGCGCATACAGCGCCTGTATGACACTGGAGCATCGTGGAATCATCGCTGGACAGTACAACGCACACGCACCCTGCACGCATGTGTGCACGCACTGTACGCATCCATTTGGATGATGCTGAGCCCGTTCCAATGGAACGGAATCCAGAACCCACCACTGGTCATTAGTCACTTCTTTCATTGCTGTTGTAACTTCGAATGGTCACTAAATGAACTGTTGTAAGTCGAGAACTACCTTTAACTAAGATTGTCCATAGAAATCTTGACTCTTCTCTCATCTCAACTCACAAAACAATGTGTCCTGCCTCTTGTTTAAAGAATTAAAAAGTCCTTTCGTATACCTCCTCTGAGTCAGTCCTCCTGCTTTGGATAGCAGTAACTGAAAGTTGATGCTGTACTACCAACATAATTATTTAATTTTGTAGACTTCTCTGAGAATGTAATCTGCTTGTTATCCAATATTAGCAAATATTATTACTTACTAATGGTTGTCTATTCTTTTAATTTACAGTCTTTTCCTTCAGAGTCTTCTATCCAGCAGAAAGTTCTTGGTCTTTTGGTAAGATGAAAAGAATAGTATTTTTTAAACCTGGATGTTGGCAATGTTTGTTTTTCCTATTATGTTCTTTTGTGCTCTAACATTCTTCACTACTGTACCTGGAATACATTGTTTTTAATTCTAATCTATTAACTTTGGGTCCAGTCAGACCAACCCTGTTCCTTCACAATCTCTATTTATTTCAGTTTAAAGGTTAGCATTAGAACACAACTCTGTTGACTCAATCAATAGATTAATCTAGACTAGCATCCTATTTCCATCAGTATCCGGGCAGCTTCGAGGACAGTCTTCTCCAACCCATTGTCCTCAAAATGCAATACAGTAGATTGGAATTCAATCTGCATGCCCAGTCTAATGACTCATACATTGAGAAAACTGTTCTACAAAGTAGGAAAGAAAGTTAAAAGCCATGTCCGCAGTAGTAGTTTTTAAAAAACATCTGGAAAAGCAGCTTAATTAGTTATGACCGTTTGTTCTAAAATTTCTTCCTCTCTCTCTCTCTTTTTATTTTACTTAGAACAATATTGCAGAGGTTAAAGAACTCCATTCTGAGCTAATGTGGGAAGACTTCATAGACCACATCAGCAAGTTGTTGCACAGTGTTGAGGTGGAAGTCAGTTACTTTGCAGCTGGAATTATTGCTCATTTAATATCCCGAGGAGAACAAGCCTGGACATTAAGTCGCAACCAGAGAGCCTCACTCCTTGATGAACTGGTATAGAATGTGACTGAAAAATATTTTCTCCTTTTCTCTGAGTTACTTTGTAAACCTTTACAGTAACAGTTCTTTCTTTGTTTTATAGCATTCTGCCATTTTGAATTGGCCTACACCAGAATGTGAAATGGTGGCATACAGGTAACTACAGTTTTGGCATAAATTCTTCAAAAAATATTAATACAAGTTTGTATTAATAGTTTGCTGCATATAAGACTATTTTTCCAGAAGTATGCATAGTTTGCCTCTCGTGACAAAATCACATTTCTGATTTTCCAAGATACAATTGAAAGATATTTTAGGTTATAACCCTGCATACCTATTACTGAATAAATCCATTGAATTCAGTGGGATATTCTTAGTATACATGTATTGGATTGCTTTGTTGATCTGCCATATTCTAATGTGTTCAGTGGACTTAACGTTGATTTACCCTTCAGTTTAAATCTGCTGAAGCAAGTAGTACTGCTGCTAAGAAAGAAATCTGAAGCAATTTTCAAATTAAAACTGATGCAAAAGATATATTTTCATGCATGTTTAGAATTAGTCTACTCGACTCCAGTGCTAAAACAGGTTGAAGCCTTCAGATGGGGGCAGATTTTGTATGAATAAATAAGTAGCTAATATATAATCGGAGCGCCATTTCTGGGTGATGTGCTTCTATTGTCTAATTATCACTTTTTATCCAAAACTGTCCCAATTATGAAAAATTTAGATGACTTTTATCTTCTTCCCCACACATTCTAGGAGACAGAAAATCTGTAGGGCTTGCCGAGTGTCATGGTTTCCTATTAGGAATTGCTTATATTCCACTAATGAAGAGCTGTATCTTACCAGTTCTAGGAAGAAAGCAATGACAAATCACTTCTGATAATGATGCAACATAGCAGCATGGACCTGACCATGTAGTATCCCGGAATCAAGAGTGATTTGAAAGAACCAAAAAATGTATGTGTGTGTGTGTAAATACCATACTCACAAAATGATGAACTTTTCCTTTTTCTCTTCATGAATAGGTCATTCAACCCTTTTTTCCCCTTGCTCGGTTGCTTCATGACTCCTGGGGTGCAGCTCTGGGCTGTATGGGCTATGCAACATGTTTGCAGCAAAAATCGTATGTATTTATTGACAAAAAACAAGCTTTCTTTATATTAAGCAGTTCTTTCAACATAAGAGTAATTAGTAGACACCAGATAATTCTTGTGATATCTAAAAAAACGGATTTGAAATAATTTTGGGGGGAATGGAAATCATTACATAGTCATTCTGTCACAGTTAAAAGGCAAGCTATGTGAGCAGGTGAATTGTAAATGTTTTTGATTTTAGCAGCTGATGATGCAGTGGGTAGCATTTTGAACTTGCAAACAATCTAGCTTGGTGTTTGTTCAACTGATAAGTCAGTGTATGTCTAACAAATGTAACAAGACACTTGCTATCCTCTTCCTCTTGATTAAAGTGCTCTTCATCCATTTATGAGTAAACAGAAACCACAATCAATATAAAATTTGATTGCCCCCAATGTCAATCTATATCCTGTCTCCATTGCCTTTTTTAAACTGCCTTTCTAAATGATGCTATAATGCATATGCAATGCATGATAGGTAAAATAATTGTCTGAGCTTCTTGTTTTGCTCTTTGTTGGATTTATTCCTTCAATTACATGAAAATATGTAACAGGGAATATCCTTTAAAACAAACTCAAGACCCATAGGCCCAGATCAGGCCCGCGAACTGCTTAAATCTCGCCATCTTGGAAATAGCAAAGGACTGGTCCGCGATGCCTCTGGCAGCCAAAATGGGGCAAGGGGCTGGACAGCCTCCTGTAGTACCTGCCAGCCAAAACAGGGCAAAAGCTGTTTTGGCTGGCAGGGTGGTACAGGACGCCAGCCAGGCCAAAAATGGGGCATGGGGGGTTGCGCGTGCCCCTCCCGCATGCCCCATTTTTGCCAGCAGGGTGTTGCAGGAGGCGTCCATCCCGTCTCCCCCCCACCCCCCACCTGGCCCATGGAGAACTGCAATACTGATCCAGCCCTCGAAGAAATCCAGTTTGACACCCGTGCTTTAAAGTCCTGGGGTGTAGAAATACTTATGTATACATACCATGTAATCTTATGTCCATCATTTCTTCAAGAAGCAAATAGTATAGCAGAGAACTGAGGATGCCTTCTGACAATTGCACTTCACAAAATAATTTTGCTAAATCTATAGGCAGCTTAACAAGAATTTAAATATGTAAAAGTTATATGTGAAACTTGGTGGAAACAGACAGTGAAATTCTGGACACTTGGCTTTATTGAATCTTTCTCTTTTTGTCATTTCAGCTGCCAGGTACTGCAGTATGTTAATTGAAGAAGGTGGATTGCATCATTTGTTTAACATCAAAGAAAACAGCCAGACTGATGCAGATGTTCAGCGAATTGCTGTCTCTATCTTAGATAGTTTAGAAAAACATATTTTGCGACATGGACGGCCACCTCCTTATTGAAAAAACAAATTGAAAATAAGCCAAATTGAATGAAAATATGTAACAGGGAATAGGCGTGCAAATTATCCTCTCATAATCCCTTACTGAAATGTCCCTGGTTGGACTAATGTTGATAAAAGTGGTCACCATTAATTTTTTGTCAGCTGGTATGGAAGCAGGGGTGGTACATGTTATCTTTAACAGACTTCGGCATTAAGGGATTGTCAAGAGGATTTGGGAAAAAGTCCTAACTGGTAATATCTACTGGTATCACCTCTGGTTGTGGAAAAGTAGAAATTGTGCCATTCAAATGGACATTCAAAATTAAACCTGTAGACTGTGTGAGTTCATCAGAAAATTGTTTCTGCTTGCTTCATCCCTTCAAAATAGTTGTGTTTCAATAGATCTATCCACTGATTCAGTATTTGAAAAAAAACTGTTTGTGCTTGTAATGTCAGCACTATACAGCTCAAAACACTGTCATATATTCACACATTAGAACCCAACAGGTTATGAGTAAGGTGACCAGGGATGTTTGTTCTTCTGTGGACCCTTTAAACTCATGGATTCTTCAGTTCCTAGTAATATTTCATATAAGCTCTTTAGCAGAAACATCTGAGTTTCAAACCACAGGGTGTCTTTTTTTTCTCTTCAGTAATATATTTTATAGGGTGGCTCAGTGGCTAAGAGACTGAGTTTGTCGATCAGAAAGGTCAGCAGTTCGAATCCCTAGCACCGCGTAACAGAGTGAGCTCCCATTACTTGCCCCAGTTTCTTTCAACCTAGCAGTTCGAAAGCATGTAAAAATGCAAGTAGAAAAATAGGAACCACTTTTGGTGAGAAGGTAACAGCGTTCCGTGCGCCCTCGGTGTTTAGTCATGCCGGCCACATGACCACGGAGATGTCTTCAGACAGCGCTGGCTCTTCGGCTTTGAAATGAAAATGAGCACCACTCCTTAGAGTCGGGAATGACTAGCACATATGTGCGAGGGGAACCTTTACCTTTAATATACATTAATGAAAATATCTATGGAGGAAGAAATGTCGGAAGGGAAAGATTGAATTATAATTTAAAAAAAAAGAATATATTATGTTGCTACACTTGTAACTAAGTGTAAATTTGAAAAAAAAAAAGTAAACTAAAATTTTCTACCAAAAGAATTGCTGGGGGAAATTTGCTCAATGGTATTATACATCTAATCACCTTATTTATGACAGACTGTTAATAGCTTTGTTCTTTCTCATAAATACCTTGTCAGTATTTGTGCTGTGAGCTTTATGTGGAAGGCAATGCCATACAAAATCTCACCCAACATTTTATGTAAAGTCTGGTGTAAATTACATTCTTGTGTGGTATATTAAAAAATTTTTACATAAAACATTCCATGTTTAAAACTCAATAATGCATATGTGTTGATGCTTAATGGAATAAGATGAAAATAGCAACACAAAGTCCACCCTAAAATAGATGTCAACAAACCATGGTTTGGCTGAGGCTTACTTCCAAAGAAATGCATTATAATGTGCTTCTCCTAATAGAGGTGTGAGGAAGTTGTACAATGGCTAACACTATATCATTGTGGGAGCTAATCTGGTTACAAGAGAAATGACAGTTTTCTATGAGAAGCTAATTATGTGTTTTATGTATATGATTTTCAGAAATAAGTTTTAAGTTCAGTGAAAGACTCTTAGAACTTTTGCATAAAATTGTATCTTAAGGCTACAGTCTTGAACTTCAATTATTTGGGAGAAAGCCTCTCAGAATAAAATTGAACTTCTGAGATAGGTTTATATGTGAATTATGGCTCCTATCCTGATTTCTTTCTTTCTTTCTTTTTTTGATAAATGACATAAAAAAGAATGCTTCCCAGCAAGTCTTTAATTGTATAATTTGCCCTGCCTCAAACATGGGTCCAGATGATCTTTCCATTCTTTATTTCTTGGGGGGGGGACTCTTAAAAAGGGGGGGGGACTATTTCTTTCATTTTGATTTTAATCTTAAATATGGTAATAGTCTACTAGCTATATTTCTAAAAATCCATGTGACAGAATGAATCCCAGGAATAATTAAACTTTATTATTTTTATTATACACACACACACATACACACACACACACCACACACACACACAGAGTTATGATCTGGCTCCAAAAATTGGGATGGAATGTGCACAGGTTTTGAAAGAATTCTTAGTGAGGTCTTCTAAAATTCAAACCAGGTATGGTAATCTAATTTTTATCATCCATCTTCAAAATGATATTCATAGACTCACTGAATAAGAATAGTAGAACCATTTTAATTAGAATTTTAAAAAGCAAATGGTATAGTGACAATGTCTGCCTCTACTGGTCTGTGCCCCAACTGTTGGAAGAAATGTCCATCTGGGTTCAAGTCCCAAGTGGGGAAAAAGACAGTGGAAACATGGAGGCTGCTTGGAAAGAAGGTTTAATGGTGGACAGGATCTCATGGCTTGAGTTCCTGAACAGAAAAGGGGATCACATGCTTCCAGATGTTGGGTGAAGAAAAGAGACCAAAATGCTGAAAGTTCCTGGCTTTGTGCCCTCTCTCGCCTTTGATCTTGATCTTGTATTCTTATTGGTTGTCAGACTCCCATGTGACCATGCAGGGGCAACTCTTTAGGTTGTGCTTTGAGTCCAACTTTGGTTGAGCATTGCTTCTTCCCAGGTGCCCTGTGGTGAGTTTCTGTGGGCTAATCCTACCTTTGTTATGTAGAGTAGACTACATCAGGCTTTTTAATGGCCCATTGACATGATGAAAGAAATGTCCTTCTGGGTTCGTCTCCAAGTGGGGAAAAGACACTGGAGACATGGAGACTGCTTGGAAAGATGGTTTATTGTTGGACAGGATCACATGGCTTGAGCCCTGAACAGAAAAGGTGATCACATGCTTCAATGTTGGTGGAGGAGAAGGGCTGAGGGAGGGACTTGATAGGCTTTTTATAACCTGTTCAGTCACACCTCTATGTTTCCTGTTCCAGTGTAAGAAATGTATTCTGATTGGTTGTCAGACTCCCATGGGGCCATGCAGGGGCAACTCTCTAGGCTGTGTTTTGAATCCAGGTTTGGTTGAGTTCTCAGATGCCATGTGGTGAGTTGGGGCCAATATTATCATACTTTAACCCCATCCCCCTGCAGCTGAAGTGGAGAAGTCTTTACTATGTAGAGTGGACTAGCTTGACCCTCTTAATGGCCCATTGACAAAGTGGGGATGGGCAGGAAGCTACAGGAAGTTATTCTGTCTTTTAAAACATGTTTCTTTCTTTTCACATCCATAATATTCTGCCTTTTCAATATTTCCTAGGATATTTCATTTTTCTGGGAGAGGGCTGGGTGATGACTTCCTACAAAGGTGGGGGTTATTAAGAGTGAGTCTGTTTCTTGCCTAAAAACATGTTTCTCCATTTCTTATCCAGGGAAATATAATATTCTGCTTTTTCAATATTTCCCAGGATATTTCATTTTTCTAGGAGAGGGGTGGGTTTTAACTTCCTACACAACATTTATTGATTTTTAAAAAATCCTTATTTATTCTCTTTGGTGAATTAAAGCTACTTCTAAACTTGAAATAATATATATAATGTCCACACTTATCCAAATGCAACATCAACCTGGTTTATGCTGCAAATATAAATATCATAAATAGGTTTGAGAGAATACAACAGGACTCCAAAATTGACATGTTCAGGAATGTGCTTAAAGAAACTGAAGTGATAAAACCCCGTTTCAATTCCACTTAAATTGGCCATCATGGAAATGTGGATTAAGCAACACTGCTTCCCCATCTCAGTATGTGTACATAAAGCCACTATGCTTTCTTACTGAGAATGCATATATTGTTGGAAGAAATGTCCTTCTGGGTTCACCTCCAAGTGGGGAAAAAGACACTGGAAACATGGAGGCTGCTTAGAAAGATGGTTTAATGGTGGACAGGACCACATGGCTTGAGGTCCTGGGGAAAAAGGTGATCACATGCTTCCAGGTGTTGGGTGAAGAAGAAGGATCGAGGAAGGAGCTTGCAGAGCTTTTTATAATCTGTTCTGCTCCACCTATTTGCCTCCTGCTCCTGTGCAAGAAATGTATTCTGATTGGTTGTCAGACTCACGTGGGGCCATGCAGGGGCAACTCTTTAGGCTGTTTTTTTAACCCAGGTTTGGTTGAATTCTCAGATGCCATGTGGTGAGTGGGTAAAGGCTAGTCATGCCTTAATCCCATCTCCCTAGAGCTGAAGGGGAGAACTCTTTATTATGTAAAGTGGACTAGCTCAGGCTTTAGTGGCTCATTGACAAAAAGGGGGGTGGGTGGGCAGGAAGCTGCAGGAATTTACTTTGTGTTTACAACGTGTTTCTCCCTTTTTCACATCCAGGAAAATATAATATTCTGCCTTTTCAATATTTCCTAGGATATTTCATTTTCTGGGAGAGGGCTGGGTGATAACTTCCTACAATATTCCTGGCCATCTAGCTGCATTGGCACAAAACGCTGAACCAAACTAGCCAGCCATCTCTTAATGTAACGTGAGAATCTAGGCCTGTGGGTACTTCCAAGTTGCAAGGAATTGTCTACACCTGGAAAACTAGTTTTACTCAAACTAGTAGAACCTCTTCTTCAAGTTTAGTTTCTCTCCTGTTGATCCTTGGACATGTTCGTTTACTTGATAATAATATGGAAGTATGTTGACATTACCTTCCTCCAGGATGTTTTTCAATTTCCTAGTATAGTTTACTGAAAGACACCTATTTCGTCTCACCCTAAGCCCACCTTAGCAATACAACACAAAAAGCGCGTGCTTGTTTACACAGCACGCAGCCTCTCCGGCTTTCTGCCAGAATCAATTTCGTACATCCATCGCTCGACACTCGACTCCTCTTCCCTGATCAGCGAGACATCCTTTCCCATCGGTGACCGAATAAGGCGCCCGCGCCCTAGTTTTGGCGGCTAAAGGTTGTTCTTGTTTTCAGTCAGGCCGCTTCCGGTTGTGATTGCCTCCCTCCCCCACGCTTTCCGGTTTTGGGGGTGGTGGGGGAAAGTGGATGCCGGCTGTTTGCGATGGTTCGCTTCCTGCAGGTCCGCCAACGAGCCCCGCTCCCCCTTTGTGGAAACTGTTCGGCTGTGCAGGTGAGCGGACGGGAGGCGGCTCTAAAAAAAGCCCGATGGAGAAACGAGAGTGGAAGGACGGGATGAGAGGGGAAAAGCCAGGGAAGGAAGCCAAGAAGGGCGGCAGTGGAGGGGCGAAGCTGCTCCGAGGACAAAGCATCTCCTCCTTGAGGGCAGGACGTGTCCGGCAATCAGTTTGCCGGGCAGAGGATCTTTAACACACAGGGTTGACTTTTTCGTCTTAGAATTCTTTACAGAATTCCCTGAATTTCCGAGAAGTGTTTTAGGACGACGTAGCAATGTAGGACATGAATCATGCATAGGGTCTAATGCCTAATCTGCAGGTTTTAAGGTAAACAAGCTGCCAGCGATCCTAAGAAACTTCTGCTTTTGCTTCCTGCTTTTTGGGTTAAGATCTGTATCAACAGCACATGACTACCAATGCATGAATAATAACGTATTCAACTTGTATGTTGCCAGTCACTGAACAACTCTGGGTGGCTCACAGTAGGACAACAAATATCAATCCTCATTTAACAACCACAATCGAGCCCAAAGTTTATGTTGCTAAGTGAGACATTTGTTAAGTGAGTTTTGCCCCACCCCCCATTTTGAGAACTCTCTTGCCACAGTTGTTAAGTGAATCACTGCAATTGATAAGTTAGAAACCCGGTTGTTAAGTGAATTTGCCTTCCCCATTGACTTTGCTTATCAGAAAGTCGCAAAAGGGGATCACCTGATCTTGGGCCATAAATATGAACCAGTTGCCAAGCATATGAATTTTGATCACGTGACCATTGGAGATGCTGCAAAGGTAACTGTGAAAAACGGTCCTAGGTCCCTTTTTCAGTGCCATTGCAACTTTGAACAAATGAACTGTTGTAAGTCAAGGACTATCTGTACATAAAATCAATAAAACATAAAGATAAAAGATGTCAACCATGAGGAAGCAAGAGCCTCTGCCTTGCCGAAAGCCTGGGTGAAGAGCCAGATTTTCAAAGCCATGTGATTTTTAAGGGCAGCCCAACATACAGATTATTGCAATAGTCAAGTCACAAGGTGACCAGGGCCTCTTGATGTAGGAAAGGGTGCAACTGAGGTATAAAATGGAGTTGGGCAAAGGCCTATATGCAGGATTGTGACTCCAGGAAAAGCAACAGGTTGCATAGCAAGCTTGAAAACGGAAGATCAAAGATGGAATATCTGCAGATCTGGGCAGTTCAGACAGCCACAACCACTCGAGTCTTGATAGGACTGAGTGGCCTAAAATGTTGCTTATAAATGGACTGTCTTTCAGTGAAGAAAGACCTTAAACATAAATAATGTTTATAGTGGTGATATGAGCATTTTACAGAGTTTAGTTTTTGGCAATACAAATTAAGTGAAATTAATGTTTTGGGGGCTTGAACTGTACAAGAAACTCAATTGAGTCCTCTGTTGAGAAATTAAACCTTCTGTTTGAAACGTGGATCAAAGGCAATGTACTATCGTAATTTTGTTGCTCAAAACACACCTCTTCCAGATGGTATTTGAGTCATGATACTATACTGATTTGGTTATATTTTGGTACCATTAATTTAATTTTATTAAATTTCCACTAGCTTGAGGCCTTTTAATCTCACAGAATATTTGAGATTCTACTAATATTTCATATAAGCTCTTTCAGCAGAAATGTTTGCGTTTCAATTCACAGGTTGGCGGCTTATAAATATAATGAATAAATGGACAAATAAACTGGGTCAAGAGATACTGTCAGATTCACTGATATAAAGACAAACAAACCACAAGTAGTCCTTGCTTATCAGTGGAAATTGGGACATTGAACTTTGTCACTAAGTGATGCAGTCATATAGTGTGATGTCACATTATTGTACCAACTTATGGTGGCAGTTCCAGCAGTCCCAACTGCTGCTAACATTAGGCAAAACTTACATGGTCACATCATTCTGCAGTTTTGTGACTTGCCAGCTTCCCATTGACCTTGCTTGTCAGAAGCTGGCAGTAAAAGTTGCAATGGATACAACTACAAGGTCAATTCCTAAGTCCTCATTCAGTGCTGGCATAACTTTAAGCAGTTCTGAATGAGTGGTCATTAAATGAAGACCACCTGTACAGGTATATGCTCCTGCTGAAGCTGGATAGTTCATATCTATATCATGTCTGTTTAGAGATCTTGACTTAGGGTAATATAAACACAACTCGGCAGTGTAATCAATCCTTGGAACATTATTTTCTGTTTGATGTCATGATGTATTTTATGTATGGCAGGCAGAAGCTTCTCCATATTCTCTAGTTGACATCTGTTTGAATGTCTTGGTTGCTGATCTGGCAAAGTTCTGTACAGAAAGACCAGATGGATCGCTGTGCTTGAAAGAATCTCAAAGGCTTCCACAAGAAGTAGCCGATCGATTGCTGCAAATAATGTCTTATCAAGGTAAGAGATTTCTAGGCCAGAAGAGACAGAATGTTAACAAAGCAGGGTCCTGAATATGGGATTGCTCGTAAATTAGAACTCTTAATTCTGTTTATTTCACATTTGGGAGCTCTAAGGATTCAGGAAAATAGTCCATGATTCAGCAGCACGTATACTGTATATACTCGAGTATAAGCCTAGTTTTTCAGCCCACTTTTTGGGCTGAAAAAAGCCGCCTCGGCTTATACTCGAGTCAGTGAAAAATTTGCCCAAAATGGAGGAGAAAAAGGGGCGGGGCCATGCCGCTGGGTGACACTCGTGAATGGCCCAGTGCCCCTGTGAGTTTCCCCTCCCTCTGTGTCAGTTTGCTGCGCAGCGCGCACTGCACCATCCCCCCTCCTCACGTTCTAATGTAATGCAGGGCTGTCTTACGATTCCCCTTCCTCCCCCTCCTGCCGCTCTGCAACGATGTCCCACCTCCTCCTTGTTATGGCAAGCAGCCACATAGCGATGTCCCACCTTCTCTGGTACAGTGATCCAATGATAGGAATCACTGTGCCGTGTGTCATAGGAGGCGGGACATCGCTCCCGCGGCTGCACGGGACATCATCATCACAGCGGGACATCAGCATCATGAGGTGAGTGAAGTATTTCATTGAATACACCGCTAGTTTACTGTTTTTCTTTGAAATAAATATTCAAAAACATTATTGGTATCTATTTTTATTTTTGAAATTTACCGGTAGCTGCTGCATTTCCCACCCTAGGCTTATACTCGAGTCAATAACTTTTCCAGTTTTTTGTGGTAAAATTGGGTGCCTCGGCTTATATTCGGGTCGGCCTATACTCGAGTATATACGGTAGTTATGCATTGCTTAACAGTGGCAATCCAGTCTCAATTTTCATAATAACTTGAGGATTACTCAAGGTTAGCTTGGACTACTTTAAAAATACAGGTATCATTTCTTAATAGAGCTTTACCAGATGGCAGTTCTTAGCTCATCTTGGCTGATTTTTGAAATAGAATATGTTTGGTTTTGGTTACTGCTGGAATGGGCGTGGGAATTTCAGTGCTGTTGGCTAACCTATGAAGTTGCAAAAAACATTCTGGAAAAAAGCAGTAGTCAACTACTTCTGTAGTGCTGCCAAGGAAGTGACATATATGCATTATCAAGAGTCAACTTTAACTTGTGGAAATTTTTATCATTAATATGCAAATAGGAAAAAGTTGAACTGATTTCAGAACTTTGCTCGGTCTGATGTATATCTTTTTTTTTATTTACTGCCAGAGTTGTTAAATGATGGTACTGTGGGCATTTTCCAAGGCAACCAAATTCGTTTGAAGCAAGCTTGCATCCGCAAAGCGAAAATCTCAGCCCAATCCTTCAAGAAGGCCTTCTGCCATCATAAACTAGTACAGCTTGATGCTGCAGGAATGAATGAAACTGTTACCATTGCAGATGTTGTGAGTGGATTGGGAAGCAATAATTGGATCCAGAACAATCTCCAGTGCCTTATCTTGGACTCATTAACTCTTTTTCCTACAAATTCGTATGAAAGATGCTTTGGTCAGCTCCCCGGTCTTCGTTCTTTGAGTATTACAAATGTGCTGTTCGGGGATGAACATCTAGCAGATGTTGCTACCCTGCCAAGATTAGAAAGCTTGAACATATCCAACACTTCTGTTACAAACATATCTGCACTCCTCGCCTGCAGAAATCGTCTGAGATCTCTAACTATGTACAGTCTGAAATGTTTGAAAATGCCTACTGCAAAATTCTTAGATGTCATAGGAAGACTAAAGTATCTGGTTCACCTTGACATCTCAGACGATCAGCATTCTGGATCCGAGATTGCCTTTTGTTTGCTAAGGCAAAAAGACATTCTGCCTAATCTTGTATCATTGGACATTTCAGGGAACAAATCTATTACTGATGAAGCCGTAGAAGCCTTTGTCAGACAGCGGCCGCGAATGCACTTTATAGGTTTGTTAGGTACAGCAGCTGGATTCACAGAGTTCGTTTCAGGACAGGGAAGCTTGAAGGTTGGGACCACTGAAATACACTGCAGCTAGAGTGATAATTGATAAACCAGAAGATTGCATGATCTGAAAATCTAACTGTAGCTCGAGTTAATTTATTTGCAGCATAGAACTAATAATGTTGATACTACCAAGGGTTTCTTTCTTTAAAATGGTTATATTATTCAAAAAGAAGTTTAAAGGAAATAACTAAATAACTAACAGCCTTCTTGTACTAACACACAAGATTTATGATTTTGCCTTTTGCTAGCTGAAAACTTATTTTCCTCCCTTCAACTGAAAAAAGATCTGATTTAATATTAACAAAAGCCGAAGTTTGATTTATCCCTGAAGTTTCTCCAAAATGTAATAGGCTGACCCAGATTCCAGGGTGGAGTTGATTTAAATTACGATTTAAATCACTAGTAAAAAGACTTAGTTTAAGCAACTCGATTTAAATCATAATTTTTAAAGTGCAGCTGTCAACTCTGTCCCACAGCAGCTGCTCTTCTGATCTGCTATTGACTCGACAGTCCCAATATTGCAGAATATACAACCTCATGCTACAGAATTAAGCTCAATTTCATGCTGAATTAATGTATCTTAAATAGAAAACTATCTCTGGATAGATTTTTACTCCAAAAGCATTTTATTAAAATAAATTTGATAAAAATTAAAAAAATGATTTAAATAAATAATAATAATTTTTATTTATTGTTTTAAAAAAAATCATTAATTTTCATCCACCCTGCCATGGTCACTTTTAATAAAAGCAATAGCTAAGTAAGCCATCAATTTGGTGGGAAAGTAATACTGTGTATCGCAGAACCTTTAGATCATTTTTGTCTAAAGACGGTTCCTTGATAAGCTTTGCTGATTAACTCGTAATTCAGTATGGCTTCACTATTTTAGCCTAGCAGAATGGAGAAGTATGACAAAAGTGTTTTTGTGCTTTAAAGCCGGGGTCCCCAACCCCTGGTTCATGGACTGGTACTAGGCTGCGGCATGCCAGAAACGGGGCCGTGCAAGCAAGCAAAGCCCCATCTGTGGGATGTAGGCAGCATGTGAAACCCCGCCCCCGCCAGTCTGCAGATAAACCTCTCTATGGAACAGGTCCCTGGTGCCCAAAAGGTTGGGGATCGCTGGCTTAAAAATGTTACTTAGGATAGGGTGCTTGCCTTCCAATGTAATTGTTGCAAGACTCATGCTACTAAATTTATTCTGATCAGAGTTACACTAAAGGAATGATATCTTCATATGTTGAAAGGTCTCGGGAGGAGAAAATGAAATGCAGATTTTAGAAGCTCTGAAACGCTACAACGAAAGGCCAGTATTTGTGAAGGAGGCCTTCTTTCATCTTTTTCTGCAAACCTGTTTTATGAAAATTACAAAGCCTGAAATTTTAAAGGTGAGGGAGTTTAATTTGAAAGAAATAATTGCTTGCCAATTGTTGACGTTTGACCATATTCAATAAATACCATTATTTAAAATTTTAAAGATACAAATAGGTTTGTGTCCTTTGATTTTTTTTTCTTATTAAACTATATAATGTGTCCTCATCACTGTCTCTTTTCATCTTATAGCTTGTGATTATTGGAATGAAGAATCACCCTTTGGATTTGGCAGTACAGTTGACTGCTAGCGCCTGTGTCCTTAATTTAACTAGGCAAGGCCTAGCAGCAGGTGTGCCTGTTCGGCTGCTCTCCAGTGTAATTCAGCTGCTCCTTAAAGCCATGGAAACATTTCCTGAACAACGACAGGTAAGGATATAGAATAGGATGTCCCATACGAACACACACACACATTTGCACAAATCACTCCTACTGTGTACTTGGTGCAGCTGATTTTGAATTCCTTTGCTGAGAGGAAAAACAGACCCTATAGAAGTCCTATTTCATTGCCAGAGGCAACAGACATACATTGGATTTTTTTCACTTACATTAATCTTTTCTGTTTTGCTTCTGCTTTTCATGCATCAATATGCCACATAGGATTCTGTGGCCTACCCATTGCTTCTGCCTAGCTGGATTTACACACTCCCATTTGTAAAAGTTGTTTGATATGCCATTCAAAAACATTATTTTATTTAGTAATAATTCCCTTTCCTTAAGATTCAAAGCACTGAAAGCATACCCTTCTTAGTTGACCATTTCATGAACAACTAAAAATTCATGTTCTGAATATCACATTTTTATAACATTCTCTTTTTTTCCTTCTTTCCACACAGCTCCAGAAGAATTGTCTTCTTTCATTATCTAGTGTCAGGATCCTCCAAGATGTTCCATTTAACAGGTGAGTGATATTCTGTTTGCATGTTTCACAGTGCAAATGGTCAATTGAAAGTGAAGCCTTAATCTGGGTGAAAGAGATTTTCCTTTTTATGCAATAACATTAAGCTATCTTCTTACATACTGTATATCCCATCACCAAATTAAAATTCAGAGCTGTTTTTTTCAAGCATGAATATTCATTATTTACTAATCTCTCTTCCTAATGAAAAGACTGACAATGTTGAGTAGATTTCTGTTCTAAGGCTCATTCCATTTCAATTTAAATTCATTTTAGATGTGATGCCAATGAACTAAAACACTGTTTTATGGAATTTTGTGTGGCTTCTCACCAAAATTTGGCTCTCTGAATATGTATCATTGGAATACTAATAATCTGGACTAAGTGGTTGGCATATTTACGAGGCCTAATTTCCACACATGTGGAGTGCCACATAGAAAAGCTATTTATACTTGACTAGCGCTGCATTTATAATCAGATCTCCCATATTAATCTATAGATGGCAGATTGAAAGAAATATTGTATCAATAATGCATTATTGATGTATCTTTTCTATAATTATTCATTCTGGACAAAATTTTAAAAATCCAAATCTAGCATAGATTTGATAGAGGAACTGTTGTTAAATTTTATATGCATGCATTGTAATTATTGGCATTTATAAATAGTAAAACATGCATGCACCGGATCATTAATTCAGTTTGTTCTGGGGGGGGAAATTGTAAAAGGCTATGGAATTGTTAGATTGATTTACAAGTGCTCAATTTTCTGATTCAATCCAAATCAACTATCTGATTCAGGAATTACATAGTTGCTTTGAACTGAACTTCTAAATTTAATTCTTAGCAGAGCATAGTAGACATATTTAGCAATGTCTTCTTAAGAGAAAAAAAAATGAAGCCTATTTTGAACCTAATTCAGCTCAGTTTAAAATACAATACCTACCAAAACTAAGTGTTATGCATATCACATTCCTGGGTTATACATAATTCTTAGAAAATGTAGTTTTTGAGTTTTTATTTATTTATTTAATATTTTATTAACTAGATTTGTAAGACACCCCACCTCAAACAACCACAAAAGAATTTTGTACTTCTAAATATAATATAAAATAGAATTTTGTTTGTACATAAATAGTTGTTTAAAAACTATTGGAAGTGATAAAAAAAATAAAATGCTTTTAAATCGTAGGTTTGTGGCTGCCAAATTTGTTGTTCAATGGCTTTGTAATCAGGAGAATCAACATATACAAAGAATTGCAGTTAATGTAATCTCTATCCTGGGACTTAAGGTATGTGGCTTTACTTTTAATCCAGTATTTTCATGAGCTCTCCAAGGTATTACTTTAAAAGTCTGCTTTGTTTTTAGCTTTCAGATGAGCAAGCAGCACAACTTTCTGCCGAATTCTACATTGTTGTTGGGGTGAGTCCTCTCTGTCTCCCCTGTTGAGTTAAGAGGACAGGGGATTTTCCATGTTTTTATATTGTACTATTTGTAGTGCTCTCCTTTTTATAGAAACTGCTTGAAATAATTGAACAAAAAACAAATCAGAGTGAATTAGATGCGACTTTTCATTTTACACTTCGTGCACTTTGGAATCTCACAGATGAAGCTCCAACTATTTGTACACACTTTATGGACCACAAAGGACTGAATCTTTTCTTGGAAGTTTTAGAGGTAAATAAGGCAGCTCTGTTGGTACACTACATAAGATGATAGATAGAACACAACATACATTTAGTTATTTTTTCTTTACAGATTTTTTCTTCTGATTCATCTATACAACACAAAGTTCTTGGCCTCTTGGTAAGATCAAAATCAGGTGCGGCATACAAAAATAATTTCATAAAATTAGCATGACTTTTTATTTTTTTAAGATGAAAATAGATCTTTTTATGAGTATTCCTCCTTGCCTTCTCTGCTCCAGCCATGCCAAAAAATTAGGAATACTAATTGAAATAAAGGTTTCCTTCATTTGCTCTCCCCAAAGTTCATAAAGCTTTACTTTAATTCGGTAAAGGTTCCCCTCGCACATATTTGCCAGTTGTTCCCGACTCTAGGGGATGGTGCTCATCTCCATTTCAAAGCCGAAGAGCCAGTGCTGTCCGAAGACGTCTCTGTGGTCATGTGGCCGGCATGACTAAACGTCGAAGGTGCATGGAACACTATTACCTTCCCACCAAATGTGGTCCCTATTTTTTCTACTTGCATTTTTACATGCTTTCAAACTGCTAGGTTAGCAGAAGCTGGGACAAGTAACAGTGCTCACTCTGTTAAGCAGTGCTAGGGATTCGAACTGCCAAATTGCTGACCTTTCTGATCAACAAGCTCAGCGTGTTAGCTACTGAGCCACCACGTCCCTTTAATTCACTACAGCAACCCATATAACTGGCAGTTCTCAAACCTTCCTGAAATGAGGTAGCCAAAAACATGGCAGTTTTGAATAATATAAGTTTTAGGAGCAAAATATGCTAAAATAAGTGTAGAATGGATGTATTAATCTATTTCACCTTTAACCCACCACCACCGAGGTAAAATGCAGGTAGTCTTGTATAGCGACTGCCTCATATAGCAACCAGTTGTGGCAGTGATGAAAAAGTGACTTTGCCACCAATCCTCACATTTATGACCTTTGCAGTTCTGTAAAATAAATGAAAGCCGAAGTAAAATAATAAGCACAGTCAAGATTTTGCTTAGTGACCACTTCACTTAATGACTGATTTGGGGATCCCTAAACAAGGACTAACTATATAGGTAAATTATCAGATGCTTGCCTTTGATTTCAAAGTCTTGTTTTCAGAGTTGTGTTTTTTCCCTATCCTAATAAGAACAACGTGGCGGAGGTGAGAGAGCTGCACCCCAGGCTAATGCAGAAGGACTTCATGGATAATGTCAGTGAACTTCTGAACAGTTCTGAGATAGAAGTCAGCTATTTTGCTGCTGGGATTACGGCCAATTTGATATCTAGAGGTGAAGAAGCCTGGACATTGAATCAAAAACAGAGAAGATCTCTTATTGAAAAGCTGGTATAGTGAATTCAATACTGTAATTCTTGAAAAGCATTTTCAAGGTTGCCTGAAGTATTTAAACTTGTATTCTCTGTCACAGCATTCAACCCTTTTGAAGTGGCCAACACCAGAATGCAAGATGGTAGCACTGCCAGCTTATAGGTATAATGTTAAAATAAATCTTGAACAACAATTCTGTATTTACTGCTTACATCCCTGCATGCTGTCTGCTCATGTGCCAGTGGATTCTTTTCCTGGCATATGCAAGCTTCCCGCCCCCCAGAATATAAAAATATTCTGTTAATTAAACACAATGAAAACAATGAAAATCAAATATATTGAGAACAAGATGTAAAATCGAAAGCTTTAATTCACAAGTGTACTTAATAGATCTGAAGCTTATGAACATTATAGATTCTAGAACTTTACTAGAATAAATTAAAGGTCACATTCGTGTACATCTATAAAGGCAAGTGCAGTTAAAAGTGCTGGAGATTATTGCTCCTGTTATTCATTTATAACAGGAGCAATAAATTAGAAATAATCCTGCAAATTTGAGTGCCCTTAACACCTTAGTATAAATGCATCCTCTTCTTCTGCTTAAAGTGACAACTTTAGTACTAACCACGATATTTTAGAAATGCAAAAGGTTGTTGTATTGTGGCTTCATTGACTTGACACAATTTAAGAACTTACCAGGATACAAGTACCTGATAGCACAAAATCAATAACATGCTTATGTTTATTTTTTATGACTGATAAATTTACAAAATATTCTTTAATTCTCAGGTCTCTCAAGCCATTTTACCCACTGCTTGACTGCTTTACATTACCTGGAGTACAGATCTGGGCTGCGTGGGCTATTCTGCATGTCTGCTGCAAAACCTGTAGGTATCCTTCAATAAGCCTTAAAACTTCTTTTTTCTAAAAGCTTGACGTTTATTTAACTTTTTAAACTGAAGGTGGAACTATTGCATCAATTCGTAATTACAATAATGCCAAATTTAACAATCCTGCTGAGTTGTACTAGTTGCTAGTCAGCTTCTGGTTGTAATTCAATGTGTTGATTGTCACCTGTAAACCTACATGGTTTAGGGATGGTTATTTGTGGAATTGCCTCTCCCATAGTCTTCCGTCATCCTCTGCACTCCAACAGTCTCAGCTTGCTTAAAATCCTATCAATTAAGTGGTGTCACCTAGGAAGTGAATCTCCTCTGTCACTGCATTTACTTTTTGGAATGGCATTATCTGGAGATCTAAACTTTGGATCAGGAAGTTTTTGGAGGGTTGCTTTTAACTGAGGAGTTGATATAGAAATATAACATGCCCACCACCCCGGAGATGGAAGAGGAGTTTTTTTTTTTAAAAAATAGAATGTTCTTTCTTTAACTTTGTGAAGCTGCCCAGAATGGTTTTGAAGTTGGGAAGCCTATATACAAACGAAAAATTAAGAGTTCTTACGAGCAATAGGGGAAAGATGTATGTGAATTTGAACGATATTTCCAAATCACTGAAGTGTATTTTCCTTATATATCTTGACTGGAATTGTAAATCAACATGATTTGCAGTTTTAGTGATATTGTAAACAAAGTTGATTATGTTGCAGCATGCAATGTTTTCGACATAACCTCACATATTTTAACACTGTCATGTTTATGTTGAAGATGTTAATTAACAATCTTATTTCTCTTTAGCTGCCAAATACTGTGCAATATTAATTGAAGAGAATGGACTACAGCACTTATATAACATCAAAGAAAATGACCAGAGTGATCCTGATGTCCGGTATTTAGTAAACAAGATATTAAGTTATGTGGAAACTCATGTGAAGTATTATGGGATGCCTAAACATCTAATAGAGCTACAAGGCCATTCAGATTGATAACTGAGGTCATATCTTCTACTGCCATATAGTATTGACATCCTTTTCACCGTCCTCTTTAAAAAAAGAATCAAGATGGTCCTTGTATCTTTTTCAAGTCTTCTGTAATTAGCTTTAACTTATGGCTCTTGTATAATGACAGATGGAAAGAAATTTGGGCTTGTTTCTGCTAAAAAATGAGTTTGAGGCAAACAATTGGGTCAGTCACAAACCACTGTTATGAACTTGTGCACGTCCAAAGAAGAGATCCGGAGTTTAGTTTATTGTACATAAATATTTGTCATGATGTAAGCATAAATCACTTTGTTACTGTATTTTTTTTCTGGGTATACAAAGTATTTTTCTATGAGTGGGGAAAATATTTCAAGAGACTTTTTAGGCTTTATCTAAAAAAGATATGTTCAGTGATGGTATTACAAAATGATTGCATGTTTCTATCTTCAAGAAAATTGGTCATAATGCAAAATAAAGCTTTTATAAGGTCAAATTCACTATATGGTAGCCAGCCATGTGGTAGAGTGTTTTATTTTTTGCTATTCTTATTGGTATCATTAGGTGTAATATTTACATTCTCCCAAAGTGGGGGGTTTGGATTAATTTATGTGAGAAGAAAAATATAGTTGGTGATGAATTTAACTTATGGGAAGTTGCTACGGTAGTACAGTTGAAGCAATATATCTGAGGGAAAATGGGAGAGGGGAAAACTTATGAGGAAAAATCGTAAATTAAGCTATCATGCATTCTAGAGTGGTGTGTGCTAAAATAGAGTGTATTTTCTGTATAGTCAAGTTGACTATAATTCATTAATGGAAAGGGAAAAGTCAGTGTAGTTGAATATTTTGATTTTTTTTATGCTGCTAATTATTAGTCAATCACAGCTTATTTCAATTAAAGACCAGTATAGAACAAACAATTATTGCAGAATGGGGCCTATTTGCAAATTTAAGCACTAAAGAACCTATTGATGCGGATGAAGGAGAGTGCAAAAGTTGGCTTGAAACTCAACATTAAGAAAACTAAGATCATGGCATCCAGCCCTCTCAATTCCTGGCAAATAAATGGGGAAGAAATGGAGGTAGTGACAGATTTTACTTTCCTGGGCCCCATGATCACCACACATGGGGACTGCAGCCAAGAAATTAAAAGACGCTTGCTCCTGGAGAAGAAAGCTATGACAAATCTAGACAGCATACTAAAAAGCAAAGACATCATCCTGGCAACAAAAGTGGGCAGTCAAGGCTATGGTTTTCCCAGTTGCAACATATGGCTGAGCACCAAAGAATTGAGGCCTTTGAACTATGGCGCTGGAGAAGATTCCTGCGAGTCTCTTGGACTGCAAGGCAATCAAACCAGTCAGTCCTAGAAGAGATCAACCCTGACTACTCTTTAGAAGGCCAGATCCTGAAAATGAAACTCAAATACTTTGGCCACCTAATGAGAAGGAAGGACTCACTGGAGAAGAGCCTGATGCTGGGAATGATTGAGGGCAAAAGAAGAAAGGGGAGACAGAATGAGGTGGCTGGATGGAGTCACTGAAGCAGTAGGTGTGAGCTTAAATGGACTCCAGAGGATGGCAGAGAATAGGAAGGCCTGGAGGAACGTTTGTCCTCCTCTATCCCCTTCTCTCTCTCAGGCTTGCCCAACAGAAGCCTCCCTTATCCTTCTTATCCTCTTCTCTTCCTCAGCCTTGCTCCAAAGAAGCCTTTTCTATCTTATCCTATCCCCCTCTCTCTCTCAGCCTTGTCCCACAGAAACCTCTCCTATCTTATCCCCTTCTCTCCCTCAGGCTCCTCTCCAAATTCCCAGCCAGTAAGTTGGATGAGTCACATGCTGGCCATGCCCAAGTGGCAGTTTGAACAGAGATCTTTTCAGGTGGAGAGGGGGAAGTAGAACTTAGCATCAGAGTGTGATAATAATAATATTAAAAATGCTAATGATCTGATGGTCATTTCGAAAAATCCTTTCCAACAAACACCTAGAAGCAAGAGGAACACGCGTGCCACATTTACGGCTTTACAGTTCTGGAGATTTCGTGATGCAGCAAGTGGTTTTCGCTTTTATATACATAGATTGAGCAATGTTCCTGTTGTAAGAAAATAAAGCAATGGCATACTTACACATGTTAAGTCTTTTAATTCTGAGTTTTATATAATTCAGAAATGCAAAGAAAATGCATATAGTTTTATATTTTGTCATATAATAACAAGTTCTTAAATGTTTAGGGAATTACATAAAATTCTGCATTTGGTAGCCAGTAAAAAAATCCTCAAAGGTGATAATAGCAAATCACTCCATCTATACCAAGAAAACTGCATTAGGTTCATCCATATAACTTACCAAAATCTGAACCTGACTCAAAGGTGACTTTATACATTATTGCAAAAAATTTTTTAGAGAAGTATTAGTTTTTTGTACATTGTGTATAAAAAAATCTTAACAAATGCAGTTGGTTGCTCTTTGGGATGATACACAGTTTCTCCTCATTTAGCAACTGAAATCTGTTCCTAAGTGAACTTTGTGACAGAAAAAGAGACTGCGAAGTCAACAATTGCTGCTGTTCCATTGGATAAAAGTTTTCTTGTGCAGCAATTGTCGGTTTTACTCCCCCTTGGGCACAGAAATTTGCTCATAGATGCATGCTTTGGTTGGAACATGATTTTTTTTTATTACTGTCATATTTGAACAGTAATACCCTTTACATTATCACTATTTAGTTCTTGACATCCAAAGTAGATTTCAAGCAAATATATACATATATATAAAGCTTATAAGGAAAAGTTTTCCAATAAGGCACAGCCTTTGGATCATCTTGTATTCAGGCATTTTCAGAAACAGCTCATTTACCAGTGAATTTTGGAAGTCGTTTCTCATTGAAAGCAGCCATTCCTTCCTGACGGTCTCTGGTAGGGAGATTCTGTGTTTAAAATAAAAGTCAATCGTTTTATTTTTCATCGCTTAATCTTTTCAAAAGTTTTCAAGCCTTTCATTGATACACCAAAACTTCATCCCCAAACATCCCAAGTTTGTAGGCGTAGAAGCCTGAAACCTCTAGACTAGAGCATAGTCCTAGTTTTCAGCTCCTGTTGTTTCCCCCCCTCCAGAAAAAACTACCAATAGATGGGCTCTGCCTCTCAAAAATAAATAATACTCTCTAGGTTTTGTAATTGTTTTTTATTTGGTCTACACTGTCCAAACTCATTGAAGCAGGGCTACCTCCAAATATATTAAAGAAAAGGCAGGTGTAATGTGGGATGTGTATATGTGAGTACACAAAAACTGTAATTTGGTTTACAGGGTTTCTTTTATGGATCTGATGGGTGTGGGTGCATATTTGTATTAATCAGAACCGAAGAATGGACAAAAGTGTAACAATCCAAATGTCTGAGAAGCAAGAACACACACTGAAGCTAAAAAGAAAAAAATATCTGGCTGTTTTTACTAATCTTTGTAAATTGTTACACCACAAAATTTGATAAAGTTTGGTGGGGGGCACAAGGAACAGAAAAGAAAAGAAAATACCTGGGCATAACACATTCTTTCAATAGCCATTCCTGAGGCAATATCAACCTGAAAAGGAAGGGGAAAAATCTTTTTGCCCACCTAAAGGAAAGCAGTATCAAGTTAACAATTCAGAAATAATATATTGAAGTATGGCTTTAATGAATTAATATCAATCATGCTGGACTTCCCCCAAGTTTCATCAGTGACACAAGACAAGGTTCTCTCTACGAAGCAAAGCTTTTAGCACATAAATAACAGATTTAATATAGGTGCAGCTACATTAGATACCCAGAGCAGATATTTTGGATTGTGCCAGAGTATAGAAACCTGTGGGAATTTCAGTATGAAAATTAGCATTACCTATGCAATTGCTATATGTACACACACACACTATCCATGTCTCCTACAATAACACTTACTGGAACTAAATTACATTTTAAAGTTATACTTAAAATAACATTTAAGTGGACAACCGCTTAAATATGAGCCAGTAGTGTGCTGGCAGCTGCCAAAAAAGCCAACACAGTCCTAGACTGCGTGAACAGGAACAGAACTAAGCTCACAGGAAGTTTTAGTACCATTCCATAATGCCGTGGTAAGACCACACTTGGAATAATGCATCCAGTTTTAGTCACCACAAAATAAAAACAATGTTGAGACTCTAAAAAGAATGCAGAGAAGAGCAAGAATGAAGATTAGGGAACTGGAGGCTAAAACGAACAGTTGAGGAATTGGGTATGTGTAGTCTAATGAAAAGAAGAACTAGGGGTGACATAATAACAGTCTTAACTGTTTGAGTGGCTACCACAAAGAAGAGGGGTGGCAATCTATTCTCCAAAGCACCTACAGGCAAGACAAGAAACAATGGAAAGGAAAGATCCAACCTAGAATAGGAAGAATTTCTTGACAATTAAAACAATCAATCAGTGGGATGGCTTGCCTTCAGAAGTTGATGGTGCTCCATCATTGGAGGTTTTTAAAAAGAAACTCAATAGCCGTTTGTCTGAAATGGTTTAAAGTCTTCTTGGGAATTGGACTAGAAGACCTCCAAGGTCTCTTCCAACTCTTATTCTGTATTCTGTATAATTGTTGATCGATGATCTCTGGCGAGCCAGGGATAGAGGTCACCCCTCTAGTGCTCCTTGACCTCTCAGCGGCCTTCGATACCATCGACCATGGTATCCTGCGACGGTTGCGAGAGGTGGGAGTGGGAGACACCGTCCTCTGGTGGTTCTCCTACCTCTCGGACAGGTCGCAGTCGGTGTTGGTCGGAGGGCAGAGGTCGACCCCAAGGCCCCTCAATTATGGGGTGCCGCAGGGTTCAGTCCTGTCCCCCCTCCTATTTAACATCTACACGAAGCCGCTGGGTGAGATCATACGCGGGCACGGGATTAAGTACCACCAATACGCAGATGATACGCAGTTGTATCTGTCCGCCCCGTGCCAACTCAGCGAAGCAGTAGAAGTGATGTGCCAGTGCCTGGAGGCTGTTAGGGTCTGGATGGGAGTAAACAAGTTGGCACTCAATCCAGACAAGACCGAGTGGCTTCTGATGTTCCCTCCCAAAGATTGGCCAAATATTCCATCTCTCAGGCTGGGGGGTGAAATTATACGCTCCTCAGAGTGGGTCCGCAATTTGGGACACTTTAGAACACCATTTGTCGGCTGTGACCAGGGGGACCTTTGCCCAGGTTCACCTGGTGCACCAATTGCGACCCTACCTGGATCGGGAGGCTCTTCAGATAGTCACTCACGCCCTTGTGACCTCAAGACTGGAGTACTGTAATGCGCTCTACATGGGGCTGCCCTTGAAGAGTGTTCGAAGACTTCAGTTAGTCCAGAACGCAGCAGCGCGAGCGATTGTGCGTGCACCCAGGTACACCCACGTCACACCTATCCTCCACGAGCTGCACTGGCTACCCATTAGTCTCCGGACCCGCTTCAAGGTGCTGGTCATCACCTATAAAGCCCTACATGGCATCGGACCTGGGTACCTGAGAGACCGCCTCCTGCCGATTACCTCCCATAGACCGATTAGATCTCACAGCTTAGGTCTCCTCCGGATTCCATCTGCCAGCCAATGTCGGCTGGCGACTCCCCGGGGGAGAGCCTTCTCTGTTGCAGCTCTTGCCCTTTGGAAGGGCCTCCCTGTGGAGATCCGGACCCTTACTACCCTCCTGGCCTTCCGCAAAGCCACCAAGTTCTGGCTGCTCCAGCAGGCCGGGGGGCTTGTGAAATATCCAGCTCCACAGTAACTGTGAATGTTGTATATTTTAAATTGCTGTTTGTTTATTTATCCCCTTCCCTTGTTTATTGTAAGCCGCCCAGAGTCCTTCGGGAGTGGGTGGCATACAAGATCAATAAACGAAATGAAACGAACGAATTGTCCTTCTGCTCCTCCTGACAACTCAGGAGAAGGTTCTGTAATAACAGTAGTTGAAGCCTCGTGTGGAAATGGTGATTTGTGAAGGTATTATTTCTTCCACTTCTCTATCCTGGTGAAGACTTTTTTGTCTCCTGACTGAGTGCACTAATACTGAAAATGTGGCACCAGAATGAAGAAGCAATGGTGGTCATGTGTACATTTCTTATTTCTACTTTTGATTCAGACAATGAAATAGATCTGTCACTCATGTCAAATTACCATAACTGGACTGCAAATGTAAAGATAGCCACCAGATGGCAGGAAAAAGATACAGACAACTTTTAACTTGCTATGATATTAGCGGACTGAATTTCTGCAGTTTAGATCTAGAAGCTCTAATAAAATGTGCGTCTTTTTGGAACGTCATTTCTCTACTTTTCTGTGGAACCTTAAATATAAATTGAAGAAGCTTGTTGAAATAAATCATTACCTCAATCCCTTTGTTTATAGCCAATTTACCCAGTCTCACAGCTATTGGAGCCTTTGAAAAGAAAAGAAACATTTTTGTATTAAAATTTTGTTTGTTTGCATGTACACAATGTACACACACACACACACACACACATAAATTCAATCCCACATATAACGAGTCTGGACAAAGTGCCTCATAAAGGAACTCATAATCAACAAGTGCTATAGATTGCAATACATCATTTTCACAATAAGGAGAGTAAATACAAAACTGCCTCTAGTGTATTGCATAAATTACTAAAAAAAGGGAAGATACTTTGAATTTGCAGAACATACACTACTGAGGGAGGCATCAGGAGTTTTGAGGAAGTCTTTTTTAGTTTTACTTCATAAAAACAAAAATAAGACTCCTGATGCTAAACAAAGTTGAAACTCTGGTAACGCCAGTGTCTTAAGCTAAATTGGAAACTTTAGACTACTATCCAAAAAAAAGACAATGGCAAACCAATTTCATATTATCACTAAAAAAAATTCCCACAGAGATATGGACCCAATTTAAGGAGGCTTTGATTTATTCAAGTAGTCTGGTCAAAGTTCCAGCTTCAGCAATGCTTGCCTTGTAGCAGTGGGAAGAGAGTGAGGAAAAAATAAACAAATGGACTATAAGATCAATTTAAGGATCTGATGACATGGAAAAGACAACTCATTTTACAATGATAATGAAATCAAATTATAATTAGCTTTACATACTGTGTTTTCAAAAAATGCATTCTAAAAATAAGATAACCCAAAGAGCAACTATATGAAGAAAGATATTGCACAAATTAGGGAAGGGCCTCTTTAGCACAGAGCAACTTTAAATTTCAAGTCATTTGAGAGTTATTTCAGTTACCTAAGTGGAACTGACTTGTAAGAAATACTTGTTTTTTCACTTAGCTTATGCAAGTCTCTTTACACCATAAGGCAATGGCCTCAGATGTTATAAATTCTCACAGAGACAAATGAAAAGATAGTTGTATCTTGTATGTTCTTTGGGTTCACATAGGTGTAATCACTGAAACAGGAACAGCGAAGTATATTTTTGGTGCAGTAAAACCAAATCATTACTGTTAATTCGTGATTTATGGGGATCCAGTTAATTTATCAATGGATGTGGTGTCTTCTAAATCAAAAAGAACTCTTTGTCACCAAGAAATATTTGAGACAGGTTGAATTCAAAATTTCATTTGGCTTTAGAAATTGGCAGTGAATTGTATTTGCACAGCACTGGAAGAATGAGGAAATTCCTACAGATGAAAATATAATTCAAAAAAAAAAGTGCAGAAATGGATAGGTTAACACTAAGGATAAAAGACAAAGAAGATACAGAATATTTTTTAACATGGGCTTTGTTCTATCAATGGTTAGATAATAGGCATATATATATATATATATATATATATATATATATATATATATATATATATATAATCTACTATTATTACTATGTATAAGTAAAATGGACCTAGATAATACACTGTTTACTAAGCACCAATGTATGTTAAAGGAAAATGTACAAACAAATAAAATATTTTTTAAAAAGTACTCTATTTTTAAAAAAGCAGAAACAGATTGGTTCTTCAGCAATATAGAGAGGAGGGTGAAGCACCGACTAACCTGAGGAACTATTTCTTCAGCTAAAGCCAAAGCCTTTTGGTATGCTGCATCCCCTTCCTCATTCTGTGGTACTGCGTGATTAAGTAGCCCCATGGAGAAAGCCTCTTGGCCATCAATCTGTCTGCCAGTAAAAATAAGCTCTTTGGCGAGGCCAATGCCAATGTAGCGTGATAAGCGCTGTGTTCCACCTAGATAGGGAAAAAATGCAAAATTCCTCAATCAGATTTTACAGAATGCTGTTATATGCAATTTCAATTTCAAGGAGAGAAGTAACGTAGAACTAAGGAGAAATTTTCTAACAGTGGGAACAATTAACCAGTAGAAAGGCTTGCATTCAGAAGTTGTGGGTGCTCCATCACTGGAGGCTTTTAAAATGGGACAGGACGGCCATTTTTCTGGAATGGTTGAGCAGGGATTGGACTGGAAGACCTCCAAGGTCCCTTCCAACTCTGTTATTCTATTCTGTTATTCTGTTATTTAATTCCACAAAGAATCATCCATATCGCTAAAGTTAAAAGTAGTGATTATGATGCTTCTCCTAAATGCTGCTGATGGCTCTTTGGAGATTTATTTGGGTTGAAATCCAGTTTTTGCTAGCCTATTGTCATCAAATCAGGTTCTTACAAACCAGCCCTGTAAGATAGGCCAGGTCAAGAAACAAGAGCAGGAGGAATTTGAAAGAATGTTTTTCAAAGGAAAAACATAAGATGGTAGAATGAAAAGCTGCCCACGTTTCTCTCTGTCTCAGGTGACACTAAACAAAATCAAGGTGGGGTTAGAACTATATCTTTTTTTTTGAATATTCCTCTTGAATACTTCTTTCATACTTTCCCCAAAGCCATATCTAAACTTCTTTATACCTGTATAAATTATATTGGTATAGTGGAACCTCATCTTAATAGAATAATTGGTATAAGCAATTTTCTGATACTTCTTAATGTCTTTTAAATATCAAAGTATGTTATAAAAGTGATTTCTGGTAGTTGCTTGATGCTAAACATTGCACAAATAATGTAAGGAAAGCCTCCGAAGCCCAGGGAGGGAAAACCCCTCCCCCACAGTGGTACAGGAGGCTGACTAGGCCACACGCACCATGGCCACGTCCATCCAGCAACCGGGCAGAGAACCCATTGCTAAGATTTTTGAAGCCCACCCCTTCTTACCTGCACCAGGGAGAAGTCCCCTGGTAGTTTCAATTAAACCCATTTTAGCCGACGATGCTGATTTGAAAAAAAAAAAAGACATATACAAGATCAAAATAGTAGTATAATATTAGTATAAAGGTAGCACACATTTAACAAATCTTAAAAATACTACAGTTTGGCTAGACCAAGTTCATAAGACAGGGCAATAATGTCAACAGTTAGCTTATGATTTTTAAATGTTACAGGTTGAATTAAATTAACTGTTTTCAGAATAGGAACCAAAAGTATCGGTTATAGACATACTCCTCGACTTATGACCACAATAGAGCCCAAAATTTCTGGTGTTAAGTGAGACACTTATTAAATTAGTTTTGCCCCATTTTACAACCTTTCTTGCCATAGTTGTTAAATGAATCATTGCAGCTGATAAGTCACTAATCTGGTTATTAAGTGAATTTGGCTTCCCCACTGACTTTGCTTGTCAGAAGGTCGCAAAAGGTGATCACATGACCCCAGGATGCTGCAATGGTCATAAGTATGAACCAGTTGCCCTGCATTTGAATTTTGATCACATGAGCATGGACATGCTGCAAAGGTCATAACTGTAAAAAATGGTCATGAGTCACTTTTTTCAGTGCCGTTATAACTTTGAACAGTCACTAAATGAACTGTTGTAAGTCGAAGACTACCTGTAGTTATATTCTCACCTGCTACTCGGAGATCACAAGCTAGGGCCATTTCCAAGCCACCACCCAAGGCATAACCATCGATTGCAGCAATAGTCGGCATTGGTAATGCAGCTGGAAACATTACAGAACAGGATCATGAAGTGCGTTTTTGCAAAAATGGCATAATAAAAGAATACACAGACACACACACAGACACACACACACACGTGTGTATATATATACATATACATACATACACACATACATATATATAATAACAACAAAAGCAACAAGAATCTAGTAAAGAATCTACTGGAGAAGGAAAAATATAAAGAACAAATGTCAGTAATATACAAGTGGTCCTTGACTTACAACCACAATCGAGCCCAAAATTTATGTTGTTAAGTGAGACAGATGTTAAGTGAGTTTTGACCTGTTTTACGATCTTTCTGGCCATAGTTGTTAAGTAAATCACTACAGTTTTTAAGTTAGTATCACGGTTGTTAAGTGAATCTGGCTTCCCCAATAACTTTGCTTGTCAGAAGGTTGCAAAAGGGGATCCTGAGTTATTGCAACTGTCATAAATGTGAGACAGTTGCCAAGCATCTGAATTTTGAGTATGTGATTGTGGGGATGCGGCAACAGTCCTAGGTGTGAAAAATGGTCACAAGTCCCATTTTTCAGTGCCATTGTAATTAGAATGGTCATTAAATGAATGGTTAAAACTACAGTTTAGAAAAAAAGATTCCATGATTGATGAAATGAAAAAGGATTGTCCTTACAAGCTAACTTTGGGGAGGATATGCAAGAGTGCATGGTGGTACACAGGTGCTGGGAGAGGCATGGCAAGATTCAGGGATGCGCAGGTTCATACACAAGGGCAGAGGGGCTGGAGGAGAGTTACTCAGTGACTTTCCTTCCAGTTTCCTATTGATCATCTGGGAAAGCTGGCAGGGAAGATCACAAATGGCAATCACATGATTGTGAGGCATTGAAACACAGGAAGTAATCCAGGGTGGGTTCCGGCTGCCACTACTACCAGTTCGCTCAGGGATGCGCTGCACGTGCATGTACAAAGCAACAAAAATTGCTGGCAAAAACAAGATGGTGCCGCCAATGGCACCACCAAGAGAACCAATTTTGGGGTGTGGCAGGCCTGGATGCTGCCGGTTCCAGCAACCCAGACTACCAAGTTACTACCAGTTCAGCCAAACCAGGCCAAACCGGTAGGAACCCACCTCTGGATGTAATAACAAGTTGTTTGTCGTGATCACCTGACTGCGGGGATGCAGGAATGGCTGCATCCGAGGACCAGTTGTAACCACCATTCCTTCAGCAATGTCATAGCTTCAAACAGTCACTAAACAAATGGTTGTAGGTCATGGGTGTCCCACCTCTTGGCTTGCCTGGGCTTTACTGACATATAAAATATATAATATAGTTAATGTATCACATTAATAATGTGAAACATGTACAATCTTGTGGGATACGTTACTAGCTGTCTGATGCTGCGTGCGGCCTGCAAGCTATGGAGTAGGCATGCCCGTTGTAAGTCAAGGACTACTTGTAAAGTTAAATGGGCCCTAGAAAACATTGCTGAATCGTTTACAATCTTATACCAGGAGTGTCAAACTCAAGGCCTGGGGCTCAGATCTGGCCCGTGAGATGCTTAGATCTGGCCCGCAGGGCCACCCTGGAAACAGTGAAGGACTGGCCTGTGGTGCCTCTGCCAATGAAAATGGAGGCCTTCCTGAGCTCTGTTTTCGCTGACAGAGGGTTGCAGCTTAAAAGGGAGCTCAGGAGCCTGTTTTCTCTGGCAGAACTCTCGGGCCACCACAGGCTCCCCTGACATGAGTGTTGAACCCTGGCCATGCCCACTCCCCCCCCCCCCAAGGTCAAACACAATCCTGATGTGGCCCTCAATGAAATTGAGTTTGACACCCTTGTCTTATAGGATGATGCTTCAAGTAGTACTTGTAGTTTATAAATATGTACAAAAAACAGCTATGGTCAAGAAAAAAGAAAAGATCACTCTACATACCAATACCAAAAAGAAGAATGCTCAAACTATCAAACTATCGCAGTGATCTCACAGGCTAGTAAGATAATGTCCATGATATTTGGAATATATATATGTGTGTGTGTGTGTGTGTGTGTGTGTGTGTGTGTGTGTACAACAAGAGAATAATTATGGAAGCTATCGAAATAGAGAAACACCCCCACAACATGAATAAATGTGACAATACCTCCCACCTGCCAGACATCTGGAAACCAGCCCTAGTCAACAAACGAGCCCCACCCATCACCCAGGCCTTTACAACTCAAACAACAACGGACACACAGCCAGCACCAATCAGCACCAATCTACCAATCATGATACAATCATACAACCAATCAATCCACTTACTGAAACAAAGCCAGCACTCCACACACACACACACACCAAGATTTATAGAAAGATTTTGTTTGTGTGTGTGTATGTGTATGTACGTACGTTGAAGTGTTTTCAACAAGAGAATAATTATGGAAGCTATCGAAATAGAGAAACACCCCCACAACATGAATAAATGTGACAATACCTCCCACCTGCCAGACATCTGGAAACCAGCCCTAGTCAACAAACGAGCCCCACCCACCACCCAGGCTGTTACAACATAAACAACGGACACACAGCCAGCAGCAATCAGCACCAATCTACTTATCATGATACAACCACACAACCAATCAATCCACTTACTGAAACAAAGCTAGCACTCCACACACACCCCACCAAGATCTATAGAAAGACGGCAGCTCTGACCACGCTTTAAGCCAAAAACACCAGCCTGAAGATGGCGAGTGAGACCTCACCGAAACGTTGCCAAGACAATCTCAATCTTACATGGAAAAAGACCTGAATATAACAAGACCAGCACGCACGCACGCGCATGCACACACACACACACACACACGAAAACAGATGTACAAGTTAGATTCCAAACAGGCAGATATCACATTGTTGATACCTGACAGATAATGGAAAAAACAAGGGACTTCTCAAAACATTTATTTTTGCTTTATGGATGACACAAAGACTTCTGACTTTGCTTCATATGAAAGCCTGATTCACTTGTGAACAAAGGGATCTGCCAGGTCCTTACCAATGTTGTCCATTAAACTTCTGAGCCTCTGAACAAAATGGTCAGCTTCAGCATCACTCATTCGAGCTCGCTCTTTTAAGTCGGCACCTATATTTGCAAAACCAAGGCATAATTTGGGAAATATGGAAAGAGAAATGCTTGAAGGTAATGTTTCAAACACATCAATATCTGCTGCATCAGTGGTGGGTTGCAGATGGTACGCCCTGGAATGGGCTTACCAGTGCCTCCCAGGAGCACCGGGTACTGTTCTGGTACGGTGCTCCAGAGGGCCCACCCGCCCGCCTGAGCTCCTTACCTGTATTTGAGCTTTTTGGCGCTTCTGCGCATGCGCACAAAGGGCACAGTGCCTGCGTGACGCTCTGCCAAGCAGCTGGAGCGTCGCAGAGGCGGCGCAAGAGGTAAAGACGCATGTGCACACTGCACACGTGTGCATTCATGTGGTGGACGCCGGGCCCCGTTGCAACCATAGCGGTTGCAACAGGATCTGGAAGCCACCACTGTACTGCATGAACTACAGAAGAATCATATGATGGTAGAAATAAGTACGCTGAATTTTCTATAGACTCAAACAGTTCATATAAAGAAATGTATATTATTTAATAATATTATTTACTTTTTAATAACAAAGTAAAAAAAATTGCGTACCGAACCGTCAGTAATGCTGGCAGCAACCCACCCCTGGTTAAGTGATGTATTTTCTTCCACCCATTTTCAGATTTGGGTTTTTTGGGGGTTTTTTTTTATGTTTTTTTTTTGCTTTTTCAAATTAAAAAACAGCTTTACTTACCAGCACAAAAAACACCCTTTACTTTGCTTTTGACTATTACAGCACGGATACTTTCATCAAAATGGAGAACATCAAGGATTTCATATAGCTAATGAAAGATGAGAATAAATCCAATATTCAATTCAATGAAAACTTTATTTGAGGCTTCATCTATGTATGTGTGATCACACTTTGGCTGATAAAATACCTAAGCTGGTATGTGCACAATTTGTTTTTCATATGTGGCTTCTACTACAAAATCTGCCTTAAGATCTAGGAAACTACTATTCATTGACAATTATGGTGACCTTGGACACCCATAACCTTTCAAACAATATCTATATAAGGGAAAATTAAATACCATCACTTACTTCATCCACAAACACTTTCCCCAGGGCATTTCTGGCATGTGGTCTGTTCATCTGAATTTCTGCAATTCCTTTACTCCCCAAAAGAACAATAAATAACATTTTTTTAAAAAGTTTTGTGTCTTAATTGTTTACTTAATCAAAACAATTCCAGGCCAACATTCAGCTCAAGCTCGTAATAAAATATTATAAAATTCAACTGCTATGTTTCAGGTGGGTTTTTTTTAAACACAGTCATCTCAGAGAAGCCTAAAAAGCAAATATAGAAATAAAAGCAGCAGTAAACCCAATAAATAAATGTGGACTTGGCAATAGAAAAAAGGTTTTATATACCACTTCACAGTGCTTTTACAGCCCTCTTTAAGCAGTTTACAAAGTCAGCATATTGCCCCCAACAATTTTGCTGACTTCTGAAGGATGGAAGGCTGAGTCAGCCTTGAGCCTGGTGAGATTTGAACTGCCAAATTGCAGTCAGCAGAAGTAGCTTGCAGTACTACACTCTAACCACTGCGCCACCGCAAGCCTAGAAACTCACGTAGAAACTAATTGTCAGGGTTGGAGAGCAGTCAGAAAATCATTTCGATTGTGGACTGTGAAACAGATGTCATCACCACCACCACCCCTGTCCGTGGACTGGCACTTATCTGTGGCATATCAGAAACCATCCCTGATGTCCAAAAGTTGGAGGCCACTGCTGTAAAACACTTCTAAATTACAGAAGTCTAAGAAGTTATGAAAGCAAAGCTGCCTTGACCTTTTTAATACATTTTTCTTTGCATTTCCTTCTGAAATAAGATGAGCTGAGAGGAAGGGGGAAATGTGTATCACTGACTAGTGTGCATTCTGCTCTTCCTTTATTATGTATGGATATTTTAGGGCTTTTATTGTGGATGTATGCACTTTTGAGTCAATCATTACTCCTGGTGATTGCCTAGACCAGTAATGACAAACCTTTTCGGCACCCAGTGCTCATCGGGGACGCACCCTGGAAGAGAAGCTGCCAAGTGGGCATTTGTGCCGTGGGAAATGAACTTCTGGTTTCCGGTGCATGCATGTGCATCGACCAGCTTGTCTTTTGGTTACTGGCACACATGCGTGTGTGACAATCAGTTAGCCGGTGCGCATGTGCACAATGGAAACCGGAAGACCAGCTCTTCCGGTTTCCAGCTGTGCGGCATGCACAAAAAACAGCTGATCGTCGTGCACACATGCTCTCGAGACTCGGAAGAGGAACGGGCAATGACACACATGCCAGCCAACATGGCTCCACATGCCACTTTGGGCATGCATGCCATGGATACATCATCATGGGCCTAGACAAATCCTTGCAGTTTTGTTGGCAAGATTTCATTAGTGAGTTGCCACTGCCTACTTCCTAGGGCTGAGACAATGACCGGTCCAAAGTCACTCAGGTGGCCAAATCTACTTATAAGTACAGCTCAACTTACAACCACAATTGACCCCAGAATTTATGTCGCTAAGTGAGAAATTTGTTGAGTACGTTTTGCCTCATTTTAAGACTTTTCTTGCCACATTTGATAAGTGTGTCACTGCAGGAACATGGTTAAATGAATCTGGCTTCCCCATTGACTTTGCTTGTCAGGAGATGATCACATGACCCCGGGACACTGCAACCATCATAAATATGAGCCAGCTGTGAAGCATTTGAATATAAACCTTGTGACCATGGGGGATGCTGCAATGGTCATAAGTATGATAAATGGTCATAAGTCACTTTTTCCAAGCCCCTTGGAACTTCGAACATACACTAAATGAACTGCAAGTCGAAGACTACCTATACACTGCTTTGTAGTTACTCTTTATAGCTATGCAAATATTTCAAATTTCATTTGCTACATTTAAGAGTATGGAAAGCCTCTCAGCCATGGGACTTCAATGTCCTTAAAAGAATCCAGCAGTCTCATATGGCCAAAGTAAGACAACTTTGTTTGACTTGCAGACTGTTTTCTCCAGGGTCCCCTGACAGCTACAGACATTCCAAGGCAGCCCCCCCCCCCCAAAAAAAACTTGACAACTTTAAGATGTGTGAATTTTGAATCCAAGAATTCCCCAGCAAGCTTGCTGAGGAATTCTGGAAGCCCACGTGTTCTAAGAGAAAGGAATCCCTTAATGCAGGGGTGTCCAAACTTGGGAACTTTAAGAATTGTGGACTTCAACTCCCAGAATTCCCCAGCCAGCATGCTGGGAGTTGAAGTCCACAAGACTTAAAGTGCCCAAGTCTGGACACCCCTGCCTTAAATGAATACAATTGCGGCTTCCTCTAAATTCTCCGGTGGCGATTGGCGCCTTGCCCGAACAGCTAATAAAAGGGTGTGTCCCCGAGGTCTTCTACGATTGGCCCACGGCCTACAATCTTCTGGATCGCCAAAAGAAGAGCGCGCGGGCTCCGATCAGGTCACATTCTTTCTCTCTTCCCTACCGCTCAGCTGTGGGAAAGGAGAAAGTTCCTTCTTCCTTCAGCCTAGTGGGCAGCAGGCGGCACGATGGCCGGCCTCTTCCAGGGGTCAGGCATTTCACTGTCCCATGTCCCAAAGGTGCTTTTTCAAGAGGCAACTGGACTTTCTTGTTTTTCTTTGAATGTCTGTTCAGAGGGGGCGGGAGAAACACAAAGTCCAATTGCGTCTTGAAAAAACGGACCTGGATGACTGAGAATCTCCATAGACATAGCTCAGAAATGCTTTCTGTGCCCTTGTGCCTTCGGGAGGGGCCCAGGAGTCACTCACCGCAGTCTGCCTTGCCGTGCACGTGTAACAGGATCTCTTTTTTCTTCTCTCCGGACGCGGGTCTTCTCGGGGTGATGCCTACAGTCCCCAAGCAGCCCTCCGTAGAAAGTAATCGCAGCACAGCGGCTGCTTGGCCCAGGCGGAGCATTTTAGGACTTAGCAGCTGGGCCGAGAATTCAACTTAATAGCAAACGGAGGCTCTGCTATTAACGGAGCAAGGACTGAGGGCAAGCGAGTCCCAGTTGTTACGATTCAGTTAAAATAACACAGATCTCTTCGTGCGAGTTGAAACGAACACGTTTCAAACAACAAACTAACTTCGGAGCCGTCAAAAGTACAATACTTTAGGGAAAAGGCACTAGCGCCCCCTTCCGAGCACGAAATCTCTCTTATTCCAAAAATACAATCAAAAGCTTCTTAGCTTTAAGACCGACTGCTGATGATCTTATGGACAAGTCCGTGCATTTTTCTCTATGCGACTATGCAAAAATAAATGGCCAGCTTGAGGATTTTCTCGTGGTTTCACGCCCGAGTAGTACCCAAACTCGAGTTTCATTACAGTAGCTTTTGAGTCTTAGAGAAAGGATGGTAGAAGGAACTGCTGCCAGCTGCTAAAGCTTTCTTTTATATAATAGGAGGGAAGGAGGCTTGTTCAATAATTTTGATCTGACTGTAACCAAGAGATTGTAAAGTGGCATAAACACCAATGCAGCCACGGTCCTGTTCTTTGCAACATTATCCCCAAACTTGGCAACTTTAAGACATATGGACTTCCAACTTCCAGAATTCTCTATCCCCCCCACCCTGCTGGCTGGGGATTTCTGGGAGTTAAAGTCCACATGTCTTAAAGTTGCCAAGTTTGGGAAACACAGAATTAAGGCAGTGCTGGCTTTGATATTCATTGCTATTATGGTACTCCTTTATGCCATAAAGGAGAACATTTGTAGCTCAGGGTTGAACTGAGGGGTCCTACATAGTGGGGCAAACAGGTAGAAGACTGGTAAAACATCCATGAACACCAATTGACAGTCAGAAGACATGATGAAAATTCTTTAATTTCACAACATCAAGACAGATTTAACCATAGTTTCAATTGGGAAAATACGACAACCCTAGACCAGGCCAAGTCCAAAAATGCCAGGGAATTTCTAGACACTTGGCACTCTGACAAATCAGCCATCAATAGACACATAGACATTAACAACATCCATAGACATTGAAAAGAGACAATCAACCAGCCCAAAAGAGAACAAGACTCCAGCACCTCTCCACCGGTACTCAGCATTCAGATCAAGCATAGATTAACTCCAAGGTTAACTTAGACCAACAACAAAGCAAGCAGTACCCCAATCAAGAAACTGCCAAAGAGCCATCAGTAAACAGCCCAACCAAAAAATCTCCAAGACAGCAAGAAAACTAGCTAGCTCAGAGAGCACCAAGGACCCCTAGGTGCAACCCCTAGTTGCTATTATGATTGTAGACCACCCAAAAGTCATTTTTGTGTGTGAGATGGGTGGCTATTTAAATTTGCTAAATAAGTAGTGAATGCCCCTTTTATTCTAATTTCTGCTCTTCGGCGGGCTAGAGACCAGGTCTTATTTTAATCAAAGTTGGAGATCTAAAGCATTCTGCAATACTCAGGAATGGGCTCGCTCAGCCTGTTATTTCCGACTCAAGAATTCAGGCTGGGTTTTCAGAGGACCAAAGACTCGCGCTACCGCTTTAAGAGGGAGGAGAGAGATGGAGACTCGGCGCCGCCCCGGCTTTCGACCATTATATAGAGGTGTTGTCAAAAAGCTCGCGCGGGGAGGAAAGTCGCAGTGTCCGTGCATTTCTTTCGCGTGTGTTTGGTGTCAGCTATGGTCACACAAGATTCTGGGAGCATCATGGACAAGAGCAGCAGTAACCTGGTCCCGATCGTAGGCAAAAGGGTTTTTGTCATCGGAGTGGGTATGACCAAGGTAACTGGACTGGGCCGGGATAGTTGGGAGTGTGTTCCGGGTTCTAGAGTGGGACTACGATTGCCATCATCCGTGGTCACGTCTGGGAAAGCAGAGCAGGCTGCTTCAAAGGCTTGGTGAAATTGGCGTGGGAAAATGGGAAGGAGGGCGGAATCGGTTTCCCTTTCTCGGTGGGAATTTTCTAATAGTCATTTGAAAAAAAACAGCACCCCCCCCCCCCCAAGAGACACAGCCCTGCCTCCCTATCCCTCATTTTGCAGTACTGTACTTTCGAATCAACTGCACTAGTCCTTGCAGTTTTCTTGTCAACATTTAGGAAGGGCTTTACCATTGCCTTCTTTCTAGGGCTGAGAAAGAGTGACTGGCTTAAGATCATTCAGTGGCTTTGTGGGTAAGGCTGGAATTCATGGTCTTCTGGTTTATTGCCTGATGCCTTATTAGCTACATCAAAGTTGACTCTCTTTTACAGTTATACTGTTTCATAGCTATAGTTTATAGCTGTTCAGACTTTTTACATTATTACCTGTATGGCAGCCCTCTCTGCAGTGAAGCATGGGGCAACCTTGTTTGGCTTTGCAGATTGTTCTCTGCAGACCTTAACAGCCGCCAATGTTCCAAGGCAGTGGTTTTCATATTTGGTAAGTTTAAGATGTGTTGAGAGTTGCCAAATTGGGAAAACACCATTTTAAGGGAAAGGTCAGGAACCATTTAATACAGTTCTGACCTCTTAAGTCTCCAGTGACAATTGGTGCTTCTTATTTTTTTAATAACCCCTCCCCATTTCTGTATTGGGACACGGTGGGTCAGTGGCTAAAACGCTGAGCTTGTCGATCAGAAAGTTGGCAGTTCGGTGGTTCGAATCCCTAGCAAGGATTAATGGAGTGAGCTCCCATTACTTGTCCCAGCTTCTGCCAACCTAGCAGTTTGAAAGCAGTTTAAAAATGCAAGTAGGAAAATAGGAACCACCTCTGGTGGGAAGGTAACAGTGTTCCATGCACCTTCAGTGTTTAGTCAGGCCGACCACATGACCATGGAGAAGTCTTCGGACAGCGCTGGTTCTTCGGCTTTTAGACGGAGATGAGCACCACCCCCTAGAATCGGGAATGACGAGCACATATGTGTGAAGGGAACCTTAACCTTTACCCCCTTTTCACTATTTTATTTCAAAACTGGACAAGCAGAGTGCCTAAGGCTCCCTGCCTCCTATTTTCTAGTTTGGTGCCTTAACCATTGCACCAAAATGGCTCTGTCTTTACCCAAAAGTAAAATCCTCTCACTTCTTTGTTTTTACAGTTGTTTATAGCATTATCCTTGGAACAGCTTTGTGTGGTAGATTAGGATGAGAGAGGGCAGGGCCAGTCCAAGCCCATCCAAAGGTCAAGTTTACTATAACTTTTTCTGGTGAGGTGCCGAGAGAGGGGAGATTTGATGACTGCTCAATAAGATTTTTTTTTGTATAACTTGAACAAAGATCTGGATCCCTTTGCAAGATCACATTTGGACTGAGAAATTGCACTCCTGTATGGCTCCCAAGTTATTATAAATGTTCATGGTTTTGATTTGTTCCTTTTCAAGAATCCTTGGTATGTTGTTTAAACATTTTCTGTAAAAAAAGTCCAACTTGTTCCTGCACTGCAAAGGGAGACCGAAGTTAGAGTCAAAACTCCATGTTGCTGTGACTAATAATGCCACCTTTTCTGAAGCACTCAGAACTCTCCATATTAATATTTCATTTATTGTGCAACCCGGGTAAGCAGGTTTGTAATCCATGTTGTCAATGGACTGTTCCAAATTACAGATTGCATTAACAATTATGTTCTGGGTTCAGGATAATTGAGGAGAGCGACAGAGTTTGGGTACAATTGTATACAGTGTTCATACGTCCCTTAAAAGACTTCGTTTAGTGACCATTTAAAGTTATAATGGCACTGAAAAAAGTGACTCGTGACCATTTTTCACAATTACGAACTTTGCAGCATCCCCATAATCATGTGATCAAAATTCAGATGTTTGAAAATTGGTTCATGTGTCCCAAGCTCATGTGATCACCATTTGTGACCAAGTCAATGGGGAAACCAGATTCACTTAAGAACTGGATTACTAATTTGTCAATTGTAGTGATTCACTTAACTGTGACAAGATAGGTCGTAAAATGAGGCAAAACTCACAACAGATGTCTCACATATTATGTATTTTGGACTCCACAAAGTCAAGAACTATCTTATTGCAGAAAGTTGTCCTTTAGATGTATTAATTTAATTATTTGTTTTCTTGGTTTTGGTCTTGAAGTTTCCTTTAACAGCAGGAGACTTTGAGTTCTAATGTTGCCCTAGGCATGAAAGTCAGATGGGTGACTTTGGGCCAGTTACTTTTGCTCAGTCCAAGCCAACTCACAGGTTTGTTGTGGAGAAAATAGGAGGCAGGTCTCAAGTCACTCTGATAAGTCACTCCCATCTTTTTGGATATGGTGTTGGGCCCTCCTTCCTTGCGCCTCCCTGTACTTGCACATATTCACTCTGTGTGCTCCGGGCTTCCTTGCTCTCAGTTGCACATATCATAGCCCCTTCCTCCCTAAGTTGTGTATGGTTGCATCAGGCTGCCTAGGATCTCCCAAAGTACCCCTGTATCCCTTTAAAATAGGAGATAGCAGGATTATTAGGTATGTTCACCACCTTGAGTTATATGTAAAAAGTGGAATAAAAATCTAGCAATAATTTGGACTTGAAGACATTTTTTGGTCATAAGCATCTTCAACATTTGCTTTTTTTTCCTAACAGTTTGAAAAGCCTGGCCGTCGTAAAAATTTTGATTATCCAGATATGGCAAAGGAAGCAGGTAACATACTGGCTATTATATTTAAAACTTGGGCACAGCCAGTAACAGATGTGCTATTTGTTTGGTGCTCCAGGCACATAGCCAGTGGTATAAACAGTCAAACAGTATTGTTTGCCATTAGCCATGTTTTGAAACCATGGGGTTTAAGGTTCAGCTGTTTATGCTATCATGTTTTCCCCAAAATAAGACAGGGTCTTATTTTCTTTTGACCCCCGAAATAAGTGCTTGGCCTTATTTTCGGGAAGGTCTTATTATTTTTGAGGTGCAGGAGGCGGCGAGTGTGGTCACCTCATGGCTGTTGCTATGTTGTAATATTTTCGGAGAGGGCTTATTTTGGGGGGAGGGCTTATTTTAGCGGATGCACTCAAAAGCCCGATTTGGCTTATTATCCGGGGAGGTCTTATTTTCAGGGAAACGGGGTAGAGAGGTATGAAAATGTAATTATCTGCAGAAGAATAAGAAAAGCAATAAGAATTGCTTTGTGTGTGAACTTTAATTGTTATCATTTTATAATGTTCCTTTCAGATCAGGCCTCTGCTTCAGAAGAGTGGGCAGGATACAATAAAAACCTCTGTAAAATACTTATTTAAAAATACGGCATAAATGTAAATGTATTTTAAACATTGCTGATCCCTTAAATACATTTACAGCTGTTTGTACCATGTGGTCCCGTGACTGCGATTTATCATGTTGTTTTCCTGGAAACCAGTGCTTATTTGCAGTTTTCAGCAAAATCGTCTATTCGGAACAGTGGCTTTGCTTAATGATTGTGGTGTTCACTTAATGACTGTGTGTTTGCTTTATGACCACTGCATTCTCTTAACCACCATGGCAAAAAGTCATAATACCAGATGCAGTCAAACAATGACCTGCTTAACAACCAGCACCACTTACAGTTGTAATTCTGGACTCAATTGCAGTTGTAAATCAAGGACTACCTGTAACCAAAAGTTATGGTAACTACAGACTCCTTGTTTGGATTGACACACAGTTTTGAAACTAGACGTTTATTTAATCTGCCCAAGAGTGCTTGTACACTCTTTACTTTTGAAATCTGGCCTTTTACATACAGTTTAACTGTCCTTGCAGGCTTGTACAGTAAGTTTCTAATCAAGATTTTGTAATATGTTTTTTAACCTTGTTCAGGTCAAAAGGCTCTTGCTGATGCAGGCATTCCATACTCATTCATAGAGCAGGCATATGTAGGCCATGTTTATGGTAAGTGAAGCCCACAATCTTCTAACACTCTTGAGTATTTAGGGCTTTCTTCTAATGAGAGGCAAAACGTGAGAAGAAGCCATTGTGTTTTTCAAGATGTTGCAGAGCAGGCAGACTATAGTGCTAGAATTGCTGACAACTTTAATCTTTCCATCAGTACATTGGATTGTGAAATAGATAATGGTGGAGAAGCTATTTTTATTGCAGTGTTTTTTGGAGGAAAGTTCATTTAACCCAACCTTGCAGGCTTGAAATTTTAATGTTAAAATTTATTGGAGAAAAGACACTTGTTTAAGATACAGATAAATTGTGAATTGAATGTATTTTTAAAAATCTACCTGTGACTCTACAGTTTGGGATAAGGACCTTTTTGTCCCATCAAAAAGTCCCTAACTAATTCACATTTCATACTAAATCAGGGCAATCACAGAATAAATCCCTGGACGTTGGTATCATATAAGCATGCATCGTGCCATGCTAAAAATTAATGATTCACTTTAGAGGTTAACATGAAGAAATTTAGCAACTTTAGAAAGAGACTAGAAAACATGTTGGTATTTATCAAAACTGACCCTGCATGTCTTTTTTTTATTCTAAAGGTGACTCAACCTCTGGGCAGAGGGCTATTTATCACAATTTTGGTCTAACAGGTATCCCTATTGTAAACGTTAACAACAATTGTGCTACTGGTTCAACAGCTTTGTTTCTAGCAGGACAAGTAATAAAAGGAGGTAAGTTACATCTGCTAATACAATTTTTTTTTAACCCCTGATCAGGAGAGAAGCTGGCACATTCTCTAAGTTGTACTGAATTAAACATGGTATTTTTCTGCATCTTTGAATGCATTGTTCATGTACAATCTTTACAAAATAAGAAATGTACGAATATAGTATGTGCAGACTTATAGGCATGCTTTCAATTAGTATTTTGTGAGAGTCCTTTGCAAGACATAACTGTTTCTAAAAGTTTTCATTCATTCTTGCTTTGGGATTTTTCCCCACTTTTCCTTGCAGAACTTTTTCATCTTAGAAATTTTGTTAGGTCTTCTTGCTTGTTTGAAATCTCAGACTTTCAATAATATTCAAATCCAAAAGCTGAAACAATTTGGTTTCAATCAACATTCACATAGGTATACTGGATATAAGGATATACTGTATACATTTGTGGATAAACTGAAAATTTTAGATACCGAAATACATCCAGAAAATTGGCTTTGGATTATCTATAGGCTTATCTGCAAGTATATACAGTAATCTGTATTACTATAACTCTTGTTGTCATGACCTTTAACTGGGCAAAACAGTGCATCATAGGGCAACTATTTTTGAACCAGTGTACCTTAAATGGACTAACTTAAAGAATGTGTCCAAAATCTGAGATCCATGACCCCCGAACGCTGCGATTATGGCAATGTCATATTCATTTTCAACATTCTGTGACAGTTTCACAGCCAGTTTGCAATCCCTTGCTCCATTTCCCTGCGTTTAGCCACTTACCTGCCTGTTGAAAAAGGAATGGAAGAGAAATTTTTGATGCTCCCTGCCAAATTCACACAAAGAAATTTGATGGAGAAGCTGGCAGGAAGTTGGAAATCACTCCTGCTCCCACTGCTATTTTGTTTACCCTCGGTTACTGTGTATAGGTAAGAAAATATCTCTGAAGCAATCAGCCAATAAGGCATAGGTCGTCTAGTATTTTTTAAAGTACCCGTGCATCTCATATAAACATAATCTACCTGCAGCTAAGCCGACCGTTGAATTTTTAACCTAAATACCATGAAAAACGTAGCTCAGCTTATCTGCAGGTGGCACATCTTTTTTATTTTTATTTTAAAAATCAAGGATTGGCTTATCCACATATCAGCTTACATACGAGTACATATGGATCTTGCCCAGTGGTTCTGAGCCCTCCCCTAAATGTTATGCATGTCCCTAGCTACCCAAATTTAGCCACCTTGTGGCATACCTTGTGGCATCTGTTTTGTTTATTATTATCAGTGCCCTGATATTTCTCAAGTAGAGAAAAAGAGATATACAGTATCTTCAACATTTCAAAGCTAATAAGAGATTTGAAGATGTCTTGCAGGTGCCATCATAAAATGATTGGATATGGCTACTTGTGACATACATATTTCACAGAACCATGAAGCTAAAAAATGAGACAGAGATGGGGCTAAGTCAAAGATCATAAGCCCATCCTTTTGTTCTGATCTGTTCTTCAAAAATGCCTCTCTTTTTCAATGTGCTCCCAGAATACAACAGTACCTAACCTCACTCGGGATGCACTTTCCCATGCTTGTTGCCACAGAAGCTATAGGTTTCCATTTTCTCTTCCCTCAGGCTTTCCATGTACCCTTGTGCAATCCCTTCCTTGATCTCCCTGATAAGTGTTTCTTAGGATTATCCCCCCTCTTCATTTGTGAAAGACAACTTTGAGTGACAGTCTCATCCAGGGAAAAGGGTTAACAAGAGCTTTCAAGCAAAAAGGCCTGGTCTCTGACTGTTACTGAACTTTATTTCTAAGAACATTCTTGTTCCAATTTGGACCTGGAGGCATTTAAGGCAGTTGAAAAGGTGGGTAGCTAGATACCAGACTTTTGCGTCAAACTGAAAATTAATTGAACTGGTTTAAGAGAGATGAGTTGCCATATTGTCTTCTCACAGCATAAACTTAATACACATAATTCTGAGCTTTATTTATTTATTTATTTATTTATTTATTTATTTATTTATTTGTCTTGTATGCCGCCCACTCCCGGAGGACTCCGGGCAGCTCACAAAAGACAAGGGAAAGGGGGGAACAAGAGCTTTGAATTTGTTGTGATGGTTCACAGTGAATGGAACTCTAAATTCTAAATCCACTCCTGGTCATCCAAGCTCTTTTTTTCTGCACTTAAATTTTGGGCAGCAGGGGGGGAAGGTGATTAATCCTTGCTTATCTCCTACCGATTATTTAGAAAGCTACCAATAGATCTAACTTCTGTTAAACTCTTTATTAAAGCTTAAAACATAATTAGGCAATAATTTTTGTATTCAAGGTTTGGCTAACTGTGTATTGGCTCTTGGATTTGAAAAGATGGCAACAGGATCCCTTTCAGCCTCTCAGGTGAGTGTTGAAGTCTTTGCTATGTGGGAAAAGAATGTTTTGTATACCTTGGCATATTTGAAAGTTTTAAGTACTCAGGAACTGAGGAGAGGTTCAACAAGTAACTTTATTGTTAACACAACAGCATAGCAAGAACATGAACAGGGAACAGTGCCCGCCTGACAGCTATTTATACTTGACAGCTGTCAGGCGGGGAACCAATCAGCAGCACGCAATTCTCCCGCCAGCCGGAAGACGCGTCAGGGCCAATCAGCTTGCTTCTGGCTCTGGCTGCAGCTGCCAGCTGCGTCGGGAGGACGCAACACTCCTTTCCCCCAGATTGCGCATGCGTAATCATTTAGATACGGGGGTCTTCTGCGCGTGCACTGAGAATGCCTTGGTAAAGGAGTGTCCGTCGTCATCGGAGGTCTGTTGCTGTGACACAGTGGAGATGAAGGCCCGGCCCCCGGATGAGCACAAATGTTTAAAGGTAAGTGTCCGGCTGGTCGACAGCGGGAGGCACGTGGCAGAGGGGAGCGGGAAAAACAGTTCGAAACTGGTGAGCCGCGTTTGGCTGCAGTTGGTGTTGCTGAGTGGCCGTCTGGCAGGCAGGGCCCGGCTGTGGTTGTGATGATGGCGAGGCCAGTTGGGGTGGCACCACAGCTGGTCTATATGGCGCCACCGAAGTCGTCCGTCGTTGAGCTGGACCTTGTAAGGGCAGGACCCAGTTAGTTCTATTACAACCCCCGGCAGCCACCTAGGGTCTCCGGAGTAATTCTGTGCGAAGACCCCCTCCCCCACCAGAAAAGACCAAGGGGGCCCGCGGACGGGGCAGGCGGTGAGAGCGAAGGAGGGGTGCAGGCGGGTCGAGAGTGGTGTAGAGCCGGCGGCCCATAAGGATCTCAGCCAGACATTTGCCGGAGGCCTGGCAGGGGGTGGTGTGCTGGGCCAGGAGGTATGTCCGGAGACGGGCTGGCCATGGAAGGTGGGAGAGACGGGAAAGGGCCTCCTTGGCCGAGCGGACGGCGCACTCCGCCATGCCATTGCCCGCAGGGTGGTAGGAGGCCACCAGTGCATGGCGAATGCCCAGGCTGGCAAGGTAGGATTGGAAGGGAGCGGAGGTGAATTGAGGGCCGTTGTCCGAGACGATGACGTCTAGGATGCCGTGTGTTGTAAAAAGGGTGTCTAGGATTTGAATGGTGGCACCGGACGTGGTGGACTGCATGGGGAAGATGTCAACCCATTTAGAAAGTGCGTCCACCACTAGGAGGAAGGTGCGGCTGGCAATGGGGCTGAAAAAATCCAGGTGGAGGCAGCTCCACGGGGCGGAGGGGGTGTCCCATTCCCAGGCCTGGGCAGAGGGAGGAGCTGGACAGACAACCTGGCACGGTGGGTACTGCTGGACCCAGGCGGCAATGTCCGCATCCATGGAGGGCCACCAGACGTAGCTGCGACCGAGGTCCTTCATTCGCACTATGCCAGGGTGACCCTCATGGAGGCAGCGGAGCACTTGCTGGTGGAGGGCCACAGGGACGCCGACCCTGGAGCCCCAGAGGAGGCAGTCCTGAAGGATGGACAGTTCATCCCGGCGGAGGAAAAATGGCAGGAACTCGGGAAGGCGTCTGCCGCCCAGCCCCGGCGGACAGCATCCAGGACTCTCTGGAGGAGGGGGTTGGACCGGGAAGCGTGGGCAATGTCGGACGCGGAGAGAGGGAGGGCGAGCTCGTCAGTCAGCAAGATGACAGATGCCGCAGGGACGGGATCTGACACAGGAATGGGCAGCGGGCAGCAGCTGAGGGCGTCCGCATGCCCTATTTATTTATTTATTTATTTATTTATTTATTTATTTATTTATTTATTTATTATGAAATTTTATATGCCGCCCAATCCCGAAGGACTCTGGGCGGCTTACAAAAGAAGAAAAAAAGAAGAAAAAGAAAAAAAAGACAAGAAAATCACAAAACCACATGCATTCATTTTAATCGGGGCTGGACCTCAACAATGAGGTCAACAGCCCCAGGCCTGCCAGAACAGCCAGGTTTTAATGGCTTTCCTGAAGGCCATGAGAGTGGGTATGGTCTGGATATCTGGGGGTAGCTGATTTCAAAGGGTCGGAGCAGCCACAAAAAAGGCTCTCCTCCGGGGGGCCGCCAGCCGACACTGACTGGCTGACGGCATCCGGAGGAGGCCTAATCTGTGGTATTTTACCGGCTGCTGGGAGGTATGTGGCAGTAGGCAGTCTCAAAGGTATGCTGGCCCTAAGCCATGTAGGGCTTTAAAGCTAATAACCAACACCTTGAATTGCATCCAGAGATCAATTGGTAGCCAGTGCAGCTCGCGGAGGACAGGTATAACGTGGGTGTACCTTGGTACACCCAATATCGCTCATGCGGCCGCATTCTGGACTAGCTGAAGTCTCCGAACGCTTTTCAAGGGTAGTCCCATGTAGAGCGCGTTGCAATAATCTAGCCTTGACGTGACAAGGGCGTGAGTGACCGTTTGAATTGCCTCCCGATCCAAGTAGGGCTGCAATTGGTGCAGCAGGCGAACCTGGGCAAAGGCCCCCCTGGTCACAGCCGACACATGATGTTCCAGTGTCAGCTGCGGATCTAGAAGGACCCCCAAATTGCGGGCCCTCTCTGAGGGGTGTAAATTTTCACCCCCCAGGGTTAAGGATGGACTGTCTAGGCTGTCCTTCTGGGGCAACATCCAAAGCCACTCAGTATTATCGGGATTGAGCACAAGTTTGTTCACCCCCATCCAGATCCTAAAGCTTCCAGGCATCAGCACATCACGTCGGCCGCTACACTGAGCTGGCACGGGGCAGAAAGATACAGTTGTGTATCATCTGCATATTGGTGGTACTTTACCCCGTGCTGTCGCATGATCTCACCCAGCGGCTTCATGTAGATGTTAAATAGGAGGGGGGACAAGACCGACCCCTGCAGCACACCACATTTGAGGGGCCTAGGGGTCGACCTTTGCCCCCCGACCAACACCGACTGCGACCTGTCAGAGACGTAAGAGGAGAACCACCGTAAAACGGTGCCTCTCACTCCCACCTCCCCCAGGCATCACAGAAGGATACCATGGTCGATGGTATCGAAGGCTGCTGAGAGGTCAAAAAGCACCAGGATAGAGGAATGTCCTCTATCCCTGGCCCGCCAGAGATCCTCGGTCAGGGCAACCAAAGCGGTTTCCGTGCTGTACCCAGGCCTGAAACTGGACTGAAAGGAGTCTAGATAATCAGCTTCATTCAAGGTCCATCGGAGTTGAAGCGCCACAACCTTCTCAACAACCTTCCCCAGAAAAGAAAGGTTGGAGACAGGATGATAGTTTTTCAAGATAGCTGGGTCCAGGGAAGGCTTCTTGAGGAGGGGGTCTTACCACTGCTTCCTTTAATGGTTGTGGGAAAAAACCCTCCTGCAAAGATGCGTTAGTAATTGCCTGGAGCCAACCTTGTGTCCCTGCTGGTCGAAATCAGCCAGGAGGGGCACGGGTCCAGTAAACAGGTGGAGGCACTCATCGCTCCCATGGCCTTGTCCACTTCCTCAGGGGTGACAAATTCGAACTCATCCCAGCAAATCTGATTAAGACTAGCCCTCGGCATCTCGGCTGGTACTGCCCAAGCGGAGTCCATGTCTGTCCGAATCTGAGTGATTTTATCTGACAGAAACTGAATGAACTCCTCAGCTCTTCCTGCAGGGGTTCCCCCACCTCCTCACCTTTCAAGAGGGAGCGGGTCACCCTAAACAGGGCGGCTGGGTGAGATTCCGCGGACGCAATAAGAGCAGAAAAATGTGTACATTTTGCCACCCGTATCACCACTAGGTAAGTCCTAATAAAGGCTCTTAATAGTGCTCGATCAGATTCAGAGTTACTAGCCCTCCAGCGTCGCTCTAGACGTCTCTTTTGGCGCTTCATTTCCTGGAGTTCCTTGGTAAACCAAGGTGCCCTCCTGGATCCACTGCCGCGGAGAGGCCTCAAAGGCGCAATCCGATCCAGTGCCTCAGCCGCCGCAACATTCCAGGCAGTGACCAAGGACTCGATCGGATTGCGGACAAGGGAGTCAGGTATCTCTCCAAGCTCCCTCTGAAATCCCTCCGGATCCATCAGGCGCCTGGGGCGGAACCACTTAATCGGCTCCACCTCCCTGCAATGGGAGAGTAGCGTCCTGAAGTCAAGCCTCAGCAAGGAGTGATCTGACCATGAGAAGGGCGAGGTCTCTATTCCCCTTAACTCAAGATCACGTCTCCACTGCCCCGAGAGAAATACAAGGTCGAGCGTGTGTCCTGCTCTATGAGTTGGACCCTGAACTACTTGGGTCAAGTCCATGGTTGTCATGGAGGCCATGAACTCCTGTGCTCCATCTGAATGTTCACCAAGATACGGCAGATTAAAGTCCCCCAGTACCATTAGTCTGGGGAACTCCACCGCCAACCCGGCTACTGCCTCTAGCAGCACAGGCAGGGCTGTCGTGACGCAGCTGGGAGGTAGGTACGTCAAGAACAAGCCCAATTGACCCCCTAAGTCCAACTTCAAGAGGAGAGACTCACACCCCACAATCTCTGGGGCAGGGATCCTGCGAGGAACTAATGACCTTCTGACGATAACTGCCACTCCCCCACCCCTTATTTGCTGTCATGGTTGGTGGAGCACCTGAAACCCATCTGGGCACATTTCTGAGAGTGGGACTCCTCTCTCTTGGCCCAGCCAGGTTTCGGTTATACATGCCAGGTCTGCCTCCTCGTCTGATATTAAATCCCAGATGAGGGGAGCTTTGTTCACAACAGACCGGGCGTTTAGCAACAACAACCTGAGACCAGGGCCCTGATCTCCTCTGCCAACAGGTCCTTGAGTTGAGCTTGAGGGGCCGGAACAAGGGATCGCTGTAATGTAGCGAGCCCTTCTTCCCCGGTAATGGCTAGCCCTACAACTCCCATCATATCTGCCCCTCCCAGTCGTGACCGAAATGCTCCGACCTTCCCCCTCCCCCCTCCCTCCCCCATGGCTCTCATTCTTCCCGGCAGGCCATGCACACCATTCACTCCAGGACGGGAGGTGAGTCTGGGCCCCCATCCACTTCTGCTTCTGCACTCAGTGGAGGGGGCCCCAGGTTGCACTCCTGGTCCTATCATATTCACTAATCAAGCACTCTCCTCAGGCACACCCCACAGTAGTCATTAAAATACAGTAATGCAATAATTGATTAAATTAAAAGTGGGCACATTCTCTCTTACATTCATACATTCATACTCTCAACAAACCAGCTAAAAACACAGTTCTTAAATCCACAAGAAAGCGGTCAGCGCGAGTCCGAGGCGGCTGGAGCCGGTGGTAATGTGGAAGGGAGGGGTTCCTCGCTCCTCTCCCCTGCGGGGCCTGGAAGCAGTGTAGGAAGTCTGAGGTGGCTGGGACAGCTGGCGATAGTTGAGGGGGCAGGCTCCCCGTCCTCTTCGCCCCTGTCCTCTCTCTCCACGGGGGCCCCACACCACAGAGCAGCCCGGAGGCCTTCCCGAAGGCCCGCTTGCCAAATGGCTCCCTGAAATGGCGGCGCCAAGGTGGCCGGAGAAGGCGGCGCCATCCGAAAAGCCGCGCCCGGGATAGCAGCGGATGGCAGCGGTGGCGGAGAAAGCTGGCCGCACAGTCCCGAGGTGGTGTCCAAAGAGCTGAGGCCGCAGCAGCCAGAGCAATGGGCAAAGAAGGCCCCGCGGCGGTGATGTCCAAGAAGCGAAAGAAGAGAAGAAGAAAAGGAGGCCCGCCCGGGACAGCAGCGGCGGCGGCAGAGGAGGCCAGCCGCACGGTCCCAAGGCACACAGGCACACCGGCACAGGTACCCCGTTCTCTGAGGTAGCGGGGGCCAGGCCGCGCCGGTCGGAGTAGGCGTCGTTGTCCGAAAAGCAGTGTTGTCCGAGGGCAGCATTCTTTCGTCCAGTCCTCGGTTAACTGCTTCTCCAGACCCCCTATGCTGTTCTTGCATCCCTTAGTTGTAATCTTGTAATCTTCACTTCAGTTCCTGAGCTTCGGCTCTGTTTATTTGGCCCATTTGTTTACCGGGGCGGTAGAGGAGGGAATAGGTGTAGGAGGCGAGGAACTCCGACCACCGGCCCATGCGTGGTGAGAGGATAGGAGGGGTGGGCCAGTCCCCAGACAGAATGCCCAGAAGGGGCTTGTGGTCGGTCAGTAGGGTGAAGGGTGAAGGGGCGGCCATAAAGGTAGTGATGTAAGCGTTTTACCCCTGCAACGGCCACAAGGGCCTCCTTGTCCAGCTGGCTGTAGTTGCACTCAGTCCTGGACAAGGTGTGGGAGTAAAATGCAACTGGGGCTTCAGAGCCATCGGGATACGAGTGGCTCAGGACAGCCCCGACACTGAAAGTGGAGGCGTCGTAGGCGAGGAGGAGGGGAAGATGCTCGTCATATTGGACGAGCCCGGGGGCAGCTGTCAAGAGGGATTTGATAGCCGCGAGTGCATGGGCCTCACGGTTCGTCCAAATCCAAGGGGCAGAGGCATCCAGCAGGCGGTGAAGAGGCTCCGCAACAGAAGCCTTATGAGGGATGAAGGCGGCATAAAAGTTAAGAAGACCCAGGAATGCCTGGAGCTCCGCCTTGGAGGAGAGGGTGGGGGCGGAGACAATTTTGGTGGGAGTAGGGTGCATTCCTCTGGAATCTATGAGGTAGCCTAAGAACTCTATGGAGGGGACGCCCAGCTGACACTTAGAACGCTTTAAGTGAAGGCCAGCGGCTCTAAAGAGCATCAGCACCGCCTGAAGTGTTTTGACGAGTCCTGATTGATCGGCTGTGGCAATCAGGACATCGTCAAAATAGGGCGTGACCCCAGGGATGCCATGGAGCAAGCGCTCCATTAAGCCCTGGAAGATGCCAGGAGCCACACTGATGCCGAATTGTAGTCGGTGGCATTTAAAGGCACCACGGTGTGTCACTATGGTCTGGGCCACCGCGGTGGCCTCATCCACGGGCAGCTGCTGGTAAGCTTGGGCCAGGTCCAACTTGACAAAGAGTTTGCCCTGGCCCAAGGTGTGCAACACGTGTTGCACAACTGGCACAGGATAGGGGTGTGCCTGCAGGGCCTTGTTGACAGTTGTCTTATAGTCCGTGCACATCCTCAGGGATCCATCGGACTTTAAAGGCAACACTATGGGGGTTTCCCAAGGGGAGTGATCCACGGGCTCTAAGATGCCCTGTGCGATCAGCTTGTCCAGCTCTGGGTCAACCCGAGCCCGGAGAGCAAAGGGAACCCGTCTCGCCTTAAGGCGGATGGGAGCCACCATAGAGTCCAAATTTAAGGAGATGGGGGTGCCCTTATAACAACCCAAGGCATCAGAGAACACGTTAGAGAATTCGGAGAGGAGGGAATCAAGAGAGGAGGCGAAACACAGGGAATTGATGCCAGCGATAGAGAGACCGAAGGCTCGGAACCATTCGAGCCCCAGAAGGGAAGCTAGGGGGCTGCGGACAACCAAGAGGGGCAAGGGACCCTTAAACTTTCCATACTGGACAAGGAAGGTCCCACAACCCAGAATGGGGATAGGATTCCCCTGGTAGTCCCGCAGATGACAGGTGGCAGGAGATAGCTGGCTAGGCTGTAGATGCGGCAGCAAGGCTTTGAGAGTGTCCCAGGACATGATCGAGTGGGCCGAGCCAGTGTCCAATTCCATAGAGCAGGGGCGGCCGGCGAGGAAGACGCAGAGATGCATCTTACCCCGGCCCCCAAAAGAAGAGGCAGTGGAGTCAGTTGACCAGTCAGGAAGCGGAGCCTCTGGGTCGGAGACAGCGTAGCACCCCAGGCGGGTGGCCGAAGAAGCCGAGGCAGGCCGGTGGCTAGGAGGATGAGGAGGAGCCCTTGGGTTGCGAGGATCGGCAGGAGTCGAGCGGCAGACGGCTGCAATGTGGCCCTTTTTCCCGCACTTGCGGCAAAGGGCCGTGCGGAAAGCTTTGGAGTGACAGCTGAGGCAGGTGCCGCCATCCCGAATGGCCGTTGTCTTGAGGCGGTCGACGGAGGACTCAAACTCCACATGGAAGTCTTCGGCCGCCATCTGGCAGTTGACAGCGGAGTGAGGCAGCGAGGGCAAAGCCTACGGGGGATACCGACAGACATCCAGGGTAGATTGGCCAGCCATCTCGTAGGCGCGGGCTTCGTCCACCGTGATCTTCATGGTCAGTTCGGCGCGGGACAAGATGTGGCGGTGAAGGTTGATGTCGAGGAGACTGTAGATGAATTGTTCCAGGAGGCCATCCTCTATATGCACGAATTCGCAGCGGATTGCGGCAGTCCTCAGAGCAGCCACATACTGGCTGATGGATTGGCCCTCGATCTGGATGCACCGCCTGAAGAACTGACGACGGGTGTATCGGGATGGTGTCAGCTCGTAGTGAAGCTTGAGCCTGGCCATCAAAATGTCTAGGGGCATTGTATGCACCGGCGTCGGTGTGGAAAGAGCCCAGGCAGTGGCAAACATTTCAGGCCCGCAGTAGTGGAGGAAGGTGCCCCTCTTCCTTCCCTCAGACAATTCCGTCAGATCGTGGGCTTTGTAAGAAAACTTCAAAGCATTCCAGGAATGCATCCCACGATTCCGCCTCAGGGCGGAATGCGGCGAAGACAGAAGCCGGAGCCATGGCAGGGACATGGATGGGGTCTGAGTCGCTCATCCTCGTCGCCAGTTTTAAGTACTCAGGCACTGAGGAGAGGTTCAACAAGTAACTTTATTGTTAACACAACAGCATAGCAAGAACACGAACAGGGAACAGTGCCACCCCTGGCTCACCCCTTCTACCCCATGCCAACCCTTCCACCCTGCCCTTCTTCTCCCCTCCCAGGAGTCTCCACGCGGCCCATTTTGGATGCGAGATAGGTGCAGGACCTGTGTGGAGGCTCAGGGAGGGGGAAAAACAGGCCTTCTGGAGGTTCCAGAAGACTGGAAATAGGCTGGTTTCTGGCCTCCGGAGCCTGGGGAAGGCAGTTTTTGCCCTTCCAGAGGCTCAAGGAAAGCCTCCAGAGCCTGGGGAAGGTGAAAACGGCTCCCCGCCATGGTGTAGGAGGCCGACTAGGCTACACCCACCATGGCCACGCCCACCCAGCAAACGGGCAGAGAACCCGTTGCTGAAATTTTTGAAGCCCACCCCTGGCTATGGCTGAAACTGAAAGGGGCAGAAAGAAGAAGGCAATTTTTTTCTGGTCTACTGGAATCCTCTTTCATTGGAGTTTCAAGGCTTTTACTAGGTAAACAGTGGTTTGGAGTTTCTGTCAGGCTTTCAGCCTATATCTGGGTTTTTCTGGAAGCATTGGGAAATCAAGTGGGAGGAGACAGAGCAATGGAGTTCCAAAACATTGATCTCTGCCCGGCTAAAAATAAGGGGGGGGGAACACTGTGTAAATGGCGGATGTAGAGTTAGAAGCAAAGTTTGGAGCACCTTGTCATTTGCTTTAGCCCACAAAAAGAAAGAGGTATCCTCAAAGAATAAAGAGAATGGTGAAAGAAGAGAACTTTAATGCCTCAAAAATATTTGAGCTTCTTTACTGGGAAGCCAACTTTTGAGTAAGCCTGGCCCAGGATAAGCCTGGCCCAGGATCAGGAGTCTGGATAATGCTGATGTGATCAGATTGATGAGGCAGGGTTTTTTGTTTTTTTCCTGTGGAGGATGTGTTTCTCACAGCTTGGTATTCACAGCACACATAGATACCGTATATACTCGAGTATAGGCCGACCCGAATATAAGCCGAGGCACCTAATTTTACCACAAAAAAACTGGAAAAGTTATTGACTCGAGTATAAGCCTAGGGTGGGAAATGCAGCAGCTACCGGTAAATTTCAAAAGTAAAAATAGATACCAATAATGTTTTTGAATATTTATTTCAAAGAAAAACAGTAAACTAGCGGTGTATTCAATGAAATACTTCACTCACCTCATGATGCTGATGTCCCGCTGTGATGATGATGTCCCGTGCAGCCGCGGGAGCGATGTCCCGCCTCCTATGACACACGGCACAGTGATTCCTATCATTGGATCACTGTACCAGAGGAGGTGGGACATCGCTATGTGGCTGCTTGCCATAACAAGGAGGAGGTGGGACATCGTTGCAGAGCGGCAGGAGGGGGAGGAAGGGGAATCGTAAGACAGCCCTGCATTACATTAGAACGTGAGGAGGGGGGATGGTGCGGTGCGCGCTGCGCGGCAAACTGACACAGAGGGAGGGGAAACTCACAGGGGCACTGGGCCATTCACGAGTGTCACCCAGCAGCATGGCCCCGCCCCTTTTTCTCCTCCATTTCGGGCAAATTTTTCACTGACTCGAGTATAAGCCGAGGCGGCTTTTTTCAGCCCAAAAAGTGGGCTGAAAAACTAGGCTTATACTCGAGTATATACAGTAAAACAAAGGAGATTAAAGAAAGAAAAAAAAAGAAAGTCAATAAGATCTCTACATTGGACTCAGCTTCTTGCTGTTACCCAAACTTTAAGCAGTTTAACTTATTCCTAATCTTAAGCATAGGCTATCTGGAATTTCTTAGTCCCATATTTGTTTTGTGTATAGTCAATCCATTTTTTCCAGTCTCGTTTATATCTCTCATTTGAGTGGTCTTTAAGATATGCTGATATTTTAGCCATCTCGGCTAAGTTTGTAACTTTCAATGTCCATTCTTGAGTTGTAGGCACGTCTTCCTTCTTCCAGTATTGCGCCACCAACAGTCTTGCTGCCGTTATTAAGTGCAGAACCAAATTGGTCTCTACCGCTGTAAAGTCAGTACATATACCTAGTAAAAATAGCTGAGGAGTGAATTTTATCCTTCTTTTGAAGATATTTTGCATGATCCACCACATTTTTATCCAAAATGCCTTAACCTTTCGACAAGTCCACCATATATGAAAATATGTAGCATCGAGAGAACCACATCTCCAACATTTAGGCTGTACATTCGGATACATAGAAGCCAGCTTTTTAGGATCTAAATGCCATCTATAAAACATCTTATAAAAATTTTCTCTCAAATTTTGTGCTTGTGAAAATTTCACATTTCTTACCCATATTCTTTCCCACGTGTCCAGCATTATTGGTTCTTCAATATTCTGAGCCCACTTTATCATACAGTCTTTAACCAATTCCGTTTCCGAATCCATCTGTATTAGTACATTATATATCCTCTTTATATGCATTAAGCTTTGATCTCTTATTTGTTTAAACAAATTATCCTCAACTTTGACAAAACCAGTTTTTTGATCTATTTTCCACCTGGCCTATAATTGGCCATACTGGAACCATGTTTGAACTACCTTCTCCTCTTTTAGTACCTCTAAAGATCTTAATTGTAGAACCCCCCTTTCTAAAGTGAGAAGTTGTCTGTAAGTGGTTCTATCGTGTTTTTGTTCTATATTCATGTTTTCAATTGCATGTCTAGGAATTGCCCACATGGGTAACTTATCATTTAGTTTATGTTGATATTTTCTCCAGACCCGCAATAAAGCATTTCTTAAAATATGAGTTTTAAAGATCTTATCCAATTTTTTGTTGAATAACAAGTAAGCATGCCAACCATATACCAGATCATGTCCCTCGATATTCAATATTCTATCATTAGTTGAATGGGTCCAATCACTAATTGCGGATAGGGCCACTGCCTCATAATATAATTTTAAATTAGGTAATTTCATGCCTCCTCTCTCACGTACATCTTGCATTATTTTCATCTTTACCCTCGGCTTCTTTCCAGCCCATAGCATCCCTCCTGATCTTCCTTTTGTTTAGTATTCATATTTATAGCTAATATTTTGGTTTTTCCTAAATTTATTTTAAAACCAGACACTTGACCATATTGATTAATCGTGTTCATTAAAACCATACTGGATTCCTGCAGTTGTTCCAATATTATGACCAAATCATCCGCAAAAGCGCGGAGTCTATATTCTTGCTGCCTAATCTTAATCCCTTTTAGACCATCCAAGCCCCTATTTTATTCAATAATACTTCCAAGGTTATAATGAACAATAGTGGGGACAAAGGACAGCCCTGTCTTGTACCTTTTTTGATTTGAAAGGAGTCTGTTAAACTTCCGTTGACTATGATTTGAGCTGTTTGCTGTTGGTATATTGCTTTAATTGACCGTAAAAAGCTATCTCCTATCTGCATTTTTTGCAATATCTTCAACAGAAATTGCCAATTAACTCGATCAAAGGCCTTCTCAGCATCCAAAAATATGAACGCAGCAGGGATTTGATTGTTCTTTCCCAAATATTCTAAAGCATTAATGATTAGTCTAACATTACTCTTCATCTGTCTCCCCTGTATAAAACCTGTTTGGTCAGTATGTATCAATTGTTGAATAACCACCATTAACCTATTTGCTAGTATTTTAGTAAAAATTTTATAATCTACATTAAGTAATGAAATAGGTCTATAATTTTTTGGTTGGGTAATATCTTGATCTTCTTTGGGTATCAACGATATAAATGCTGTCTTCCATGATGGGGGCACTTTACCTTCTGTTTGAATTTTATTAAATAGTTCTCTAAGAGGTTCTACCATTTCTAACTGTAAGTTTTTATAGTAAACCGCTGTCAGGCCATCTGTGCCTGGTGCTTTCCCTAACTTTAGTTGTTTGATTACCTGCAGGATTTCCCCAGAGGTTATTGGTTGGTTCAACTTTTGCCTGTACTCTTCTCTAACTAGGGGTATTTTCTCTTTATCTAAGTATTTGTCTATGTCTAAACCCCTAATTTTGTCCCCTTTGTACAATTCTGTAAAAAATTCCCGAAATGCCTTTTGAATCTCCTCCTGTTGAAACACCTCCTTCCCTCTATAACACAATTTAGATACATTTCGAATTTTTCTTTTTTTCCTAATCTGATAAGCCAACCACCTGCCGGGTTTGTTTGCGTTACAAAAAGTATTGTGTTTTGCATATAATAAACTAGTGGCTACCTGGTCAGAGATCAACATATCAAATTGGGATTTTAATATGGAGATTGCTTCCTTAGCCTTTGTATCGCCTGGATTTAATATTAGTTCCAACTCTTTCCCTTTAATTTCCTCTTCCAATTCTTTTCGTTTTTGCCCTTGTTTATGTCTATGTATTTTGTTTATATTCATCAGTACTCCTCTCATATACGCTTTGCTTGCATCCCATACAAATTCCATAGATGTACCCTTATTCATGTTCAGAACAAAGTATTCAGATAACAATTTTTTACAATCATTAATATACTTTTCATATCTAAATAAGTTTTCATTCAACCTCCAAGACCTTCTTGCCTGCACTACCCTTCCCAATTCCATCCAAACTGGGTTATGATCCGAAAGAACCCTTGCCGCAATCTTTGTCTTCTTCACCCTAGAAAGTAAATCATTAGTGATTAGTATAAAATCAATCCTTGAAAGGGATTGATGTCTATCAGAAAAAAAGGTGAAGTCATATTCTTCTGCATTTCTTTCTCGCCAAGCGTCTCTCAATTCGAAGTCGTCCATCATGTCAAAAAAAGATTTGGGTAACTTAGCTCGGATTTTAGTATTTGGGCGAGAGGTCTTCTTATCTCTTTTAGTGTCAATCACGCCGTTCCAGTCACCCAATAGTATACAAGACTTAAAGTCCCACTGTACTAATTTAGCATGAAGATTTCTATAAAATCCGTCTTGCTGTTGATTAGGAGCATAAATTCCCAAAAGTAGTGTCTTTTTCCCTTCTAAGATTAGGTCTAGTGCGATATATCTTCCAAAGGGATCTGCTTCAATTAGTTCAGCCTTAATGTCTTTTCTTAAGTATACAACTATGCCATTTTTCTTTTCCGTAGCAGAGGTCACAAAATGTTGACCAAGTTTGGGGTTGAACAAATATTTTTGATCAGTTGATTTGATATGAGTTTCTTGCAGACAAATTATATCATTCTTGAACTGTTTAAGATAGTGAAATATTTTCTTTCTCTTCTGTGGAGAGTTCAGTCCATTGACATTCCATGTCAAAATCTTAGTTGTCATTTTTGGTTGCCTGAAGCTTTTTTAGAGCCTCCTGCATGGCCTGTCTAACCTTTGGCTTGGCTCCTCCCACAGCTTCTGAGCTTGTTGCTGTAACTCCTTGGTCGATGGCCGGTGATTGTTGAGATTATTGCATTGTTGCTTGTTTTTCCATTTGTCTGGTAGTCATACGGCTAGGTCTTTGTTCCCTGACCCCTTGCCCTTCCGGGAGGAGGAGATGGTACGTTTTGTCTGATAGTTGTGTGGTTTGCTGTTTATCTTGTCCTTCTCGTGGTCTTTCTCCAGATCCAGATGATTCAGGGTGTCCCACGTTCAGAATCTTGTGATAGAAATCTCGAGCTTTCCATACAGAGTTGAGACGATATCTTTGCTTGTCAAATGTAATTATAATACCAAATGGCACATCCCATCTATACTGTATCTGACGGTTTCTGAGCTCTTCCACTAGAAAAGCATAATCTCTCCTGGCTCTTAGCATTTGAGGTGGTATTTCTTTCAAGACAATCAAATCCTGTCTGCCAATTTGAAGCCTGGTGTTATAGGACTCTTGTAGTATCATGTTTCTGAACTCTCTTGTAGCAAAGTATATAACTACATCTCGGGGGAGTTGCTTCTGTTTTGCCGCCCAAGAATTAACGCGATAAATTTTATCGATCTGCCAGTCAAAGTTGGACCCCGGTCTTCCCACCAGACGGTCAAAAGCCTCTGAAAAAATCTGCTTCAAGTTCTCCTGTTTATCTTCGCGCAGCCCCCTGACTCTTAATGCAAGCTCCATCTATCTGTACTGTATCATAATAATTTGTTTTTCAGCATTTTCAACTTTTTGTTCCACCACTTCAGTTTTAGATGTCAAATTAGTGTTGGCTTCATTAAGAACCTCTAAGTTATCTTCCATTCCAGAAATATATTCTGTCAGTACATTTACAAGTCCCATCATATCATCATTCATTTTGGTGATCCTAGTATCAAACTTATCATATAAGACTTTCATCTCATTCTTTATCTCCTCTCTGAATTCTCTGAAGGTTTCTAAATTCTGCTCTCTAAATTCTCTAAACGTTTCCAAAAAGAATTCTTTCATTAGCAAATCTCCACTAGGGGGCATAGAGGGTGGAGGCTGCAACTTTGTGCCAGGTATGGGGGACGTAGCCCTAGGAGGTAATTTCCCAGGATTTAATTTTGATGCCATTATGTCTTTTCTTCAAGCAATTAATCAAACTCTGCTGGCCCGCTGTGCAGCTTACCAAAAAAAAAAAAAAAAAAGTTCCTCCCTTTTTGCAGAGAGTTTGCGGAAGGTTTCAAAAGATTAGCATTATACCAAAACAGTTCAGCAAATTCACCTCTGTTTGGAATGTCTCTATATTAGCAAAGAGTCTTTTAAAACTTTTAAAGGTTGATAAGAAAAAAACCTTGTAATCTCTTCAGAGAAGTGGAGCTAATTAGTGAGAGGCTATTCCTTTGATCTTTTTTATCACTGTCTTTGCCGAGGAGTTAGGAATGTACCATTATTGCAATTGCGGAAGCTGCAGAATCGCCATCTTAGGAGCTTATTTTTTTTAAGAAACCAATTGCACGAAGGAAACTCTTGTAAAACTGAAGCTAGGATTTTTTTTTTTAGGAAAAGCAAATAAGGTTCTCAGGTACGGACTCTGCTTGTATTAGTTTCAGATAAATATCTCAAAAATTGTCCTAAGAGGGGGTTCCTTACTTTGCACTGTGAAAACAGCCGAGGTTTCTGGCCGGAGATATGATTCAGCCTTGGTTGCCCCCCCCCCCTTCTGTTCGCAGCAGAAAAAAAAAGCTGCAAACTTCAAAGAAAGCTCTTACCAGCTGGATCTCTCTCTCACTCTTCTTGCCTGAAGAATGAGATATCTACCAGGTGTTTAGGCAGATAACGCAACTAGAAACCTGGGGGCAGCTCAATTAAGCCGCCGCCAACAGCAAGGTCCCGCCCCAGAAGTCTCTCAATAATTGTGCATATTATTGTGAAGTTGGGGCTTATCAGTTTCTCTGGTTCTTTGAAAGACTGTCTCCTTATTTGAGCCATTTGTACTCTGTTGCTAGTTTGTCCAATATATGTATATGATAATTTGCATTGGGCTCCATTATATAGTAGCATTTTGATTTATTATAGGTATGGAATTAATTGTTTCTTTGAAACCCCTAACATCATATTATCTTGACCCTTACCTGAAAATGAACATTATAACAGGTAGTCCTTGAAGTTGCAACAGCATTGAAAAAAGTGACTTATGACCATTTTTCATGCTTATGACTGTTACAGTATCCCCATGATCACATGAGCTACATTCAGATTCTTGACAACTGACTCACATTTATGACAGATGCAATGTCCCGGGGTCATGTGATCTCCTTTTGTGATCTTCTGACAAGCAAAGTCAATGGGGAAACCAGATTCACTTAACAACCAAGTTGCTAACTTAACAATTGCAGTGATTCACTTAACAAATGTGGCAAGAAAAGTCATAAAATGGGGCAAAAGTCACTTAACAAATTTCTCACTTAACAACATAAATTTTCCACTCAGTTGTGGTCGTAAGTTGAGGACTACCTGTAAATTATGCTTACTTGTAAGTTATACACTGGACTGCAACAGAAAATTAATACATTTAATTTCTATAAATTGTTGGATATCTCTGTCTGCCCATATTTTTAATTTAGAAGCAAATGAAATGATGCAGTCCGAAAAGGGTATATATGGTTGATCGAATAAGAGAACTTTCATAGTGTGTTCTACGTGTGTTCAATGTAAGACTGTTGTAGTATTCATAATATCCATTTTCTGTTTTTCAGTATCCTGATAGAGTGCATCCAACAGACAAGCATCTAGAAGTTATGATAAATAAATATGGCCTAGAAACAAGCCCATTGGCTCCACAAGTATTTGGAAATGCTGGCAAAGAACACATGGATAAATATGGCATGTTGAAATATTAATGTTCTAAAAAAACATACAATGAAGATATTTTGTATGCTGTAATATTGTTATTGAAGTGCCACATCATTGTGAAAATCTTTGTGCCAAAAAATCTTATTTCTACGGGGGCACAGTTTTGATGCAGTATACAGTCAGCTGGAATTCTGTTAATTGTTTGTCTTTTGTGTATTGAAACATGATTCTTATCTAATTTCTATTGAGCCTCTGAGATCACGAAATCACGATAAGCATGGCATATTTTCTTAAACTGCATTAAATCAACTAATGGAGTCATCCTTTTTAATATCCTTTTTATATGCTTTTGTTTATTTTAGGGACAAAGCCTCAACACTTTGCAAAAATTGCCTGGAAGAATCATAAGCATTCAATGAACAATCCGTAAGTACAGTGTTTTAGGTAACATGTTAGAATACAGACTTAAAAACAAGTATTGTGTGTTTTATTGGGGGAAAATGCAAAGAAACATTTAAAATGGGGGAGGAGTGTTGGAAAGGTGGCTTTTTTTAGCCATGCTAAAAAATAGAGATAAAATTATTTATACTGAATATCCTATTAAGATTAGGATATACAGTAAGCACCAGGCATCTAAAGATAAAGGTAAAGGTTCCCCTTGCACATATGTGCTAGTCGTTCCTGATTCTAGGGGGCAGTGCTTATCTCTGTTTCAAAGCCGAAGAGCCAGCACTGTTGGAAGACATCTCTGTGGTCATGTAGCCATCATGATTAAATGCCAAAGGCACATAGAACACTGTTTACCTTCCCACCAAAGGTGGTTCCTGTTTTTCCACTTGCATTTTTACATACTTTCGAACTGTTAGGTTGGCAGAAGCTGGGGCAAATAACAGGAGCTCACAGGAGATCCGAACTGCCGACCTTCTGATCGACAAGCTCAGTGTCTTAGCCACTGAGCCACCATGGTCCTTTGAACCACTGCGCCCCTTGTAGCTTGTAGGTATCACCAGATACCTACAAACTCTAAATAAACAGCTTCTGAGCACAGCCAATATTTATCTGAATACAAATACATATCAAAAGGGAATTATTATTTTCTTGTACTTCCTTGGGAACAACAACAAAAATTAATCTGCTACTATTAGCAGTATTATGGTAAGTAGTCCTGAGCAAAGCTGATTTATGCAACTACATTATTAAAACAAGATTTCAAAAAAGTTTCTAAACTTGCGGAAGGAGCTGGCAAAAGCACCAGCAGGAGATATTCATTGCAAAATTATATGATGATTTGACATATTGTGGGAAGATACTTTGAAGATTTGAAGAGTAAAAGCAATAATTCACTGCCGCTGTTGTTGAATTGTTCTGATTGCATCCATTCTCTCTGTTTTTTGTAGAAATTCCCAGTTTCAAAAGGAATACAGTTTAGATGAAATCTTACAATCTCGCAAGATTTTTGGCTTCTTGACAATGTTGCAGTGTTGGTAAGAATCCAGCTCTACAGTGCTTTTGTGACCCCATTACTCCTTTTTAAGATTATTTCTCTTGGCTATTTTCTTCTGTTTCTTTGGAGCACTTCCTTTTTGCTAGATATTGGATCTTTTTTAAAAAAAAAAAATTAGAGATTGAATTAGGGACTTTGCATAAAGCATAATATGAACCACTACTCTATGAGTCTTACACAAACATGTTAACTTCAAAAGTTACAGAGGTGGTTACATGATAGTGATAACACACTGTACATACTTGAAATTGCAAATTTCCTATGCAGTAATATACAAAATAGCACATTTACACATTTCTGCTATATAATTGTTTACAACTCATTAAGTAGTCTTGAGCCTCGTAATTTCAGTAGTATAAATTTGACTATTGGTCAAATTCTCATCTGCCACTGTAAACTTTTTAAACATTTAAGGGGAAATACTTGCATGGGTAGAGTATTTTTAGCTAGATAATGTGGTGGGACACCTTAGTCAGAAATGGAAATCCTAGCTTGAAACCAGCTTTTGATTCTCTCCCTTACTGCCCCCCCCCCCCCCCATCAGAAATTCACAACTTGATCTTCAACCTGAAAAATGGTAAGGCTATTGGAAATGAGTTGATAAAAGCAGAGTAAAATCCAGAGTTGTTGGCCCCTATATTACTGTCCCCTTTTACACATATAAATTGTTCATGGAGTGGAATAGCCCATAATCAACCTTTATTGTGTGTTTTAAGTCCAACATCTGATGGTGCAGCAGCTGTAGTCCTCGCTAGCGAAGAATTTGTGAAGAAGAACGGATTGGAGTCGAAATCTGTTGAAATTTTGGCCCAAGAGATGCGGACTGACTTTCCGAGCACATTTAACGAAAACAGCTGCATTAAAATGGCAAGCTTGACCTTTTAATGTATACAGTAGCCTACACCATACATGAATATACCTATGAAATACTGAAAATAATTTAAGGATTAGACACAAACTGAAATGATAAAATAACCCCTGCTTGCTATAATATAAAGAATATATTTTAAAGGGAAAAGGAAGTGGGGGGAAAAAACACAAGCAACCAAGTGTGGGAGCTGGGACTTTGGCAAACAGCTCTCCAGGAGAAGACCAAGAGATTTCTAAGCAAAAAGCATTATGGGATAGAAAGGGGCACGATGGCTCAGAAGTTAAAGAAACTGAGTTTGTCATCTGGAAAGCTGACAAGCCATGTTCAAGACCCAAGACCTGAGCTTCAGTTATTTGCCCCAGCTAGCAGTTCCAAAGCATGTAAATGTGAGTAGATAAATAGGTACCACTTCAATGGGAAGGTAATAACCTTCTATGCTCTTGCCGTATATCACGCTGGCCATATGAGCACAGAAAATGTATTTGGATAACAGTGGCTTCCTCAGCTAAGAAACAGAGCAGAGTAGTACAGTTGGATTCAACTGGACAGGAAAAACATTTACTTTTTATGGAAGATCCATGGAGAAAACAGGGAGCTTTCAGTTTAAATCTCATGCTCCAAATCTAACTAAAGCATGCAAAATTTCTGAAAGAGCACTTCTTGTTGGATATGAATGGGTCATAGAGCAAGATTGAACAGGTGTACAATGACCAACTCATTACTTTTGAAGAAAGTAATTTCATAATTCCGTGAATATATTTAATAGAATTCTTGGTAGACCATCCTAATTTGTTTCAGTGATGCCTAAAATTAACCTTTTCCCTGGGCATATAACAGTGTAGCTTAATTCAAAAGAAAAGTACCCAATTTTCTTGAAATAGCTGGATGTATATTTTTAATTTGCTGCTGTTGCTTTCAGTGCGTTTATGTATATGTTGCCTTTTGATGTACATTAATTGGAAAATATAAAGTGATGGGGAATATATAAAGTCCATTTATTATTCATGAATTTTTAGTGCATATTTACATGGCATCTTTAATTTCTGATAATTTTATTTTTTTCTGTGGTCTCTCAAAAGTAGAGCTTCTTGATGGGGCCAGTATCTAAATATTATCAATCCCTGCATATACAGTCAATTCATATTTGTCCATTTGGTTATAATATTCCAAATGGACAAATTAGTGGTGTTCGTGTGTATATAAACCATACTATACACATATTCCAATTTTAAAAAGGCCATTCATCAGTACAATTAAATGGAGTTCAGAAAACAGAAACATTCAATGAAATGCATTCTGGTTATATTTTATTGTTTTTTAGGTTGGTTTTGATGTGACAAAGGAAGCTGCAAAAAATTGTTTTTTGAAAACTGGCCTAACACCAGAAGATGTGGACGTGATTGAACTTCATGACTGTTTCTCTTCTAATGAATTAATTACATATGAAGCTCTGGGACTCTGTCCTGAAGGTATTCCTTCAACATTAGAACTACTAAACAACTTGGTCATAGCCAGCACACAATTAAGTGCACCTTTCCCTTTGTTTAACTCTTTAAAATTGATCTCTGGATGCAAGATGATTGCTAGAAAGTTCTCTCTCTCTGACGTCTTTCTATCATCACACAGATAAAAAAAAGCACAGAGCAACAGAGTTGGAAGGGACCTTGGAGGTCTTATAGTCCAACCACCTGCTTAGGCAGAAAAACCTATACCATTTCAGAAAAATGGTTGTCTGATCTATTTTTAAAAACTTCCTGTGTTGGAGCATTCACAACCTCTGGAGGCAATGATTAATTGTTTTAAAGTGACCTCCTTTTTGTTAGCACTGCCTTTGAAGACAGTACTAACCTTTAAGATTTCGAAGGAATAGGTTTAATGAATAGGAGACTATCACTGTCCTCCAAGTCTAGCAGTCCTTGTTTAACAACCACAGTTGGGATCAGTCACTCAATCGGTAAGCAAAGGGTCATTAAGTGAAACCATAACTGTGCTTATAATCTTGCTTCAGTTTTCTTTTGCTTGATGGAAAGATTGCAAATGCAGATTGGTAGTAGTTACTTTTTCATCACTATTGTAATGGCAAATGGTCACTGTATGAGGCAGTTAGTAAATAAGAACTACCTATATAGTATGCTGTTGTAAGGATATGAGTTTGGTTGTGGAAGTGCTGTCTGAAATTTGGCTGAAATCAGATAATGAGCATTGAGTAGAGACCATGAAAAAGATTTGAAAATAATGCCTATCCTTCATGGAAATGAATTAAGAATATTTTACACATATTAACTATTTATTTAATACTGTCTTGTACATCCGTTGAAGAGTGGTCTTAGAAAAGCTGTATAATATTTTTGAATGGGAAATGTAGCAATATAAGTTATTGCTTGATGGGTGGTGGTTAAGGCCCTGACCTGGAAACCAGGAGATTAAATTCTAGTCTCACTTTAGGCATAAAAGCCAGTTGGGTAACTCTGGGCCAGTCACACTCTCTCAACCCAACTCACCCCACAGGGTTGTTGTTGCAAGGAAAATAAGAAGAGGAAGAAGTATTAGACATGTTTGCTGCCTTGAATTATTTATAAAGTAATAAAGGCAGGATAAAAAATGTAATAAATAAATATAGCTAGAGCATAAAGACTTCATTCCTATGAACTTAAGGATATAGAAATACAGCTATTGTTGTGCTGTCCCTATTAAATGAATTACCATTCTGCACTATTAATGTCAAGTTTATGTCAGAGATTTCAGGAATTTTATGTAGAAGTGAGGCTATCATATGCAATAATAATTTCCTTTTTTTAAAGGAGGAGCTGGTGAGCTGATTGACAGAGGAGACACAACATATGGTGGAAAATGGGTTATAAATCCCAGTGGTGGTTTGATTTCAAAAGGACACCCACTGGGTGCTACAGGTAATTCAGTTGTATATAAGGCTTTTAAGTATATTTATGGAGGAAATATTGTCCCAAGCTATCTTCATGCCTTCACTTTTTTTAGTATGAAGGTAGTTCTTTATGTAGAAAAAACTAATACATACAACTAATACTTATTACAAATATACTGGTTTAAGATGAATTTGGTTTCAAGCCTATGCATGGATAGATAAATATTTATAATCTCTAAATGGAGCGGTGTTGGTTAATATTTTTGTTAGAACTATTACGTTAAAGATTATGATAACTTTTCTAAGACTAAATTTCCCTTGGGTGAATCTCATATCCTTTCATGGCATATTTTCTTAGCAACAATAGGAAAGTGTTTCAGAATGTGTTTTAATTTCTCAATGTAATCTCTAACCTGTGTATGTCATCCAAGTACAGCCAGTATGTACCATACTTACCTTGTCAAAAAAATTGGCGAGATCTATTCATTTTCTCCCCAAATAAGCCTTTCCTTTGTGTGTATTCATATTTGCTCAACTGCTTGTGAATTTGAACTTAGCTATTGATTTTAGGAGGCTTGCACCCAGGACAGATTGTATTTATACTTGTATTCAAATATTGTTGCTCCCTTGATGATGTGCCTCTCTGGGCTCTTTTCCTCTTTGTCTTTATTTAAAATCATCCATGAACTGTCTAGGACTGTTATTCATAATTGGTAAAATGGAACAATTTGCTTAGCAATAGCACTTAGATTTATATAACGCTTTACACCCCTCTCTAAGCTGCTTGCAGAGTCAGCATATTGCCCCCAACAATCTGGGTCCTCATTTTACCCACCTTGGAAGGATGGAAGGCTGAGTCAACCTTGAGCCTGGTGAGATTCGATCTGCCAAATTGCAGTCAGTAGAAATAGCCTGCAGTACTGCACTCTAACCACTGCGCCACCGGGCTCATAGTTCAATTTATTGTTCTTGACTATTGTGTTCCTCAGCATATTTATTATGTTCTTCAGCTAAAAGACAACTTTAATCTGGCTGTTGAGAGTTCAAATATTAAAGGTGCAGAAACAGAAAATGCTGCCCTAATGCTGAAAGCTAATTTTTAATCTATTGCTCTGTGCAAATATGCTGACATTCTCTTTGATTTCAGGAGTGTAATTGCTCTTTGAACAAGGTGATGAAATCTTTTTATTTGAGCTTACATCAGCTTTTCAGTTTTTTCAGAATTATTGCTCTCTACCTATCTGCTGGCAGCATTCCAGAGAGGGCCATTCAGAAGAAAGAGGGAAGCTACACTTGCCCTTTGCTTCTAGTTTGCATAGCAGGGAAATGCATTGCCGTATTAGGGAAAATGTTTGTCAAGTCTTGCATAACTTAGAGCAGTGTTTCTTAACTGGGGGAATTCTGGGAGTTGAAGTCCACATATCTTAATGTTGCCAAGGTTGAGAAGCCTTACAGGAAGACAGATTCTATTTAAATGTTAGGCGGTGAAATCTATAGGAGAACCAATTCTTTGGGAAGTGATGAATTCCCCACACTGGATGACTTCTTGCAGAGGTTGGAGAGCTGTGTCCAGAATGCTATAGGTTGGCCATTGGCCATAGAGAAGCTAGCTTTGGTGTTTTGAATGAACCTTCCCAATTTTGTGATCTTATTAGGAAAATATACAGGTAGTTTTTGTTGTCAATTTAATAAGACACTTTTAAAGATAAACATAAGCGGGATTACTTAGACCTAATTGGTTTTAATGTGTATTTTAACTAACTGTGGAAATGAGTTTGCATGGTTTTAAAAAAACATCTTTAGCTCACTCCATGGCATGCAGGCAGGTCATAACATGCATGCATTTAGATTAAACTAATACCTGCTTGCTTGCTTCTTTGTTTACAGATAGTTCATTTAATGGTGGTTCAAAGTTACAATAGTCTCAGAAAAAGTGATTTATGTCCAGTTCTTGAAGTTAGGATTATTTTACCACCCCACCATTATGTAAATTAGGGAATTTAGCAACTGGCTCACATTTATGGTGATTGCAGCATCTTGGCAGTCACATGATCACAATTTGTGACCTTCCCAGCTGGCTTCCAACAAGCAAAGTCAATTGGATTTGTGTAATGACTGCATGCTTCACTTAATAACAATGTGATTGGCTTAACAACTATGGTAAAAATGGTAAAATTAAATCTCATATAATGGCTGGCTTAACAACTATCACTTAGTGTGCAAAATTCTAGTCTCAGTTATGTTTGTAACCTATACTGCTTTTGGCCCTTCACAAAATATATATGTCGGCTGTTGTGAAGTAGGCTCACATTTTTATCACAAGAACAATATAGTAGAACTTAAGAATCCATCACCCTGGGAAACTGTAACTATTTTATACAGTTCCTACACTTGGATTTTTATTTTTTAGTTGTTTGTCGGCCACCTCATCACAAGGTGAATCTTTATAGCAAAAAAGTAATGTTCATAGTTGTGGTTGTGGTGCAATTTTTTTTTAATCAGAAGGCTTCATCTTGGATTTCAAACACGCCTCATTCCTTTCAAGTTGGGTGTGCATGAGTTTTTGCAATACAGCTTGATCTACAGGCTCTGTGTTTGATGCATTAGGTCTGGCTCAGTGTGCTGAACTTTGCTGGCAGCTAAGAGGAGAAGCCGGAAAGAGGCAGGTTCCCGGTGCAAAGCTAGCTTTGCAGCATAATTTTGGCCTTGGTAGTGCGGTTGTAGTCTCTCTCTACAGAATGGGCTTTCCAGAAGCTGCACGGTGAGTCTTTCTTTGATGCATTCATTTCCTCCCCTGTGCAATATTCGTCCTTGCCGCTGTAGGAATTTCAGCGACTTCGTTTCTGCTTTGAACCTTAAAGTGCCTGCTGTAAATAACCTGATTAAACTGCTCATTGTAAATCAGATTAATCTACCTGCTGTAAATGACATATTTTACTATTATTTCCCACTCTAATTCTTGCATAATTAAAGTGGGCCATCCTTCTTGCAACAGGAAAATTATGGGATAATAGGTGTAAGTTCTTGGCTCAAAATCCTTTCTTTGGAAGAGGAACTTCTTTTTGTCAGATGCTAGAAGCTTTATTTATTTTGCTCATGGATCAAAGAGTTCTATCTTAATTATGTTTTCCAAATATACTTCCATTTTTTTCTTTTAAAAAAGCTTTTAAAAACTGTAAAGTTAAAAGAATATACAGAACAAGTTTTAAATTGCCTAGAAAAGGTGAGGGCCAATTTTGTACCATAATACTGTAAGGTGAATTAAGATTGGTCATGTATTGATCACCTATGGATTATTCTTTTAGGCAACAGTTAGGAGTATCCAAATCATTTTATAAGGTTATGATAAAGAGCAAGGAAATTTAGATTGCAAAAAACTTATTTAGGCAGTTAACTAATTATTTCCTGGGTCCTGTCCTTACTTATACATTGATTTTCTCCATTTTCTCACATACGTGAGAGAGAACTATTTGCATGCTTTAATAGTTTTTCTATGGTTGGCAGCGCACATTTCTTTGTATAAATAATGGTTTGTTCATTTGTCAGATTTATCTCCTATATTCCCAAGTCCACAATATTTTTTTCACACTATAATGTTGCAAAACTGGACCAAGAGAGAGAATGCTTGATCAAAATTATCCATTTTATATGAGCATAGCCTTGAACCAGGATCATTTGTAACTATTAGATCAAGTACCAGTTCAGTACACAAAGCAGATGTCCGTAAAGGTCTTTCCAGTTAATAAGTAGCTTTAGTGTAATGTGCATAAAATTCTTTACAAAGAGCAGATTATGATGAACTAGAGGAAAACATGCATGGGGGCTTTAGATTTAGAAAAGACTACTTAGATTCCCAGTATGAAAAACCTAATGGAAATAGTTGGCAGTTTTAAACCAGCCTGGATTTCTTATAATAAGATGGCAACGAAAGAATTTCGTTTAAGTTTTGCTCTGACCCATTTTACACTAAACCAAATCAGGCTCAGGATTTTGTATTTTTATATTCCACTACTCTCTTTCTCAGGATTATTATCTTTTCTAGAAAATAATAGCTTTAGATTAGAAGTTAATTGAACTAGTAATAACTCAAGTTTATATTCTTTCTCAAGGTGAATTCATTTTTTTTTCACATTGCTGTGTTAAGTAATTATCTTGCTCAACTGGAAAATGAAGCATTTCAGCTTTTAAATCGCACACCCCCAGGGGCTTAAGATAGATTGCATCTTTTATATCTTTACCCTGTTTTATCTTTACAGTAATATGTGGAGGAGGTTACTCTGATTTTGCTTATGGCAATTTTGGGAGGGTAGAAGTAAAATTGGGTTCAAACAGAAAGTTTCCCTAATACTTTTCAAAGAATGTGCAGATTTTACCTACATTGTGAATGTGTGTTTCTGCTGGACATATGCGTGTAGCAAAATTATATTGCTAAAATCTTGCCTGATCAGTTAGCAAGGATTTGGAACATTAGGATAGGTATTGAATAATTACAGAAAAGATAAGCTTGTTTCATCATTTCCATTTTACACTTTCATAACTATTGTTCACAGCTGATTGCCAGGAGATGTTTTCACTAATTTAGCTATAGCAATTATTAATATAAAATTTTGCCTTTTTCGCATGTTAAACATTGTTTCTACCTACGTGCACCTCTTAATTCTGATTAGATTTTTTCCCCCTTCAGATTACCCTGTATTTCTATTTAAAAGACATATTTAAATATTTCTCTCCCTCTTCCTTCCCTTGTAGAGGCTGTTTGATTTTGGCTTAGTGCATTTGAGGAATTATGCTTTGTAAACCACTATTATGGCTTAATATGTGTGATACATGCAAACTATAATTAGATTGTATGGAAAATTGCTTGTTGGAATCTGCTTATTTCATTGATACTGTTATTTTTTTCCCATTTCAGGAATCGGAATATCCAGGCCATTCCCACTAGAGCAATGGTTGATGGATTTAAATCAGCACTTGTATTCAAAGAAATTGAAAAGAAACTTCAAGAGGTTTGTACAGTAAATATGCTTATAAAATACATTGCCAAAGACTAATTTATGTACCGGCACAGAAATATTTGAAGTACACAAATTATTATTTTATTTGAATATGGCTGGTCTGCCAAAATGAAGTCTTTTTAATTATCAGATTAATTTTCCTTGTAATGAGTTTTTTTTACTTACAAAATAAAGAAAAAATAGGTCAGAATTAAGAGACAGAACAGTGTAATCATTTTTGTCTTTGTCTTAATAGTAGCTATAATGAATTTCTGAAATACAAATTGCACTTTGTAAAAAAATTAAAAATTGATCATTTACATGGAATTGTGTGCCTTTGTACTATTAATATATCTTTGTTGAGTAACCTTGGAACTAGAAAAACCTGATCATGTTTTGGTGGTAATATTAATCGTATAATGGGAAGTTGAATTAAGAGTGCCACTTTGTACTGGAGATAGGGAGCAATATGCTTGAATGCATATTGGGGGGAGGGGAGACATTTTTTCCTAACATGTAGCAAATGTTCACAGTAAACCTAAGTTTCTGGGTTTGCCTTGCCTGCCTGCAATTGCTTCAGCTTTTTTCTAGGCAGAGAATGAAATCTAGGACAGGGCAGGATTCAACTTGGCAAAATAATTAGCTATCATGTTATAGATTGTGGAGATAAGTATTTAGTATCTCAGATAATTATGTCCATATACACTTGGCATTGTAACCTGAAACAATTCACTCAAAATGAAGCCACTTCAAGTTTCATGGGTATACTACCTTGACACTGGTTATGGTTGAGGATACTTACTCTCCTTAAAGAGCATTTTTTTCAGGTAAGAGTGCTTGTGCAGTATTAAAGAAAGAGCTGCAGTTCAAAAACTTCCATTCTTTCATACAAACTGCAAGAGCCCTAGAGTTTATGTTATTGCAACCAACAAATCAGACCCTACTGCTCAACATGCCAGTTTAAGCATCTCCAACTTTTTCTTCCAGAAAAGATGACCTCATGATCTCCCTTGGAAGTCAATTCCATTGTGAGACTATTCTTTCTGTTAGCAAGGTTTTTCTCAACATTCAACTGCAATATTTTTTTTTCTGTAACTAAAATCATTGGTCCATGTATTCAACTCTGTGATAACTAAGAAGTGGAAATGAACTTCTATGTGCCCATTCTTCTCAATTCTTCACTAAAATAATTCTCACATATTGTCCTTCAGCTGCCTATGATTAAGGCTAAATACACCTCTCAACCAGAGGTAGTATTCAGCAGGTTCTGACCAGTTCTGGAGAACTGGTAGTGGAAATTTTGAGTAGTTCGGAGAACCCCATCTATTCTCTCCCTCCTGAGTCCCAGCTGATGGGTGGGGGGAAGAATGGGGATTTTGCAGTAACCTTCCCCTGGATTGGGGAGGGAATGCAGATTTTATAGTATCCTTCCCCTGCCATTCCCACAAAGGCATGCCACGCCCACCAAGACATGACCACAGAACCAGTAGTAAAAAAATTTGAATCCCACCACTGCACTCAACGTGTTCTCATGGGATTTAATTTCTAGACTGCTAATCTTTCTTATTGCTTTTCATTGCCCAAATATCAGTATTGAATCCTTTTTAAATTGTGATAGGAAGATCTGAGTACAATTCTCAGTGGGGCACCTGATCTCTATAAATTGGAGTGTAACTATTCCGTCTGCCTTTTGGCAGCCGCAAAGTTGCTGAAAGATACTCAGTTTGGGATTATAATTCTATTTTTTCACATGTATCATTCATATCTAGTTCATCTTCTGCTTGTGTATTGTATTTAATTTGTTTGGATTAAAAAACTTTGTAACTACTAAAATTAATTTTGTTATTTTTACCCAACTTCTCTAAACTGTCAAGGTCATTTTTAATTTTGTTTCTGTTTTCTCCACTATTCGTTATCTTGTCCTGTTTAGTGTCAGCAAATTTAAGTTCTTCATTTTTTCCATGTTGTAGTTGTTTGCGATAGTCATTTTAATACCTTTAAAAAAAATATTCTCATCCACCTTGGACTACTTCTAAAGTAGTGGTCCCAACCTTTTGGATACTGGGGGCTGGTTCCGCAGACCAGAGGGGGCGTGGTTTCACAGCTACCTGCATCCCACGATGGGGCTTCACTTGTTTGTACGGCCCAGTTTCTGGCATGCCACAAACCGGGTGTGTTCCAAAGACAGGGGATTGGAGATCCCCGTTCTAACGAAATAAAACTATCACTACCATTGGCAGTAGGTATGCTAAACCTTAGCAACAACTCCATTATGTTCTTGATCTGTAATCTAAAAAGATATGATATTTTATGAACAGAGGGTCTGGAAAGTCTACATTCGTTCTGTTCTTATTAGGAAGTCAGTTATTATTAGAATTCTGTTCTTTGTCTTCCTCAGGTAGTAATTGTGGCCATTATGCTTTTCAAGGCCCCAATTTCTTGTCTTTTGTTCGGTGTGATCTTAGAAACATAGCATGTGGGAGTTATTTCTTCATTTCAGCTGTACTTGATTTTTTCTTTTTTAATCATTCATTTATTGGGTTGACTCCCTCTGACAGCAAATCCTTTAATCCAAGAAATTTTCATCCTCTTAAGTGTTTCCACTTACTCTTGCAAGTCTCTAACTTAAAGTGGTGATATCATATTTGCTAATATTATTTGGATTGCTAACCAGGTGAGATGTGTGTCTCCAATGGCTTTGAAAGCAGGCGCCACCAAAACTGATATAAAACTGTGAGCAGTGTCACCGAAGAACACGGTGACTACACTGTGTTTCCAGACGGGGGTTGTAGAGTTCATAAATGAACTGTAGCGCATCTTCTCCAGCCTCCAAAGATTGCCATATATAATGTTGTTTGGAATCATTCACTCAGATTAATGAGAAATGTCTATAAAGCTTTACCATGTTAAAATATGTCACACCCACCCACTTTAAGATAGCATTTTAATGATTGTAACTTTTACATTACAGGAAGGAGAACAGTATGTCAAGAAAATTGGTGGCATTTTTGCCTTTAAAGTAAAAGATGGTCCTGAGGGGAAAGAAGCTACTTGGGTAGTTGATGTGAAAAATGGTAAAGGCTGTGTGGATAGTGACACTGGTGAGTGGGCGTTTTTTAAAAAAATTCTTAGATTGTTGGATTAAAGGTCTAGCAAATTATATACTGTGGGTGTGGATGAAGTCTAGGAATGGGCATAATTAGAGACTGCATTATTACATCTGCAAGTAAATGATTGTGATGCACTGAAAAGCAGGGTGGATTTGATTTAAATCACTAGTAAAAAGACTTGATTTAAATCAACTTGATTTAAATCATAATTATAAAAGAGCAACTGTCATCTCTGTCCAGCAGCAGCTCCTCTTCTCACCCGCTGTTGAGTCACCGACAGTCCCATTTGCTTTAATGGGACAGCTGGTGATGCAGTGACACAACAAGGTGAAAGACGTGGCATGCAGCAGGTGAGTGGATGCCCACTAACAGGCGCTGCAATGATGGATCTGAAATAATAGGTGCTCTTAAAATGAAAGGACTCATTCTTGCTGGTAGTTAGAATCTTTAATATTATTACTTGCAAACAAAATGAAGGTTTCCTATTTAGCTTGCAGAGCTTGGATTCATTGAATGAATTTACCCAAAATGTAAATATTACAGAATATACAGCCTCATGCTGAGCATGCTAGAAGTAGCCTGCAGTGCTGCATTTAACCACTGCGCCACCTCGGCTATGTTATTTCATGTTGAATAAACTAAATTATGAATGTATCTTAAATAGAAAACTATCTTTAGAAATAGTTTTACTCCAAAAGCATTTTATGAAAATAAATTTGATTAAAAAAAAATCTGATTTAAATAGTAAAAATCTGATTTTTTTAAAATCCAATTTTATCCACCCTGATGAAAAGTAGTATAAGCTATTCATTCTTGACTTGATGCTTTCTTACAAGTTCCAATTTTAAAACACTTGCATCTGAAATATAAGGCAGAAGAAAATGTTTGAAATATTTTAGTTATGTTTCCTTTTTCTCTTCACTTTTGGATACAGCATTGTTGGCTTTTTTGCCTATTAGTTGGCTGTGTTATGAAAAGTGCTGTTGATTATAATGCTGCCAGTTTTCATGCAAAGATCAACTAGGCAGCCAATATTTTTAAATGTAGACCACCAAAATTTTGTTGGTGGTCACCTATCCCTACTAAAAAATTATATTGGCTTATAATTTTGTACGTGATAGAAAGAAAATAATACTAACACATAAGGAGTTACCATATGAGCACATTATATTTGAATTTGATCATATTTAAATTTAATCAATTTTTTATTTTGTTCTGGCCCTGCTTACTTTTTTGAGTACATCTGAAAATTTATATTCCTCAGTTTAAGATTTTTCTTGCTGTGGTTGGTCACCATAATGTTGACTTTTTTATTATATGTCATCAAGTCATTCTTGACTCCTAGCAACCGCATGGATTTTTTCCATGATAATCTCCTAAACTGGTCTTTCAGGTCTTCCAATACAATATATGAATCACTATTTTTTTATCCAAAGTTATTCTATAAATTGAGTAATAAGACCTGGATAATACATAGCCAAGACTCTGTCAATGGTTATTTTTTCACTATAGATAATCCTCGACTTACGACCACAATTGAGGCCAGAATTTTTGTTGCAAAGCAAGGCAGTTGTTAAATAAGTTTTGCCCATTTTATAACCTTCTTTGCCACAATTGTTAAGTGAACTACTGTAGTTGTTAAGTTAGTAAACAAACAATTGTTAAATGAATCTGGCTTTTCCATTGACTTGGCTTGTCAGAAGTTGTCAAAAGGTTTTCACATGACCCCAGGTTACTGCAACCGTCAAAAATATGAACTGGTTGCCAAGCACCTGAATTTTGATCACATGATCATGGGGATATGGCTGTCGTAAGTATGAAAAATGATCATAAGTTACTTTTTTTCAGTGCTGCTGTAACTTCAAATGGTTATTAAGCAAATGGTTGTAAATTGAGGACTACCTGTAACAACTTTTCTGTCATAACCTTATCAGCTATAATTTTGACTTGTCTGCCATCAATATTTGTGAACGTTTGATATCTTACTTTTACCAAGTCACCCATAATTTGAAAGTAGAACATCCCCAAGTACAGAGATCATGTTTTAGGAATTAGTGTCCTGTTCAAATATTCTAATATTTACTAATATTTACTAACTTTTTCTGGCCACTGTAGATAAGAAAGTCGACTGTACAATTGTAATGAGTGATGATGATTTGCTGTCACTGATGACGGGCAAAATAAATCCTCAGACCGTAAGTAAAAAGCAAAATAAATCATACCACTTACAATATCTCTATTACTTTATTGCAGAGGATTAATGAAAACAGCTTGCCCTATTTTCCCCTCTCAATTATTTTAGATTAAATGACAGTTAAATTAATTCTAGATGTTGTCAGTACATGCTTATTTATTTTATTTGCTTTTCACATTTCTGTGAAAAGACTCTAGCTTCGTTCAATTTTGTTTAAATGTGGTCCACAGAGGCTACTTCCATAAATACATTTTGCTTTTTTTTAATAATGAATTTTAGTGATGGTAAAAACTAAAAAAGGAAAGAATTTTTAAAATTCTCTTTAGAATTTTTAATTCTCAGTTATTATTTTAGTTTAGTTATGGTCAAAATAGCTTTTGTATCGAGACATCACTGAAAAATTATTTTGCCTAAAGAAGTAAAAATGTTTTCCTTTTGATAAAATTATTTGCTTCATCTCCTATTTAAATAAATTGATCTGTAGACTGATTTATACACGCTTGAAAAAGTTAATCTTAAAATAAAACCACCTATTTAGCCTCAAATTTTTGCCTTCCAGCCTTGAAAGGCGTGATCTTTGAAGACACTTTATTTAGAATTGAATGAATACATTAACAAGTGAAATGTAATTCTGTTTTTTGTTTAATCTAGGCTTTCTTTCAAGGGAAGTTGAAAATTACTGGGAATATGGGCATGGCAATGAAGCTACAGAATCTACAGCTCCAAGCAGGCAAAGCTAAGCTTTGAGCCACTCTGACTTCAAGATGGAATGAAACTTAGAAAACAAGTTCCTTAAGAACTAGGCTGGAACTAGATGTTGGAAGTAGCATGTTCTCCAAATACATGTATTTGACTTTAGATTTCTTGAAGCATTTAATTGTTTAATTGAAATTTTGACATTGCCTTCCATAAAACCATTACAAAGTTGGTAAAATATTAACATTAAAGTATCCAAGACCATGTGGTATGTAACAGACTGCTGCAAATCTATCTAGAATTACTTTTCAATGTGCAAAATGAGAGATCAGTTGGCCATATTTTTTTGTACAATTTTTAACACTAAGAAGAGCAGTAGGAAAGAAAATGTGGTTTGTTGGCAAAAATGTCTCCACGGTTTCTTTTTTATTCTTTTATACTTGTCATAGACAATTTTAAAAAAAACCCTTGTATTTCGGCTGGAATCTACTGAGCCATTTTAGGCAAGGCCAAGTCAAGGGATTTTTTATCTCCCTTTGGCAGATATATACATATATTTGTATATAAAACCTGCTGACATATCACAAATGGCTATGCACAACCCATTTTTGCCCACAGTTGATTTGGAATTGTCGGGGAAGTATTGAAGAAGTCCAAAGCTCCCACAGTTGAACAGAATTAAGTATACTTTTCTTTGGATGTTACTATCTAAAGCAATTTGCTGCTTCTTTAACTTGCAAGGATTGGATAAGAAGTCAGTTTGTTTGCATTAATGCAGTTAAATAAGACAGCACCAGTTGCAATTAATATCGTAGTGCTTTTCTGCATATTTATAAAGATAAAGGTAAATACTTTTTAAATGCTTAATTGGTTTAATTATGATATACTTAGATAAGGAAACTGGAGATTCTTTAATAAATTCCTTTATAATATGCTATTTTTTTAATCCATTCTGGTTGGAGGTAATGTATTCTGTTCTGCAACTTTCTTAGTAAATTTAAATCAAATCTTCTGTTTGTATTTGTGGTTTCTTCTTTGGTCATATTTTGGTCATTATAATAAATACTCAGAAGTAGTATAACTTAGTCATATTAAGCATGAAAGAAACTGCACAATGAAAAAGGTGGTTTTTCATATTGAAATAAAAATAATGTATTTTTATAGATTAAAATGATTGGTGTTACAATTCATGGAGTATCCACCTTAAAACAAAAACTATAATATAGGCTTTTGAAACAGTAATGAAGAGTCAGGATTAAAAAGTACATCTAAAACCTTTCACACTTTAGATACCTCTATACATTTAATAACATTTCTACCAAAATAATTTTATAGGCTACTCCTTTGACTGGTATAAAATCTTGCTATTTTTCGTTGAATATTTTTATAGTATGCTATGGAGGGCAGTTTTTCCCCAGATTTTTTTGGGGGAGGAGGAGCGGCTGGCTTTGTCTGGATCCTGTGCGTACTCAGATGAGGCTTTGCTTATGCGGCACCGGTCCTATTGGGCCACAGAGAGATGCTGGTCTGAGGATTGGGAGTGGGGACCCCTGCATTAGACTAACATTCATCAACACTAGTCAGCTGATAAGTCATCCTACCTGGAAAAAGAGAAAAGGTAGAATTTAATAATTTTCAGACACAGATTAAGCAAGAATTATTCATATATAGCTAATGTACAATATACATTCTGTAAATATTTAGTATGATGGAATCATGATTTTATGAAATTGTGGATCAAAATCATGGAAGACTAAACATCACATAGGTAGACGCTGAAGTACTTGCCCAAGACCAAAAGTGCTGGAGATTCCTTGTTGACCGATACCCTCCATGATGCTCCCATGGCATCTAATGCTAATGTTAAAATATTTTAATATATTTTCTCATTTTGCTTAAACTTCAAAGTTCACTAAATTGTTTTTTTCTGACCAAAATCTATAGCAAATATGGTTTAAAAATGCATTAAACTGAGATCAGGATAATGATTTCTATTGTTTCTCATTAATCAGTTTTAGGAACACTCTACACACACTACACACACTATGTTCCTGAAACATGCTGTAAATATAACATTTCTTTGTCTCTAAAGTAATTCCACCAATGATACTTAGTATGAAGCTATGGTCAGGATAATGCAGAATCTCTAGGTGGCGCTAACTCACTTTAGATAGTTTTAGCAAAACAGTTACATGCACAAGAGGTTCTTCCTTGAATAACTCAGGAATTTTGCCATTTTTAATTTAAGCAAATTAATTTATGTTTTATTTTTGAACATTGCTGATCCCAGTTATAAATGGTTCAACCACATATCCTTCATTCCAAGTTGGCTTTTACTTAATCATCATTGACCAATGAATCAATTAGGATCATGTTTTGATCCAGGGGTATGGCCCACTATGGGGCCTCGAACCATTTGTAAGCGGGCCACAGAAGTGGTTGGGGAGTGTGTGCATGCGCATCCTCACTTGTGCACTGTATTTGCGCAAGGAGAGAGTGTGCCACCACTCGCGCAAATGGAGCTGCGTGTACATGCTTGCCCACCACTCACATGGAACCATCCCCTTTGAAATGCTAGTTGTACTGCGGGATGAGTTGCTTCTCACCCAATTCATAAATAAATATTATATATATTCTAGTCTTTCCCAATGAAGGAATCCTCCAGACCTCAATTTCCAGAATTCTGAGAATTGACCAATGATCACCTTAACTAAGGAATTCTGGAAGTTAAAACCAACATATCTAGAAGCTGTCTAGATTGCAATACATTATGTATTCTGTTTTGTTTAAAAAACAGAGTCTAAATCAGAGATTTTGGCTTTGTTTCCACATTAGGGGATTTCAAACTGATTCAACAGCATTTTCAGCACTCTTCCATTAAATCAGCTGACGAGAATAGTGATTGGCTTATAGGGATCACAACATGGTCCTGGATGTCAAAGCTGACTGTGAAAACAGGTTGCTTTCAAACTTCCTTGGGGGCCAAGAAGATGGGAAGAAAAAGGTGTCACCGATCATTCAATTCTAACTTAAATTATTAAAATCAATGGTTGGAATTGCTTAGCTACTAAGGTAATTAAGAAACTACAGTATGAGATTGACTTCTTTTTTTATTGAAGGGGAGTAGACACTAGAGAAGGGACAGATACTAAAAGCTCCTAAATACTGTATTCTAGAAGCAGTTCATATTCCAGTGTGCTTCATATTTGAATTATCAGTGATAATAATGTACCACATGTTAATTCAGCATTGGCTAGAACCCTTTTAATAATACCTTTTTTAATATTTCTAATATTTTTGGTTGCAAAGAAAAGTGAAATGGAATCCCAAAACTGGGTGGACATTTTTCACCCCATTTTTTTGCCTATTAGCTTATTTAGTCTTCAAATATAGCTGTGATCTGAGGTAGTTTTATATACCGCAAGCTTATTAGAAGGTTTAATATACCTGATCTTGTTTGTACAATTGGTGATACAGTATATTACACCGTGACTATATAGTGATTTGTCACTGAATTTTGACAGTGGAGGTTTCCAGGAGGCCTAGACGCCACACACATTCTACTCATTTAAACTTTCCAAGTACAATACAAAAACACTTCCAACATAAACTAAACTTAATGTCTAAAAATGTAGGACAATGCAAGGAGGAGTTCTGTACCTAGGAAATCCAATAACTGAGGATTATCTATCCAATCTTAATACAATTTGGCTCCATAAAATGTTTCATATTCCCATCCTCTGCTCATTATTTCATTCCCCTTATAGGGTGTCAATATTTAGTGGGTGTGTGGGTGGATATATATATATATATATACACACACATATATATATACACATATATATATACACATATATACACACACACATACATACATACACAACATATATACATATATGTTGTATATATATGTTGTATTTGTGCTGATAAATAAATAAAGGGAGACTAGTATAGATCTATTTCAAGCTATTTAGCTCTCATCAGCTAGCCATACCCTTACTGGGATTTGAACCTGGGCTATATTACATATTAGGCAGACATCTTAGCCATTAGGCCACAGGCTCTTATCCATTATCAGCCAGGCCAGGGTGAAAGGTATATATTTAAAGTCACAACCCCTGGTATGCCCAAATATGGGAGGAAGATCACACTTCCATTCTCTGTCCTTCGGCTCGTCACAAGAGACCATCCAGACAGAAACCCAATATTTTTTACTGTTGCCTTTTTGTTACATTTGTTATATTTGTGCTGATAAATAAATAAAGGGAGACTAGTATAGATCTATTTCAAGCTATTTAGCTCTCATCAGCTACCCATACCCTTGCTGGGAATCGAACCTGTGCTCTATTGCCTCTTAGGCAGATGTGTTAACCATTGAGCTACAGAGCTCGACTCCTTATCAGCCAGGCCAGGGTGAAAGGTATATATTTAAAGTCACAACCTCTGGTATGCCCAAATATGGGAGGAAGATCACACTATGTATGTATGTATGTATGTATGTATGTATGTATATATATACACACATACATACATACATATATATATATATATATATATATACACACATATATACACGTACGTACGTACATACATACATACATACATACATACATACATACATACATACATACATACATACATACATACATACATATATATATATATATATATATATATATATATATATATTTCAAAGTCTAGGTTTAGGACATAACTTTCTGGTAGACCATGAGACACCTGACAGGGCAATGTACAATTCTGAGATTCTGAGAGTGACCCACTCATCTTTGTCAGAAGACAAATAGCAACTCTAGAAATAAGCTTTCTGCACTCTAAAACCAGACTTACACAAGGAGAAGCTGCACTCATCATCACAGGCTTTCTTGGAAGACCATCCAGAATGTTCACCCGGGGTAAAATGCAAGATCTTATGTACTCTCATGACACCACTTTAGCAATTGGTGTTTTCAAGGGACTATTTTGTCTGTGGAGATTCTCAATCATCCAGGTCATGGTTGTCCCATGTACAGGGACTGTGTGAGATCACAGGATGTGAAACCAATCCAGGAGCAGCTCAAACTTCTTGCACAGAAAAGCTCTTTCTCTCACACCATCAGGTCTTTGAGATTTTTATTATTTATTTGTTTGATCGAGTTCTATATACAACAGGCATCTCAGCAAATGAGTGGATGGCAGATATCAATTGACAGACCTAATTTTCCCCCATAATTTAAGATAATCTTAAGACTTCCTCACTGTCTCCTTTTCTTTTTTCTATGGTTCCTCAAAGATAGCAAAATAAAACTCAGGTTCATCTTGTTATTCTTCCCTTATCTTTTCACACACACTCCAAGCCACTGTGCTCAAGTTTTTTAGAAGTATGTGATTTCAGCTCTCATAATTCCCAGCTAGCATCCTATCTGGAAGTTGCCATGTAAAAAGACTGACAACATATTTTGTGTGGTACAAGTCAGCCCATTTTTCCTGTCATTCTCAAATTTAAATTCAAAATAGAATTTTAAGGTGATTAAAAAAAAAAACCCGATAGCTTTGTTGATTCATTGGAAAAAACCCAAAACCCATCATTAGATAACATCCATATTATGACTAGTTTCAGTAGACAAAAGGGGTGTGTAAGCTTTCAAGTTCTCTTTGTTCTAAAATAATGCCTAAAAATGCTTTTTTTCTCTTTCTTTTCCATAAGTTGCTTTTGAAAATACAGTAACTTTGTTTATGGAGATTCTCAAGCATCCAGATCATGGGTGTCCCAAAGGTGTTTTTTTTCAAAAGGCAACTGGACTTTGTTTTTCAAAAACAAAGTCTAGTTGCCTTTTGAAAAAGCACCTTTGGGACAATACACACTTTGAATGCCTGGTGGGCCGAAATAAGTTATAACAACACAGGTTTTTTGGAACTACCAGCAATGAACACAGAAACAAATAATAACCTGAGAAATAAAGTGTGTGTTTGGGGATCTTAGGTGCTGGAAAAAGGCTACTGGTTAAGGTTTCATATTTTGATGAAATTTATCCCATTTATTCTGCTTTCTGAAATCTATGTTGCATGTATGATCATGGATTCTAGCCTGTAGACATACAGAGTAGAAAAGTGCAAGATACTTCCATACTGAGTAGCTTTGCATAACACAGTCAATACATTTGAGGTAAGCATTCATTTTGTTCCTGCCTTTTGGGAATCATGTATCTCCAATCCAGTGACAGTAAACCAAAATCCAGAAGTGGTGATGGAGATGAAATAACAGAAATTTAAACACAATGAAATAAACACAGTGGATTTCAGAAAGAACAGTTGCAGAATCCCAGGCTTAGTATCTGAGGTAAGAATTTGCATACTGTAGTTCCCACAGGTATCAATCTAAGAACATTTGTTTGTTGTTGTCTTGTTTTAAAGCTGGTTTTAAAGGAATTGTTTCACTCTTCCCTTGCACTTCATCTGGAAGTGTTTGAAATGACAGTAACTGCCTCAGTTCCATGAAGAAATTGAGTTCTTGCTTGAAAAAAGGGGTGAATAAGACAGGGTGCTCTTTGTTTATATCCCACATACATGTGAAATAAATGAACCTGCCACTCAGGAGAATATCAAATGGAGTGGAAAACCTGAAGCAATGATAAAAATTATTGGGATAAATGATATATTCCCCTGCTTACATTCAAAAAGCATATCCATATACAAAGTAATTGGTGACAGTGGGTATCAAGCTTGAGAAGTAGAAATCAGAAAATATTCAAATGGCAATGCTATTAGGAAAAGGCAAAGCTTTAAGAATTATTTTCTTCACTTTTTAGGCTGCCTAGGATAAATTGGCTGCTCTCTCTTGCACTTTGCTTATTATTCCCACAGCTTCTGCTGATAAAAATGGGAGTGTGCAAGCCACTGAATTCATATTACAGCTACGAATTTCTCTCATATTTTATCTCCCACATTCTTCAGCCTGTTCACTTACATTTTCCCATATGGTGACTTTGGAAAATTCTTTCCAGCATAGAAAAGGACAGGAAATTCTCTTTGGTGGAGATGTTGCTTTCCCCCCTCCCCCCTCTCTCCCCCCCTTCCTTTCTAGTTGTGCTGATCACATCTGGAAAGCCTCTGATTCGGGAAAGGGGGAAAGTGTTCGGCTCTGGGTGTGTATAATTGCCATGGCATGAGCAAACGGAGCCTTTGGTGGGGGGGGATCAGAGAGACATTTTTTCCCCCAGACACTTCCATCACTATCCACAAAGTTAAGGTGAGTTTATTTCTGAACTTTAACTTTTTAGTTGCCTCGTTGTTGTAGATAGTAAATGTCAGGGGATCTTTGGGAAATCATTCTGAACACCAAAAGCTGCATAACCTAATAATGCTGAGCAAGGGATACAGGAAACAATATGGGGCAAAGCAGAGGCCTGAAGCTACCAAAATCATTGACTTTTAATTTTCTGTGCATGTCCAATTGCTTCCCCCACCACCAGGAGATCACTTTCAAACAATTCCTTGCATACCCAAGCACTCTAGAGACATCGATCCTAGCGACAGTGATACAGAGATTCTGTGATTTGATTGGTGGAAGTTCTGTTTTAGATACTGAAAAAAAAAGTTGTACCCGTCAAATTTAGTAACTTTATACTGTGCTTGGTAGAGTCACAGGATCTTAGCCAATCCTTGGTGAGGTCTTGGCAGAGGTTTGAAGTGAAAACAAGCTTTGAACAAGGCACTTTATATAAACTGAGGTTTTTGAAAAGCAAATCATCTCAAGATTTTTTTTGAACTAAAACAGGAATTGGAATAACTTGCCTGATACTATTACCTGCTTGGTGAAACCTAGCAGATGTTTCTGTATCCTAAACATGTCCCAGGGGTATCTGAGCTGCTGTTGCTTCAGAAGAGGGAAAGATTGATGCCAAAAGCATAGGGGTTGTGCTCCTTGCGAGCAAGCCTAGAGACATACTCTTAAACAAGCAGCTCTTATTTTGTTATGTTTTTAAAAATCTAGTTAACTTATCATGTGACTTTTCATTTCAATACTTCATCCATTTATATCGATGTGTGTGTGTGTGCGCGCGTGCATGTGTGTATTTAGGATGTGTATTCATATGTATTTGTTCTTTATACAGACTGTATATATGTGCATGTGTAAGATGTGTGTGTGTGTTTGTGTATGCATATTTGAGAGACAGAGATCAAAGAAAAACAAACTTATTTGTCATCCTTTAAGTAAGATGTATAATATGCCAGAAATTTTTATTGATAATGGAAGTCATTTAAGATCTGATGATTGAAATTGGAGTGTGGACAACAAATAGCTTGGATCCATTTCTGACGCTGAAGTTAGAATTAAACCCTATGGAGGTCTCTGGAAAAACTCACTAATGTGGAACATAAACTTAAATATTAAAAGACTTGTATGGTTTGAGGCAATAATATTCTGTTTCAAACGGAATATTACACATTTATGAACTTTGGAACTTGCTCATTTGCAAGCATGCCCTTTGGAACTATTATTTTTAATGTTTATTTTTCTGTCATGAGATGGTTTTTATCTTTTCCCCAGCCCGAGGGAAACTTCAGTTATCCTTAGCTAAACCAGTGTTGGGTAAGACTTTCTCCTACATTCTGACTTCATCCAAGAGCAACCTCAAGGTGTGTACTATTTGTTAAGTCATTTTATGTTAAGTTATTAAGTTAAGTTCTTACTTTGGAAGGAAGTCAGGGGACTGCAGTGATTGAAAACAGGCAACAGAGGCAGACTAGATATTAACAAGGGGGAGAGCAAATATCATGGTAATTTAGTTTTTTTGCCTACTCAGAGGGGTGGGAAGCCCTACAACAGGGCAGTTAGAAAAAGATCTAAGCCTGCCGACTGGCTTTCAACATAATAAATTAAATGGTTCATTTTGTTTTTGAAAAATTGTCACTTTGGTATGTTTTTAGTAGTCATACTCTGAAAAATTAAACACTGGGAAAAATGTCAAGTTAAAGAAGAGGTGTGGTAGAAAACATCTCCAAAGAAATTACCAACAAAATGGAGAGGAGCCAAACAATTATTTTATTAATATAACAAGTTGTTGGATCTTAAGTCTTGGGAGTGAAAAATCTGCTCTATAAGGTTACTATGAATACGTATGTAGGCAATATACACATTTGGTATACATAAGGTGCATAATAATACTATTAAGTATAGGATATTGATATAGATCAAGGGGCCAATTATGGCCCTTTATGACCTGTGGTCTCAACTCCCAGAATTCATGAATCAACATTCCTAAGTCCAATAATTCAATATTCTAAAATAACTATTGTTGAAATGGCACACATAAACAATGACAACTTCCACATTGGGAAAGAATAAAAAGGCTGAATGCAACTCTATCTGAAACTAAAGTAGTTGCCCTAGAGAGCAGCTATTCTAGTCACTTAGAATGAAAGTAGGAGCCCCATGGTTCAGGGTTAAAGAAGTTGAGCTTGTCAGCTGGAGAGCTGACAGTCCGGACCGGGTTGTACACCCAAGCAAAATACAATGAGATAAATAAGCTCCCTTTACTTTGCCCCAGATTGAAAGTTCAAAGCATGCAAATGAAAGTAGATTAATAGGTACCAACTCGGTGGGAAGGTAACAACATTCCATGTGCCTTTGGTGTCTAGCCATGCTGGCTACATGACCATGGAAATTGTCTTCGGACAACACTGGCTCCAGTGATGAGTACTGTGATGAAACAGAGATGAGTACTGTGCCCTAAAGTTGGAAAAGACTGACAAACCTTTATCTTTTAGAATGAAATAAGAAAAACAATGGGTTGTGAGTATAATGCCATTATAGGCATTTTGGTTGCCACAGTGGTAGTGATTGAATGCTTTCCCATTTGAATGCTTTCCCACTTGAAAAATGGCTGCCCTAGTGTAATTAGAATGGTGAAAATGTTAGGGGCTTGGAGATGGACTGACACTAGGGAGACCAAGTTCAAGTCCACCCTCCTCTTTCAAAACTCATTGGTAACTTTGGGACAATTACTCTCTTAGCTACCCTACCTCACAGGAGTGTTGTTAAAATGGGAACAGTTCCCGAGAGACAGGCAGAGAATTAATTATTAATTAAATTTAAAAATCTTCAGTAGTGATTATTAAAAGCATATCAGGTAAGAAAGACTTGACAGATTTGGTTATGAACCACTGTAGCTTTGTACTGTAAGATTAAGAAAAAAATAATCAGCAGGTTTTTTTTCTTGGTATACACAAATACTAAGATAATAACGATTGGTCCTCTGTTACAATACTTTCAGAAGTAGGATTTCGGGGCTGATGGACATATTTGAAAAGTTTAGGTTATGTTGTGAATACTTATCATACAATGGCTGCTATGTTAATCGTTATTAATCACAAAACACCATGTATCAGCTGATATCCTGGTCAAATTGTTCCATGGATCCATAATCAGTCTATTATTTTTTAGGGATGATGTGCCACTTCCAAGCAAACTCTAGATATAGCAACCTACCATCATTTTTCTAAGAATACCTATGAAGATATATATATAGCTGATTCCTCCTTTTGTAGGATGCCATCTTTATAGTTTTAAAAAATTAAAATAATCTAAAAGAAATAAATCAAGGGTTTAGGAATAGGAGCCAAAAGAGCATAAAGGAGCTTTACAAAGGCTTATTGGTGCCCACAAGATAGATATTCTTTTTTCTATTTTGAAAAGGTCAAGTTCTAAATTTGATTGGCAGATTTTGTAGTCCCCTTACAGAACCCTGAGAGTAAATAAGGTTTGCCCACTTGGTTTTCTGTTTTTTGTGTGTGTTATGTTTTGCCATTAAAGAAGACTGTGTCTATTTATGAAAAATAGCTAGCAGCAATCCCCAATACACTGTAATATTTCCTTGCTTTCAGTGGAAATGTACCTGAAGTTCCTATTCCTGTTTCCTGTGCTGTGGCTATTGGTACTTAACTCCAGCAGGATTCAAGGCCAGAACAACGAAGACAGTAACGAGTTCCCAGAACATTCTCCTGAGCTGCTCAATCATCAAGATACTTCCTGGGCTCCAGATTGTCCGAAAAAATGCACATGCACCTCAGAAGGAATTGTGGATTGTGGTGGATTTTCACTGAAAGAATTCCCCATGGGTGTCCCAGAAATGACAAGCCACCTTTCTTTACAGGTATAGGAACACTAAACAAGGACTGACAACTCTTGGATAAGGCAAGCCCCTTTGTCCCTTAATTACTTTGTAATAGTTGTTCACTGCAAAACTTGTAACTGACTTTTAAAAACCGATTATTGGGTCACTCATGAATTCATTAGAGGTAGTCCTTGTTTAATGACCACAACTGGGACCAACAATTCAGTCGTTAATGGAAATTGTGATATTTTTATGATCTTATTTCAGCTTTTGTTTGCTTTATCTTCCAAAGGTCATAAATGCAAGGATTGATTGCAAAGTTACTTTTCCATCACTGTCGATAACTGGGATTGGTCGCTTAATGAGGCAGTGGATAAAGAGGACTAGTTGTAATTACTGTAAGTCCTTGATTTACAACAGTTTGTTTAGTGACCATTCTCAGTTACAACAGCAGTGAAAAAAGCAACTTATGACTAGTTTTCACACTTACAAACGTTGTAGCATGCCCATGGTCATATGATCAAAATTCAGATGCTTAGCAATTAACTCATATTTATGACCATTGCAGTGTCCCAGGGTCATGGGATTACCTTTTGCAACCTTTTGACAAGCAAAGTCAATGGGGAAGCCAGATTCACTTAACAGCAGTTTGACTAATTTAACAACAATAGTGATTCACTTAACAACTGTGGGAAGAAAAGTTGTAGAATGGGGCAAACTCCTTAACAAATGTTTCTCTTAGCAACATAATCTTGGGCTCTATTGTGGTCATAAGTCAAGGACTACCTGTAAAATCTATTTATCTAGCAAAGTACACTTTGATCTTAGATATTTGTTGTTTTCATAGCATTTACACAAAAAGCTGGAGTGGAAGAACACTTGCCCAATCCTGGGAAAAATTTCAGAGTTAGGGAACTGCAGATTGATGCTGTGTTTCACCCCCACATATTCCAGAGCATTTTTCTAACCTTCCTATCCAAAGTGCTGCAAATCACTAGGAATAACAACAATATCAACATAATTAATGGCTATGTCTAAGCTTTTGAGTGGATTCAGAGGAATTCTTTCAGTCCTGACCCTATTTTAATAGGCCTACTGTAGACACAACCAAAATTGAACAAATGCCCTCCACAATGAACTAAAAATTTCCATTGTTAAGCAAAGCAGTTGTTAAGAGTTTTGCCCCATTTTATGATGCTTTCTGCCACATTTGTTAAGCTAATCACTGCAATTGTTAAGTGAATTGGAGTTATTAAGTGACTCTGACTTCTCCCACTTATTGACTTTGCTTGTCAGAAGTTGGCTGGGAGGGTCACAAATAGTGATCACAGATCCCAAGACATTGCAACTGTCATAAATACATCCCAGTTGCCAAGTAACAAAATTTTGATCATGTGACTATGAAGATGCTGCAACGATCGTAAATGTGAAAACTGGTCGTAAGTCACTTTTTTCAGTGCCGTTGTAACTTTGAACAGTCACTAAAAGAATTATAAGTTGAAGACTACTTGTATTACTGCATAACCACATTCAAGAGTGGTTTCTTTGCCAGTCAGGTGATCCTGTTGTTTCAAAAGAAAACTTATGCAATGAAGTTAACTAGGGATCAAATGCTTTTGGCTAATCACTTTTATTTTTAATGCATCTTTTCTTTTAGAACAACCAGATAGAAACAATCATTCCAGAACAGCTTGAACGTCTCCCCTGGCTAGAAACATTGAATTTACAAAACAACAGACTCACATCCAAAGGTAAGCTGGAAAATCCAAAACAGCTTAAAAGTAAATATAATAGCCAGCAAAGATAATATTACAGGGAAAAAATGATCATATTTCATATTCTGCCCCTGTTCCCCCCACCCTCCGCAAATGATTATGTTCCTGAGGAGCTTTACTGTAGTCTGAACTATCAGTTTAATGGATGCATTTTCTAAATCTTAAGGACTTATTTGTGTTCAGAAAAAGGGAGGGGGAGGTTGAAAGAGAAAAAAAACAACAACCACTCTTGGCACAAAATTAGCAAAGTAATCATGTCTGTATAGATGCAAAAATGGAAGAAAATGTTGTGCTTTAAATAAAAAATATTTCATCAGCATTGGGAAGATAGTATCTATCTAACATTCTCAGTCTTCTGCTCTAATGTACCTAATTGTGAGGCAGAGAACTTCAAAAATTCCTCTCAGGGATTTTTATCTTTAATCTTGATTGCCTTTAAATGATTGATAATCCTCTGTTCCTATTCTGTAACAAACTATACTATTTGAACCATTTGGCTATACATGTAGGCTTCACTTATTAACCACAATAGGGACCAGGTCAAGGAACACTATTGCTAAGCAGTACGGTTGTTAAGTGTGATGTTATGTAACTACTTAAGCTTATTCCATCTCTTCAGGCTGCAGTTATTAAGTAAATAACTGTGAGTCATCAAACATAATGTCACATGACCATGACTTGTGAAATCCTGCTGGCTTCCCCATTGACTTTAATTGCTTGTTATGAAGGTTGCAAATGCCAATAATATGTCCACATGATGCTGCAATTGTCATAATGGCACACCATCTGCCAAGCATTTAGATTGCAATCCCTTAACTATGGGGACGCTGCAATGGCCACAATTTCAAGGACCAGTCACAAATCTCTATTTTCACTGTTGCTGTAAGTTTGAACATTTGCTGAACAAATAGTTGATAAGTAAGGACTAGGACTGTGGTTACCATTATCCTAATCAGGATAATACTCTAAACTTCTACACAACTCACTAATATCAATTAACACAGGAATTTGCTGTTCAAAATAGTCAAGGTACCAGGAGTATCTGCTTGGATGATCCCAAAGTATATAATTAAAATCACCTTTTTAAAAATGTGAATCTGTGTTTTGGGGAGTTTTAAAATAACACCAGCAGCAACCTATATTATAACACATATAAAATATTTTATGAGGTAAAACTTGCAGTGGTTACAACCAGTGAGATACTAATTGTCAAAATATTGTATCCATATTCTTTTAAGGGCTTCCAGAGAATACATTTGACCAGCTGGAGAATTTGAATTACCTGTACCTTGCAAATAACCAGGTTAGCAAATGTTTCAAGAGTTGCTATTTCTCCCAATTTGGTGTCCTCCAACATGTAGCCCTGTGACTCCCATATTCCCCAGTTAGAATAAAAGAAAGTAAACTGGAATATAATACCACGGCAGGTAAAACTTTGTGGGTTTGAAGTTTGAGGAATTAAGGGAAACTACCACAATATTAGATGAGAGCTAGTCAATAGTGGCAACATAATACTATGAAAATTATTAATAATATAAAGAAATTGAAGGGATTATGTGACACACTTTTGCATAATGATAAATATACATTTACCTATACATAAAAGAACAAACACAAACATAGCCATGATTTTATATATTATCAGTAAAAATGTATGTAGCTTTCCTTATAGGAACCATATTAGTTGCAGATTTTTCTTCAAATAGTTCTCTAAACTCATGAGGATATGATAAAAGGCAAATATTTTCTTTCTCCTATTAAAATCTTTACTTTAAATGTACTGTATGTGACATTAAGATGAAATTTATATTATCTTTCAGAGGGCAAGTCATTGTATTTAATATTGTTCCTCCTGTTTTTGAGGATCTTCATTGATTGGTTATATACAAATTTGAATTAGAACATTACAAAATTAGAGAATGGGTTAGATCATTATTTAAATGGATTCAAATAATCACCTAACAATTGTTGCAATTTTGGAAGATAGCTTGTATTGCCAAGTTCCTTGACCACAAAATATTCCATTAATTTGATAGCATCATAGAAATAATCAACAGATCCATTTAGACATTTAAATCCAACCCCTTCCTGAGTGCAAGAATCTGATTAAAAGCATTTCCAGCAGATAGCTGTTCAGCCTCTGCTCAAAGCATCCAGTAAAAAGGAGCCACAATTCTCTCTTGGGAATTTCAAGAGAGGGGAAAAAACTGTTGCCTTATTTGAAAACTTGTTTGCCTTATGAGAAATGAAGTTATATACACACAGATATTTGAATCATATGATTTGATCTTAGATCAGCATACGGCTAGTGTTACCTCCACAAAACTGCTCTATGAAGAGAAAATATTTAATTACAATAATGTGGAAAAACAAGCATCACATTGAAAGCTCAGGGCCTAAAATATGATTATTCTATTTCTAATATTCTATAATTTTCTATCATTAGCACTAAGTTTTTGTGTTATTACTCACTTAATAAATATATACTAAACATTTTCTTTGTTCCTCACTAGCTAATTTCCTACCAGTCTCCATTAGAGCTCTGCATTGGCCAAACCTCCTTACTCTAGCCCAAGAGTTTTGTTTTATTTGTTAATGTTATTTAATTGATTTATATACTAGCTTGGTCAGTAAATAACTCAGTGATAAGTGAAGGGGACATTCTTAATTTTGGAGTTCATTTATGAGTCTCCATAACTCTTTGGAAACCCCACTGTTCTATAGTATTTGCTGTTAGCTAATAATTAAGAATTTGGATAGCCATTGTCATATAAAGAGACAGTTCAGCAACTCAGGTTTTTTTTCCAGATAATGTGCACTGTTATTGTTGAGTTGCTGTACCAAACTGCTTATCCAGTAACATCGTGTCCTTTTCTTCATTTACAACAATTTTCCATGTAACACTTTTGGCAGTGAAGAGGGCTTCATAAAAGCTAAATCCAAGCCAGGCTATGACTAATATTCCAGAACTTTTGTGTCCAATTTTTTTCCCTATGAGATAGAATAGCTATCATTGGTTTTTCCTGGTGCCGTTGGTGCTGCAAAAGAAAACTGCATCCAAATAATAAAAGCAAACCTGCTTTAAAAAGTATTTGATGAAATGTCAAAGACCCACAAAAAATATGGCTTTACATATTCAGGACTAAAAGACTGAAATATATTTTCAGGTTTTAGCTGAACCATCTCCAGCAGAACAATAGGAAAAGGTTGAAGTTATTGCCCTCCCCAGTGAATCATTACATGCCTAGTCTTGATTATAAAACCACATATGAGGCTTTCTAACAATGGGTGTCACAGTAAAATAAAAACATTTAGATTAAAGTTAAAAAGCTACATCAGGAATTTTAGACATATCAAAGAAAATGTAGCAGTGGTGAATAGGGATATTTACAAGTACCGGTAGTACTTTTCAAAATTTTCATGAATAACTTGGATGATAATGTGGAATGAACCTCTCAGTCCACATGACTTGATTGTAGTGCTCCCCTCCAGTTTGTATATTTTTCTTAATTTTTATTAAAAACATTAAAATGCAAAATACAAAAGCAAAACCCAAGACTACGCAAAAAATGTGCATAAAAATAAAAATAAAAAAACAAACATAAAATGTTTCCCCTAGTTGAATACTGATAAATATATTTCAAAAATAATATTTCTTCCATCTTGCGAACACTGATGACTAAGCCATTTGGCCTGACATTTATCTACTACATAGGAAAAAAAACTATTAACAAGTAAAACCAATTAATTTGGATTCCAAAATTGATGCCTCTCCAGGTACGGGATTCTCTGATTGAGGTAGAGCTGGCAGCAAAATGTTGGTGGGTGAAATTCTCCCAAACAGAATTCTAAACCTACCTACCTACCTCTCTCTCCCTCCCTCCCTCCCTCCCTCCCTCCCTCTCTCTCTCTCTCTCACACACACACACACTCTTTCCATTTCCTAATTTTATTTCCATCAATTATCACACTCCTTCAATCTGCGGTAATTGTTGGGTGTATTTTGAAATTAATTAAGTAATATTTCCCCATGAAATACTATGTAAATGGTTATCAATTAAATATCAATTAAAACCAGCCAGCTGACCTTGGCAATCTTGCAACAAAACCATATTACAGGAACGTTTTTTTCTTTCTTTTTTAAAAAAAATAGATTTTGCCAAGCAAAATAATACCAGAAGGCCATTCTGTATATGTAATGCATTTCTTTTATCAGTTTGTCCCCCCATCCAATGTCCAGTGCACAATGTGCCCAAAATAAATGTTAAATAGTCAGCATAGTTTCCCCATTACATCTCCACAGGGTTACAACAGAGTCAAAAGTACCTCAGTGGTTCTCAAAGGTAACCAGAAAAACAGTCTTCTAAAAAATAAATAAAAAAAATGGCCTATTTATATTGCATTCTGCTGGGGATTGTGGAATTAATGTTTAGGAGGATTTGTTCCCAAGCTCTTGGTTTTGTTGGGACTTGCCCAAGAAAGAAGACTCAACTATTTCTGGAAGGACATACAAACTGTGCAAAATATATTTGTTTTTCCAATCTGTGCTTCCTATATATCTGTTGAGTCCAATAAGCATGGCTTTCCAAGTGAAAGCTTAAATGAATTCCACACTGGTATTTATTAGTATTAGAGAGAAAGGTAGAAATCCTTGATCCTGAGAGATCTGAAGCAATTTTATGGTATCTGTCATAATACCTTTCCTCACTGGAACTATTAGCCATTTAATGTTCTGAGGAAAACTCAAGGATGAGTGTACTCGAAGCCTTTATATCTCTCACAATTATTTCCTTCTTTGGCCTTCTCTCTCCTTTTCCAGCTCACAATGGCTCCAAAGTTCCTTCCACAGGCTTTGATCAGTGTGGATTTTGCCGCCAATAATCTCACCAAAATTTATGATCTGACTTTTGGACAAAAACCAAACCTGAGGTAAAAAAAGAGTTTTTGCGGGATGGGGGTGGGGGTGGGGGTTAATGGACTCTGTTTCTGCAGCAGAAGAATCATCATCAGCAACAGCAACAGCAGAAGCAGCATGTAAAGCCATACAATGAATATTTGTAAGAATATATTTCTTTCAGAGGAAGAGATTCAAACAAACAAATCTATGTTAGCATCTTGACTGGATGTTGCTTGCTTGCATGCAGATTGCAACTGCACTAGAAAATCTCTCAGAAAACAGACCTGTTAATTAAAATGTTGCTAGTTCTGAGATTTATTATGCACATGGGATGCTATTTTTTTTCTTGTAGCTTTTTTATTAAAGCACATATTTCAATAGCAAGAATAAGGCAGGTCAAAGAAGAAAGATAAATAATTGCATGCACTCTGTTTCTCTGGGAGGTGAGAAATTCTAGGAACACTTTATTTATTCATGTTTTATATATTTATTTATCAAATTTCTTTGCTACCCATGCTTCAGGTGACTCTGAGTGGATATTGGATTAGCTTAGAAAGGAGAGCTTGGAGATTTGCTGCAATATTTGGGTTTCCTATATAAATATGCCACTACAAATTGGATGGAAGAATAAATTAAATCAGGTGTCATATATGTGTGTGTGTGTGTTATATTTGTGCTGATAAATAAATAAAGGGAGACTAGTATAGATCTATTTCAAGCTATTTAGCTCTCATCAGCTAGCCATACCCTTACTGGGATTCGAACCTGTGCTATATTACATCTTAGGCAGACGTCTTGGCCATTAAGCCACAGGTCCTCCTCCTTATCAGCTGAACCCCTGGTATGTCCCAATTATGGGAGGAAGCTAACTGCTTCCATTATATGTAAGATATATATATCTTCTAAGATGTCCTGCAAGAACACCGAAATCTTGCAAAGTGTAATTACATTTGTTTTCACAATTGGTCGTTTGTTTGGCTTAAATGCTTCAATGGTTTCTCCATCACAAATGGGAAAGGTACAGCATTTAAAATGCTTGTAGTTGAACAGAATCCAAAAACTCAGCCCATCCTCTCTCTCTCTGTCTCTAAATGTAGGGAATTCTCTTGCTCATGTTAAATCCCCCACCCCCACCCCCATTTCAGCATTGCTTACATTCACTGGCTGACAAGGATTCTTGTCTTCTATTGCCTGTGATTGAACTTCAGTTTTCTGGGGTCTGTCAATGAGCTTATCCTCTGCATCATCCTCTGCATGTCCCAAATCATGCAGTCTGGTCATTTTCACAGTCAAACATCTGCATTGCCACATATTTCACTTGGAAGGATGTTAAGTGAATAGTAAAACTTATTGTTTTACTATTCAGAAAATTCTGAAATAGTTTTGTGTCAAGAAAGAATTTGTTATTTAATCCCCATGGTAACATTTGATTCCCATGCACTTGACCCATTCACCTTTTTGTTTTAATCTAATAAACAAGGTTCATAATAACTTAGATCAGTGGTCCCCAACCTTTTTATCGCCGCGGACCAGTCAGACGAGCCTCCCTTGGCCTTCCGGACCGGCGGGTGGGAAGGCGGCCATCCTGGTCGCGCGTTCCGCAGGGCGGGGGGGGGGCTTCCTTCACGCCAAGGCCGACAGCCCACGAGGCCGCCCCGCCTCCTCCTCCTCGGCCGCCGGGGGAAGGGAGGGGGAACCGACCCCGCGATCCGCTCGCTCGGGCAGCCCTTTTTCCTCGCTGCAGTTCGGCGGAGGCCGGCTGCTTCCGAGGGGGTGGGCCTCCGCGCCGCGCTCCATGAAGGGAAGAGGGGGAGAAGGCGGGCTGCGGCCGAAGGGCCCCCGAGAGCCCCGCCGGCCTGACGCAAAAAGCGCTTCGGCGGAGCGGCGGGGGGGAGGGGCGGGAGGAGGTGACACTCCAGGAGGGGGGGCAGAGCTGCGCCGCGAGTCTTACGTAAAGCCCCCCCTCCCCGCCTCGGCGGAGGAAAACATCTCCCACCTGGAGATGGGGCTGCGAAAACATCTCCCACCTGGAGGTGGGGCTGCGCGTGAAGCGCCTCTCGGAACGGCGAAGCTCCCTAAGTTCCCCCAAAACGGCCGCGCTGCGCCCCTCCCCCCCGCAACCTTAGTTTCTCCTTGGGAGGAAACTGCAGCGCTGCCGCCCCCTCCTGCCCCCCCCGCTTGTCATTCCACGGGGCAGGCGGGCCGGGTGAGTCCGCGGACAAAGTTTCGCCTCCCAGGCAGCCTCCGCCAACAGCATCCCAAGTTCGGGCCGAGGCCGCCGCCGCCGCCCCCTCCCTCCCGGGGCGAGCAGAGCAAGAGGGCGGGGGGGAGATCGGGCCTCCCCTCGCCCCCCCCAGCCCCGCACATCTGGGGCGGCGGGGGGGGCAGAGAAAGGGCGCGTTCATGAGGACTACAAAGTTGCAAATATGGCCCCCGGCCGCTGCAGCGATCATGGCCCCCGGCCGCTGCGCGGCCCGGTGCCAGGTACTCCACGGCCCGGCACCGGTCCGCGGACCGGGGGTTGGGGACCACTGACTTAGATGATATCCTGGGGAAAACAACATAGAAAAATAATTTTCTAATATATTGCTGAGGTTAATTTCAGATTGGAGAGTGTTTCAAGGGAATATTTATCTCATTGTGACAGGCCTGTCCTAATCATTGATCCCTACTCTTGCACTGATGGCCTCTTCCCAGCCATTGTCTTACTTTCCTCCATGAGATCAAGGCTCAAAGGTGAAAAACTCCAAATAGTTTTTATCAAGTTGGAGGGTGTCCTTGATGGAGTAAGGGAGAAATGCTATTTCAACTATAGTACAGTTAAGGACAATATCAGGCTGCCGTCTCACTCCTGGGTAGAGATGCAAGGAAAATAGTATCAACAGAAAGCAACCCTGGAAAAGGGTTGCCAGGATATATTGGTTCCAAGGTTAGGACAAATAAGGAGAGGCCCTTAGACTAGAGCTAGAAAAAGTGAAGCAAAAGACAGCTGAACTGATTCGATAGCAAGTTCCCTATGAGGAAACATTGCAAAAAAAAAATGGAGTACTTTAGTTCTAAAAGAGTTGTATCGAGGCTTCGGGGGGAGGAGCCTGCCGCTGTCGGGAGCTCAACGAAGCTCCTGTCAGGATTCTGGTTCGTATATCTTATAAGATCTATAGATATCTCCCCTTTCTGGCAGAAAGGGGCAGGGAGAAGGTCAGTCGTTAGGATCTCTTTGTAATTCATAGCTTTTTTTTGCTGTGAATGGAGAAGAGGTTCAACATTAGCTGAGCCTTTACTCCGGCCAGTTTTCCGCGCTGCCTTTTTTGCAGCCCTAGGCAGATTGCCCCCCCCCCCCCCAGGACAAAGCTAAGCTATTTAAAAGTCAATCCGGGCGGGGACCATTCCTGAGGAATTTCTTCTATTACTATCTAAAATACCAGCTTCAATTTCGCAAAAGGCTCCCTTTCTTTTTTAGCTGCGTCACAAGATGGCGATCTCGTAGCTTTTGTGTTTGATGTGACGTACTTAGTCAGCCCTACCCTCCTGAAGGCTTCTCCGTACTAATTGCTAAAAGATTAACTGAGGGGAGCAGAGACTTTGATTTTTGGCTCGCTTGATTGCTTGTCTTTTATTTTTACTCTGGAATGGCTCCCAAATCTAAACAGAAGCGCTTCCTTAATAACATATCTCCAAAAACTGCTATGAAGCCACTACCCTTGCCTCCTACACCCTCCACGGGAGATTTGTTAACACAAGAATTTCTTCTCAAAACGCTTAATGATTTCAGACAGGAAATTAATCAACTGATATCGGATTTATATGATCAATTTGATGCTAAAATTGCTCAGGCAAAGAAGGATATGATCGGAGTAATGACAGTCATGACAGATTATATTGCTGAAACGGAGGACAAATTGGAACTTTTGGAAGAAACTAACCTTAATTTGATATCCAAAATTCAAACGTTACAACAGGAAATTGAAAATGCTCAAAAACAACTTGTCATGATAAATTATAATAAGACTGCCTTTGCAATAAGAGTTAGAGGACTGTGTGAAAACCAACAGGAGAATTTGAAACAGATCTTCTTTGAGGCTTTCAGCCGCTTGGTGGGAAGTCCGGGATTTAACTTTGATTGGCAGATTCAAAGAATTTACCGCCAGAATTCGTGGGTAGCAAAACAGCGACAGCTTCCGAGGGACATAATTATATACTTTACCACAAGGGAATCCAGAAATGAGATAATACAGAGGCTTTACAGCAAGAGGTTGAGAATTGATGGACAGGACTTGATTGTTTTTAAAGAGATACCATCTCAAATATTAAGAACAAGGAGAGAGTACGCTTTCTTAACCGAAGAACTCAGAAATTCTCAGATTCCATACAAATGGGAAGTCCCAGCTGGTATTACAGTTACATTTGGCAACCAAAAACACCGCATTAATTCTGTCTGTGAAGCCCGAGAATTTTACTACGAGACCCTGAAGGCGGGACTTCCTGATTCATCCGGACCTGGAGAGAGACAAGGAGAAGGAGAAGACAAACAGCGAGACACGTGGCTACAAGGCGGAGGGTGTTGCTTTCCTCTTCCGGAAGGGCAGAAGACTAAAGAATAAAGACTTAGCGATGTTCTTAAAGCTTTATGATTTCCGTCTGGGATAAAATGGAAAAGTTGTATATCGATGATGAGACATGGAGATTGAAAGAAGCGTTGCTGATTGTGGACACATATTGTATATAAGATTTGTCTGAACTCTAACTCAAATTGCGCATGAATTATTTTCCTAGGCGAGGAGAGCGGAGATTGCGATCTTTTTGAGTTGTGGTCTGGGACGAACGGAGTTGGGAGGTGCGTGGGAGAGGGAAGGGTAGCGAAAGCTTAATTAGACTACCTGGGGCTAGAATGCAAGCTGATGTTTGTTTGAGTTGCTATTTCAATATAAGGTCAAGAAAGATTGGTCGGAGAGTCTTCAGGAAAGTGGAGTAAATATGGGAGGAGCAATGGATGCGGATAAAATATATATGTCGATATGGATAAAGGCAGGGTGGAAGGTAAAAAATTTACATGTGGAGGTGGGTAAGGATAGAAAGGGAGGTGTTGGAAATGAAAAATGAAAGAAGTACTTGAGTTTAATGGTTTTATAGAAAGGTTTGGATATTCGGATAAAAAAGAGATAAATTAAAGGTCTGAATAGATAGACAAAGCAATGAGACTTTTAGTTGGGGAATCCTAATTGATCAACTTACCTGGCTCTAATACAGTTTGAAACCCTGCAAGTAGTAAAATAACCGAAATTTGGAATGAGCTACATTGTTTAAGATTTACAGATAATGGGAAGCTGTGTTAACGTAGTGGGTTTATTGACCCTTCTTGTTTCTCCTTTCTTTTTGTGTGTGTGTGTGTGTTTTATTTTTTATTTTTTAGTTTTTACTATTCTCTTTTTTTTTTGGCTTTACTTTTATTTTATGTTTTTAATTTTAAAGTTAGCTGGCCTTATTATACTCAAATGCTTGTTAAAGAATTATGCCGGGTATGGGACCTGCGAAGCCGTAAGGGGGTTAGGGAGGGGGGATTATAGGGGGGAGGGGGGAGGGTGGAATTACAGTTTCAATTCTTAGAACAATAAGAATTCACTTGTATACTGCGGCTTGTTTTTCTTTTTTCTTTTTTTCTTTTTCTCTTTTAACAAACTGAATTGTATGGATACACCAAAGCGAGGAGAAGAGGGAAAGAGGAGGGAGAAGTAAAGAGGGAGTGAGAGGGAATGTAAGGAGGGTGAGATGGAGGGAGGGGGAGATGTCTGAGGGGGAAGGGAAGTAGAAGAGGGGAATGCTGGAGGGGTGAAATGAAAGTTGGAGGGGGAGAAGAGAGGGTGTATGGGGGAATGATGTTGGGTTTTTTTTTTCTCTTTTTTTTAATGCACAGTATATAAGTGATTGTATAAAATGAAAATGAAAATGAAAATGAAATAAATAAAATGTATTTAATAAAAAAGAGTTGTATCAAATTATATCTGGTGGGAAGACTGTGGATAGATGCTGACATAACTAGACTGAGTAGTTGATATAAGAGAGTCATCTAACCCCACTCGAATTGTATGACTGTTGTGTTCTTAAATGATGTAGTGTCTTTATGTTGTAAATTGTTTGTCCTTCCCCCCCCCCCTTTGAACTGTGAGCCGCCCTGAGTCCCCCCAGGGAAAAGGGCGGCATACAAATAAAGTGAAATTGAGAAATTGAGAAATTGAAATCATTTTCAGGAAACTTTGTGAGATAGCAATCAAGCAGTAAAGGCTTGATTCTTAGACTTGTCTCTGTTTGTCTCCCTCTCTTCTCCAACCACCATCTTTTTTCTTCTTTCAGGTCAGTCTACCTTCACAACAATAAGCTTGATGATGCCGGACTACCAGAAAACTTGTTCAACGGTTCTGACAATGTGGAAATCTTGATCATGTCCAGCAACTTCTTAAAATATGTTCCAAAGAATCTACCACGGGCATTGTACAAGCTACACCTTAAGGTAGAATATCAGTTCCATTGCATGTCAGAAACTCAGCCTTTATAAAGCTTATTCTTTTGAATTATTGAATACATTGACTGCTTAGCTATTGCATTTATGGATCATATTGTCTGCTCAAGAACTCCATAAAAGAATTAAAAAAGAAAACTGCCCAATAGAGTCTTTAAAAAGTAGTGGCAATATCAAAGTTGCATTCTAGCCAGTAGCCAAACTATACCAGCACAATGCCAATCAAATCTCTGGAGGTGAGTCAGATTTTGATCTCCTTCCTGCTGATACCCCTGAGAATGATATTCTATAGAAGCTCAAGAACAGAAGAAATCTGGCAGGAAATTCTGGAGATTGTCTTCTTATGTTCATCGAAGGTCACCCAAATAGGGAACACTGCCTTAAGGCTTAAGGTCACATTTGGCTTTTTCTCTGGCCTCTTCCTGACACCGCAACCACCTTAGAATATCCCTCTTATACTCTGAGGACTGAAGTTTCAGTGAAGAGGCTCACACTTTGTTCCCTTTGTCTCTGGACAGAATAACAAATTGGAGAAGATTCCTGTAGGAGCTTTCAATGAGCTGTCAGATCTTCGAGAATTATATTTGCAGAACAATAAATTAAACAATGAGGGGATGGACAATGAAACCTTTTGGTGAGTTTGTTAGTTTTTAATGGATGCACATTTAGTAGATAATGGCAGCTGGGTTACTTTGCATGGTTCCAAACAACCATGGGACTCCTCTTCTAAACATACCCAACTGTTAAAGGGTTAGGAATCCATATTTATTTTATTTGATTATAAGACATAATTAACTATTTTTTACTCCTTTTTTGTCTCATCCTTTGATTAAGATACCAAACTGGAAACCGGAGTTGATTTAGTTTTTGACAAGCTTAGTTAAATGTTTATCTTGTTTTTCAGGAGATTAAAATGGCAGCTTACCAGCGGAGCTGGCAGCAGAGTTAGACAGTGCGGAGGTTGGGGAGGAACATGGGCCAGTCCTGGAGGCTAGGGAAGACTCAGATGAGGGCTCTGTGTCAGAGGCAGAGTTGGGGCCAAGGCCGTCTGGCAGCTTTCAACTGCCTTCAGAGCTACATAGCAGTGAGGCTGAGGAACAGCTGGAGCCTGTTCCCAGTGTGCGCATGCGCAGAGCTGCCAGAAGAAAAGAACAGCTAAGAAATCAGGGTCAACTTGGAAGTAAAGCTACAGGTGGACGGTGAACGGCCCCTCTCATAGGAAATAAAAGAGGACTGAAAGGGGAGTGGGCTTTTGCAGGAAACAATTTGTTAGTTCGTTAGTTCATTTCAGGAGTGTGAAGATCTGTCCATGAATCTCAGAGACTCTGTGCCAAGTGTTTCCTTGCACAGCACTACATTTGGAAAATATTTACATGGCAGCTTTCCAAGCTAGATATGGCCTGTGGTCATAACTTCACCTCTGAAAGACTGTTTACAAGGCCTTTGCTAAATGTGAATGAGAGAAATTCACATCTGTTTAATAAAAGGGGTTTTGTTGGGACCAGGAATCTGCTTCGTGTTTTGGGGGAAGCCTAGGTCAAAATACTAATAAGAGGAGGCTTATACAAGTGTCTGCAAAGTGCAGTCAAAAAATTCAAGCTGAACACCATAATGGTGTGACCCAGGAGTTTTGATCACACTGTCATGGCTGCCAGGTTAGACCTTTTTTTTAACCACTCCCTGTTTGTGTGGCTTTAAAGGGGCAACCACTACATGTGGATTCTTGAACAGGGGTTTATTAATCATGAACTGTTATAAGTAGCAACAGTTTTTATGTACATGTGGGGAAAAAAGTCTGGCATAGTTGCAGGTATAATTATCCTAATTGCTACAGTGATGAGGAACAGAGGCAAAACCTATTCGTTTCCCCTCTACTAACACTGTGTGTTTGGCTGCTTAAACACTTAAAAGGAATTCCCTTTTTCCCCCCTCAGGAAACTCTCAAGCCTCGAGTACCTGGATTTGTCTAGCAATAATCTTTCCCAGATTCCACCCGGTTTGCCTCGAAACATTGTCCTTCTCCACTTAGAGAAGAATGCAATAACATCAATTGGCAATGATGTCTTGACCCAAATCAAAAACTTGGAATATCTTCTGCTTCACAATAACAAACTCAAGGCCCGAGAGATCCATCCACTGGCTTTTCATGGTCTGAAGAAATTGCACACTGTTCATTTATATAACAACCTGCTGGAAACAATCCCCAGTGGGCTGCCCAGACGAGTAAAAACTCTTATGATTCTCTACAATCAGATTTCAGAAATTGGCAGGGAGGATTTTGCCACTACTTATTTTATGGAAGAACTAAACCTGAGCTACAATAAGATCACCAGCTCACAGATTCATCGGGAGTCTTTCCGTAAACTGAAGCTACTGAAGTCATTAGATCTTTCTGGCAACAAACTCCGCACCATGCCTCATGGCTTCCCCAAGAATTTGCAAAGCCTCAAGTTAAAAATGAATTTGATCAGTTCCATTCCCAAACGCACACTCTCTGGAATGTCAAAGCTGCAGGAGCTTTATCTCAGCGCCAACAAATTGAAAAACAATTTAATTCATAGTGGATCATGGAGAGATCTCACCAGTCTTAAGGTACAAACAGACAGAGATCTAGAGACCTAGAGATGTGTATAAACAATATTAAAAATAGTATATAACTCTTTCAAATAGGCAGATCTATGGGGGGGGGGGGCGGAATTAAAGTGTGTGTTCAGAGAAAACCACAGCTAGAATAATTATAAAATGAAAGAATGATGCAAACCACACAATATGAAAAAAAATTATGCTAGTTTATCATAGAATTTGAAGTTCTGTAGGTAGTATGGACAAGCAAAAGGGAGAGGAGGAATAAAAAAAAACAACAGGTATATTGAGATGGGTGGAATATTAAGGAATCAAAGACATTTCTATCTCTAACCATGCAATTAACATGCCCTGCTATGCATTTCTAAAGTCCTTGTTATAGTGCCTTTGACTCAGTATTGATCAGGAAAAAAATGCAACAGTTTTTAATTGCAACGCACTGTTTAATGGCCTAGAGGTCATGTAATCACCAGGGGTGGGTTCCTACCGGCTAAACAGCCGGTTTGCTTCACGCGCGCTTCGGCGCAGAAGGCAAAAAAACAGAAGTTAATGTCAACCCCAAAGGAAGGGAAGGGTACAGCTTACCTTGCATCCAGATTCAGCTCATTTCCATAGTGGTATTTCAATCAACGTATATGTGAAAGAACTGGGATTCCTCTTTGCTAATATGTTAGCTGACCAGGATGAAAGAAATGAAGTTAAATATAACACTGCAGAACAGACAAATGAAATTGTGGAATATCGAAAGCGATGGTGTGTCTGTGTGACTGTGAAGGAGAGAAGATGAGAAATATAGTGACAAAGGTAATAATATTGGATTTGATGGGAAGAGATGAGAGCTTGCGTTCATCTATTGGGCACTGATGCTTACAGTAATGTGTGGGTATCTCACTGGTGTGTAGAGTAAACCTAGCACCTACAATATACAGATCTGAGTAAATTATAGGATGTAGGATTTATAGTAATTTACTCTTTTCAAGTAAATCAGAATGACTTTTGTTAATTATTTAAATTATTCTCTTGTGGATCTTTTTCCAGATACTGGACATGGCTGCCAATCAACTGACTTCGATTCCATCTGGCTTACCAGAAACTCTAGAGTATCTATATCTCCAGAGCAATAAGATCAGCATTGTGCCAGAAGATGCCTTTGATTCCACGCCCAATATCAAGGGAATTTATCTCAGGTGTGTCGCCAGAAAAAATATTAATGGCTTCGCAAATATAAAAAAGATTTTCCTTTATGTATGAACTCTACATTGTACTTCAAGCATGTTTCATTCTGTGCGCTAATTGTTTATGAACAAGACATTGTGCATTCATTGTGCTTATAAATCCTTGTCAGATACAGTATAGGTAGTCCTCAATTTACAACAGTTCGTTTGGTGACTATTTGAAGTTACAACCTCACTGAAAAAAAGTGACCTATGTCTGTTTTTCAGAGCGTTGTGAAAAATCTCTGTGGTCACATGATCAACATTCAAACCCTTGGCAACTGACTCATATTTATGACAGTTGCAGTGTCGTGGGATCATATGGTCATCTTTTCAACTTTCTGACAAGCAAAACCAATGGGGAAATCAGATTCACTTAACAACTGCAGTGATTCACTTAACAACTCTGTCAAGAAACATCATAAAATAGGACAAAATTCACTTCAGAAACATTTATTTAACAACTGATATTTTGGGCTCAATTGTGATCATCAGTTGAGAATTACCTGTATCTAGATCTTTCTAATTTTATGCATATAGAAATCTCCTGAAATTGTAAGACATCAGTTGTAAGAATGAAGAGACGTAGAATGGGTGGAGATGAAACCAAAAACTGAAATGTGAGCAGAAAATGGAGAGAAACAGACTAACCCTTTTCTTTATAAAAAGTCACTTTGTGGTATCCTTCTCTTAGTATAGAGTTTATAGGACAAGGAAGGACATTGCAATAAAGGATTGGGAGGTAATTCTATTCATTTTCTTTCCTTTACCTTTCAAGGTTTAACAAGATTGCATTCAGTGCTGTGAAAGAGAGCACTTTCCAAAGACTGAAGCATCTGCAAGTGCTGGACATTGAAGGAAATTTTGAATTCAGTGACCCCTTAAGAAATGAGGATCACTCAGAGGAGGAAATGGAGGAAGAAGAGTAACAGGAAGTGGCATTTACCTGAAAACAAATCTTTGCTAACCAAAGCGTATCACATGGTAGAAGATTAAGTTAAACGCTTTTCTAAGGACACACATAAATTATCTCATTTATTCAACCCACGCATCTGTGACAAAAACAAAGCTCTTTATGGCCCCATCCCATGAATGGCTAAGTTAGCAAACAAACATATAGTTCACAAGTCTACATCATTATAATTGATAACACCACAGATGAACAAGTGCTAAGGATAATATATCTGCATTGGCCAGCAGTATCATATTGAATTGAATTGAATTTATTGCATTTATATGCCGCCCTTTTCCCCGAAGGGGACTCATAATATCCATTATGGCTTTAAGGTACCTCATACCACAGGCTGATTCTGCACTGATAGGCTCTGGATTTTGTGGCTCAAATATATCATATTTCCTTAATAGGAAGACAAAGTGTGTGTTTTTAATCTGAATAATTACCTGTATATTGGAATGGAGGATGTCTTAGCATGGAGGTTCTCATTTAAGAGCAGCAAGCAATGAAATGAAATTGGCTGTAACAGAGAATTAATCTCACTCCACCCTCTTGTCTGTCCTGCATAATATATATATATATATAATTTTCCTCCATTGTTATAAGAAAAATAATTCCTCATCCCTCTGAAAAAATTTGGGGACATCACTATCTCATTGTGGGCCCCCAGGGTGAAAAACGCTACCCCTGTCTAAAGGCCTTTGAAAGTCTTTAGAACATTTTTAAAGAATCATATCAATGATTGAACTTCAGAAACAGACAACCAGTGGACCTCCTTATACTGCTAAATTAAAACACTGTATGACTTACCATCTGCCACCTTAATTAAGGCAATAGAAATTGCAATTCATTGACATCTGGAGAGCCATTGATTTAGCTGTAAAATGGATATATATACACACACACACACACATACATAAATACATACATACATACATACATACATACGCAGGTTTTGGTGTATTCGGGTCTTTTCCCGTGTAAGATTGAGAGTATCTTGGCGATGTTTCGACAAGGTCCCTCGTCGAAACGTTGCCAAGATACTCTCAATCTTACACGGGAAAAGACCCGAATACACCAAAACCTGTATACCTGTACCCATGAAAATTCACTCTGAGTCACTGAGTAGATCATTATAACATTTAAACAAATTACTAGTATGGTCAGCTTTCAAATGTCTGATTCCTATCTGCAACCTGGAACTCATGCTTGGCAGATTGTATTTTGAATGGAATTTATTACAATCCACACTGATAATATGGATTGTGATAAAAATGAAATAAACTATTTCCTCCCTGCAGATTTATATCATTGCTGGAGCAACAAATCATGAATAAAATGCTATAAGTCACCAGTGAGCAAATTGCCAAATGCATTCTAGGGTGGGATAAATGATAATGATTAAATAAATAACATTTTGATTTCATATTCATCAGGAACTAATTCAGCAAAATGGAATGTCTCTTTGGACTGTCTATCTGTCTCAGTCTGATTCGTCTTGATGGTCCATAAAGATACAAAGCACTTAAGAGGAAATGACACAAATATTATAAAAGTCTTTCTAATCCTTTGCCAAGCTCAGCCAAAACAGTCTGCTAATATCAGAGGAGTGGGTGACCCTCCTCTAATCTTATTACTTGTACTACTTTTTTTTTGAAGTGTTTCTTGGATCATTGTGATGTGAGAATTTACAAAAGCTGGCTTTTGTTTACTTAAAAACACACCTCTCCCTATTTTTACTTGTTAATAAAAGGTAGACACTGTAGAGTTAAGGCCCCAATTCAAGGTTACTGAGTCAATGCATTTCATCTAACAGCTATACTCATCCATGTAAGACAGGAGTACGTGTCCTTAGCTTCACTGTAAGTCTAGTGTGCGGCATCTCAGCCCTTAAGTGACAGTCAACACAGCCACATCGGACACTTGCTCAGTATGTATATATTTGGATTTTTAAAAAGAAATTCTATTATGGCTGGATCCTTTTTTTTTTTAATTTATCCCCATTCCCAAAGAAATACAACTCTACCTGAAGACTTAAAATACCAACTTATTCTGTTTTGTGAAAATTAAAGTATATTTTTGCCTTGGAATGATTTGTCCAATTTATTCTGTATGTGCATGTGAGGTTCTTTGCTAAGGACATATAAATCTGAAATTCATCAACTATTAGACTTAACTGGATGTACTAAATTTGAACAATATTTGTATGAGATTTTGGGCCAGACGTGGCTATTAATCACGGTTTTTCTAAAAGCTTGGCCTTGTATTCAAAAATTCGCTAACAGAAGTTTAGACACTGTCAGATATACTGTTTTATTGCAAGCAAAGAATTCATATATGTGCGGAGAATTCGCTCACTGCAAACCCAATAGTCCCAACTTTCGACTTGTTTCCAATTGTTTCCTGTTAGTTGATTATTAATTGCTTTTCCCCCAACCATGAGATTATAGTGGAACTGACCAATGTTATACAAAGGCTTTCTCTGCTCTGACTCCTCACCTTGCCATCTTCAGCCCTTACAAATCTCATTAGTCAAAAATATGCACTCAACTTTCTCTGCAGATAATAAAATCATGTGAAAAGTTCCATAATTTCTTCTAGTTTTTGAGTTGTGGTGGATCTATCATAGTTTTAAAGAAAGATGAGAAAAGGTGTATATGTGGATCAACAGAAATATTTTGCTTTCCAAAGGATACAGTTACAGTATTATATAACATGCCTATTTTTTCTAGGCAAATAGATGTTGCAAATACAAAGCCCTAATTCTGTTTAACATAGAAAAAAGTTAGATAAGTCTATGTAACACGTCAAATCCCTTATTGTAAACCTAATTGCATTTTTAAATTCCTTTTCCTTGGAACTACAAACTGTCAGGAAGAAGATCATTTTGTGCTTTGTATTATCCATAGAAAATATTTTTAAACGTGAGTTCATGTTGCAAAACACTAGCAATTAGAGTGGCCACTTACTCTTATCCACAAAAAAAAAGAAAAAAAGAAATGTAATATTTTAATTAAGAAGGCCCAGCTTTTTCTAAATTTTCATATACTAATGCAAGATTGTGGCACCTCCGGAGTGGCTTGTTATTTCAGAATCCTGCTTTCTGCACTCACAGTATCATGCCTAATACAGTTCTTTAAAAATGGAAACTTGGTCTAAAATCTTAGCTTATTAAGGAGGAAAAGATATTATGTTTAAGGTAAACATGAAGCAGACCACCTGGTCATTCAATCAGCCATGTTTTGCCAGTCCTATTAGATCCTCTTTCTTACCCACTGACTAACTGGAGCCTTCTAAATGTAGTTCTCTGGCTACAGCTATGTGGAAATCCAGTTTTATTTATATATCAAACTTCTTAATCACCTATCTCCCTCATAGAGGGAAAGATCATACTTCAAAACGCGAACAATCACTCATAACGTTACTTGATTTTTCTGCATATATTTCCATAGTTTTTTTAAAAAAAACTTTTTATTAAGTTCCTCTCATTTGTAAATAACTTTTAACTATGCACTTCCCTTATTAGGGGAATAGTTCTGCTTTTGCTGAGACATAGCAAAGAACTTTGCAGAAGTGGAACAGTTGCAATCCAGTTTCCAACTGTAGATCAGTAGGGAAAACACCTGATAAATATCTATGCCAACCAAACTTGCCAAGAAACCTTAAGATCATGATAGCCATTTACATCCTGCTCACAGACTCAGTCTCCAAACAACTGCATTATTGCACAATATAAATCCAGCTGTTATTCCACCAAGGACAGGAACCGGGGAGAGAAAGTTTTAGATAGATTTTGCAAAAGTAAGAGCTTCTGTTATGGGGAAATTACAATAATTTGTGGGTATAGCTTGATATTTTCCAGCAGCAAAGTTTTCTCTTGAAATCTGGGGTGATTTGTAAAATAATGCTGCCAAAGCAGTATTTTTTAGGGACCTGTTTTATATCTAATGAGTAATTTAAAAGTTGTAATTCTCTTTGTCACAGATTTGTATCTCCAATATTGTCAGCACCTCTCCATTTAATAATTAGGAAAGAAGACCATGAGACTCCATTTGTGGAAAATCAAATGTACTTTTACTAATTAAAAATGGTTAAAGAGCGGTTGCATAGCAAAGTCTGGTTAATTAGGCGCGAAAGCAGTTGATATATAGAATAGCCCATTCCACACCCCCTGGCATCATAGGCCTAGTCCAATCCTAAGTCCTTCAAGTGTCAGGTGTGAGATAACTTCAAAAGACATCACGAAGATGGAATGTCGGTGCCGTTAACCCAGGCGGGAAAACATCCACGCATGCGTAGTCTGTCCATCCAAAGACCTCCAGAATCTTCCTCCACCACAATAAGTAACCCCACCCAAATACTATGCCCTCCCTCCCCGTTTCAATGGCAGCTGAAGCAACAGCAAAGCAGAAGCTGACATCCGGCCGTCCCCCGGAAAAAGGCTGTCAGGCCTAGATTAAAAAAAAAACACAGACAAACAGACAAACAACAAAACACAAAGAGAAACAGGGAGGGGAAAGAGAGAAATTAGGGTTTATCAGGATACGCCTCATAAAACCTCCGAAGCAGTCGGGGGGCACGAACATGGGACTTGTCAACCCACTCGGTATGAGAGGGAGGGAAATGCTTCCAAGCGACCAAGTATTGGATGCGATTACGCCGCTTGCGGGAATCAAGAATGTGACGAACTTCAAAGTGCCGTTCACCATCGATGAGCAGAGGGGCAGGCGGAGGGACATCAGGCGGACGTAAATGGGAAACACGAACAGGCTTAATCAGGTTAATGTGGAAAACCGGATGAACCCGGTTCAGGTGCTTGGGCAGTTGCAAGCGGACAGAGACAGGATTGATGACCTTCACGATGGGGAACGGACCCACGTATTTCGGCCCCAACTTTTTGGACTTCTGCGAGGTGTGAAGGAACTTAGTGGATAAATAAACCATGTCACCCTCCCGGTATTCATAAGGCTGTGTCCGCTTCTTGTCTGCCTGTTTCTTATGGGCACGATGTGCCGCATCCAGAGTTGCCAGGGTCAACGGCCAAATGCGGCTGAGACGTTCGCTCCAGTCAGCGACGGATGGAACCTGCGGCTGGTCACGAGGCAGTTCAGGAATAGGAACAAAGTCTTGACCATACACAACCCGGAAAGGCGTGAACCCAGTGCTGGAATGGACAGAATTGTTGTAGGCCACTTCAGCATGCGGCAATAAGTCCACCCAGTCATCTTGTTGATAATTGATGAAACAACGTAAATACTGTTCAAGGACAGAATTAGTCCTCTCACAAGCGCCATTAGTCTGAGGATGGTAGGCGGAGCTAAGGCCCTGGGCGGAGCCAATACGTTTGAGGAACTCCTTCCAGAACACTGAGGTGAACTGGACACCCCTATCGGAGATGATGCGATCAGGCACTCCATGTAGGCGGTAAATGTGGGAAAAGAAGAGTTTAGCTAGTGCTTTAGCGGAAGGAATCTTGTGGCAGGGCACAAAATGAACTTGCTTCGAAAACAAATCAGTAACGACCCAAATGACGGTGTGCCCCTGGCTCTCGGGGAGTTCAACAATAAAGTCCATAGAAATCTCCTTCCAAGGGGCAACAGGTCGGGCAACGGACTGGAGCAATCCCTGTGGTTTCCCTGGGGGGCGTTTCGCGGTCGCACAAACGGGACAACTTGCAACATAAAGTTCAATGTCCTTTTTCAAAGATGGCCACCAAAATTGTCTTTTCACTAAATGTAAAGTCTTAACAAAACCGAAATGACCCGCCAACTTGGAGTCGTGAGCCCGTTGGAGGACAACGGGGCGAAGGGATGTGGGGACATATAATTTGGCGCCGATCCATGGCAAGTCGTCCCTCATTGTGCACTCATCCTGATGCTCCCGGAACCAGTCATCCTGGGGAAGGGCGAGTTTGAGGTCAGAAAGAAAATCTTGAAGTACGTCGACTTTCACACGTGCCTGTTTGCGAGTAACCACCGGAGCCGCCAGGCTGGAAGTAGGAACCACAGGTTGCACGATGCTCAGTTTAGAGCAGTTGTATTGTGGGAGTCGGGACAAAGCGTCTGCCATGAAGTTCTTCCCACCGGGGATGTACTTGAGTGTGAAATTGAAACGGTTGAAATGTTGGGCCCACCGCATTTGCTTGGGGGAGAGTCGGCGCGGTGTTCTCAAAGCTTCCAGATTCTTATGGTCAGTCCACACCTCGAAAGGATGCTTAGCGCCTTCCAGAAAATGCCGCCAAGTGGTCAGGGCCCATCGTACAGCAAAAGCCTCTTTCTCCCAAACCGCCCAATGTCTTTTGGTGTCTGTGAGTTTGCGGGAGGTGTACGCGCAAGGTTGCAAGTTACCTTGGTCGTTGGATTGCAACAAAACGGCCCCAACGGCGACGTCGCTGGCATCAGCTTGGATGACGAAAGGCGTGTCCATGTCGGGATGCCTGAGCACTGGTTCTGCAGCAAAAAGGCGTTTCAGCTTTTCGAAAGCCGCCTGACAGTCCATGGTCCAGTCAAGAGGTTTGCTTGGCTTAGGTTTAGGACCACCTTTGGATTTCAGCAAGTTAGTTATAGGAAGCGCAATTTTGGCAAAGGAAGGAATGAACTGACGGTAGAAATTAGCAAATCCCAAAATTTTTTGCAATTGTCGACGAGTTCTAGGCGCGTCCCACTCACCTTTTCAGGGTCCATCTCAATGCCGGCTGGAGAGATGCGATACCCAAGGTAGTCAATCCTGGTTTGGTGAAACTCACACTTGGATAATTTGGCATAAAGATCAGCAGCTCTGAGCTTTTTCAAAACAGTGTGCACAAGTGTGACATGTTCATCATAGGAGCGAGTATAGATAAGGATATCGTCCAAATATACGATAACTCCTTTGTAGAGGTGGTCATGCAAGATCTCATTGATTAATTGCATGGACTTCAGGGGCCCCCTGCAGGCCAAAAGGCATGACCCGGAACTGGAAGCATCCAAGAGGGCAGTTGAAAGCAGTCTTCCATTCATCCCCTCCTTTATGCGTACCCTATAATAAGCTTCTCTGAGGTCCAATTTAGTAAAAATGCGGCCCTTCCCCAATTGGGCCAACATGTCCTTCCTTAATGGAAGCGGGTATACATTCTGAGCTGATATTCCGTTCAGGTTTTTAAAATTAACACATAATCTGAGAGAACCATCCTTCTTTTCATGGAAAAGCACAGGGGCAGCAACTTTGGGGCGAGCAGGTTCAATGAATCCCCGGCTCAAGTTTTTATCTATGAAATTTCGCATTTCCTCCATCTCCCTGGGTGACATGAAATATATTTGGGGTTTTGGTAGCTTAACCCCGGGTAGAATGTCAATGGAGCAATCAGTAGGCCTGTGGGGCGGAAGCTTGTCGGAAGACTTCTCACTGAAAATTTCCCTCAGGTCCCAATACACTTTAGGAATTTTTTCCTCTCCTTCAATCCTCTCCTGCCCTCTGGCGGCCACCTCAGGATCGCAATTAACGGGTTTATCGAGAACGCCCTCCGCTTCCGGGGGCTGAGCTGTACGAATGCGTAACCAGCCTTCCCTCCAATTTATGCGAGGGTTCCATTTCCGAAGCCAGGGTAGGCCCAAAATGAGAGGCCTGTCCATCCCCGGGGCCACAATGAAGGAGATGAGTTCAGTGTGGGAGCCCATTTTCATTTCCAAGGGCTCAGTAAAGAAATGAGCGGGTCCCCCCCCCGCAATGGACCCATCTATTTGGCAAAAGACAATGGGGGTTTTTAAAGTACGTAATTTGAGGCCCAACTTCTCCACCATAGCAGGATTGATCATTGACCTGGAGCACCCTGAGTCAAGCAAGGCGTGTAGGGACTCCGGTTTCCCATCGGGCAGCACTTTTAACTCTATGGGGATTAGCATGGGGCCCTTGTTTGAACTCACCCAGCGAGGCGATGTGTCATCATCTGAGTCGTCAGAAGAGGTGGGGGAGGCGTCCGCTTCTCCCTCCAAGGCATGGCTGAAGTGAGGGGGTCTGGAAGCCATAGCGAAGGCAGCTTCCTTCTTCCTCTTGTCCGAGGACTTGCCAGATTTCTCCTCCCGCTTGGATGGGGGTTGGGAGGTTGTTGGTAATTTAGCACGGCAGTCTGGGGCGCGATGGCCTAATTTCCCCCAACGGAAACACGTTATTGGTCTGGATCTCCCCTCACCCTTCCCTCCGAAAGGGGCTTTCCGGCTAGGGGGGGGGTGGTTTTTGCCGCTTGCTCTTTTCTTTTGCGTCTCTCCTCTTTAGCGCAACAGAGCCTGGCCAAATCCAGCTCAATGTCAGCAGCGTGCTCAAACCAAATAGTTAAGCGTCTGGGGAGATTTTGATTGACACATTGCTGATAGATATCTTCATCTAGGCCCAAAGCAAATTTGTCCAAAAGTGCCTCCTCACTCCACCCTCTCATGTACTGGGAAAGGCGTTGAAACTCTTGAATATACTGGGCCACCGGTCTGTCGTCTTGTTCGAGGGTTATAAATTTCAACTTGCTTTTCTTTTCAGTAAGGGGGTCATCAAAGCACCTTTTGAAGGCCTCCATAAACCTATTAAAATTCCTCAGGAGGGGGGAAGCTGACTGATGTAAACCAGCACTCCAGTCAGACGCTTCGCCGTCCAAGGATAGTAAAATCATTCTTATCCTCATAGTATCTGATTCAAAATCTGGGCCGTAGATTTCCATGTAATTAAAGATTTGCATGATAAAAGACCCCAGCTTCGCAGGGCTTCCATCATATCTCACAGGCAAGGGTGGAATCTTAGCCATTCTGCGTCTCCTGGGAGGTGGGCCCCCTATTCCGGCAAAAGCCCCAGCTGCAGGGGGTGAGTCAGCTCGAGGGGGGGTGTGAATCAGCGCGTGGGTTTTCTCGGCCCCAGCCCCTCCTGACCTCTTCATCTTCCCCACCTATTTGCCCAAAGTACCTTTGTCCCCAGTAATCAGGTAGATCTCTCTCCTGGGGTCTCCTTTTGGCTCCCGCCTCCAGCGGTCTTTGTTGGGGTCTTCTTCTGGTAACCCCCGCATCCCAGCTGGCCCCTTGCTCTCTTTGTCCTACCAAGGTAGACCACCTGGGGGGAGGTGGATCAGCCGGGCTTGATATCTGCAGTTGACACAAATCTTCATGAAGCGAGAGTTCGGGGGGAGGACGTTCTTCCTCAGCAGGGAGTTCTGCCTCCTTTTCTTCTCTGGCTGGCGAAGACATTTGCACCCTCCACGGTAGATGTTGATCTCCTGGAAAGGTGGGTTTGAGACTTTGCTACTTGTCAGCACCTCTCCATTTAATAATTAGGAAAGAAGACCATGAGACTCCATTTGTGGAAAATCAAATGTACTTTTACTAATTAAAAATGGTTAAAGAGCGGTTGCATAGCAAAGTCTGGTTAATTAGGCGCGAAAGCAGTTGATATATAGAATAGCCCATTCCACACCATAGGCATCATAGGCCTAGTCCAATCATAAGTCCTTCAAGTGTCAGGTGTGAGATAACTTCAAAAGACATCACGAAGATGGAATGTCGGTGCCGTTAACCCAGGCGGGAAAACATCCACGCATGCGTAGTCTGTCCATCCAAAGACCTCCAGAATCTTCCTCCACCACAATAAGTAACCCCACCCAAATACTATGCCCTCCCTCCCCGTTTCAATGGCAGCTGAAGCAACAGCAAAGCAGAAGCTGACAAATATAGCATGTATCACATATTAAAATTACACCCAGTAGTAAGATTTCAGCCATGCATTTCTTAGAAACTTAAATATGTGGGGACAAAGAAATCCAATTGCAAACAAATATTACAATTCAATAAAATAATTTGTTTCTATTTAGTTAGCTTTATCCAAATCAAAATAATATCTAAAATAACCACTCATTTGCGTCAATCTTCCTTCTTCTCCACTAGGACTATATACTGTGAAACAACCTAAAGATTATCAACACCTGAAATTGATACTTAAGATGTAAAATGCATAATATAGTATTCCTATATTTGTTGTTATGGGGAGTTCAGTGGTGATATTCTTACACTGCCTCCTATATAAAACTAGGAATGGCACATATAATAATATCACACTGCTATGATTAGTAAAAAAATCTATATTTTACAAACAAATTAAAAGAACTCCTCTAGGAATATGGTTTTTGTCTTCTTATATCTTGGGGGGGGGGGGAAATCAGATGGAGAACTAGAACGTCCTACATTGGAAGCCTAGTCTGAGTAAAGTTCTCTATTATTTCATTTTCTATGAGCAGAAAAGGTCTCATATTTTTCTGCTTCCAAGGGAGAACACAGGAGTATAACATGAAGTCTACTGATCTGGATCAACCTAGCCCAGCTTTATCTTCCATTAATAGCCAAGTAAATAAAAAGGTGGAAGAAGGTATGGTGTAGCACCTGATTGCTGATGTTATCTTGTAAATACTATTCAATAAATTAATTATTTAGTAATGAGAAGGAGAATGGGCAGTGAAGAAAATAGAACATGATCTACTAAGTTAATTTGTTGATTTCCAGCAGGCAAAATAGATACGTTGGTTACACTTGAAGGTGTTGAACAAAGAAACACAAATCGAACTCTCCAAGGTTAGCCATATGTACCTTCCCCTATTTTTCTTGATTTTGTAAAAGTTCACTTGTCCCAATAAAAATATTTCATTTTTCCCCCCTCAGCCAGTATGAATACTATGATTTTTATAAGAAATATATATTCATTTATTTCATATAGTCTTAAGTGATCCCCTGCTGTAAAATCTTCAAAGGAATATATTTGGTTAATTAGGAAATGCATTCATATATGGAAATGTGCCAATTATGCAACATATCAGTCCAGCCACACAGAATTTTGGTGAAGCTCTTTATGCACAAATTATAGTCTGAAAGTTATACCTGTAAACAGATGAATGGAAAATGTTGCTTATTTGAATATTCACTTAATTTTCAAGTGCTTGATAAAAAATATGGTAGTTCTTATAACATTATTGTTCAGTATTGCAGGTCAACTTTTTAAAATAAGAACATTTCAAAAGTTATTTACAAAGCGCAATGATAGAATTTTAATAATTCATTCTGGATTCAAAGTTATCTCCCAGAGGAAGCAGAGTATGTATCCCCTATATGAAATGAAAGATAATAGCCAGATATACTTGGTAAGAAGTTGTGCTGATAAGATTAAATATTTTCCAAGTTTGTGGCTAACAGAACTTGGTCTTAATTACGAATTAATGCAATCTTTTTCTTAATTCCTGTAATTCTTCACTATCAATTTTACAAAACTGTAACATACAGCAGTCATTTTTATCGACCTATAACACTTAATGATAATCTAATTTTATTAGGCAAATGTTGTCCGGAGGCTTAATTCAAGCAGTTCATCATTGCATATATTAGTTTGCAATTCCGCTGAATATGAAATTATGACAAGACATCTGATGCAATGCTAATTATAAACAACTTTAAGAAACATGATGGATCAAGCTACTCACAGGAATGTTTTAATAAAATTGAAGAAGGGAGGGAGAACAATGAAGGAAGGATGATGAAGGTGATAATTTTCTATTAATCTAGTGTTAGATGAGAGGTGGTGACTAAACATTTGGGGAACATCATTCCACCGCAATTTGAATGAGTCACTTCTCTTAGTCCAGTATTCTAATTCAACTTTTGCCAATCCTTTGTTCTTGAAATTTCAGAATGTGTGTTAAAAACATGTGTCTTAGCCAAAAATCTGGTTTAAAAAAAACCTAGATCAATTGCTAGAGTAACGTTCAAATGGGAAGATAAAGAAAAATATACTGTTCTCCTAGATGACTGAAAAATTGAAATAGAACATGTTTCCACCTTCAAGTCAATATTTTCAATTTTAGGAATAAAACCTTTGTATCTATTTTTACGGAACAAGGAGAAATGTAAGTAGTAGCACAGTGTGAACTCTCAAGTACTGAAGGTGGAATTTAGGACATCAGTCAATGGTAATATCTCAAAGTGCTTAGGCTTGGAATTTCCTCTACCTTTTTCCCCTCTATATTCCCTCCCCACAATTAATCTCAAAAAATCCCCAAATCCTACAGAAAAAAAACAATGGGGGAGGGACACTGATTGTTTTAATGCTGGATTAACATAGATACATGTGTCTATATCTTTCCAATGCTCATTGCAATTCAATACACTATTTTTCCAAAGACGTATTGCAAGAATGGAAGATAAGGAGAGACCTGCCCATAGAATTGCCAAGAGTCAAGCACAATTGAATGGATATCATCATTTTTCATTGGGGGAGGACAATCAGATGTCAGGAGTTAAACCTGGTAATTTGACAAATAGGAAAGCAAAGGAACAGTTGCCCAATACAATTCCAATCCCCACCTATGGTACGTAACAATAATGCCTCATATGGGGAGCCGAAAACAGTCTGCAACTTGTGTGGCTGGTTGGTGCCCTGAGAGCTCCCCCCCCTTCAATTTTATATTATTTTTTTAACAGGGTTTAATTATTGTTGCCTCTCTCTAAAAATAATTTCAAATTTTTAATTTTAATATTTTAATTTTATATACTGTTTTTATATTTTAACATTTTATTGTCCGCTGCCCAGAGTCCTTCTTTGAGGGAATTGGGCAGTTCAGGAATGTAACAAACAAATATATAACACCTGCTTTGCTCTATCCAGGGGAGAATTCATTCTTTGATGCTAATCAGATTCAAGAATGCCCAAGAACTCCAGTGTTCACACCCTAACTTTGCATGGGATTAGCAAGTTAAAGGGCTGGGTGGAATTCAGATGGAGGAATATTACTTTCAGCATGTAATTAGAGAATTAAATTCTACTGTTTGGTTTCTCAAAATTCAAGCTTGATATTTCTAAGATTTTTCAGCCATTTACATGAATATTCAGTCTTCATAGTCCTACTTTCAGAAAACTAATTTGATGTGTAATATTTGACTTCACATGATCAGCAGTATGCAGAGGTATTCAATATTTGGTTATTTATTACTGTTGGAATATAATGGTTCTAATTAGAAAGTGTTGTCTCATATGTAATACCAACCTGTATATGGCACAAATGTAGAAAGTGATCCTGTATTTGTCATTTTACCAGACTGTATATCCAATAAAGCAGTTGAGAAATGCACTCAAAATTAAAATTTTGAAGAGGAAATGTCAAGAGCATTTAAAATTAAATTTGTGAATATGCTCATATTCAAATGCAGATTTGAATTCTGAATTCTCCCAATATCTATTAAAAGAATGTTGTACTTTGTGAGGAGATAATCTTCTCAAAATATAATCTGTACAAAATATAATCCTCCCATATTTTTGCCAAGAAAACTACATGGATGTGTTCATTAATTCACCAGGAGTTAGGTTGATTCGAAGGAGATTTTACCTTTTATGGTAAAATAGAAATTTATTAAATATGTGTGATTTTTTTAAAAAAAGAAATGTTTAGTGTAATAAGATACAGATAATTGTTTTTGCAATGACTTGTTTATTAAAACATTTTTGCTGGAAGCAATTTTAATATACATGGTTCATTTGGAATCACTAGAAGATATTTTACGATGCAAAGGATATGAGAAAGAGATAGTAAAAGAAAAAAACAAGCACATTCCCATTTAAACATATAATTTTAGGGTTAGTTCATAAACATTTCTCCTCCCAAATGGTCCCATCTCTCTTCCTCAACAAACTAGACAAATATAAAACTTCTTTTTCTCTCAAATAAGGAATAAGGCAGGGATAAAATATTTGCAAGAATGATAAATGATCAGTGGAAATAAACATTCAAAACATAAAAGATAGAGCACTGGAGAAGAGAGAGTGAAAGAGGTCACACAAGGACTTGTAAGCTAAAACTTCACAAAAACCCTTCTTCCATGACAGGCACTGAAAAAGAGAATTGTTTCCAGCTGTAGAAGGAGCCAGATTTCCTTGAACAGAGCACAAAATAACAAATTATTTACAAGTTTGCCTTATGGGAGATATACAGCCCAGAATCTCCACCCCCTGATCATTGCCAACCTGGTGAAGGCCACTGCTGATGATTCCATAGAGTTATATATTGCATCTGGAGTGTCCAAAGGTAAAAGAAAAAAAAAACTGCTTTGGACACTTCTGCCAAAGGAAAGGCGTGTATGTATGTATGTATATGTATATGTATATGTATGTATGTATGTATGTACATGTGTATGTATGTATGTGTATATATATATATATATACATACATACATACATACATACATACATACATATATATACATATATACACATATACACACATACACACATACACACACGCAAATTATATATATATATATATGAATGAAACAAGTTAAAAAATTGGCAGATATACCTCGTCCTATAAGCCACAGCTGCCAAAATCTAAACTGATTGCATGCTATTTTATTTTCCCTTGCAAACATCACTGGTGATAAACACCATGTTCCTCTATTTTGTTATCCCAATATTTTTGGGTCATGAATGACAATATTTGGTTCACTTTCAGGAAATGAGCTTTGTAACTGACTCTTCAACGTTAGTCTTTTTTGTGAAAAATTCAAACTTTTAGCCCAAGTATTAAAGCTATAAAAGCACTAATTCCCTCTATCTCCTTCCATCTAATGGGCTGTAAGAGTGGTGCAGCAATTCAAAAGTCAGAACTTTGCTTCTTGTCTCAGACTTGCTTTAAACTGCTCCAAATGGAAGCCATTTCCAAATTAAAAGTACAAGACGATAGAGTTGAAGCTTTGAACTGGCTCTGAAGAAAGTCATCCAAGATACCTTACATAGCATATTTGTGTGTGTAGGGGGGTGGGAGCAAGTTCAATCATTTGCATTTATAGACAGCAATCATAGAAACATTATTCATCTGAATATATCATTACAATGAAATTGTGCCACAATTGCATATGCTAAATTATAAGTTATATTTACTCAGACCACAAGGGGCCAAACTATCACACATAGAAGCTATATAGATTACAGAACATTGTATAGCCTTTTTAGCACCAGTTATTTTGGTTAGGAATTTTTATAATTAGACCAGTTTTTCCCCCCAACCGTGTCAATTTTAAGATGTGTGGACTTCAAATCCTAGAATTCTCCAGCCAGCATCCCGTACCTGTACATCTTAAAGTTGCAACAGTTGAAAAACACAAATTTAGTCACTGTGGATTTTACCAAGTTAGAAGTGGAACCAAAAGAGATGCAAAATATAAGGAACTACTTAGGAGGCTAATATGATAGGGAAAGTTTAGAATGGGGCTTGATACTTTATTTTTAGGGATCTTAAAAATAAAACTCCCCTGCTCTATCACCTCATTAAACAAAACATAATTCTTCTCAGTTCAAAAATATACTATTATAATATATACATTGTAAACCTTAGAAAATAATATGTAACAAACAGTATTAGTTGCAATTTATCTCTCCAAATAATGCAAAATAAAAATAAAAGGGCTCTGAGAATCTTTAATATACAATGGGATTTCTATACATGATCATTGATGTTGCTACCATCATAGTCAAAAGTCCATCGAAACTACTATTAGAAATTGACTATTTGAAATGCATGTGGTGGTGGATATAAAAATCACATTGGTCTATTCATTCATTCCTTAAATTTATATAGTGCCACTTCAAGAAACTCTTGGAGGATTCATAAAAATTGTAAAATGCAACACTAAAACTTCCATAGTAACTTAAAATTAAACTTAAGTTACATTAAAATTAGAATTATCTAAGAGCTCCAGTTCTATCACAATTCATCCCAAATCCCCCAATTTTAACAAGCTTCTAGATTTTAACTAGCTTTTAAAAGGCTTTTATTGATGGCGCCAATCTTTTTTCAGGACAGCCATTCTATATAACAGGGACCATCATAGAGAAACAACACCCTGGGTCTTAATTCCCCTCCCCTCCCAAAGTGGTGTTGGGGATTAACAGTATTAACAGTTTCTCCTGGAACATAAAGGTCTCACCTGGTTGAAGGAGGCAGTCTCAAAGATACTTAAGTGTCAAGCCATATAGGATGTTATAAATTAAAAACATTATTTTGGATTACAACCAGAAAGCTACTACAATATTCACTCAGAACATTGAAGAATGCAGAATGAAGCTGCAAACAAGAATGACTTGTTAAACAATTTCAACCCAGGTTGCACGTAACACCAGTTTAATGACCTCTCAAGGCCACTGAATTCATGCACTGTTCACTCCACCTTCATCTATGCAACTGTAGGAAACCAGACTAATTTCCATTAGAAACTAACCACTGCTTATGATCACAATGTATCCAAATCAGCAGATTAATAACAATACTTTATTTCACATAACTCAGGCTCAGTAACCAGGACTTGATCCCATCCACAATTTAGTTTTAATCCATTAGTTAGTAATACATTTAAAACTAAGAATAGAACATTAATGAATTTCTGGAATATTCATTTTGATTAGAAAAACAGAAGACAGGGTGATTTAGTAGAAATCAGTTCAATGGATCAGAAGGTTTCTTCTTAAAAACATCACCATATCTGTAAACAACATTTGTCCAGTGATTAATTCCTTTCTACTAACCCAACCGACCAATGGAACCCATCTTCCATGAAGCCTTCTGTCTTCACAGGTGTCCACAGCTATTTTATAACCTCAGTTCAGGAATAACAGTCATTTCATGCCTTGCCATTGAACGAGCAGGCCATGTCCCAACCTCATTTACAGGATATTCTTTTGTTTTCAGAGACTTTTAGGATTAACTGTACATTACACATTTGTTTCCAATTCATTGATTTCAATAGTACAGTGGTCTTTATTGTTGGATTTCTCTGTGTAACATTCTGAGTGATTCTCTTCTTGTTCCATTTGGATAGGTAAGTGATGCAGTGTTGTTTTGATTGGTTCAGGTCCACACATTTTATTCACGGACTTCACACAGCCATTCTTCTGATAAGCAATAATTTTGCGGATACTAACAGGTTTTGTTTCTCCAATCAAAGGCACCTATGAATTGAACAAGGGGGTCATACTATTACAATGCTTCATTATTCTAAAATACTTTTCTATACTTATACTCCATTTTAGCATACAAAATTATAGATTGCCTCACACTCATATTGGAAGCACCAAGGCACTTCTGGGTTGAAAGAATTAGCCGGTCACATCACCGTGGCTTGGCGGAAGGCTCTGTTAGGACTCCTTTCATGTCCCTGCCAGGAGCTGCAGCAGAGGACAGGAGCTCACTCTACCCTACGGCAGCACTCGGATCTCGAACGCAGGCCTGGTAACCTCCAACCCAGCACCCTAACCATGTGAACCACAATACTCCAACAAAATTATAGGTAGGACACACCGTTACACAGAATGCCTCTAAAAGAGATACCTAATTATCTCTGTTTGGTAAAGTGAGTCCTCAAAGTATCACATCAGTTTTCTCCTACCTCAGATCTTTCTGCAGTGAATTCTTTTCTGCAAATATGCGCCATTATTCCAGTAGCAAGAGCATCACCCAAAACATTGATCATTGTCCGAAATCTGTCTCTGTCAAACAAAATGAAGGCATTAAAATGACATTTTTCTTTCCTTGTGTAAATGTTCATCAATCTATATAGTTATTTATACAGAAAGTAACAGTACCTGCACACAAGCTGATGTTATTTTACTCAACAGATAATATAGCACAGGGCTAGGAATAAAAGTACCTAATTAATTTAAACATGTAGGCTATCACACTATGGCAGATCAAATTGTTCCAATACTGAAATCTCATGGATTAATTTTATGGTATGAAAGCATAATGCCAACAAGAAATAAAAAACACTCCATGAACATTTTCCTAATTTGTTTCATAAACGCCTACTTTTTATGTTGACTCTGGTATTTGATTTTTCCATTTTTATAAAATTAAGCAGAACAATAACTGGAGAAGGAAAAAACTTTCACAGATTTTATATTGCCCTCTGTTTGCTTTCCTAGATACGATTCAAAACAAGAAATAATTGAGCAAAATTTTTTTTTGTGATAAATAAATAACTGAATTTTCCAAACCAAATCTTCAAATCTAACCAGCATTGTACTTATGGTCTCCAGAATTGTGACATATTTGGCACCAGGAATCTCCAAGAGAATAGATCTGGAATTAATTATAAAGTCGAGAGTCTGGTGCAACAATTTTAAAGGGAAAGAAAGAAAGAGAGAGGGGGGAGGGAAGGAAGGAAGGAAATTATAAACAAAGCAAACAATCTTAAAAGCCAAATGTTAAATAAAACTGGAAAATGCTTTTAGAAGAAAACAGAAGAACAAGAAGGTAGAATAGACCACATAGGATTTTTTATTTAAAAAAGGGAAGAAAATAAGCCAAAGACACAAGCAAGATGTAAAGCCAGTCCAAATGGAAACTAGAAAACATTTGGATTTCAACTGGAAAAACAATCAGATTTGGACATTTATAGCTGAGGGATATATAGAAGAATGTAGGAAACTGAGGAATAAATTCTCAGAAGACAAATAGAGAACAGAATGTCTGATGCTGCATTTTAGATTAATCTCTCTCTAGTGTCTGCATTTGCTGTTAGCTTTTGGTAACTTTAAAAAAATAAATCCACAGTTGATTTTAAAACTGTAACAAAAAATTACCGGTAATTATATTATGAATTGTGATTATCACAGATCAATGCTGAGGAATTTTTTTTTTCTAAGTAAAACTTTACATTGACTTAAGGAATTTAAACTAGAGGAAAAGGCCGGAGTTACTTTTAATGCATTGTTTGAAGCTGACTCAAGTTCATTTGGCAGAGGTACATTAAATCTGAAATGCATCATATGATTTCTTCATTCTTTTTTCAGTACAATGAGCCCATCTGAGACGTCAATCACAATGGTTATTATATTGATGTGGGTCATAAAACTAAAATTCAGGAACATCCAGGTGTTTGGCTTAGAAAAGAGTAACGTGATCCAAAATCAGCAATGTTCAGAGTTTGACTTCTTTAGTATAAAACTGAGTTGAAACGGAAAGATTTTTTATTTGCCACTTACGTAGGTACAAATGAAGATATGGATCTGTTTATGTTCACATTTTGTGCCCTTCGTTCCCATGAATGCTTTGTTAAAATCTGCTCTGCAATCTCTCTCAAGTTTGCTTCCCCTATAAAGGATGCTTCTGTTTTTGTGCTGTCCATGGTTATAATCTATGGTGGGGGTTTTTGGGGCTGAAAATTTGAAATAAATGCTAGTTTTCAGCCAAACCATAATAAATCATGGTCATGTGACCACATGATGCTACAAATGGCTGCAAATGTGTTGCCAAATATCTATAATGCAGTCACATGATGATGGGTGGGGAGACTGTCCTTCAGAATTTCAGTTCTGGGTTGTAAATATTTTGTGGGGAGGTCTTTGGAATTTTGAATGGTCCCTAAGCAACCAAATTGCAAGTCAAGAACTACCTATACACTGAAAAGATATCTTTTGGTTTGAATCTGGAAGGATAATTCTTATATTTTTGTTTTGTAATGTAACAGCAGATGAAAAACTTGACAAACAGAAAGTAAAACCATGAGTGAGCTTTGCTACCCCCTTGACATGACCATGTACTCAACATCGACAACAAAGTGAGTGATAACTCCCTAAAAACTGAACCACTCAATCCTCATATATCCAATTAGAAAAATGCAAAGAAAAGAAAATGTTTGCACTACTTACAGAGCCCAATCAACAGCAATTATTAGAGTGATGTCATCTGTAGGCAACCCGACTGATGTCAAAACGATGACCATGGTCACAAGGCCAGCCTGTGGGATTCCAGCAGCTCCTATGCTGGCAGCTGTTGCCGTAATGCTTTTATAAACAAGCAGAAAGATCATAATGATGTAACACAGAAGTACATCCAAAACTGGATAACTTGATCATTAATAAGAACTAATGTACTTGGCATAAGAATCAAATACATTTTACTCTGCATTCAGTTGCACAGAATTCCCCTGAACAAGGTAAATAAAACACAGGACTGCCCAATATAAGTAAGGTCAACTTTGCATGATGCCAGAGTTTTACTAGTAGAGTTGGGTCCAGGATATAATTTCTTTGTTTGGATCATGAGAAATAAAATCAAGGAAAAGCAACAAGATTGACATTTCACAGGCAGAAATTTAAAGGCATCTGCCACCAGCTGTAAGGTTAGGTTAAGTAAATGTGGCCTTAATTTTATCACAGTAGTTTACATGCATGTTTTGTAGAACAGCCTGAGGGATCATGAAACAGAAGATAAGTTTTCTCTTTCTATTCTGCCACCATCTCTCTTTCTCAAACTATTACTTGACATTTGAAATAATTTTTCTCTAACATCAGCAGGAACTTTCCCCAAATGCAGCATCACAGAGGGAAACCATTCAAATAGAACCAATGGACTACAATTTTATAGTAACCATAATTTTATCTCTTGCTCTTCAAATATAGATCATGATGATAAGGGGGTGGTGTTATGAAGACATATACATCCACATATATTTCCCGTCCCAAGATCTGCAATTTATCCATTCTAAGTGAACCCAAACAGTACTTCGACTGCCTAAATTCAACTTCTTGTCAGTTTGCTGAAAATTTATGGAAATGGTCAAATCATCAGGTTGTAATTGCCCCAAGTGGTGCTTGTCTTCTAGAGGTGGCAATCAATTCAAAAAATAGGTCTCTGCAGATGGCAGGAGAAACAACCATATTCATGAGCCATAATCCAGCAGAATTAAGCACTCCTAAACCCACTAAAATAAATGGGCTTTATTTACTTAACATTGGATTGGATTGCTGGCTGCGGTATGATTACAATTCTCTTAAATCTTTGAGATCCAACAGGTTTTAATGATATTGTGTATGAAATAATTCAATTATTGGAATGAATGAAATTATTGTTTTAAAGGCTGTTGCAGAGATGGAATTGAGTCTTGATCTTTCACTAAATTCTTGTCAACTTCTGTGTGACCAAGGTGATATAGCCATCAGCCATGGTATATATTGTGACTTACCAAAGCTGCTAGATTGTACAGTATGCAGCTATTTGATCTGCGCCTTGTAAGTAATTCAAGTTTTCTTTAATATGCTGTTTAGTAAAGAACAAGGCAATCATCGCACTTGATCTAATAGGAGGAATTTCCCTGCTCTCAGCAGTAAATCCCAGCACGGGGCAGAATTGAAATCATAGCTACATAAGCACGGATTAATACAAAGCTGAATAGGCTGAATTGGGATAAAGTAACACTATGTCTGATCTAGCAGCAATTCAGTCATATACATAGACATTTTGCGAAAGAGTTTTGTTTTGTTTTGATCTGATAATACTGCTTTATGGAAATCTGTCAAGTTTGTACAGATCGCAACCACTTAATGTTTTATGCTAAGCTGTACAGTATTGCTAGTAAATATTCTCCAGATGAATCTACTTTTCCCCCTCATTTTTTTTGTATTTACAAAAACAAAGAAAACTAAAAGAATATTTACAAAAGAAAAAGGATTGTTTAAGTTATGCATTCCTTAGTTGTTCAGTTCAACTTCTGAAGCTTTTAAATGTACAGAGCCGAATACAAAAATCTCAAAAATGGCTCAAAAATCAGTCATGATACCAGGATTCAATGTTGGTAAATGCTAAGTAATAAGAAAAGGAAGAATATGTTGTGTAACATGTACAGAATTTCCTCTTTAATTCCTCTGGCGCCTCTTAAATTGTACAATAAAAACTCAGGAACAAGTTTGATTTGTAAAGTTAATGTCCTCCCTTCTTTGTATATTAATTCTCAGAGAATGGAAAATAAACCAGATGACTTTGAGGTCCCAATATAAGAAAACAAATATGATTCAAAATTTTAACTGAGATTTTGTGGGATAATTTTCAGAACTGGACTACAATAATTGAAAAATAAAAGTTATTCAGAAGGAACAGATGCAGCACAAAAAGAAAAGGAATTGAATTATATGTTACAATATCCTCATCTTATAGAAACCCAAGGGTTAGGATACGTAAGGTGGCTTTCTTAAAATGCTTTGGTAAAATAATTTATTATTTTAAAACTTACTTTAAAATAATAAACTTATTTATTATTTTAGCTTGATAAACTACTACCATCTTTGGATACTAATCCACTTATATTTAAATAATCAAAGAGAAGCTGTGGATATTTTTTCCACAAGAAAACGGCAGATCTTTAAAAAGCAGTGAAATTGCAGTCTTGGGAGACTTTGATTTCTCTAACATCTGTTGGGAGAACAACTCTTCCAAAAATGTCTTTCCAGGAAATTCCTTATCAGTCTTGCTGACAACTTTTCCTTCAGCTGGAGAAGCATGCTTTATTTGGAGGAAGGAATGTCACTTAAAAGTAAAGAATCATTTATATGCCGTTCTTGTAAAGCTCCAGAATCAGTTTTGGGTTCCAACACTGTTGCAAGCAAATAATCAATAAAAGCAGCCTTCCCATTTGTGACAGGGAAATGCAGCAGAGATTCAGGAGAAAATATCTTCCATTGGGAGGAACTCTTGCATGAAGTAATATTCGACTGTTGTAGCTTTCTGTTTACAGGTTAAGAAAAGGGGCTTCACAGATCCTCTCCCCTAGCAACCAACCTCTTTTGTTTTACATACAACTAGAAAAAAATGCACTAATCTTCTAATTCCATTTTCAAATGCAACCAGAGAGCTCTGTCTAGCTTCCCAGAGTGCAGACAACATATCGAGTAAGTATTTTGGATAAATGCCTTGTGAATGTTAGAGAGTGTTAGAGATTTTCTTTATTTCTTTTTGTGTGTGTGAGGTTCAATGGGAGGGAAGGGATATAATTTCTTCAGGAACTTCTCATCACCATCACCACCACCACCATCATCATTGTATCATCATCATTGTAGCATTTTCCCCACAGGTGCAGGGTCTGCTTTTCAGGTCAACAAATGTCACCTTACATGATCAAACACAGCATCTGTGTCCAATTGGGCATTTTTCATGTCTGCATTTATTGTCCTGCCAACTTTCTTTCAGCCTTCCACATGGGCGCTTGCCATTTACATTAAAATGGAAGGGGATGTAGGCAACAATATGGGGACCTGCTTGTAGAACATGGCTGTACCACTGTACATGTTTCTCCTGCATTTTCTCTGATGTTGGCATGGTGGCACAGTTTGCTTCCAAACTGTGTCATTACTGACATGGTCAGGGAGAGAATGGCTAACAACCAACAAAGCATGCAATCTTCATGGTGCGTACAGTGTACTCAATGCATTTGGTGTCTGGCCATTTCCTTTCTTCAGGAACATTTTTAATTAGCAGTTAATCAAATGCTTAAGATTTTCCATCTGCACTGTTAATATGGATTATACATTCCATTAGTTCTGAAAATCATTTTATACGACTTTAGATTATTATCTGCTATGCTGGACACTGAAGACCAGAACATTGTTTTTCCTGCATAAGCCTATGTTGTAGCCTTCCAGTGGCCAGCGGAGCTGGCAGCCGAGTGGGACAGTGCGGAGGTTGGGGAGGAACATTGGCCAGTCCTGGAGGCTGGAGAAGGCTCGGACAAGGGCTCTGTGCTGGAGACAGAGATGGGGCCAAGGCCATCTGGCAGTTCTCAACTGCCTTCGGAGCTAGACAGCAGTGAGGCAGAGGAATAGCTGGAGCCTGTTCCCAGTGTGCGCATGCACAGAGCTGCTGGAAGAAAAGAACAGCTAAGAAATCAGGGTCATCTTGGAAGTAAAGCCACAGGTGGACAGTGAATGGCCCCTCCCATAGGAAATAAAAGAGGAGCAAAAGGGGAATGAGCTTTTGCAGGAAACAATTCATTAGTTCGTTAGTTCGTTTCAGGAATGTGAAGATCTGTCCATGAATCTCAGAGACTCTGTGCCAAATCTTTCTTTGCACAGCACTGCGTTTGGAAAATATTTACATGGCAGTTTTCCAAGCTAGTTGCGGTCTGTGGTCATAATTTCACCTTTGAAAGTCTGTTTACCAGGCCTTTGCTGAATGTGAATGATAGGAATTCAGATTTGTTTAATAAAGGGTTTTTTGTTGGAACCAGAAATCTGCTTCATGCTTTTTGAGGAAGCCTAGGTCAGAACAGCCTATGAATCAGAGATTTTGCCCCCCTCCCATTTTACCTTATGGTGATGATCTGTCCAAAATCCAGCTCATAGTTGTTTACTTGGGCAATGAAAATAGCTGCTACTGCTTCATATAAGGCTGTTCCGTCCATGTTGATGGTAGCCCCTACTGGGAGCACAAACCTAGCAACCCTCCGGTCCACATGATTATTCTCTAATAAGCACTTGAAAGTTATAGGCAAAGTGGCTGAACTGCAAAACAACAAGAACAACAAATAAGGGTAGTTTAGACTGAAGTTAGCAGAATAATGTAGTTTAGAAATTTGCTTATGCAAACAAATTTAAGGCAAAATTATTTGCGCCCATGCATTATTGGGTAAAAAGTATTGCATAAATGACCTGATCCATTCAGTATCTTAGGTGATGATAATAAAGCTATGAAAAAAATTAATTATATTATTTAAGGAAAAAAAGTACAAAAGCTATGACTCACAGAATATTGGAAATGTCTTATTATATTTTCCAAAGGTTTTGTCAGAAAAGAATTATCCTCTCAACATTGATCCTGTCTCTTTGTTTTGTTCTATTGCTTTGTCCCAATCCCTGAAAATTATATTTGTATTAGTATAAAATAACATATTTAAGATCTTTTGCTTACTCCCCATGCTTTTTATTTGTTTTAAAATCTGGGAATGAAATAAAATAAGAGGGAATGGGAATAATTATAAATGAGCATATAAGAAAATATTTCATTTCCTGTTTGGAACCAGGCCACACAAGGGGCAAATGAGTGCATATGCAGCTCCACTTGTATGAGTGGCTCATGCACACAGAGATCCATATGCACCTCCCAGTCTGCCAAGCTGGAAAGGTTGGGGACTGCTGATCTAAGGGACAGAAACTGGAAGGATTAAATCTGGAAAATAAAACAGTATTCCAAGTTTGCTCTGATAATGGATGTTTAAAATTTTTATCCAGCAAGTGGCAGCACCTAACTGATCTTAGCTAATCATGAATGAGTAGTATTGGGCCAGGATAACAGGAAATTGTAGGACTATTGACTAGACCAGGAATTGAAACAACACATTATAACAATACAGTGGCAAATTACTGCCATATTAGTGCTAAGAAAATTGCATGAGAGTGACCAGAATTATCACCAGAATTGAAACATGACTTGAGAGAAACATCTTTTATTCCCTTAAAAATTAAGAAAGCTTCGCTCTACAACTTTAACCATTGCAGTGTGTACCTGGATGATGTGGCCAGAGCTATAAGCAGTGCTTGAAGAATGCCTCTGATAAAGACAATGGGATTCTTCTTGGTGATGAAGAAATACATCATTGGCAGAATAACAAGTCCGTGAACAACTAGTCCACAAAGTACGGTAACAGCATAAAATCCTAGTTTCTTCCCAATGGTTGTGGGATCATCCATTTCCAAAATCTTACCAGCAATAAGAAACACTATTCCAAATGGAAAATACCTAAGAAAGAATAAAGAGATCTATGCAAAGAATACATCCATATAAAAATGGGTGTGTGTGTGCAATATTTTGGCGAAAGTATTGCAGCTAGATTACAGAGATCTGGGCTCAAGTCTCCATCAGACCAAAGTGCTTGCTGAATGACTTTATCCAGCTCTATTCTTTTAACCCAATCTTCCCTACAGAGTTGCTATTATGGGGATAAAATATAGAAACATACCTATATATTACTCTGTCTCTCAAATGGAACAAAAAATAGAAATGTAGTAAATAAATGCATCCTTGAAATACCATATATATTATTGTAAGACAAAATGGGTCTTCTTCTGCAAGATACTTTTGCAACACAATTTGGCCTCTAAAGCCAGATAGGTGGATCTTCCTTTTGACAGAAGTGCTAAAGGTGTATGTCCTTGTGGTAGGAACTCATCACTTGTAGATTGGTTAGGAAGAAGAAGTTTTGAAACACTATGCTAAGGAACCCTAATTTCTATTTCTTTCTTGGGTGCAGAGAGTTTTTCTCTTAGTGTAGGCAGAACCCCAGCCCATTGCAATCTCATGCAGTGAGGCACAATGTTTACAAATATCTTTTTAAAAGGAGAATGCACGCAACCCTGTACATGTTATTTACATCACTCAACAACCAATTCAGTTTAAGTAAGCTGATTTCATTGCTGATTACATACTTTTACTTGTCAATATTTATTTCTGCTGACATTTACTTACCATACAGTCACAGCCACTATCTTCATGACTGATTCATTTAAACACTGGCAAAAACTGACCAAGGGAACTCCACTGGTACCCATTCTGCCCAGCATTATACCTAGAAATATATAAATGTCATAGTTTCTTCTTATTTATCTTCATTTAAACTTATATAATATACTTTGAGCCTTTCCTCGCTTGCACCTAATCATGATAAAAACATGCCTTAGCAACATTTCCCCCCTGCTCTATTGCTATATCATTATTTTTAACTCAACCCCTGCCCATGAATGAGACAGGCTTAAAGTCAATGTTGGCTATATTTGAAGTAGCATTACCAAGATCACTGCAAAGGGGAACTGCAGCCGAGAAATTAAAAGACACTTGCTCCTGGGGAGGAAAGCTATGGCAAATCTACACAGCATATTAAAAAGCAGAGACATCACCCTGCCAACAAAAGTGCATATAGTCAAGACTATGGTTTTCTCAATTGCAATGTATGGCTGTGAAAATTGGACCATAAGAAAGACTGAGCACCAAAGAATTGAGGCCTTTGAACTATGGTGTTGGAGAAGACTCCTGTGAGTCCCTTGGACTGCAAGACGATCAAACCAGTCAGTCCTGACTGCTCCTTAGAAGGCCAGATCCTGAAGATAAAACTCAAATACTTTGGCCACCTAATGAGAAGGAAGGACACACTGGAGAAGAGCCTAATGCTGGGAAAGTTTGAGGGCAAAAGAAGAAGGAGGTGACAGAATGAAGTGGCTGGATGGAGTCACTGAAGTAGTAGGCGCGAGCTTAAATGGACTCCAGAGGATGGTAGAAGGCCTGGAGGAACTTTGTCCGTGGGATCACGATGGGTCGGACACTACTTCGCAACTAACAACAAAAGCATTACCTCTATTTTGATACCATTTAAGAGCAGCTTCAAGTATAAAATCAATTAAGATTTGTTATTAGGGAGAGAAATTAAGTGAGCAACAGTGACTGAGAACAGAGACATGGGGCAAATAAGGTATTGGCAATAGGAATATTAAATTCCATGCTAGTTTATTTGCTACTTGTTCAAGGGTGAAAGGAAAGCACTACAGCTTAGCCTTGAGGAAAGATCTTCACTGTGATCTGGAAATATATCTGACATTTGAATTACCAGATAAGTTGTATGACTGGAAATGAGTCACATTTCTGAGTAACGTATGCTAAGAATTACTTATTTTGAACAACACAAGCTCCACTGTTATGTTTCATAACTATAAGCATAAGGACCTATCAGATTCCTACTGGAACTGGTCCATCTAATCCTGTTCTCCCAGTGACCAGCCCCTTCACAAGGATGCTTGCTGGACCAGTGGTGAAACTCAATTTTTTTTACTACCAGTTCTGTAGGGGTGGCTTGGTGGGCATGGCAGGGAAAAGATACTGCAATATCCCCATTCCCTCCCATTTCTGGGGGAAGGATATTTCAAAATCTCCATTCCCACCCACTCTGGGGCCAGTCAGAAGTGGCATTTGCTGGTTCTCCGAACTACTCAAAATTTCCGCTACTGGTTCTCCAGAACCTGTTAGAACTGGCTGAATTTCACCCCTGTGCTAGGCTCCTCATCAGAGGGAGTTGCTGCATCACTCTAATTCATGGGTACTTGAGACAAATTTGGCAAAAGATATATTATGGCAGGTTTCATGGAGACTAGTTATCGGCCTTGAAAAGACACAGTTATCTCTGGACTGGGGACAGTTTTCTTCAGTTCAGGGGAACAAGATGGAAGAGGGCTATGTCTTGCCAAAGCTCCAGAGTAACCTTGTTGGCCACTATAAGGAACAGAATATTGGGACTAAGATGGGCCTAGCAGGTTCTTGCATAAATTTTTCTGGACTATAGTGTATAATACATTGAAAGCTTCACAGGTTAAATTTAACTGATATGATATTTCAACTGGCATCCTATCAAGAATGTTTTTTGGGGAATGGGGCAGTAGTGAAATTCAAATTTTTTTACTACTGGTTCTGTGGGCGTGGCTTGGTGGGCGTGGCAGGGGAAGGATACTGCAAAATCCTCATTCCCTCCCTCTGAGACCAGTCAGAGTTGGTATTTGCCAGTTCTCTGAACTACCTAAAATTTCTGCTACCGGTTCTCCAGAACCTGTCAGAACCTTCCAAATTTCACCCCGGAATGGGGATATAGAGGGGAAGGGAAGGGGGAAGACATCTCATAACTTCCACATATAAAAAAAGATAGGTTCTTCCAACAGTATTGAGTGGTACTAGAATGATAGGCTTCTTAAAAATTACAGATGTAAAAGAAACCTGAATCACTTTGCTCATTAAATACAGGCAGTTGTCATTTATGGCTGCCTTGCTTAGCGACCATTCACAGTTACAACAGTGATGAAAAAGTACGTTTATGAACAATCCTTGCAATTACAACCTTTGTAGGTCTGAGAAACAAAATAAATTGAATTAAAACCATAAGCATACTTATGTGTTTCACTTAGGGACTGCTTTGCTTAACAACTGAGTCACTGGTCCCAATTGTGGTTGCTAAATGAGGACAACCTGTAAAAAAGCTTTGTTAGGCCTATTTTTTCACTTTAAAAAGGCCTTGAAAATCTTTGTCAAATCTTCGGGCATCTTGCTAGAAGTGCTAATCGCTTCACATCATAGAAATAGAGCAGTTATCTGGAATCTGAACACATCTTCAGCTGAAAAGGCTGAAGTGACATCTCTGCAGATAGAACTCCTACATGGTTGCTACAAATGTTCTAATGTACAGCTAGACGCCTTGAGATGTCCCTGTTTAGAAGATGTGGTTTACTCCCATTTGATATTCTAGCTAAGTCTTGGCTTTGAATAAAATCCCTGTTTTTCAAACTAGAAACAATCCAACCTGGTTATAAATTGTGCTAAGCTAGTTAAACTTTCCACTGCTCTCTAGAGGACACTTTAAAAACTGCTGGACTGATTCTCTAGACTTATTCAATATCATTCTGTTTAAAGCAGACTGGGAAAAATGTTTCAGAGCTTCATGTTAATATTCAAAAACTGGCAATACAGAAAAGTTAGACTCACAGTGGTTAAATTATGGAAGTGCCTAATAAAAATCCACAGCTGCTGCCTTTGCCCACAATAAGAAAGGCAAGGAGATCTGTCCTCTCCTTTAATAGGAACTCTAAAATGAAAAAAAAAATCTCTAATATTTAGAATTAGTGGAATGGGATTAGATAGAAGTCATGATTAATTTACTGACTACATGTATCCTTCTTTTAATGCACATGCCGCCAAGCCAGTTTGACTCCTGAAACATGCAGTTTTCACAACAGCCTTTTAAAAAGTAGTTTTCCCTTGCCTTCTTTCTAGGGGTGAGAGGAAGTGACTGGCCCAAGGACACCCAATTGGCTTTGTACCTAAGTCAGAACTAGAACTCCCAGTCTCCCAGTTGTAGCATGATGCCTTACCACTACACCAAACTGGCACTTACTTCCTCCTTCACAATCCCCTATCAACATGTAAGACTGCATTCTTTTTTTTATCATAGTCGTTGCCCTTCTGCGGTCCTACCCATTGAATGGGGTAAAAAAACTCCAAGATAATATCCCCATTTTCTCCCATGTCTCAGGAATATTATCTAACCTGCCACACCTTGTGACTTAAACATATATTTCACTTCTTCATAGGTATCTCCTATGAATAAGACTAAGAACTGAAGAACCAAATAGCTTGTTGTTTGCAGAGAGGCCATCATTACAATTGTGCATTGTAACAGTCAAGCCACCGACCCAATTTTATGATATTTTTTTCAGCTGTTGTTAAGCAAATGTGGCAGTCATAAACCAAATGCCACAGATGTTAAGCAAACCAATGGTTCACTATAGGTGTGACTTTGTTGAAAATCGGAAACGCCAGTATTTGGCAAATGTCATCAGAAATATCACAACTTGCAATTGACCATAAATGCATTCATCTTGCTGAGTGCCCTAAGTTCAGTCACATGACCCTAGAAAGGTCAACTGTGGGAACTTCAAACCTGGGTTGTAAGACTTTTGAGTCAGTTATAACTTCAAATAGTCACTAAGCAATCAGTTGTAAGTGTAAGGACTATCTGTATTCTTAGATAAAGATATATTAGCAAATGAAGGCAAGTAGCCACAATTCTTGTTTAGTAGCACACACTTTCCTCCATTGCTTTAACTATACATGATCTAGCCGCATGCTGTTGAAAATAATACTCTAGCCACAAACATGCTTTGCTCCTTTTCATTTAAATTTCTCAGGACAACTCTAGGAATTACAGGGAAGCAAAACAAACAAAAACACAGTTAAAGAAAACAAAAATTCCAGTTTAGGAAAAGGAAGGAAAAAATGGGGCCATGTAGTATTAACATTATTTTAATACAGCCATAAATATAGCCATTGTCCTTAAGTTATATATTCAGAATTGTGAAACATATTTTCCAAATTAAAACATTAGGAATTCTAGAAAAAGCAATTAAAATAAAAACAACCTTCTAAATGTCCTAGACTTCAATTCATGAAATCCAATTAGTATAAATAACTGAAATAACATATAATGCTCAACTTGTCTGGAAAGCATTAGATAGCACGTGACTAGTCTATTTCATGCAATAATTTCATTTGACATGCTATTTTAAAAAAAAAACTTACCCATGGTAGCAGAGAATATTACAATTCCCAACACATTCATGCCTTCACTAGTTCCTGGCTCTGATTTATAAATCACTTCTGGTGGTGGTGTAATATCCAAAGCAAAATTCTGGATGTTGGATCCATTTTCATCTTGCACACCATAGATTATAATTCGACGAGTAATACTTTCAGATGATGTTTTGCTCACTTTGACAATTGGAATGGTTTTGGTTCGATACTGAAAGAACATAGATTATCTGGGTTATCTGCAGAAGGATACTCCATTGCAGTGTTTCTCATTCTTGGCAACTTTAAAACTTCAACTTCCAGAATTCTCCAGATGGGCGGGAGAATTCTGGGAGTTGAAGTCCACCCATCTTAAAGTTCCTGAGCCTGTGAAACACTTCACTATCACTTGAAATTTAAAATTATTTTAAAATTTTCAAATCTGGAATGAAGAAAACAATACAATTGAAAAACAACATTCCAACCCATGCAATTGTAGAAAAACATCTATATCCAGAAAAATTCAAAACATTTCTACAAGGTTAGCATGTCAAATATATTTTTAAATATCCACATTTCAAAGTTGGTAAATATATGCAAAACAGAAATACTGTAGCTCCTCACTTCTTATCCAATAACATTTCCTGGGTCTCGAACTCAAAAATAGTTTTTTTTTTGTTTTTTTTTTTGTGGGAGAATGAGATATAAAGAGGAACAGATCAGGCAGAAAAGCTAATTGTTCTCTGTTTATGGGAACGAAGTTAGGATCCCATCTCCAATTTGTCCTTCTGGATAAACCATATCCAGGGCAATATTTTATGTAGAAAACTGATGCCATTCTCCTCCATTGGTAGCACCTCTCTCTTTTCCTATTACTTTTCTGTCTCTTTTCACAAAAGCTGGAAGAAATGAAATTTAATGTATTAATGGCTTTAACAGTTATTACATGTCCTCCATCTGGAAGCATACATATATTTTTGTCTGGAAATCATTGCCATTTATTATTGCAAGGTTTAAGAAAATACTGATTTTTTTCCAAGGGGGCATTTGAGTGCTCTGGTTATCAATTTTCTCTCTACACTAGAACAAACAATTCAGAGGATACTTTTATATGGGATGGAAGAATAGAGAGATGGTTCATTGGTGAATCAATTAATTAATAAATAGATACAGTCAGGGGTGGGCTTCAAAAATTTTAGCAAGGGGTTCTCTGCTCGGTTGCTGGGTGGGTGTGGTCTAGTTAGCTTCCTGCACCATGTGGGGGGGGGCACGTTTTTGCTTTCCCCAGGCTCCGGAAGCTTTCCTTGAGCCTCTGGGTGGGCAAAAACGGCCTCCCCTGGCTCCAGAGGTCCTCTGGAGGCCAGAACTTACAGTAGGCCTGGTTTCGCCCTCCTTGAGCGTCTGTGTGTGCCTTGCACTTACCTGCATCCAAAACAGGCCACATGTGGATTCCTGGGAGGGGCAAGGTGGGGTGGGCGGGGCAAGTCAGGAGTGGGATTTGGGGTTCTACAAACTGCACAGAATCTTAGCTAGAGGTTCTCCTGAACCCCTGTGAACTCCCAGCAGCTCACCCCGGGTACGGTGTTTTTGTGAAGTCTAATGGGCTGCCATGTGTAGCTTCTGAACTGTATTTAAAAGTTACCCAAATCTATTTGCTACCAGATCTTAGACCCACGTAATGTTAATAATAGTGATAGGAACGAATTCCTATCATAACAAGTCTCCTCTCTTTTTCAATATTATCTACAGGAACATTCCCCAAGAGTTACCTTCCAGATGCATTGGGGTTTGCACTGATAATATATCTAGGGGAAAGAAAGTTGGAGCAGCAATAATTACCACCACTTTCCTCCAAATAAATTCCTCCAGATACCTTAAACTGCATCCTCTCTTTGAGGAACACCAGGTTGGAGAAACTCTGCTTTATATACTACCCAGGAACAGCTTTTAAGGATTGTAGATGAGATCTTCCTGACAGCAATTGGATATACTACAACCTATATACTATAACTATATTTTTGCATACAAAGTTTATGCCTAATACATAACCAACTTGGCATTCCCCACATTTTTACATTTCTACTGTCATCATGAGAAGCGACTGTGGAAATTGTTGTTCATAATATTTGGAAAGTGTCAAGCTACCTAACCTGCATTTAAAAAAAAAAATCAAGACCATATTTCACTTATGGGACTTTGAATAGTTTAGAATTCTATTGTAGGTATTTCTACCTTCTGCTAATTCTCCTATTACTTAACATTTGCTGTTAAGGGTAATAATGAATTGATGATGCTGATGGTGATAATGTGGATGATAATGATGATAATGTTGTTAACCATTCAATCGTGTCTGATTCTTAGCAATTCTATGGACCAGAATCTCTCTACTACCTCTTTGAGTTTTTCTGTACTCTGGCTGGTGTCCGCTTTGATGGTGTCTAGTCACTGTATTCTTTGGTGGCCTAGTTTCCTTTTACCACTAACTCTTCCCAACATAATTAACAGAATAACAGAGTTGGAAGAGACCTTGGAGATCTTCTAGTCCAACCCCCTGCTCAAGCAGGAAACCTTACAGCATTTCAGACAAATTGTTGTCCAATCTCGTCTTTAAAATCTCCAGTGTTGGAGCACCCACAACTTCTGGAGGGTACTCATTTCACTGATTACTTGTTCTAACTGTCAAGAAATTTATCCTTAGTTCTAGGTTGGTTGAATCCGTGATTAGCTTCTCCTTGAATAATTGCTTTCTCCAATGAGAATTTTTAATGTTTGTGGCTATTAGGAAGAGTTCATTTCATTTCATTTATTGAATTTCTAGGCCGCCCAATCCCGAAGGACTCCAGGCGGCTTACAGAAATGAAAATATTAAAAATAATTTTTAAAAACAATGGGACACAACAAAGTTAAAAAGAACACAACATACACCCAATCAGGAGGGGGCTGAACCTCAATCAAGGGGTCAACAGCCCCAGGCCTGCCAGAAATGCCAGGTTTTAATGGCTTTGCGGAAGGCCATGAGAATGGGCAGGGCTCGGATCTCTGGGGGCAGCTCATTCCATAGGGCCGGCGCAGCAACAGAGAAGGCCCTACTCCTAGGTGTCGCCAGCTGGCATTGTCCCGCTGAAGGCACCTGGAGAAGGCCCATCCTGTGCGATCTTATTGGTCTAAGGGAGGTATGTGGCAGAAGATGGTCTCGCAGGTATCCGGGTCCTAGGCCATGTAGGGCTTTAAAGGTAATAACCAGCACCTTGAATCGTGCTCGAAGAACAATGGGAAGCCAGTGCAGCTCGCGGAGGATAGATGTAGTATGGGTGTACCTTGGTACACCCAGTATTGCTCGTGCGGCTGCATTCTGGACTAATTGCAGTCTCCGAACACTTTTCAGGGGCAGCCCCATGTAGAGCGCATTACAGTAATCCAGTCTTGAGATGACGAGGGCATGAGTGATTGTCTGAAGTGCCTCCCGGTCCAAATAGGGCCGCAACTGGTGCACCAGGCGAACCTGGGCAAAGGCCCCCCTGGTCACAGCCGACAGGTGGTGTTCCAAAGTCAGCTGCAGGTCCAGGAGGACCCCCAAGTTGCGAACCCTCTCTGAGGGGAGCAATTTTTCTCCCCCCAGAGTTAAGGACGGACTGGATGGACTGTCCTTAGGGGGCAACATCCACAGCCATTCAGTCTTGCCAGGATTGAGTGCGAGTTTGTTCACTCCCATCCAGACCCTAACAGCTTCCAGGCACTGGCACATCACTTCCACCGCTTCACTGAGTTGGCACGGGGCGGACAGATACAACTGAGTATCGTCCGCATACTGGTGGTATTTAATCCCGTGCCGGCGGATGATCTCGCCCAGTGGCTTCATATAGATGTTAAATAGGAGGGGGGACAGGACCGACCCCTGCGGCACCCCATAATTGAGGGGCCTAGGTGTCAACCTCTGTCCTCCGACCAACACCGACTGCGACCTGTCGGAGAGGTAAGAGGAGAACCACTGTTAAACGGTGCCTCCCACTCCCACCTCTTCCAGCCGTCACAGAAGGATACCATGGTCGATGGTATTGAAGGCCACTGAGAGGTCAAGGAGCACAAGGACAGAGGAATGCCCTCTGTCCCTGGCCCACCAGAGATCATTGGTCAGTGCGACCAAAGCAGTTTCGGTGGAGTAACCAGGCCTGAAACCAGACTGAAAAGGGTCTAGATAATCTGCTTCATCCAAGGTCCGTCGGAGTTGGAGGGCCACCACCTTCTCAACAACCTTCCCTAAGAAAGGGAGGTTGAAGACTGGACGATAGTTTTTAAAAATAGCTGGGTCCAGAGAAGGCTTCTTGAGGAGGGGTCTCACCACCGCTTCCTTAAGAGGCTGTGGAAAGGATCCCTCCATCAAGGAGGCATTCGTAATTCTCTGGAGCCAGCCTTGTGTTACCACCCTGCTGGTCAAAAACAGCCAGGAGGGGCACGGATCCAGTAAACAGGTGGAGGCACTCATCACTCCCATGACCTTGTCCACTTCATCAGGGGTTACAAGACTCTCATTCCAGAAAGTCTGAGCAAGACCCTCCCTCGGCATCTTTGCTGGTTCTGTCCAAATGGAGTCCCGGTCTGTCCGAATCTGAGCGATTTTGTTTGACAGAAACTGAGCGAACTCCACAGCTCGACCCTGCAAGGCATCCCCCATTTCCCCCCCCATTCAGGAGGGAACGGGTTATCCCAAACTGGGCGGCTGGGCGAGATTCTGCGGAGGCAATGAGAGCGGAAAAATGCGGACATTTTGCCACCCGTATCGCCACTAAATAAGTCCTAATAAAGGCTCTTAGTAGTGTTTGGTCGGATTCGGAGTTACTAGCCCTCCAGAGTCGCTCTAGTCGTCTCTTTTGGCGCTTCATCTCCCGGAGTTCCTCAGTAAACCAAGGAGCCCTCCTGGATCCACTGCCGCAGAGAGGCCACAAAGGCACAATCCGATCCAGGGCCCCAGTCGCCGCTATATTCCAAGTGGCGACCAGGGACTCTGCCGGATTGTGGGCAAGAGAGTCAGGTATCTCCCAAGTTCCTTCTAAAATCCCAACGGGTCCATCAGGTGTCTGGGGCGGAACCACTTAATCGGTTCCACCTCCCTGCGGTGGGGGAGTAGCTTCCAAAAATCAAGCCTCAACAGGAAGTGATCCAACCATGACAAGGGCGAGATGTCTATTTCCCTTAACTTGAGATCACGTCACCACTGCCCCAAGAGAAACACTAGGTTGAGCGTGTGTCCCGCTCTATGACTCAGACCCTGAATTACTTGGGTCAAGTCCATGGCTGTCATGGAAGCCATGAACTCCTGGGCCCCATCAGAGCATTCGCCTAAGGACGGCAGATTAAAGTCCCCCAGTACTAACAGTCTGGGAAACTCAATCGCCAACCCGGCTACTGACTCAGGAGCGCAGGCAGGGCTGTTGTGACGCAGCTAGGAGGTAGGTACGCCAACAACAAGCCCACTTGAACCCCTAGGTCCAACTTCAAAAGAAGGGACTCACACCCAACAATCTCCAGAGCAGGGCTCCTGTGAGGCGCTAAAGATTCCCGGATAATAATTGCCACTCCCCCACCCCTTTTTTGGTGTCGTGGTTGGTGGAGCACCTGAAACCCTTCTGGGCACATTTCGGAGAGGGGGACTCCTCCCTCATGGCCCAGCCAGGTTTCAGTAATACATGCCAGGTCTGCCCCCCCGTCAAGTATTAAGTCCCGGACGAGGGGAGCTTTATAAATCACAGACCTGGCATTTAGCAACAGCAACCTGAGACCAGGGCCCTGGCTTCTCCTGCCACCTGGTCCTTGAGTTGAGCTTACAGGGCCGGAACGAGGGATCGCTGTGACGTAGCGAGCCCTCCTTCCCCGGTAATGGCTAGCCGTGTAGCCCCCGTCGTACCTTAGGTGGGTTCATTCATCCAGCAATCACCCCATACACTCTCCATACACAAAAAATTGAGCAGATCTTGACAAAAAATACCACTCAAGTGGAATTGTGCAGAAATCGTGGTCGGAAACCAATGATAATAAAAAGGAGGGAGAGTTCCACAGTCCCTCTCCCTCTTGTAGGTCCGGAGATGCAAGGAAGGGGGGGGGCAAAGTTCCCTATCAAAACTTAGTCAACCCCTTAATTAAATTAAATAATACAAGTGCTGATGATTTTAGAGGTTCTCGTGGCTTATCTGATGAACTGTATATGGTTTATCTAGTTTTTTTCTTATGAATTGCAAAGAAATATTTTTAGGATTCAAAGAGCCGGATTCCCACCTGTTTAAAAGTGGCTTCCACAAGGTTGGCAGGAAACATATTCCTGAAAAGACAAAGAAAACTAGTCAAGGGAATAAATAGAATTTTGAACACAAAGTTTTGCGAGCTACAAATAAGCTGTCATTTATAATATAAAACATTATGTGGCTAAAAAAATAACTTTAGTTTCTTCATGGTAAGTGATTTTCCTATTTTTCCTCTTGTAGAACTTGGGGGAAATTGGAACAATGTGATATTCTGTTAATGTAAGGTTTTTAAATTAATATTTCTAAACATTTATAATAAACGCTATGCAAACATCCTGGCATAAAAAGATGGGAGCTTGAAAACCGTCTGATTCAATTCTTCTATGCTACAATAGTAATCTCTAAGGTTCTCTCGCAACAATGCACCTGTAATTATTTGGAAATTTACTCAAGACTTGTCATTACAGGCTAGTACTGTATGTGCCAGCAGATTTGCTTAGTTTGGTTCAATCAAGCATGATCTGTACAGATGGATAAAGAGACAGATTGCACCAAACATCAAATAAATCCAAACAATTAACAGCATACATGAATCTGGCCATACATTTTTCTCACACTTTCAATTAAAAATTAAATTGTGAATCAGCATGTAATGAGAAAGACATTTTTCCAGAAAAAAGGTTGTAATTTTGAGTAGTGGAAATGTGATTATATTGAAATAAATGTTTCATTTTTATGAAAGGTTTTTAGTTTTCCCCATATTACTGTATTGCCTAAAAAAAAATACATGCTTAGGGCACATGTATCTTCAATTTCCCCAAGAGATCTAAAATTATTCCCTTTCAATTGTCTTTTACTGTTCCAAGAGATCCTGACTCCTCCATACAATCAAATCATCTGGTGTCATAGATTCTATCCATGTACATTAGGAATTTCATTAATTCTGTTTATGATGTGATTTGGATGAAAGGTGCTGCAGACATGCAAAGGATTACTTTGCTGATTAAATGATAGATTAGCAGTTTATGATGGATAATTAATCTGGAGCAACTGTTGGAGGGGTTGCATTCAGATTGAACAGATACTAGGTATGTGTATCTTAGCAACCTTTGAACTTGTGCCTCACTTCCAGCTGCACTGACATGCAATTAGGATTATATGGAAGGAGAAACATCTTTTAGATGGTCATTAGTGATCTAATGTCAAAAAAAGTTTTAAAGATTCTAGCTTGTTGTTGTTTTTATTATTTTTCCTCTTGCAGGAATTAGGACTGTGCCTTTTAATAGATACTAAAAGAAACCAACTCTAAATGTTCTTTGGAAGGACAGATACTGAAGCTGATGCTCAAATACTTTGGTCACCAAATATGAGGAGAGGACCCATTGGAAAAGACCCTGATGTTGGAAAGATTGAAGGTTAAAGGAGAAGGGGATGGCAGAGGAGGAGATGATTAGATTAGTGTCATCAACATAATGAACATGAATTTGGGCAAAATCTGAGAGATAGTAGAGGACAGGGGAGCCTGACGTGCTGTGGTCCATGGGATCGCAAAGAGTTGGACACAATTTAGTGACTGAACAACAATCTGACTGGGACTCTTCCAATATATTTTAAATAGACTGTGGTTTTCCATGGTAAATCATTCTTCAAAATTAACTATGTTGAAATAACCACAAGACAAGGTGCTATTTCACTAGAACAGGAATTTAGGGTCACATCAGTTCTAGTAGACTACAGGCCCTGACAGACAATTTTGATAAGTCACTAAACAAATTAAACTTTGCATGGTGGTAATAGTTGTGTTGTGGAGAAGATTCAGTTAGTCTGGAGTCCTTTCTCTATTTTATAGAAACATAACTCTGAGGGGGGGGGGAAGCAGCTGGCACATAAAACTGAGCAGTTCTTGGAAAAACTTCAAACTACTGATTTTAAAATACTAGATTTCAAAAAACAATTCTGCCCATTTTGAAGCTACGCTGACAAACCTGAGATTTGTGCTTCTACAGTTCTCATTCGTGTTGTATGATACTTTGATTGGTTTATTGGAGGTGGGATCTTGGTGCTGAAGTCTTTCAAACTCTCTCAGCAGATTTTAGATGATTATAATTATTTTCAAATGGACACACGGATCTCAAAGATTACAGTGATGGTACTTTATTTTCAATGGGACTATTTGGTCAGCAGAGATCCATGCCTGCATATTCAGATTCTTCTGGAAGATATGCTGCTTTTAAACATCCCTCTCATAGTGATGCCTTATATTTCTTCATCTCTTTCATATTCTCTCTTAACCAAATGGAACAAATAAGCTGCTAAGACAATATCAGTTTTTAATTCTGTAAAGCTATTAACTGAATACTGCTGATCTTAGTTCTGCTGTAGTTCGTCTAGCTGGAAAGAATTTTTACTGTCAGCAAGGTCCCATCATGTTTCAAAGAGATGCCATGATTTTCTTTCTTTTCCATCTGCTGAGCTGATTTCCTCTTGCTTGCCTTCAAGCTTTTTTGTGCAGCAGCTTTAAGCTGCTTGTCTCTTGAGCAGAAATGACTGGGAATAAAGCTGGTTTAAGACATGTCTGTTAAAATTTCATTTTCAGCTTTGATAACAATGCTAGCCAAATATCCTGTCTGAAGAGTAGCTACATGCTCCTCATTAACTATTTCCATTATTTTTTTTACCCTCCCACCTACCCTAGATCTCTTTTGTTTCTGTTTTTTAAAAACAGAGTTACCTTGAGGTAAGATGGATGGCCAATACATTTTACAAATAAAATAAATAAATGGCCCAATGTTTCATCAGTCCACCAGTCCACTGTTCACAACACAGTCCTTTCAGCAGTTCCAAGATGGTTCCACATTCATTTGCACTATTCGGGTGACCCCGAGGGCACACATAGACCTCCAAGTGGCCTCAATGACTCTCACAGAGAATGCTAACTACCAGACAATTTCAAGGAATATATTTCCTTCCATTTGCCACCATTCAGTCAGAAATAAAGAATCTTCTTGGATGAGAAGCGAAATACGTATCTTCAAGCAAAAAAAACAAAGTCTAGTTGCCTTTTGGAAAAGCACCTTTGGGACAACCATGACCTGGATCATTAAGAATCTCCATAGACAGTCACCATTCATTTGTTCTCTTTGAACAGCTGTGGCTCACACTCTAATAGCTGAATATGTGGATAGGAACAAAGAATTGATGGTTATTGGTGATACAGAAGGAGTGCCTGGCTTACCAAGCATATAAAAATCAGGCCTCATGTTCCTCTTCTTGGGTATAGATATTGCCCAAAGGGGCTTGGAGGGCAGCAAATAGTAACAAAAAAGGATGAGAGAGGCTGGCAGCTCCATACAGCAACCAGTAGATTTACAGAAGTTGCTTAGAATGAATTAAAGAACAGCAAGTAATGGCAGTGTGAGTTGGAAAACACCACTTTGGAAGAAGATAGGGAAAGCATGCCTGTGACCTGTTCCTGTATTAATATTGGGACAAATGGAACCATCCATTCAAGATCTCTCAATAGGATTTATGAAGCATCGCCCACCTTCAGAAGAGTCCTAGGTCTATGGTAAGCCCATCCATTTCCTCTCAAATCATCAGTTTGCCATTCTGATCACAAAATGCAATTCAAGATTAGCATGCTTTGTAATAAGGCTGCATGCCATTGTTCTTAGGTTTTCTGTTTCCATTCTGATAAAATTCTACAACTTGATTAAGCCTTCTCTGAAACATTCGCCAGGGAGATCATGGGTTACCTTTGCAATGTATAACTACGTTTGGCTGTCAGTGAAGATATGTAGACATGTCCATGCCTGGTACCTATGTTTAATTACCACTTTACCATTAATTAATATGGGAAGGAGGATACATTCAAGGACATACAGTTAACAAACACGTCAGCTGCATGCTTACTATGCAAATTGTTCAGGGCCATAAAAAAAGACTCACTCACTGCTTAATTCTAATGGCTTCAGTTATATTTCCACTTAACTCTGCTTCCTGCTATAAACAGCATTAAGTTTGATTTCCAGGTCTTTGCAAGCTGAACCAACAAACATGACAAACATTTCTCAATGTCAACACTGAGAATCCAAAGTTTCTTCTGAGGATTTATGTACATTTATGTTCAGTTTATAATTTACTCATAGTCTACAAGAGAGAGAGAGAGAAGCCAAAAATAAAAGAACATGAAGAACAAATCAAGGAGCTTTCATCACATAATTTTATATCAAATACTGGTGAAATGATCATAATTAAGTAGCAGATGTTTTCTATGGACAAAGTCTCAGCTTCAGTTTCTAGCTCCTTCAATTGAAAAGATCAAATAGCAGGTAATAGGAAATGCCTCCATCTGAGACTAGAGGCCAGTCAGTATATGGAATTAGATATACAAATAATCCGAACTGCCAGAAAGAATTTGGGGGAAAATATTCACAAATACAATCATCTTAATGTGCACTTGATTTAATGTGATTCCATTATTTAAAATAATATTGTTAGATTAGAGATGAAAATAAATTTGATTTCTTTATACTAAATAAGAACCAATGACAAGCTCAGTGTACAAAAGGGAGCCTGCAGTGTGCCATGCCTCTCTTTTAGTAAACTCTCTTCATGATATATATGAAGAATTATAACTTGCCATGAGAAAAACAATTAATTTTCTGTGAGTAGGTGTACAAAATGTATACCCTAGGCCAGGGGTGTCAAACTCAAGGCCTGAGGGCTGGATCTGGCCCATGGGGCTGCCCTGGAAACAGCAAAGGACTGACCTGGGGTGCCTCTGACAGCAAAAACAGAGCTTAAGGGGGGAGGTCACACACAGCCCTCCTGAATGCCTTCTTTGCTGGCAGAGGGTTTCAGGATGCTTTTGCAGCCAAAAATGGAGCTCGGGAGTCCATTTTCGCTGGCAGAGCACTCGGGCCATGCTCACCCTGGCCACGCCTCCCTGCCCCCCCCAAGTCAAACACAACCCTGATGCAGCCCACAATGAAATCGAGTTTGATACCCCTGCCCTAGGCTATCATAATAGAGAAATTTGGAGCAAAGAAAGCCAACATTTGTTAATTATCTCTGTGTTTAATAAACCATTTTGTTTGCTTTTGATGCATATTTCAGTTTCCAATGGGCTCAGGCAATATTTTTTTTAATGTAAACGATGATGCCGGAATTATTTATGTGCTTTTCAGGACAGGTTTTGGCACACATATTTTTCACTCAGAGTGAAGCATAGCCACAGATCCATGCAGGAATGACATATAGTTATGACTGCAGCAAATTACAACAATCATTAAGTGAAGGAGGGCATTAGTACAGAGTGAACTATGTCTAGAACAATGCATTTTAATATGATGTTAGGTCATTTCTATATTTTTATTTAAATGTATACCACTTTTCTTGCCACTGTTCATAGTTTCTCCTTCCACTTAAAATCTAAATTTTCTTAATCTCATAAAAATGATGACAAATTTCAGAGATTTTTCCCCCTAATCTTTAAAAAATGGAAGGGTTTTCAAAGATCATCCAGCCCTATTCCCTGTGAAATGCAGAATATATAATGCAGGATGCATTAGCTAATGCATAATGTCAAAGAAGAGGGTAATTCCTCATGACACAATATTTCCTATTGCTTAACAGTTTTTGCTATTAGGAAGTTTCTGCTAATGTTTAGGAAAAGTCAGTTTGTATCTACTACTGCTTCTAGGTTTGCCTTTGGTACTAATAGGAAGACTAAGCATGCCAGATAGACAACTCTTGTACTTCTTTCCTTTTAACATTTCTCATCTATAGATTAACATGCACCACTTTTCAATTGCTTATCATATCATAAATCTGCTTTCAACTCCATATGTTTGGTTATTTAGTAAATATTAAGTCTTTTTTCCTATCTTAATCAAGCACTGTACTATCTTATATCTTTCCTCAAGCCACCATTTACATTACTTTGGAGACTTAAAAATTTCCAAATCTAAAGGGGGATTTACTGAGAGGAACAGAACAAAAAAGGATCCTACTGGCTCAGATTGGTTCGCTTGAACCAGTAGCAGAAATCGTGGGTGTCCCTGCCCATCCGCCCTGGCTCCACGGTATCCCATTTAGGCTTTTTTCACCAAAAGCACATGCACAGAAGGCTGTACACATGTGCAGAGGTGGCACGTGCACTCACATTTGCAAACCAAGGTAAGTGAATACCATTCCTGATCCTATCCAAAAGTGGTAGGATATGAAGCAAGGAGGATGAACTTGCCTTTTTCAGAATTAGTTGATATTGAGAAAGGAAGACTAAAGGATTTCAAAGAAGATGTACTCAGGATCTGAGTAAACATTGATGTTTACAGTATGTTGGAATTTCAGATCAGTTCTGTAATAAATTTCTCCACCATGAATGTGTCAACAAGATGAAGCCCAGTTTTTTTTTTTTTAGAACTTCAGTATAACTCTATAATTATCAGGTTTTTAATGGACGCCATATTTTTCTCCTTCTAACAGCTATGACCATCTGGTTGCCCAGGTTACAATTTAGGTAATACTTGTAATTTTTTTCTGAGTGTATACATACATTGCATTAGAATTCAGGCCAAACACTTATGCTTCTCCTTAGGTCTCCTTTACTTACTTTTAGCTATTAGAGGAAATGGTGGTTCTGAAGCAAGAAGGATAAATTAAAACGTGTCAAAATGTCTTTCAGTTTAGGGAGTAGAAACTAGCTCCACTTAAGTTCCAGATTCTTTTAAATGAATTAATCATTGACCTTTAGCATTCATGGATTTTATAATATAAATTTTAAAATGTGATCATTCAACACATTATCACTAAATATGTAAAATCTGAACCTTCATAAAAGCAGTGAGAATGTTGTTACCGAATTAGATCCAGCAATGCATCTGCAGAACTCATTATTGGCTTCGCACCTTCTTCGGTGTCTTCCTTCTGGGCTGCCCCACCAGGATGGATAATAGAGACCATAATGATTCCCACAATCACAGCCACAAATGTAGTCCACAGGTAGTAAGTAACTGTAATGATGCCTAATCGACTAGATGTTTTAGCATCCAGAGCTGCTAGTCCTGACATCAGGCTGTTGAAAGAAAACACAAAATATGTATTATTTTTTTCCTCCTCCTTCCTTTTTTCCTTCCTATTCAGTTAGGTCTATTACAGTGATGGGCAACCTTTTTGGCGTGGTGTGTCAAAAATCGGCAAAAAATCGAGCATAACTCGCGTTGTGTGTCACTTCGACAAAAACATAATTTTGCGCAATTTATAGTTTAAACTACAAAAATGTATAATTGCAATATATAATTGCATTTAATAAACCAAAAACAAATTATTTAACATACCTGCTTAGTAACTTCTTTGTTAAGCGCTTTTGCATGCTGAGCTATGGAGTGAGCAATGCTCAAACTTGCAGAGTTTAAATTTGTAGAGCCTTTCATAAATTTAAGGATGGAGTTAGATTGGCTCTTATAAAGGTGTAGCTTCCTGGAAATGTATTCCCTCCTTTCATCCTCACTTTTTTCCAAGATCTGGGAATGATTAGTTTCAAAATGTCTATTTATATTCCACGTTCTGCTTACTACCGTTTCAGTACATAGAACGCAAAATGATCTGCCATTTTTTTCTATAATGCCATACATGTCGCTCCATGTCTCTTGAAAGGGTCGGCCACTGCCACTACCACTCCCTTTACTTAACCTTTGTTTTTTATTTTTTGGGTGCTCCATCAGTGGGCCAGTGACAGCAGATAGAATTATAGATAGCCAATTAGGGGTTAACTAGCCTAACAAGCTAACACAACCTCCCCCTCACTTATCTCAGTTATTGTGGGCAATTACAAGTCCATGGCACCCCAATAGTTGCTGCTAATGGCGCTCACAGTTCCCGTTGGCACTCCGCTGTTCCCTGCTGTGGTGCGGTCATAACCGACAGTCCCAGGAGTAGACTCTCTGTGCCGGCCTGACTGGAGAGAGGCGCGCACTGTTCCCGCGCTCCTCTCCTGCGGGTCCTCCCTCGCCGCGCTGATGACGTGTGTGCGCATGGCACGCACGCCTTACCAGCAGCCCCTGCGCTCAGAAAGGGGCGGCGGCGATACAGTAAGTGAGTGTGGGCGGGGGAGATCACACGTCCCGCCCCCCCGTTCCTCCAGCACAGATTCTTTCATCCTCGGCGGCCGTGCAGGAGCCGAGGATGAATCGCATGATATCCTGTGCGTGTCACCCCAAATGGCTACGCGTGTCAGCACTGACACGCGTGTCATAGGTTCGCCATCACTGGTCTATTACTATATTCATGGAAAGGAAACCAAATTTCAATCTAACCTTTCTTTGAACAAAGATGATTAAGGGAAGACTTGCATTAGTCTTCTTTTGCAGGAGACTATAGGAAGGAGCTGACCTGGAAAGAGTTAGCAGAAAGCACATGTACCATCTATGTGGTAAATCCATACTTTGTATTCAGCTTTCAAGGTTTAGGTTAAATTAAAATAGAGGAACCACATTGACTCATTCTAAAGTTTGACACATTGAGCAAGTATGTTCTCTAATTTGCTTTAAAATAGAGAACATCACATTTTTAGCCTCAGTGAAAGCTGCATACAAAGAGAAAGCTGCATTAATGAATCTAGCTATATCATGATATCAGAAAGAAGTCACTAAACTTTAATGATCTTTAGTTCCAACAGGCAGCACCACAATCCAGAAATTAATTAAAAAAATGTCTAAAGCAATCAAAACATGCATATAAATGGCAAACCATAAATAATTTGAAGCATTTTAATTGTGTAAACCATTTATTCTGGTACAGAATTATTATTTAATGAACAAATGTCTTAATCTCTTCCAATCCCACTCCAACATTTTCTTCATTTTGTTTTTTTCATTATTAGATAAGCAAACAAAATGGGCTGATATGTATGGGGCCAAACAACATATTCTCCATGTATAGTACAGATTATACCACACCTAAGAAAAAATAGCTTTTGCAACCATTAAGTTCCTCTAAGACCTGATCCTGCTACCAAATGAAAAAGCACTTTGTAGCTATTTCATCTGCTTGACCTTTGTAAAAAAATTAAGGTGTCATGGGACAGTCACATATGAAAGAGAATGATACTGTAACATTAGATGAATGACTAATTGTTTATAAATTGCTAAAAGCACTATTCACATTATGTATGCTTTTTTTTGGTGGGGGAGGCATAGCTATATTTTTTTCAGATTTGGAAAGTCACAAGAATGCACGTCAGTCCAATATGATTACGCAGTTTTACAATATGTACAAACTGAGATTAAAATGATTGGGATGCTGAATTTTATAAAATAAATGTTGGATTTTAAATTTAAGGACTCTAAGTTAGGCTGATTTAGAGCCATGGCTATACCAAATAAAATCCTTAGACAGAATAAAACAGGGTCTTCTCTTAAGTACAGAAAAGTTCTAGGCCAAGGGTCCCCAACCCCCAGTCCATGGACTGGCACCAGACCTCAGTATGCCAGAAACCGGGCCACACAACTAAGTGAAGCCCATCCATGGGATGCAGAAAGCACACAAAACCATGCCTCCACTGGTCTGCAGAAAACTTCCACAGAACTGGTCCCTGGTGCCCAAAAGGTTGGGGGCCACTGATCAAGGGTATTTATCTTCCCATAGAAATGGCAACAACACTCTTAGATGTTTCTAAGTATAGTTTTCCAGTGAGGCATCTAGCTATCAATAGACAACTAAGTTGTCCATCAGGATTTGTAAAGCTTTCAACTCACCTTATTAACAATAGCCAAACTAACAATTATTAATGGTTCCTTTTTTTATAATGTAGTGACTATCATTTATTGAATTCATGTTGAAGTAGAGTTTATCCTCCAGCATAAAATAATGAAAACCGTGTCCAGAAAATAAATAAATATACATACACGCACACGCACACACACATATATTGTACATACACACATATTGTACATACACACATATTGTACATACATACACACATGTGGGTGTGTATGTACAATATGTATGTGATATATCAATTTCAATATTCCAGGTTTTGCTTGCAGATCAAAGTAAAAATATATATGTGAGATTTTGTTATATTTAGTTTCATTGTATATTAACATATGTCCTCTTTTCTAGAATCTTTATTAATATTAGATAATAAAAATTATCCATGATTATACTTACAACATAATTTCTCAGATGTTGAGAATACTAAAGTACTCTTTCAAGTAATGAGAAAATAATAGTTGATCCCTAAGAGAAGACAATGCTCAAAAGGTAATAAAAAACCATGTTTTTTGCTAAATGTAATGCAAAGTAGCAGATTTACTGTTAAAAAAAACAGGCAAAAGGAAGAAATCAAAAAGCTTCTTTTAAAGGGAAGTTGAGTTGGAAAGACTGAATGTTCCTAAAACAGATACATTAATCATAATTATTGAAAAAATGCAATTTAGGTCATTTCAATTGAGGACATAAATCCTATCTATGTTATAATCTAACCTTCCAATTTACAGGGTTGGAGGGGAGAGGGAGAACAAAATAAGATTCAATGTAAAATTTAATTTAAGCAAAAAGTTAAATAAAAAGATAATCAAACTTGAGTAATTTGGAAAATAATTATAGACTATCATGGAAAACTAGTTATCAGCATTCCACCACCTCAAACTACAGATAGACCTCAATTTACAACCATTCTTTTAGTGATCAAAATTATAATGACATTGAAAAAAAATGACTTATGACCATTTTTTACATTGCAACATCCCCATGGTCACATAACGAAATTTGTATGTTTAGCAACTAGACTGTATTTAAGACAGCTGCAATGTTCTGGGATCATGTGATCAGTTTTTCTGACCTTCTGACAAGCAATTTCAATAGGGACGCCCGATTCAATCAACAAATGTGTTACTAACTGAACAACGACAGTGATGCACTTAACAATTGTGGCAAAAAAGGTTGTAAAATGGGGCAAAGCTCACTTAACAACTACCTTGCTTAGCAATGGAAATTTTGAGCTCAGTTGTGGTCATAAGTCAAGGACTACTCATAGTAATCTTCAGATGTAAATTCTACAAGAATTCCAAGACAAATTAACCTTTATTTGGTATTAAAAAGTAACAATTTCTATTTGTTTCTTCACAATTCCACACACACCACTTCTAACCCATTTAGAGCCTTTTCTACTGAACCTCTTGTTCTAAAACTAGTTCAAAATCTGATAATGCAGGTTCCTTCTGCTAAGTCCTCTTCCTGTATTTATTTCATGTTTATTATTATAAACCACATTTAATATTTTCAACTTCCTTTGCAAACTAGATAGTCCTACACTTCCAAAGATATAGTGTATAGTTCAGATGTGGCTACTAGCACTGCACAAGGCAAATTGTTTCTTTTGTTAAGTTAAACTATGGAATTTACTGGCATCTGAAGTGGTAATCTGTCTCATTGTAAATCGATTTAAGAGAGGATTAGACAAATTCAGGGAAGGATTAGAAAAATTCATCTGTCCTCTGGAACATCTTGCCCCTCTGACCATCCTGACCTTTTGTAAGGGTCTAAAGACCTGGCTCTGCCAGTTGGCTTGGGCCTTCAATGAGGGAACATCATAGTGAAGGTGATAGATTGACTAACAACAGATTCCACCTCATCCTCATCCTGCCCCGCAGGATGATTATAAGCCACCCAGAGTTACCCTGTGGTAAAATGGACCATAAACCCAATCAGACTTCTGAGTGCATGCGTTAAAATAAGCCCTCCTCCAAAAATATTGCAACACAACAGCAGCCATGAGGCAACCACACTCACCGCCTTCTGCATCTCAAAAATAATAAGACCTCCCCCCAAATAAGGCCAAGCGCTTATTTGGGGGTCAAAAGAAAATAAGACCCTTTCTTATTTTCAGGGAACTACAGTAGAATAGAATAGAGTTGGAAGGGACCTTGGAGGTCTTCTAATCCAACCCCCTCAAAGGTCGTATTCAGCCGTTTCAAACAAATTCAGGTGAACCGGTTGCGGAAATTTTGAGCAGTTCAGAGAACTGGCAAATACCACTTCTGGTTGGCTCCTCCCTCCCACCCCCATCGTTCCCTGTCCTATATTCCGTTGTTTTTTAGCTCTGCTGATTCATGTGACAGAGCAGATTGCCGCGCCTCAGCTGAGATAAAAAACAGTTCAACTCACCAGTGCTGACACCAAGGGTGGTCTTTGTGTGCTGTGCATGCGCGCAAAGCACGTGTTAGGTGAAGCACACTCTTATAGAACCAGTAGGAAAAGATTTGGAATCCCACCACTGAACCCCCTGCTTAGGTAGGAAACCATACACCACTTCAGGCAAATGGTTAGCCAATCTCTTCTTAAAAACTTCCAGTGTTGGAGCATTCACAACCTATGGAGGCAAATTGTTCCACTAATTAATTATTCTAACGGTCAGGAAATTTCTCCTTAGTTCTAAATTGCTTCTTTCCTTGGGCAAAATTTTAAAAAAATACTTCTTACAGTGCCTAGTGTTGTCTGTGCTTCTTACACAGACAACACTAGCATAAAGAAGAAATGATCTACATTAAACTCTGGAAGTCAAGTAGAAGCTATTGCCTCATAGCTTTCCTTTTGTTTCAAGTTTTTATTGAAAAGAAGTGGAGCTGAACCCACAGGAGATTTCATAAAGGTAAGTTCAACACTTTCAGCATGTTAGCTAGCAAGAAGTTATTAAAATGGTGATAATATGCCTGTCTATGCCATAAGGCTAAATGAGGCATCTGGAATTTGACAGATGATAATATATTCCAAATGTCAGTTTGAACCATTTTCCAGAGCAGCCGTCATTAAGACAACTTAATACAGTTGTCTTCAACAGTTCCATTATTTATGAATAGTGGCAAGGAAACTAGCTAAAAGATTCACAAATCTGATATGTACATGGAATTTAGGTTTATCTGAATTCATCTGTGGTGATAGCTTTCTGCTTAATTCATTGTCTCAATTTCTGAATGGTGGAAGCCTCAAATGTAATAACTCTGGAAAAGGGAAACATAAGGAGCTGACCATAAACCGATTCAGCTCATGCCTCTCCAGCTTGTTCTGTTCCATCCCCCACCAGGAGCCATCTGGATATTGCTTTGAAATGGATGGATTATAGATGGACCTATCAGAGGGGATTAGAGTGATTAGAAAGACACTAATCCTGTCAAGAAGTAATGGTCAAGCATTACCAACCAGCAGTTGCTCTAGCATACAGGCTTGTTTTCATTCATTCACCTCTTGATTATATTTTCATTGAATTTCTCTTCATAATTGCTTGCTATGTAAAAACCTCTCCCAAATAAATTGCTGCCTTCTTTGTTAAAATAATGTTAGCAGTATTAGATAGCAATAGCAATAGCAATAGCAGTAGACTTATATACCGCTTCATAGGCCTTTCAGGCCTCTCTAAGCGGTTTACAGAGAGTCAGCATATTGCCCCCAACAATCTGGGTCCTCATTTTACCCACCTCGGAAGGATGGAAGGCTGAGTCAACCCTGAGCCGGTGAGATTTGAACCGCTGACCTGCTGATCTAGCAGTAGCCTGCAGTGCTGCATTTAACCACTGCGCCACCTCAGATGTAGCCTGATTGTTGGTTGGCAGAACCGAAAATACCAGCTCCTGTGTTACAACATAATTATCAGTTTAGTAATTGTCTCATAAATAAAACTGGATGTTGCAACACTGAATGGTGTACTGATATTAAAGAAATGTATCCCTTTCTTATCCCAGCCTTTGTTTCAACAAACAAAAGATACTTGAAACCTTGACTCTAAAAACTAAAAAATAGAAACAAAATTTGGAAATGAATGAAACACTTTACGTCTGACTATAGAATTCTACTCATTTTAGCTCTTGCTGCCATCAATCTTTAGATTCTATATTTTCCAAAATAAGAATTTGAGCATTTTTGCTTTGTTTTCAAAGCAAACTCATAGGAGGTCAAACTAACATAGTAGGCTGTGCTGAAATGAATGCAAAAAGATGCTTTAAAAAGCAATGAATCCTGACCAACAATGCAAGGAGTCATGGATACATGCCACTTTAATACCTATACAAAGATAAATATATGGGAAACTGTGCATGAATAAATTGGAATAATGGTCTATAATTGGAATGTGGAGCCCAGAATAATGGTTTCGAGGCTTCTGATCCTAATCAGAGAGGCCTCTCTAAACAGGCGTATGAAACTGTTTCTTAAGCACCAGGTTGAGTTGAGCCATGACAGATCTGTGATCAACCATATTTTAAGCAGACAAAAAAATAAATAAGAAGCAAAACAAAACAACAACTTGTAGTGCAATAGGGAAAATCAGCTAAAGGAGTCCAACCATGAGAAAGGGCAGTTCCATGATTCATTCAGCTCTGGCTTTGGATCTGTCTGACAAGATGATTATTTCGAGAGCCAAGACCTCTTTTTTTCTGGCTCTGATCTTTTCTTGGCAAACCTGGAGTTTCTGGGTGGTCCCTTTCCTTACTTCTGGTTCCAAAGTTCTAGGCTCAAGGCAGCCACCACACTTCAAAGCAGTCGCTTGAAAAAACAAAGCAAAAAACATGGTACCTTAAGCCTCTGTCAGCTAGTTTTCTGCTTAAGAGAAGGGAAAACAGGTGAACTCTTGTTCCACAGTGACCCTGATAGTCTTCTGTAAATTGGGCAAAACAGATCTTTTGCAGAGGGCTTTTAATTTATTTTAATTTATTCATTTATTTATTTTGTCAAGCATGAATTAGATAACAGGTATATGTATAAACACGATTATGAATAAATGAAATGGATATAAATACAAGGGAATATTAGGACAGGGATGGCAGACACACTGGTGCGCTTATGCACGCCGCTTAAAGACCTCTTAGGAATGGGGTGAGGTCAACAGTAGACAGTCTAAGATTAAAATTTTGGGGGTTTGGGGAAGAAACCACAGTGTCAAGTAGTGCATTCCAAGTGTTGACAATTCTGTTACTGAAGTTGTATTTTCTGCAATCAAGTTTGATAGTAGTTAGTTAAGTTTGATTGTAATTAGTTAAGAGAGCCATAAATAGCTAACTCTTAATTGGCATGCTGCTGGTTTAAATTAATTTTATGATCATATTTTTACTACCTTGTGTTGTTGCATTGTGGAGGTTTTATTTCTGTACACCACTAAGATTCATAAGATTGTGCTTGTTTAAAAATCCAATGAATAAATAAACCAAATTCTTCATTTTACTCCAGCTTCACTACCTACTTTGGAAAGAATAGAATTTTTTAATTAAAAATAAAAAAGCGAGATCACCTTAATGTAGCTGCCCTTAATGTGGTATCTGCTTGCACTGCTCAGGACTAATTTTCTTTACTCTGCTTCTACAGGCACTATCTCAACATGTAATCATGGTTTAAGAGACTGGAAAAAGCATCTCCTAACACAACAATTGCTATGGTACAGGAGTGAAATTCAGCAAGTTCTGGCCCCAGAGTGGGGTGGGAATGGAGATTTTGCAATATCCTTCCCCCAGAATTGGAGTGGGATTGGGATTTTGTAGTATCCTTCTCCTGGAATGGGGTGAGAATGGAGATTTTGCAGAATCCTTCCCCTGCCATGCCCACCAAACCAGTGGTGGGATTCAAATAATTTAAGGACCAGTTCTCTGCCCCAATGACCAGTTGGGTAGGCGGGGCTCAGTTGTCATTTGACTGGGTGGGTGTGACCAACTCAATGTCACTCAGGGCCCTTTGCCTTAGCTGTTACAATGTACCATATTTTTCAGAGTATAAGACGCACTTTTTCCCTCAAAAAAGAGGCTGAAAATCTGAGTGCATCTTATACACTGAATACAGCATTTTTTTGCCTTCTGAAACCCCGCCCCTTCACCAAAATGGCCAGGCATAGCTTTTAAGAGGCTTTCAGAGAGCTCCTGGGGGCTGTGGAGGGCAGAAATGAGAAAAAAATGGGCAGTTTTTTGCTCAAACCTCCCCCCCCAGCCCCCAGGAGCACTCTATAAGCTTCCTAATGCCCCTTTTTTGACAAAAAAACCCAGCTCATTTTCACGAAAAATGGGCAATTTTTTGCTCATTTTTTGCCCCCCCCCGGAACACTCTACAAGCCTCCTAAAGGCTATTCATGCCCCCTTTTTTTTTTTGAAAAAAAAATAGGCCAGTTTTCACAAAAAATGGGCCATTTTTGGGAGGTTTGCAGAGTGCAAAAACTTTTTTTTTAATTTGCCTCTTAAAACCTTAATGCATCTTATACTCCAGTGCGTCTTATACTCTGATCTGCCATCAGTGCCAATCTCAATGAAGAAAGGAAATTGTGAAATAATCTAAAGCTATTCCCAGAAATAAGAATGATAACAAAATTACACCAGAACACAAATAACATAACTATGCACCAAAATCACAATTTTTTAAAAAAAACATGGGATTCCATTGGGAAAAAACCCCAAGATCAGTGAGCCAAACCTTAAAAAGCCCTTCTTAATGGACCAAAAGATAACACTGATTTTGCATTAACCTTTGGGGAAATATATCCTGCCTATGGCAGTTTTTGAATATATGGTACTTTACGAGAGTTTTGGGACTTGGCTAGCCTAAGTTCTAAAACTGTATATAACAGATGGAATTGCAAGGTGCTATTAAATACAGACTTAAAATGCTCCTTAAAGAATCTCGTGCATTTTTCCTGATGAGCTACAGATTGTGCCTGGAATATCTTTTGTTTTTGTTTTAAATTTAAACATTTAAAAACAGCATAAATAATTACAAAAAGAAAAAAGAAAATAAATAAAATGTAATATGTCAGTAAATAAACAAGTTTTCAATGGCCACAAAAGCTAAAGTTCAGTATTTAACTAATTTGATTGTATAGAGCTGAGTGTGTTTTATCAGAATACTAAAAAATGTCTGCATGATTCTGAACAAAATGTTAATATCATTATTTAGCATTATTCCAAAGATAAATGCACATATAATCATATAATAAAAATAAAGTAAAAACAGAAAAAACAATAAAAACATAATTAGAAAATATCTGATTTCAATTTCCCTTACTGATAATTGCAATCAGCATGCTTATATGCATTTAAAGTGATTTTTGATTACAGTCCTTATAAGTTATTTTTCTGTAAAAATCCTATTCTACATTTCTACATTTGCCTTATTGTATGATGTATCATGAACTGGGGAACAATTTTTGCTTAACCCTAATCCTCCCATAGTTACATTGTAATTGTTTCTTTATCATTTTGCATCTACCAGTACTTTATAATGCATTTTTACTGTTCTGTCTCTGTCATATTTTACTAACAGTTTGTATATATGTCCTAATAAAAGGCAAGTATTTTTAATTATATTTCTTTCACATTACTATTTTAAGAGGAAATAAACACTTTCAATAAGCAATTTGAGAGGAATCCAAGGTAGATCATAAGAAACAGAAAGTCCTGAGTTCCTTATTTCAAACATCATTTATTAGCACTAAAATAATAAAACAGTTTTATTCACTAATAAAAATAAGAAAAGCAGAGAGTGCTAAAACCAGTGCAGTAGAACAATCTTCATCCCAATGTCTTTTTAAAAATTATGGCTTTTGCCATCTCCTGCATGTCTATCCCAGAAAAATCAAAAGTGATCTCTGTTCAAAGAGATTAATTCCAAAGGGAGATAAAGCCATTGAAACCCCTAGGGCATATGCCACCATAGGAAGAGTTCAGAGAAATGACTGTTTTTCACCTAAGAAGCAAAAGATCACTGAATGCATTTGGCAGTAGAGAGCTTAGAGCAGTGTTTTTTCAAACTTGGCCACTTTAAATTGTAGGGACTTCTAGAACTCCATAGCCAGTATGCTGAAGTTAAAGTTCACGCATCCCAAAGTTGCCAAATTTGAAAAACCCTGTCTTAGAGTATTCTAGAACTAGAGTACAGTTTTGGAAGCAAAATTAATTATCTCTAATAATATGCTAGCTACTTTAAGACTGTCTGCTTCACTCTTACTTCAATATATTCTCCTTGTATGTTTGTAGGTAAAACCAGTTATAAAAGTTGGTTATTCAAGAAAGAAGAAGAGGAGGAGAAGACAAAAAAAGGAGAAGGAAGGGAAAAGGGAGAATGGGGGTAAGGAGAAAGGGAGGGGGAAGGGGAAGAGGAGGGGGAGGAGAAGGAGCAGAAAACTTCAGGAACTTGTCATCACTGGAACTGGGGAATGCAAATTCATATATGCTGAAATTCAGAACATGTTAGTACAGGAGCCAGGATTATATTTCCACATACATTTGTATGCAAGAGAAACAATAACATTTCTCACTTAAACATGGCTTGTGGCTACTTTTCACATATCCCTAGAAAAGCCTATCCAAAAGGAAGTCCCACCGAATTCAGTCAGACCTACTCTGAGAAAAGTGGTATAAGACTAAAACCACAGAGGAATGCCAACAGAGATGTGCCAGTCCTTAAAAACTTTAGACTTGAGCAATAAAACAGTTTAAATATATAAACCTATAAACCTATTTTTAAACATACTGGTAGAAAAATCAATGGTTTTTTTTTTAAAGTCACCTGTAAACATAGTAATCTCTCTTTTGTACAAATCCTTTAAAAAGAGAGATTAATTTTTATTTCATTAAAAAAATAGCTACAATTTTAGGAGCCTGCTATTACAGGCATAGTGAGTGTGAAACATGAATTGGGAGACGGGGAATGATACCGTTTAGCATAGAAAGTTAAAGTCTAGTGGAGATTTTTTAATTTTTATTTATTTATTTTGTCACTAATGTACAAGATAACAGGAATAAGAATAAACATGAATAAGAACACAGGAAATGGGTACAAATAAATGGAGACACTAGGACAGGAACGTTAGGCATGCTGGTGCGTTTATGCACGCCTTACTAACCTCTTAGGAATGGGGTGATGTCAATAGTAGACAGTTTAAGGTTAAAGTTATGCGGGTTTGAGGATGTAACAACAGAGTCAGGTAGTGAATTCCAGGCATTGACTACTTGAGTTGGGCAGCTTCTGAATCTAAATCACATGAATGAAGCAAGCAAGCAAGCAAGCAGGCAGGCAGGCAGGCAGACAGTGTCTCTAAATTTAAAAGACACACACAAAGCCCAGGAGAGACATGCTGGAATATACATTCCAACCAATGCATAAGGAGAATGAAAATAATAATAATAATAATGGCTGATTTCATGAGGTTGCAGAGCAGCTACACCTTTTCCTGCTAATAGTGCTCCAGCAGTGATTTGCAGCTAAACATTGTGGCTGACAAAAGAAAAGAAAAGAAAAAAAAAACAGATGAGATGTACACACTTCATGCAGAAGATCTCCTTATATATGAATGCATGCATATGTGAATGAATATAGGAAGTCTTCAACTTACAACCATAATTGAGACCAAAACTTCCATTGCTAATCAAAGCAGTTGTTAAGTGAGTTTTGTCCCAATTTACGACCTTTTTGCCATAGTTGTTGAACAAATCACTGCAGTTGTTAAGTCAATCATGTGGTTGTTAAGTGAATCTGGCTTCCCCCATTGATCCTGCTAATCGGAAGCTGACTGGTAAGGTTACAAATGATGATCACATAATGTGACAAAATTAGTGGACCAGAGGAATGCCATCGATATAGTTTACTTGGACTTCAGTAAGGCATTTGATAAGGTAGACCATAACCTACTACTAGATAAAGTAGAAGAATGTGGGTTAGACAGCATCACCACCAGATGGATTTGTAACTGGCTGACCAAACGCACTCAACGTGTAGTCCTCAATGGAACTGCATCTTCATGGAGGAAAGTATGCAGCGGAGTACCCCAAGGCTCTGTTTTAGGCCCAGTACTCTTCAACATCTTCATCAATGATTTGGATGAGGGAATAAATGGGGAACTCATCAAATTTGCAGATGACACCAAGCTGGCAGGAATAGCCAACACTCCAGAAGATAGGCTAAAGATACAGAAGGATCTTGACAAACTTGAACATTGGGCACTATCTAATAAAATGAAATTCAATGGTGAAAAGAGTAAGGTTCTACATTTAGGCAACAAAAACAAAATGTACAGGTACAGTATAGGTGGTACCTTACTCAACAGTAGTAACTGTGAAAGGGATCTTGGAGTCCTAGTGGGCAACCATTTAAATATGAGCCAGCAGTGTGCAGCAGCTGCCAAAAAAGCCAACACAGTTCTAGGCTGCATAAACAGAGGGATAGAATCAAGATCACATGAAGTGTTAATACCACTTTATAATGCCTTGGTAAGGCCACACTTGGAATACTGCACTCAGTTTTGGTCACCACGATGTTGAAAAGATGTGGAGACTCTAGAAAGAGTGCAGAGAACAGCAATAAAGATGATTAGGGGACTGGAGACTAAAACATATGAAGAACGGTTGTAGGAACTGGGTATGTCTAGTTTAATAGAAAGAAGGACTAGGGGAGACATGATAGCAGTGTTCCAAAATCTCAGGGGTTGCCACAAAGAAGAGGGAGTCAAACTATTTTCCAAGGCACCTGAGGGTAGAACAAGAAGCAATGGGTGGAAACTAATCAAGGAGAGAAGCAACTTAGAACTGAGGAGAAATTTCCTGACGGTTAGAACAATTAATCAGTGGAACAGCTTGCCTCCAGAAGTTGTGAATGCCCCAACACTGGAAGTCTTTAAGAAGATGTTGGATAGCCATCTTTGTGAAATGGTATAGAGTTTCCTGCCTAGGCAGGGGGATGGACTAGAAGACCTCCAAGGTCCCTTCCAACTCTGCTATTGTATTGTATTGTATTGTATTGACCCTGGAACAGTGCAACTATCATAAATACGGTACATGCCCAGTGCCCAAATTTTGATCACATGACCGTGGAGATGCTGCAACAGTTGTAAGTGTGAAAAATGGTCATAAGTCACTTTTTTCAGGGCCATAACTTTGAACAGTCACTAAATTCATGGTTGTAAGTCCCCAAACTTTCCAAGTCAGTGAACTGTTTTGAGGTGGCAGCAGGGTGGGGTTGGGGAGAGGGGATGGTTTCAAGCATGCACATACTGTATGCTGTTTTCATAAATGCTGTTTCACACGCGCACTCTCCCACCACTCCTGTGGCCCAGTTCTGAACAGGCTGTGGACCAATCCTGGGCCATGATGAAGACTCCTGTGTGAACCTAACCAACATTAATGCATTAATGCAGTAAACAAACAACAGGAAATTTGGCGCTTACAAAAAACTCTAATTTGGTCACAGTCAGAAGTGTTCATACCAGACGTTCTACTGCAGATAGCAATTAGCAATAGCACTTAGATTTACATACCGCTTTACAGTGCTTTACAGCCCTCTCTAATATACGTGACACAGCATTTTTAGATACATACAATTCTGAAGGACTTTGGAGAGTACAAAATAAAGATTTAAAATTGGCATTCTGTAATAATACAAAAGAGTGTGAGAGAGATGTCCCTTATTACCTTAGTCTGGGGATACTTTGAAAATAATACTTGCTTACAAAAAACGTTTGTATCCCTGCCGGCATGGGATTACACAAAATAAGGACGTCTATTAAGATAACCTTTCTTCTTGTCCAAGCTCCATGAGTCTCAAGGAAGGAATAGTCTTAGCATAAGGTGACCAGATTTTCAGATTGGTAAAGAGGGACACCATTGACGGGGGGGGGGGGGGGGGCTTGATTAAAAATGTTATATTTGGTCAAAAGGTCACCCCAGGACACTGAATCATCATAAATACGAATCTGTTGCCAAACAAAATTTTGATCACATGACCATGAGGATGCTGCACGGTCGCTAAGTGTGAAAAATGGTTGCAACGGTCGCTAAGTGTGAAAAATGGTCATCAGTCACTTTTTTCAATGCCATTGTAAATTTGGTCACTAATGTTTTCCCCCTCCTCGAGACACCTCACTTCTTCCTTCATTCCTCTTGCTTATCTACCTTCACTTATCCGTCTTCTGCTCTTTCCCTCTCTTCCTTCCTTTCTCCTTCCATCCTCTCTTCTTTCTTCACTCACTTCCTTCCTCCTTTTCTCTTCCTTCCTCCTTCCATTCTTTCAGCTTCCTTTCTTTTGCCTATCTACCTTCTCTGTCTTTCTGCTCTTTCCATTTCTCTTTTCCTCTTCGCTTCTGTTCCTTCCTCCTTCCATCCTTTCACCTTCCCTCCTTCCTATTTCTTCCTTCTTCCTTCCTTCTGCCTATCTACCTTCACCTTCTCTGTCTTTCTGCTCTTTCCCTGTCTTCCCCTTTCCTCCCTCCCTCCCTTCTTTCCTTTCTAGTTCCATCTTTTCTTCTTTTGTCTCTCCCTCCCTTTTTCTTCCTTCCTTCCTTCCTTCCTCTTGCCTATCAACTTCATCCTCTTTGCCTTTCTGCTCTTTCCCTCTCTTCCCCTTTTCTTCCTACCTCCTTCCCTCTTTTCTCCCTCCCTTCTTTTTCTTCCTTTCTTCTTCCATCTTCCTCCTTCTCCTTCCTCTTTCTACTCTTTCTCCTTCCTTCCATCTTTTCTAGAGCCGAGGTGGTGCAGCGGTTAAATGCAGCACTGCAGTCTACTTCAGCTGACTGCAGTTCGGCTGTTCAAATCTCACCGGCTCAGGGTTGACTCAGCCTTCCATCCTTCCGAGGTGGGTAAAATGAGGACCCGGATTGTTGTTGGGGGCAATATGCTGACTCTGTAAACCGCTTAGAGAGGGCTGAAAACCCTATGAAGAGGTATATAAGTCTAAGTCTAACTGCTATTTTCTCCTTCCATCTTCTCCCCCCTTCTTCTTTTCCTTCCCCCCTCCCTCCTTCCTTCCTTTCCTTCCCACTCTCTCCTTGGGAGGGGTTGGGGGGGGCAGCAGAGACCAAATAAAGTCAGAAAATCTTATTAAAACTTTCCTATTTGTTGGATCGCATTGCTGCAAACTTATAAACCAAATCAGGGGAACATTTTGCAACCAAGGGTGCTGCAATGAAAGGGGGGAGGCAGCCCTGCCCTTTCCCCAGTTTTGCAAGGAATGAGAAACGGTGCTTTAATCCGAAGCAACTGCAATTTGGAACCGCAGACAGGGAAAGAAAGAAAGAAAGATCCTTATAGCACAAAACCCACCTTTGCATGGTTGTGAGAACATAGGTAAAACAAACAAACAAAAAAAAGCACAGCGTCCCTCCGCCCTCTGAATGGGACTCAGCATGACTCCGATTTGAATACAAGGACATGGAGCTGGGCGGGGAGATAAGCACCTTCATTTGCATTCTCTGCAACCATGATGCTTTGCAACATTCCCTGGGCTCTCCGTGACTTTCTGCAAATTTTTCCTTTCGTGCTTAAAAAAAAAGAACGGGACTGCTTTAAAACGCCACAGAATGAGCTTTCAGCCTGACAAAAATGCAACCCCTTCCTTCGTCCTCCTCCTCCTCCATCACTAACAGCTGTCTCTGTCATTCTCTGTGTGTGTCTGTGTGTGTGTGTGTATCCCTGCCCCCGCGGATGGTCTCCGGACTAGCAGAGCCTCCTCTTCCTCCTTTTTAACCAGGCGATCTTCGGCTGCTGCACAATCCCAAGGGCATGCACTGCCCGGTTTGCTGAATCCGGCACGGCTTCAGAGAAAGAAGGCGTGCGAGAAAGCCCCCCCCCCCTGCTGCCTGAGCGTTTGAATGAAGAAGGCTGCAGGCTCCTTTGTCCTTGGCTATGCAATTTTCTTTCATTCTCTGCTGCCTGAACAAGTGAATGAGGCAGAGGGAGAATGAAAGGAGATTGCGTCCCTTCTGTCTCCCTGTTGCTCAGAAAAGCAACTCCGGGAAGGTCCTTTGGTGCCTGCTAGCAAAGGACCTTCCCAGAGTTGCTTTTCTGAGCAACGGGGAGATAGAAGGGACAAAATACCGGCCGGCTGGGATGGGTATACAGGGCTGGGGGCGGGGCAGGCTTACTTCCGGGTCTGGTCACAAAAATCGGGACTTTTTAAGAACGCCCCAGGACATGGGGCAAATTGTGCGAAAGTGTGATTGTCCCGCGAAAATTGGGACATCTGGTCACCTTATCTTAGCAGGCTCTTCCTAAGCAACTTTAGTAGGTCAACAGATTCAATTTGGGCAAGGCATTGTCTGATACAGTTCAGTGTTGTGCAATGTAGCCCTTTAAAAGTAATCACCAACACTCTTGACTTTGGCCCTATGTGGATCAGTTCGTGACTGGGGCATGAATGATTGTAAACCTGTTAGAAATCAGCAGGCTACTTCTATGACAACATATTTTAAGCATAATTGTGGCACTAATAAGAAACATGCACTCAATTTAATAATAGTTGGAACACAATTGCAAATATTGTACATTCAAAATAATTACTATATAGGGGAATCTTCTAAAGCAGCCGCTCCTTTTGAGACAGACAGACAGACAGACAGACAGACATTTTATATTTTGCATAAACAGTCAGGGGTCATACCTTACTAGTACATTTACCATACTTATTTTTAAATCCTAGAAAAATATCAAAAATTTTGAAATTATTTTTTAAAAATATCATAAAATCCTCACCCAAGGCCTTCCTACATTTTAACTTCTTTCTATCCCTCACTGTCCTGTTCTGCTTTTCTCACCAACATGAAGTCCCAGAGATGATCCAGTGTTACTGTTGGCAGGTTCCAGTTGTGATAGGTTGTTTTCTGATTTACTATACAGCAAGTTAACTAAACCATAACTCAAATTAAACCTTTACTGTTGTAATGTGTTGTAGCAAGTGATGAACTAGGATGATTTAGTTATCAGATTTGCATACTGTTTAAGTAAACGAAGAACACTCAATTCCAAAATTGTTTTACATTTAAATCAATTCACCTTGATTCTAATATCACCTTTCCCTATACCATCTCCTTCCCATTGTTAGGTTCCTCCAAATATATATTATATGGATTAAACAAGAAGTCACTGTTTCTGCCAAAATAATATTCACATAATGTTATTTGGAATGAATCGTCTAAAAAGAAAACTATACAAAAAACAGTTGAACTGATAAAAGCTAACCTACCTTGAAACAACCAGAGGCAGAATCAACATTTTCAACATTCTCATCAATAATTCTCCAGGAAATTGAAAATAACTAATTTCCTAAGGAAATAAGGAAATGGATGAATTGATTTTTTTAAAAGAAAGCATTTATCTCAAAATAGTGTTAAGATGCTTTGATATCTACATTATTATTTTCTTCTTCATTACAACAGCATAAGAAACAACAGATGGAACATTGAGAAAATGTGCATATAATTGAGGTTATGAATAATTGGCCTGCTTTGAAATGGTGATTTTAATACTTCTTGGATTCTCAGATGAATGACATATTTAATATAAAAATGATGAATCTAGAAAGAATTTAGTTTAGCTATTGTTGGGGAGGGGAGTACTAAATCCACTGACCACCAGACTTATCTTTGTTTATTTCAGTTAAAACAAACTAAAGCAACATAATTCATGAGGGGACATCAGAAACTTGAAGTACTCATAGTCTGCTTATCAAAAACTCATCAGGGATGAATGAAACAGGTGTGAAGTTCATAGTTTGGATGATATAGAAGAGTCTCTCTTATGCTCCTAGTTTTTCTTGATGGTGAGACATGCCTCAGAAGTTGGTGAAGAACATAAATTATGAATACATTCATAAGAGAAGCCATGCTCATTCAGATATCTTGACCATGGACCTTTTAAGGTTTTCTAGGTCAAAAGCTACAATATTCAAGAAACCTCATTTTATGCCTAGCTTTTCCTAGTGTTAACTTCCCAAGTTATCTTTCCATTTCACATATCAGCTTGAATGGAACTAGATCAGAACTATATCATCTAAATAGATGGCAAACCAGAAGATACTCTATGCTGTCATATTGCCTGCTTTCCTGATGTGTACTTATAGATTTTGCCATGCTAAACAATTCCTTTACAAAGTGAATGGATCCATGATGGATAATTGTGACTCTATTTTACTCACAATAGGAGAGACAAATTCCTATTTCTCATATTCAGCCAACATCTTTGGGGCAAACATTGTACAACTTTTCGTCTTTGATGTTTTAAAAACAGAAAATTCCTCTTATTTCTAAAAATGGGTAATAAACCATTTCTACCTAGCTGACCCAGCATGAAGTGTAAACTATGAAAATTGGTAAGGTGGGAGGAAGCACAAACGGATGAATCCCTCAGGTTGTTCTAAAGCATACTTTCTAAAATACATTCATTGCTAACAAGTAAATAATGATAATGGGGAGCTTTCCCTATAAATCTATTAAGATCAACAATACTATTTTAAAGTAAGTGGCTTGTGGAATGTAAGTATGTTATATATTACCGGTAGAAAAGAACATACATTAACTTCACTGGGAATAATATATTCAGATATACCAGGAATTCACAACAATGCAAGGAGTTTTTTTTAAGGTTCCTGTTATTTGAACATCTTCAGTATTTAACATTTTACACATTTCATTTTGCAGTGACTCAACTTTTCAACCGTTAAAGATAGATAGATAGATAGAGAGATAGATAGATAGATAGATAGATAGATAGATAGATAGATAGATGATAGATAGAAGATAGATGATAGATAGATAGATAGATAGATAGATAGATAGATTTCATTCCAGAACAAGATGACTTGTTCTGCAAAATATCAATTCAGCAAAATGTTCCTCATGACAGCCCCTATTTTAATTTATGAATCCTTTGTTCCTCAATGATGCTAACCTGCTCAGATCACTAACCTGGGGAGAAAGGCGCCTTGTCCTCAGAAAGAATCCAAGAAGACATCCCACTATGACAGATAACACTGAGAGAATAAGTAAACCATTCCTTTTGCAAACATCCTTGACCCGACCTAGCATTGTTTTGAAAGTCACTGCCATGGTGTCCTCAGTGATCTCCGGAGGGGAATCAGCATCCCATAGACACAGAGATCTTTTCAGCCTGTTGTGTTAGAATAGCAGCCATAGATTAGATGAAAGCATTTCTGGGACTGCTTAGTTGACATGCAAGGTCGCTCTTCTACCAGTAGCCAACAAGCATGTATTTCCAAATTAATACTCACAATCCTATTAGTGACTACATCAATACGAACCTCAAGGAAGATTAAGAACTCTGGAAAATGAGAACAGAGTGGAGTGGTGTTTCAGAAACCAGGGTAATCTTGGAGCAAAGTGGCGCCTAATATGAAGATAAAATAATTGTGCATTGTTCAGTTGTTATAAGCAGAGGATCTTAAATAATGGTGGCATAGAGGAATGCAATGCATACAGTAGGTATCTTCTGTTTTCATTCAAATTGTAGGTGATTAACACTAGTTAAGCACAAGATTAAACTTTAAGTAATGCTGGCTTATTTTTCACTACTACCAGTACAAATAATCTGGAAATATTGGAAGCATATGGAATAACGGCTTGTCCCTGTCAACATTTTTTTCAGATTTTTTCCCCCCAGTGAATTAAACTATATGCAATTGTATGATTTATAAATGTATTATATATAACTTGATTTGGTCATAAATGTATGTTTAATATAAGAAAATTTAAAAATATAGTTTATTCAATTTACTAATGTATTTTTATTTTTATCTGCTAAGTAGAAGCAGGCAGCCAAAAAAAAAACCTTGAAGTTGTAAACTAAAGAAACCATTGACATTGTAGCAAAATGCAACATTTTCTCTGCAATGTATCAAATACAGAAAACATTTTTTTGAAAAAGATGTGGGATCAAGGCTAAGAATATACATTTTACTATATTAAATATTATTTAATGGCACTCATTTTCTGAATCTATGTCCATTCATCAGTTCAATATTTTTGAAGATTCTCTTATATTGCCATAAAATGTTCCGTTCTATTATATATTGGATTATTACTTGATTTTGATGTAATTGTTTTTAAAGCATCTTAGCCATTATATTTATTTAATTCAATCTCAATGCCCACCCAACTCGAGACCCAAATCCACACTTATCCTGAGCACTTCAGAAATTAAAAAAGCACAACATAAATAAAATAAGATACATAATAATGCAGAAAACAAATTAAACAAAATGTCAAACCAAGACAACTAAGATAAAAACAGATGCAACATATGACAAACATATATAACAAGGAATTCCATACATTCTATCTGAAGGCCTAGTAGAAAGCCGTGTGTTTCCTTTCTTTTTTAAACTTTAAAATTATTATAACATATTTCTTTTTTGCCCCAGTTTTCCAATTTGCGAGTGGATCTTTTTTTTTTTTTTAAATAAATGTTTTTTAATTTTAGTTTAAAACAGGTACACATCTTTCTTTACATCTGTAAAAAATATATCAATCAATTACAGATAAGTTTTGGTACATCTCCTCCATAGTCAACCAACATAACTCATATTAACTAAGGCATTATTATATATCCATTTTCATTTAACTGTAATTATTATTTAGCAATATTGATAAAAGTAATAATCTTGACCAATTCCTGCCCACACCGGTGGGAGAGGAAAAAAGAAAAAAAAGAAGAAAAAAAAAAGGACAGATAAAAAATAAAAATTAAAATAAAAAATAAAAAATAAAAATAATACAAAAAAAGACAAAAACGACAAGAGACAAGGCAGGAAAACGAAACAAAACACAGGTGTCTATCATGAGAAAAAAAAGAAGTATATCAACTGGTTACAACATGCTTTGGTGCTTCTCTTCCATTAACTCATATTAATTCAAATATCTTAACTCGAATATTTACCATATCAACATCATTATACCTCCAGTTTTAATTACCTATGGTTATTTAAACATCCTTCATCCTTAGCTATGCTAAAGAATTAATCCATAACACATGCTGACAATTCATTTACTTATTTGTAGAATCCTCTATTATCATCAAATCCTCATATCCTATTTTAGCTGGACATCCATAATATTTAATTATATCATATATCATAACATTTTCCCAGTATTGATTAACATTTGATTGTATGTATTTTATTTAGTTTTTAATAGTGATAATTATTGTATTTAATACTCTTTATGTATAATCTTCCAATTGTTAGTTATCATATCAACTCCACATTATATACATTACTATCAATATCAATTATTGTTCAACTATATCTGTTACAAGAAAAAGCAATTAGGTTTAACTAGTTTTCAGTTGTGTTCTTCAATCTATCAGCCAGTTCCAAATTATATATATTACTATCCATATCAGTCATTTTTCAGCTATATCTATTACACATTAAGGTAATCAGATTTAGCTAGATTTTAAATTACGTTGTTCCATCTATCAGCCAGTGTCTCTCCAATAGCAAGATCCTCTCCAGCCAATTGCCACACGTTGGATAAATTTACCAAATGTTTTCATAATCAAATCCAGACAAAGATATTTTGGCACCTTTGGACTCTGAATATCAGTGATGAAATAATAATAATGTTGTCCTGGGCTTGTAATATTTTCCAAATTAACTTTAATTCTCAAGGGTGGATTTTCCATTCCTCCTGCACACTGTCTTTTTAAATGAGTCTTCTTTATAGCTTCCCCCCTCCTTTCTTCCTCTGAGATAGACCAGACACCATTTCTCACATTTTCCGTTTGTATTTCAGGAGCATTTAACATTCAACAATCTCAGTTTTTGCTTCATATTTTGAAATCAGATGATCCAATTTTCTTTCCAATCTTTGATAAGAATCAGAAAGTCCTCTACATGCAGAAAAAAGTCTCTGAAATGAAATCTTAGAGGTATTTTGGGACGCCATGATGTGTGTCGCAGTTAAAAATTGCAAACTCTTTTTTTTTTTTTCACAGACTTCTTAGTCTCTCACAGGCTGTGATTGTAAACAAAGCCGAGTAGTAAAGTAATAAAAGTGTCGAGTCGTGACGGGCTAATTAGTAGAAAATAAATTTTACGATCCACTTAAGGAGATTCAGAGGGGGGAGGGTGTCAAGGAGTTTCTTGAAGCATTTAAGAAGTAAAGTAACCACCAGCCATAAATCCATTAGAAAACGCCAATTCGCCGCTAAGTTTCCCTGTTCTTTGGTTTCAGTTATCTTAAGTTTTTAACGCGAACAGTCTCTCTTGGATAATAAAATCAGCTTACCAGATGACATCACTTCTAGCATTCTTAGGGGCAACCTGCAGTTTCAGTTAGCACGCAGCTAATCCAGAAAGGAATTGGCACGAGGAGTTAATACCCCCCCCCAGAGATTTGCGGGTATCTCTGAGGTCCAGGGTCTCTCCCCACCTTCACTGTCGTCTCCGGGACAGCTAGAGTTCAAAGAACCCGTCCAAAAATCCTTCGGTATAGAGGAATTTCAGGAGTAGCCTGAAACTCCATCTTCTCACTGCTAAGCCCCACCTTCTTTCTCCTGCGAGTGGATCTTTGAAGGAGAGGAAACATTCTTGTTTATATGTATATATACATATACACATATATACACATATATATATGTGTGTGTGTGTGTGTGTGTGTGTGTGTGTGTGTGTGTGTGTATAAATGTGTTTTTTTATTTGTGCTGATAATTCACAATTTATTCAGCACAAATAAAAAAACACAAATATAACAAAGGCAACAGTAAAAAAACATTGGGTTTCTGTCGTGATGGACTCTTGTGATGAGCCGATTGACAGATGATGGAAGCAGTTAGCTTCCTCCCATAATTGGGGCTTACCAGGGGTTGTAAAAATCTAATAGATATATATATAAATATATATATATATAAATATACATACATACATACATACATACATACATACATACATACATACAACCCCCCGGTATGCCCAAATATGGGAGGAAGATAACTACTTCCATTCCATATTTATCAGCACAAATACAAAACAAACAAACAAAACAAACAAACAAACAAACACACACACACATACACACACACACACACTCTAACTTTGTGAGACAGGTGGCTACATAAATATGGTAAATACATAAACAATATCTACACCAATACTGCAGGGGCATTTAATATAAAAAGTGTACATTCATTAAAGTAAATATAAAAGAAAAACTAATTTCTAAAGAAAGATCCATGTAGTATCAACTTGGTATCACTATATCATTAATTCATTCCTTAAATATCTAATTGAATGTAGATATTTTTCTTGAATATTTCTAGACATTGTGGTGACAAAGACATCTTGAATCACTATTTGTTTTAGTGACAAGCAGACAAGCCATAAACATAAAATTAATTTGTAAATCATACACATACATTTGTTTTGCCCTTTTTTATACAAGGAAAGGAAGAGTTTTCAAGGATTATCAGCTATTACAGGGGTGTCAAACTGGCAGCCCGCAGGACGCATCCATCATGTGCAGGCCATGCCCAGCCCAACTCTGAGAAGGGGAAAAACATCATGAAACATCATGTAAAGACAACGTGATGCTGTGATTTTGACACCTGTGAACTATTAGGACATTCCTTCTTTCTTTAGCAACTGTTTTTATATTTAAAAAAAATACTGAAAACTCTTCTAAAAAGAAATTGCAAAACTACCATATTTTTCAGAGTATAAGATGCACCAGAGTATAAGATGCACCAGAGTATAAGATGCACCAAGAGTTTGAAGAGGCAAATTAAAAAGAAAAGTTTTTGCACTCTAAAGAACTCCCCAAAAACCTCCCATTTTTCATGAAAACAGGCCTGTTTTTTGTCAAAAAAGGGCATGCATAGCCTTTAGGAGACATAGAGTGCTTCTGAGGGCTGGGGGAGCAAAAACGAGCAAAAAACAGCACATTTGTCACTCTTTTTGCCCTCCCCAGCCCACAGGAGCACTCTGGAAGCCTCCTAAAGGCTATGCATGGCCATTTTTGCAAAGGGGGCAGGGTTTTGGGAGGCAAAAAATGCTCTATTCAGTGTATAAGATGGACCCAGATTTTCACCCTCTTTTTTGAGAGGAAAGGGTGCATCTTATACTCCGAAAAATACGGTATGTTGCCATCAAATGTTTAGCAAATTATAAAAATAATCCCATCTCTAAATACACTTAAAAGTAAAAGCAAAGGTTAGGATGCTACAACTGAAAGCAGGAATTGATGTTGTACAAAATACCAGAAAATCCCAAGCATTATCATTTGTATTGAAGTGCTCATGAAAGTCATCTTAAAGATGATGGCTAGGATCCAGCAATTATGCTTATACTGATTATTTCTTTAATGATTATTTGGAAACAAGGGCAGGAGAAGAAGGAGAAGAAAGCAGGAGAAGAAACTGTAATGCTCAGTAAAAAGCTCCAGACAAATAAGCAGATAAGGAACCACAATAAACTGATCTGGGGAAAATAGCAGCGTGTATTGAAGTGTACAGCTACTGATGTTAGAGCAGGTGGCAGCAAGTAACTCTTCTCAGCTGGTCTCAGGATGCTAAGCAGAGCTGAATTGAAGTGTTTTTTGGACAGAGAAATGCCAGGTGATCCTAGAACTGTAACTTTGACTATGAAATAATAACAGCAACTACAATTGAGATACGAAAGCCACAGTCACTCTTTCTCAACCCAACTCACCTCACAGGGTTGTTCTGGGGAAAATAGGAAGAGTTATTCATAACAATCATAAAATAAGGACGTGGTAAAAGGCAAGAGCAACCCATTTGTGGCTTGCTACCCAAAACCAACATGGATGTGACTGTGTAATTAACATACCAGGAGTTATTTTTAGAGAACCTTTATTTTTTTATGCATGTATGCTGTTCTACATGCTACCTTTGTCAAGTGTAGCATAAGCAGATCCTGAGTATATTTACTCAATGAAATGTTGCATTTTATTTAATATCCCCTTCTTCCAATATACCTGTATAAAGTTGTAAACAAAACCAAATAATAATAACTTGATAATAACTTAAAAACAGATATCTCCTTCAAACTGTAGACTCCTCTCAGATTTCCTGTCTCTAAGGTTGTGTTTATTATGGACAGAGACATAGGAATGGCCGAATTTCTTTGCATTTTATAAAATGTATTGAATGCTACAAAGTGACAAAAAGCACTAAGTACTGCAAAACTGAAACAAACTAAATTGCTACATCCCTATTTATCAACTGATGGTAGATTGTGTCCTGATGTGTTTGAAAGAAAATGTCACCAAATAATTATTCAGTGAAAACACACATTTTTAAACATGATTTCAATAACAAGGGATTTTTACATTCTTACACAGATGTTTAGAAGTATTTAGAGGCTGTATGCAACCTCTGGCTATTCACTACTGATAATATCATATGTGTTAATTGATACAGTGTTCAGTTTACAGTGTTCAATTTCAGGGCAGTTTTGCATTCACTGTAAGTGCATGAAAGCAGTTGTGTTAAAAAGGAATTTATCATTTCAAACATGCCAACAAAAAAAGCTATACATTTATATAGCAAGAACTGAGACATCCATATATTGCTTGAAGGAGCGAAGTGTGAATGCTCTTAAAAAAATGTAAATCACAAAACTCACTTATAGATCGCTAAACAATTATAAAGATGTCCAATATAATATATGCAAGACTGTTGAAATGAAATCAAAACGAAGAATATTTAAATGACTTTTACAGCAATGCTATTCCAGATTACAACATTCTTCTAAAAGGTTTCGTTTAAGTCAAGTTGAACTCAATGTAACCTATTCCTAGGAAAGGGTCCACAGGACTGTGACATAAGATTATCACCCCCTATTTACTTTTGTGGAAGTATCTCCTATCTAATTCCACAAAAATTGTGCTTTTTCTGGCACAGAGGAAAAAAAGGGAGAAACTAGGTTTCCTTGGAGATTAAGCCGGGAAGAAGACTTCGGTAGGAAAATTAAAGAAGAAATGCAAATAAAAGAAAGCAAAAGGGAGAAAAATTGCACACCCCAACCCCCTCCCCTAGCTCCAGAAAGAAGCGCTACTTTCTGCCCTCTGGTGTTTTTCTCGGCGATTGACAGGCCATTAAATTTCCCCATAGGCTGCTATGAGCAGAATTCGTGCTTCTGTCACGAAGAAGCGAAGGAAGAATTTCGCGCGCGCTCGGGCGGTCTCAGAAGAAACGGGGAAACAACTTCTGCCTCGCTTTCTCGTCCCGACCAGTTAAACCAGCGCCTCCTGTTTGACATCCTTCAGGTGCCTTCGCCAAACGCTCCTTGAAGTGCGCTTGAACAGTGCGCTGTCACTGGCTTGAACACTTTAGGGCGGGGGGGGGGGAGGAATGTCTCCAAACTTGGCAACTTTTAGACCAGTGGACTTCAATTCCCAGAATTCTCCCCAGCCTCCCTTCCATTCTGGGAGTTGAAGTCCACAAGCCTTAGAAGTGGCCAAGTTTGGAGAGCTTTGGCTTTTGAGGGAACGCGGGTTGGGTGCTGTCACTTCAGAGAGATCGGCCAGTTTGTAGCTAAATGTCTATGGAGGTTCTCAGTCACCCGGGCCGTGGTTGTCCCAAAGGTGCGTCTTTTCGGGAGACAACTGGACTTTCTGGTTTATCTTGGAAGACGTTTCGCTTTTCATCCCAGAAGCTTCTTCGGCTCTGACTGGATGGCGGGGGTGGCGGGGAGGATGGAAGGATTTATACTCCTTGCACTCAGCTGGTCGTTCGCATTCTTTTAGCTTTTAGTCCAGTTGCTTCTTGAAAAAGTCCCTCTTTGGGACTCTAGTTTGTAGCGCCGTCTGAGTGTTCGGGATCCGGATTGCCATGCAAACTTTCACTAACTACGGGGAGTTAAAGCGTCGTCTCCCCCCCCCCCCCCCCTCGTCCCCAAAATCAAAGCAGTCCAGAGGGCGACACACACACACACACACACACACACACACACACCAGTCCGGAGCCGTCCCACGTCTTCTGCTGTGAAGTAACTCCTCCCAGGGGCGGGCACCGGCGGGTGGCTCTCTCTCCTGTTCCGCCACCGGGAAGGAAGGTATCGAGACCGCCATGGTGACCGGGGCGCTGCTATTTTCTTCCTTGTGCCGCTTCCGGAGGGCTTGTCTCCCGCCTCTTCTCATCGGGCCCCGAAGGAGCTACAGCCAAGACGATGCTCTCTCCCAGTACTTGCACCGCAGCATCGTCCCCACTATGCATTTTCAGAAGAGCCTGCCCCGGTAAGGAAGCGCCTCCTTGGAGACTGGGGTGAAAGTGCTTGGTCCCCGGGACTCTTCTCCTGTGGTCCTTCGGCCTCTCCCCAGCTTTGCTTGTTGGCGCCCTTCGACTGCCCTTCTGAAGTGGCCTTTGGTCCTCGCGTCCAATTCCCTCCCCTCTTTCAAATAGGAAGTTATTGCACAAGACAGTGTGCTTCTCTCACCCGCTGGGTTTGGGGGAAGCTCGAAAGAAGCTTGTACCTTAAGTCGCACAGGAAAGCTCCCTATATCCAATTAAGATTTCCTTAGAAATTCATTCCTATAGCACTTGACACAAATTCTTCAAAGAACACATGTCTATGGAGATTTTCAAACCATCACCATGTCCCAAAGGTGCTTTTTCCAAAAGGCAACTGGACTTTTCTTGACTTTTTTTTCTTTCCTTTGAAAACGTTTGGCTTCTCATCCAATCTTTCTCTTCCCATCCAAGCTTCTTGGATGAGAAAAGAAACGTTTTCAAAGGGAAAGGGGAAAAACACCCCCAAGAAAGTCCAGTTGTCTCTTGAAAGAAGCACACCTTTGGGTCTTCAAAGAGCACACAATTGGTTACATTCCATAACTGGTCTCTATGGGGAAGCAGGCTTGTGGTTCATAAGAGTGTCATGCTGGAAAAGTGCAGTGATTAGATGGATTTCTTGCTTTGGGAATCAGGGAACATTGTCCAATTACCTTCTTAAGGTGAACTTGAAGTGGATAAGTTTGGACAAATGTATTTAGCCATCATCTGAACTTGATCTATAGGATAAGTGGGGCTTTTTGCTTCTGCCTTCTCAGGAAGCCCCTGTCCACCTTGTGGCTCATCCTATGGCCTGATATGTTGGGTGAGTGATGAGGATTGGCCTCCACTTTTGGAGGCAGCCTCTGTCACCCCACCTCATGGATCAAATAGTGTTGGGGAATTCCCAATAACATAGGAGAGTCCCTACTTTGATCCACTGCAGAGCTTGATTCATGGGTACAGATTGTTGAAGAACAGTGATCTGCCTACTAGCTGGGTGTCACTTTGTAGGGTAATGTAGAAAAAAACTCTCCACCAATAGATAAGCTGCTATGCAGGGTACAGTAGTTACCTTTACCCTCCTCCCATGCAAACAGTTGACAATAGGATCCCAGTCCCTTCTGAGTCACCACCATAATTCCTATTAAAGTACTGAACAAGATAGTACTTTGCAGAAATCCATAAGGAATACCTCTCTGAAGAACACCATTTGCATGGAAACTAGTCATGCTTGTGTTTCTGAACTCAAGGATAAATGTAAAATTAAATGTACATCATTTTTGAACCTAGATATCTGATAGGTTGCCAGGAACTCAAAGCTGCATAGGATGCCAGTTCATCAGGGGCAGTGGACATGTTATGAGTATTCATGTGTTAGTTGTTTACCCTCATTATGCGGTTTGGACATACATACACACACACACACACACACACACACACACACACACATTTTTGTTTAGTCATACTTATAACTAATACCAATGATTTTCATGTAGTTATTATTAATCTGAGGTAGCAAGGTTAAACTTTTTTTAACATACAGTACAGTCTGTATAATGTGTGACCTCAAAACAAAGATTTTAATTTGTCTTAATAGCTGGATTGTGCTGATGCTAGGATATTCTGTGAACCCATGAGAGGGCAGGAATTGATTTATTTTTGCACAACAAACTCTAGAGATGCTAAGAGATAGTATGAATCTCTCATTTAATTCAGCTCCAGATTAAGAGAATGTTCAGCAGTTGGATTACTCACAAGACTATCTAAGGTGAAATGTGAGTTATGGTATCCTAAGTTACAGCACAACAAAGAGTTGTGTTAAGAGCTAAAAATGAGAAAGGGAAAATGCAAGAGCTTCATTGGAGTTGGTAATGAAAGAAGACCAGAATGAAATATGGCATGTAGGTGAAAGGGTGGTGCTAAAAGCAGGGCATGAGTCGCATTATTGCTGTTCAGAGTTAAACATGTTTACACTTTTAAAAAATCTGTTGTGCCTTCAAGCCAGTTTTTGAATCCTGGCAACTGCCTGGACTAGACGGTTTTTAAGAACTGACTCTATGTATCTATGTAATTGCTACTTAATGCCTTTGTACCTATTTGGTTGACTTTATGCATTGTTGGTTTCTAAATTGAGAGCCAGTTTGGTGTGGTGATTAAGGCACCAAGCTAGAAACCAAGAGACTGTGAGTTCTAGTTGGCAGTTGGGTAACCTTGAGACAGTCACTCTTTCTCAGTCCTAGGACGAAGGCAATGATAAACCACTTCCAAAAATGTTGCCAACAAAATTTCAGGGACTAGTTCAGGGAGTCACCAAAAGAGTGAACAATGACTTGAAGGGGAAACTTTTAAAATGAGCTTACTTAGGATTATTCTATTAAGGTCAAAGTGTACTATTTAGTTGTCTAAATAACAGTGAATTCAACCATGCATACTTTGCACTTTTTTACTGTTCTTGCTAAATGAGTAACCTACATATAGGTTACAGTGGCAAAAGAGATAGAGATCATCCCATATGCCTTAAATATTAACTTAAATGTTGATCCAGAAGCATTTGAGCCAGGTGTACAATATTCATTCTCCTCCTATTTTCCATTTCCATTTTTAATACACAGCAGTATGCAACTGTTTTTTTTGCTTAATTACCATGTTCAATGCTCACTGGTTAATTTGGGGATTGTAGTTTATTATGCATTGTACTTCTGCAGAAACATTACTAAATTGTTTTAAGTCTGAAGGGCATTTTTCCATATAAGAATTTATTTCTTATAGGTTCTGGTTAATAGAATCTCTCTTTAACTTTCTTTCTGTATTAATTTGCTTATTTCAGAATAGCTGAATGCTTGATACAAAAATGTGTTTACTTAAAGCTTAATCTACCTGAGAGTACTATTAATAAATTGTCCATAGATATATTATAGTAAGTGTCAGAGCTGCTTTGAGGCTTGTATTTAACTTAAAAACTGCTTTCCATTTAATCAGCATGTTTTTGTTGAGAGTTTGTGATAACATTTTTTAACCTCACAGATTCAATATTTTATTCCTCTTGTTATTAGTTTGCCCATTCCAAAACTTGAAGATACAATTAGAAGATACCTGAGTGCTCAGAAACCTCTTTTGGATGATGATCAATTCAGGTAGGAACAAGCTTTCATCTCTCTGATATCTTGTCCAGGTACCTTTCTCAGCCTAATTGCCCTGCAGATGTGCTGCATTATACCTCCCATTGTCCTGACTATTGTTTGTGCTGACCGTATTAATCTAGGCCAGTATTTACCTAGGCCAGTATTAACCTAGGCCAGGAGTGTCAAACTCAATCCATTGAGGGCCGCATCAGAGTTGTGTTTGACCTCAAGGGGCTGGAGGGGGGGCGCATAGCCAAGGGTGTGGCCATGGTGGGCATGGCCAGCTCGACGTCACTCATTGAGGCTCTGTTTTCAGCCGCGACAGCCTCCTGCAGCTCTCTGCCAGTGAAAATGGAGCTTGGAGAGGCTGCGTGCGGCTTGCCTGGGCTTGGTTTTCAGCTGTGATGGTCTCCTGCAGCACTTTGCATTTAGTGAAAACGGAGCTCCTCAAGCTCCATTTTGGCTGGCAGAGGCACCACGGGCCAGTCCTTCTTTGTTTCCAGGAAAAGCCCTGCGGGCCAGATCTAAGACCCCCATGGGCCTTGAGTTTGACACCCCTGATCTAGGCAGTCTCAGGAAAACATTCTAGATAAAACTTCCCTGTGCATTTCAGAACAGTTAACTCAAATGCAGATCTCAATAGCAATAGCAATAGCACTTATACTTATATACCATCCCATAGTGCTTTACAGCACTCTCTGGGCGGTTTACAGAGTCAGCATCTTGCCCCCAACAAACTGGGTTCTCATTTTACTGACCAGAAGGATGAAAAGCTGAGTCAACCTTGATCAAATTCCAGGCTGTGGGCAGAGTTTGCCTGCAATGCTGCATTCTAACCATTTGTGCCACCAGGGTTCCTGCAACGTGGAAGCGATGATACTTTAAAATACATAAATAGGAATTTCACAGGCATACACGAGGAAGGAAATGGGGTCACACCTGCTGGATAGACCAGGCCAGAAAAAAATTCCACCAGAAGGCTAAAACCATATCTATTAAGATTGGCCATAGTAACATACTCTAGCAAATATGATTGTGCTATTCCTCTTCCTTATACAAGTGAATTAGAGAGATATCTGGCTGAGCCTTTTTGAAATGCCATCTCATGGTTCTGGATTTAAAACAGATAAGCAGAGCCTTATTATTCAGCAGCATACTTCACATTTTCACTTAAAGAATTGTCTATATCAGAGAGATACACTAAATTTCTTTCTCTGTTTCTCTTTAAATCTAGAAAAACCGAACAACTTGCTGGCAATTTTAAGAATGGCATTGGTAGAGAATTACATGATCATTTGGTTGCAAAGGACAAACAAAACAAACATACAAGTTATATTTCAGGTAGGAAAATGATCGTGAAAATGTCGCTTACATTCCTGATGTCTTTTCCTCAAACTGCTCAATTAAGAATTGATTCTAACCTGGCAGGTGGTAGAGAATGGGTCTTCCTTTTCATTAACTGGGCTGAAGCCACAGGTCCAGAACTGGTTTTGATGCTTGTTTACATCTTTGAACAGTTAACATTCATTTAAGAGTGTGCATGAAATGGAAAGTATGCTTCCTTTCAAACCAGGAACAAATCTGTGTGTTCCAAAAGTTTTGTTGAGCCCTTTCAGTTCATCCACATTTCTAGCAAAAGCAATAGCTGAAAGGTTTTGGTTGTTCCAGGTTTCAAGACAAAACTAAACCTGGAGGGCTCCTGAAGTGATTTTGTGCAGTGAATAGGCCAAAACTGTACAGCTTACCTCTTCTCTCCATTCCTTGCTTTAGTAGCAGATTACCTCTTCTCTCCATTCCATGCCATCTTCTCCTAGTATGCCCCATTTCCCCTTCCCTCCCTCTCTCCTTTCACACACTGCATAACCTATCTTGCTATCTACCGCTCTAGTCTTCCCAGTGTCTTTTCTGCCCTCACCACTGCTGATGTCCTTGGATGCTCTTCACGGTTACCTCCTCTAACCACTTCTACACAGAACAATTATATTTATAGCCTGGACATAACACTCAAAGCATTCATCTCATTTGGGCCATCAGAAACATCTGTTGAATTCATTGAGTCAAAGCTGAATATTTGTCCTCACAAAGATTTGGTTGGAATTAGTCTTAAGCCTCAACCCTGGACCCCCAGAATAATTTCCAAGCGGGTCTATAAGATACATTAGTTTTCTTCCTCTGAATTTAGAGAATGGAAGAGAACACAGTAGACTGATAGAACAAGCATCTCTTTTCCATATAGAATGTGCCAGGTTCAACTCTTTGCAACTCTAGGAGGAAAGCAGGGTGACCTAATTACCACACAGTTGCCTTTATTTACTTGCATACTCTTCAAGGAATGGAGGAAATGAGGCGGCAGGGTTGTTTTTTTTCCCCCCTACAGATAAAAAAAATGTTATTTTACCGATTATAGAGAAGCAGTGGTTTTTAAAGTGGATGGAATTTGGGCATAGTCTGGGACTAATGGAGCAATTTGTAACTGCTTGGGAGTTGAGAATCCAGGTTGCAGACATGCTTGTATAAAACAACAAAACGTAGCCTGTGTGTGTGTGAGATAGGGAAAAGGAATAATTGGTTCAACAATTGAAAAAACCACTTTTCATGTCCTGCCGATTCCACATGCCATTCTGAATAATGACACGGTCTATAGAAAAAGAGTGATCATAGTGACTTAATGGCCATTACCAACAAAATATTAATCTATTGCAGGTTGCTAAACTTTATGGTTTGGGAGAAAAGAACAGTCAGGATGAGATAAAGAAAAGGAAGCTTACTTCAGCAGCAGATGGAGGATTACCAGAACGTAAAGAAAGGAGACAGCAAAAATAATACAAAAAAATGAAACAGAAAAAATAGAAGAACAGCAAGAACATTTATAGAATTTAGATTAGTGAACTTAATTTACAGGTAATCCTTGACTTATGACTGTTCATTTAATAACGGCTCAAAGTTATGATGGCCTTGGAAAAAGTGACTTATGACTTAGACACCTAGTACCACCCCTTGGTCACGTGATTCCACTTGAGCGCTTGGCAACAGGCCCGCATTTATGACCAACTGCAGTGTCCTGCAGTGTTATGAACAGGATTTGGGACATTCCCAGATAGTTTTTGGCAAACACAGTCACTTTTTTTTAACAAGTGATCACATTATTACATGATCATGAATTTGACTTTTTTTGATCATTTCTGGCCAAAAATGGCCATTGGAAAAGATGGATTTGCTTAACAACTGCATGATCCACTTAATGACTTCCATAAAGTTATCATAAAATTGGGTCCAACTTGACTCATGACTCAAGTGATTTACAATGGAAATTCTGGTCTCAATTCCAGTTGTATTTATTCAGCTCCTCCCCCTCCTAGGTTTTCCTCTTCTTACATTAGGATATTGACATCTGGAAATGAATAGGTAATCCTTGAGTTATGACTGGAATGAACAGACTCATAATGGTAATGTGCCCAATCCAATTTTACAACCCTTTTTTGCGGTGGTTTGTTAAGCGAACGCTATGGTCATTAAGGAAACCCTTGAGGACTATTTGTGCCTAGGACAGTGATGGCGAACAATGCCGAAAAGGTTGCATGGAAATGCCATGCACATGGGCTCGTTGGGGCCATGCTCTGGAAAAGCCGAACTTCCAGGTTCTATCATGCATGGGCATCTGATGATCAGCTGGCTGGCGCAGACCAGTTTCTGGCACTGCCACGTACGCAAAGGGATTATGCTCTGGAAAAGCCAAAGTTTCACATTCTTGCACGCATGCGCACCTTAGAATCAGCTGGTCCACGCACATGCACACACTGGTTTTCAGCACTGCCGCGTATGTGAAAGACAGCTGATCTTTGTGCACACATGCATGCCAGAAACACAGAAGACAAACAGGCAAGGCCATACATGCCGGGAGACATGGTTTCATATGGCACTTTGGGCACATGTGCCATAGGTTTGCCATCACAGGCCTAGAATAACAGAATGTTTATATACCACACACCCATAATTGGTATAAACTCACCACATTTGGTTGTATTCTATTTCTCAGTTCTTGCTGAATCCTTTAGTAAAATAGTGACTCATTACACAGTACATAATGAAGACTCTGAATTAAATCATTGTGAATTTAAAATGCTATCTGCCTCATGTGCTTTGCTTGAGTAAGCTGAGAATGATTAGGCATTAAAACTTAGCCAAATTATAATATTTCCTCTGAGTGAAAGGACAAAATATGCAGAAGCAAAATATGTATGTACTGAAGTCGTATAGAAAAAGAAAGAATTATACCATTGTTTCCCTCCCCATAGAGCCTATTTTTCTTCTATTTAAAATAAAATGCTGAACAATTTGTTATTTGTTTAAATGAAATTTAGGAAGACAGTTGTGAAGTAGCTCTTTGTTGTTTCTGTGGACAATTAATAAACATCAGCCTGGTAACATTGACTGAGAATAGGTGGTTACTTACAAGTGGAATATAAATGCAAAATACAAGGTGTATTACTTTTACACCACTGTATTTGTTTGAAGGTTCAGGCTCTGCAGTGGATTACCTTTCATTTCCTATTCACATTTCTTTTGCAGTCCTCATATTTGTGAAGAAATCCCAGTGTTTTTATGCCAAGTATAGAATTCAGTTATTTTAGTGGATAGATGGAAGCCAGGAATTAGAAAGTGAAATCTTTTCTGGGGAACTGAAACTTTTGGAGAGAAATAAATGGAAAGAAAAGCACAGGAAAGAGTAGGAGCAACAAGCAAAAAGGTAAAAAAAAGCTTGAGTGTATTTGAATTTGTGGTTTTTTCCCCATTGAAAACAAATGATAAATGGTGAAAGAGGAGAGCAAATTTTAAATGATAATTGGATGCAAAATGAATGCCCCATATTAAATTAATGGCAGGGAATTTAACAGAAATTCTGTTTTCAGTTGTCACGAACTTGGAAACTTTTCTATTGCATCCCACAGATCTTCATTAAATATGCTTTTAACTGGAAGTCCGTTACATAAGCATCCCATGATAATGATACTGTCAGTTCTCTGAACTACTCAAAATTTCCGCTACTAGTTTTCCAGAATCTGTCAGAACCTGCTGAATTTCACCCTTGGATTACAGGGCCCAACAGAGAGTTAATGATACCCGAACTTTACTTATATGCTTGCTTCTTAATTTCAGGTCCCTGGTTTGACATGTATCTTCAGGCACGGGAACCCATTATTCTTAACTTCAATCCATTCATGGCTTTCAATCCTGACCCCAAACCTGAATACAACGATCAGCTTGTGAAAGCCACCAACATGACTGTTGCTGCTTTACGTTTCATGAAGACTTTTAGGGCAGGCATCTTAGAACCAGAGGTGTTTCATCTGAACCCGTCCAAGAGCGACACTCCAGGGTTCAAAAAGCTTATTCGATTTGTGCCTTCTTCTCTCTCATGGTTTGGTGCCTATATGGTGAATGCCTACCCACTAGACATGTCACAATACTTCAGACTTTTCAATTCCACCCGGCTGCCTAAACCTAAGAAAGACGAGCTGTTTACAGATGAGCATGCCAAGCATTTACTTGTGCTTAGAAATGGCCACTTCTATGTGTTCGATGTGATAGACCAAATGGCAACATAGTGAAACCATCGGAAATTCAAGCCCATTTAAAATTCATCCTTTCAGACAGTGCTCCAGTTCCAGCATTTCCTCTTTCTTATCTAACTACCGAAAATCGAGACACCTGGGCAACTCTGAGACAGGAACTCCTTGACAATGGCAACAGGGAGGCCTTAAGGAAAGTGGATTCGGCCATATTCTGCCTGTGCCTTGATGATTTCCCAATTAAAGATTTCGACCATTTGTCTCGTACTATGCTCCATGGCGATGGCACTAACAGGTGGTATGACAAATCATTTAATCTTATTTTAGCGAAAGACGGCTCTGCAGCAGTTCACTTGAGCATGCTTGGGGAGATGGTGTGGCTGTGCTTAGGTTCCAAAACGAAGTCTTTAAACACAGCACTGAAACGCCTGTCATTACTCCTCAGTCTTTGCCGGCTGCCTGTGATTCGCACAGAGCTGTAGAGAAGCTGAATTTCAAATTGAATGATGCCTTGAAAGAAGGAATCACCAACGCCAAGCAGACTTTTGATGCCACTGTGAAAACACTGACACTGAAGACCTTCCGGTTTGAAAGAGGAGGCAAGGAATTCATAAAGACCCAGAAGCTGAGTCCCGATGCCTTAGTCCAGCTTGCCTTCCAGATGGCTTTCCTTAGGCAATACGGGCAGACAGTGCCACCTATGAATCTTGTAGCACAGCAGCATTCAAACATGGTCGTACTGAAACGATCCGGCCTGCTTCGGTTTATACAAAGGCATGCTCAGAGGCACTAGTTAAGAGGCCGTCCAAGCACAATACTGTGGAGCTACGCAGATGTTCGCAGAGTGCTCCACCTTCACAGTCAACTCACAAAGGAAGCTGCTCTGGGTTAGTGATCTTCCTCCTGTTTTCAATTATATTGATGACAGTCCTTTTCTTAACATTGATTTCCTATGGATAACTGGTGTTCACAAGTATGTGCGGAGCAATATCACTTTTTTTTAGTAATTTAATCCAAAATGTCATTTAGATCTGTTGAGTTCATTGATTATTACTGATTGATTCAATTTAGACCGTGCCTGATTTCCTGGGAGGTTCACGACAATAGAGTTATGTACCAAGATTACAAAATATTTCAATATAGTATTTTGAGAAGCAAAGGTTATGCAAATTGGCAGCATGCCCTCCTCACTACCTATCTGGACTGCTCCAGGTGCAGTCCAACATACAGCTGCCTTCGAAGACCATCCTGAAGTATCACTGCAACAGTACAGAACAGCTTGTGGGTTATCTGGCACACAATATCTAGGGCTTAACTGGTAGTTCTAATGACCATAATTGGAACTGACAACTTGGTTATTAAGCCAAGTCAAATTGCAACTGTGCTTATGAACTTATTTCAGTTTTTCTTGGCTTTGTAGACCCGTGAAGGTCATAAATGCAAGGGTTGGCTGCAAAGTTACTTTTCATGACTGTATAGCTGGGAAAGTTGTTAAACAAGGCAGTTCCTAAATGAGGACTACAAGTATTGATTTGAAGGCTCTGCACCCTCTGCCAGGAGGGTGCAATTCAAAGTGATGGTTTTGTCCTATGTATAAAGCCCTTATAGTTGGCACTTAGTGTGTTCAGGAACTCCCTTTCCAATTGAAGTTGACCCATTTGAGATATTCATCCTGGAGGAAACTGCTTATGTTGCCTCACCTTATAGAAACGGGGGTGTGGAGGATGGAACTTAGAACAGGAGGTGCTCCTTTTCAGTGATGGCTGCCATGCTTTGAAGTTATTTTCCTTCTGGAATTGATACCATTGTTAGTAGCTTTTTTGGAAACAGGTAAAATTGAATTATTGTGTAATAATAACCTCTGGGAGGTTATTACATATTTCTTTATAAAATGCATAACTACTGTATATACTCGAGTAAGCCTAGTTTTTCAGCCCACTTTTTGGGCTGAAAAAAGCCGCCTCGGCTTATACTCGAAGTCAGTGAAAAATTTGCCCGAAATGGAGGAGAAAAAGGGGCGGGGCCATGCCGCTGGGTGACACTCGTGAATGGCCCAGTGCCCCTGTGAGTTTCCCCTCCCTCTGTGTCAGTTTGCCGCGCAGCGCGCACCGCACCATCCCCCCTCCTCACGTTCTAATGTAATGCAGGGCTGTCTTACGATTCCCCTTCCTCCCCTCCTGCCGCTCTGCAACGATGTCCCACCTCCTCCTTGTTATGGCAAGCAGCCACATAGCGATGTCCCACCTCCTCTGGTACAGTGATCCAATGATAGGAATCACTGTGCCATGTGTCATAGGAGGCGGGACATCGCTCCCGCGGCTTGCACGGGACATCATCATCACAGCGGGACATCAGCATCATGAGGTGAGTGAAGTATTTCATTGAATACACCGCTAGTTTACTGTTTTTCTTTGAAATAATATTCAAAAACATTATGGTATCTATTTTTATTTTTGAATTTACCAGTAGCTGCTGCATTTCCCACCCTAGGCTTATACTCGAGTCAATAACTTTTCCAGTTTTTTGTGGTAAAATTAGGTGCCTCGGCTTATATTCGGGTCGGCCTATACTCGAGGTATATACGGTACTTCAAACCAGGTGGTCTCCAGGCAATTTAGCTGTATACCATAGATACAATACAAATAAAGCAACAATTAAAAATAAGCAATATATTATATAGTAAATTTAAATCCTACATGGTTTCAGAATCAGTTCTAAAACTCCCTCTGGAAAATAAACTCTTTATGTTTTTTAAAAAGCAAAGATGTTGCTTGCGTTTTATTGCTGCTGCTTAATATTTATATACTGGTATCTTTAATCATTGTATTGATGCTGCTGCTTAGCACCAGCAACCACTAGGTTATTAATAACTTTGAATAACATTAATAACAATGAATAACATTTCAGATGGCATAAAGCCTGCTGGGCACTGAAAGATATTAATATAGTACTAGCAATATATATATACTGTTTCACAGTGATTTACAGCCCTCTCTAGCGTTTACAGAGTCAGCTTATTGCATCCAACAATCTGGGTTCTCATTTTACCCACCTCGGAAGGGTGGAAGGCTGAGTCAACCTTCAGCCAGTCTGCAGGCAGCCAGCAGTCAGCAGAATTAGCTTGCAGTACTGCATTCTAACCACTGCCCCAGCACAGCTCTTATATAGTAGTGTAATTTATTTAAATAAATAATTTTAGTGCTTATTTAAATAAGATCACATAAACTTTTTTTTTACAATAGTTTTAATTTTGTGAAACAAATTAAGAGCAGCCTGTCATGTTTAACTTTGAAAGTGGCATAAATATGATTTAGACATAAGTGACTTTTTGTTTCAGAGCCACTCACTGTTGTATTTTTCTTGACAGGTCAGGGATTTGATCGTCACCTTTATGCACTGCGGTATGAAGCAGAATCCCAAGGAATTTCTTTGCCAGATCTTTACAAGGACCAAGCTTATGCCCTAATTAACCACAACATTCTCTCCACAAGTTCCTTGAGCAGCTCAGCCCTGTTCTTGGGTGGATTTGGACCGGTAGTGCATGATGGATTTGGCATAGGTTATACTATACAAGATAACTGGATTGGGTGCAATGTTCTGCTTATCCATCTAGGAATGTACCAGAATTCTTGCAGTGTGTGCACAAGTCACTGGATGACATTTTTGATATTTTAGAAGGGAAACAAATTAGTATTAAGATAGAATAGGACTGGCTTTCATGTGTGACATAACAATTTCCTTTGGCTCAAGGTTAATGTTTTAGATGGATTATGACCTGTTTAGCCTCTTTAAAAATAACAGATTAAGGTCTGGAGAAAAAAAAGGAATATAATAGAGTTAAAGAACTGATCCATTGGGTTTTTACATTGCCATGACTAAGTTGTTAACACTGATTTTAATGCCTGTTCTCCAAATATGATTAAGGCTAGCTCCAACTCATGGAGTGTAAATGAACTTCCTATTGTAAAAAAAAGTGCTGTCTTTATTACCTATCAGCCAACAGAAGTTCTTGAAGTATAAGACTGCTTGATACAGAATAACAGAGTTGGAAGAGACTTTGGAGGTCTTCTAGTCCAACCCCCTGCCTAGGCAGGAAACCCTACGCCACTTCAGACAAACGGTTATCCAACATCTTCTTAAAAACTTCCAGTGTGGAGTTGTTCCACTGATTAATTGTTCTATCAGGAATTTCTCCTCAGTTCTAAGTTGCTTCTCTCCTTGATTAGTTTCCACCTATTGCTTCTTGTTTTACGCTCAGGTGCCTTGGAGAATAGTTTGACTCCCTCTTCTTTGTGGCAACCCCTGAGATATTGGAACACTGCTATCCTGTCTCCCCTAGTTCTTCTTTCTATTAAACTAGACATACCCAGTTCCTGCAACCATTCTTCATGTTTTAGCCTCCAGTCCCCTAATCATCTTTGTTACTCTTCTCTGCACTCTTTCTAGAGTCTTCACATCTGTTTTACATCGTGGCAACCAAAATTAAATGCAGTATTCCAAGTGTGGCCTTACCAAGGCATTATTAAGTGGTATTAACACTTCACGTGATCTTGATTTTTTCCCTGTTTATGTAGCTTAGAACTGTGTTGGCTTTTTTGGCGGTTCCACCACAAAACCGCGATGCCCTTATCCGCGCCGACATAAGTGCGGAGGCAAATCCGCGGCGTCTGAAGCGCTAAGAAAAAAACGACCCTACTGCCACGACAACAGCGCGGTGACAGAAGGGCGTTCTACATGCTTTGTTCTTTGCCTCGAAAGGTAGCCCTCCTCCTCCAGCTGACAGCGGCAGCGGCCACGGGGCAAAGCGGGCTGCCCAGCAGCAGCAGCCCGCGGGAAGGGTCCAGCACAGCCGTGGGGGGCAGCAGGAAGCCCGCGGGGGGGCCAAGCGGAGCGCCAATGCTGGCGGCGGCGGAGGACGCTGCAGCGGCGGTGGCTGAGGCTCTCCCAGGGCCGGTGAAGCGGGCTTGCCCGGCGGAGGCAGGCCGCCCTCTTCTTCCTCAACAACATCTCCTTGGATGGGTGGCCTCCGCCGCCGGTGCCTCCCCCGGAGGAAGAGGCAGGGCGGGCGGCGGCTGAGGCTCTCCCGGGGCCGGCAAAGCGGGTTTGCCCGGCGGCGGCCGCCCGTCCAAGGAGATGTTGTTGAGGAAGAAGAGGGCAGCCTGCCTCCGCCGGGCAAGCCCGCTTCGCTGGCCCCGGGAGAGCCTCAGCCGCCGCCGCTGCCGCATCCTCCTCCGGCGTCGGCGGCCCCGGTCGGGCCCCCCGGGCTTCCTGCTGCCCCCGCGGCTGTGCTGGACCATTCCCGCGGGCTGCTGCTGGGCAGCCCGCTTTGCCCCGTGCCCGCTGCCGCTGTCAGCTGGAGGAGGAGGGCTACCTTTCGAGGCAAAGAACGAAGCATGTAGAACGCCCTTCTGTCGCCGCGCTATTGTCGCGGCGGTGATGACGCGTGGTGATGACGTTGCGGCTTTAGCGACGCGATTTAATCTCCGCTATTTTGCGTAGCGCGGTTTTGTCGTGCCACGTTTTTGGCAGCTGTTGCACACTGCTGGCTCATATTTAAATGGTTGTCCACTAGGATTTTAAGATCCCTCTCACAGTTACTACTATTGAGCAAGGTACTACATATACTGTTCCTGTGCATTTTTTTGGTCTAAATGTAGAACCTTACTTTTTTCAACATTGAATTTCATTTTGTTAGATAGCGCCCAATGTTAAAGTTTATCAAGATCCTTCTGTATCTTGAGCCTATCTTCTGGAGTGTTGGCTATTCCTGCCAGCTTGGTGTCATCTGCAAATCTGATGAGTTCCCCATTTATCTCCTTGTCCAAATCATTGATGAAGATGTTGAAGAGTACTGGGCCTAAAGCAGAGCCTTAGGGTACTCCACTACATAATTCCCAATTTCCAATGATACATCACTATTTTCACCCAGTCTTTGCTAATATATGTTTGATTAATTTTTCAATATACATGAACTAATTGTATCAAATATAGGAATAATGCTTGGGTGACATTTAGATAGAAACATCCCTTTTGTGAGATCTTGTGTTAAAAGACAATACAATATTATAGATTTATTTTTGCAAAAGGAAATAAATCTTCACTAGCATGCTTGTTGGAGCACATATGTTCATATCCTTTCAGAGGTCTGCCTTGTGACACTCAAGTGAAACTTTTGGAATCCTTACAACAAACAGTTACAAGAATATTCAGTAAGGCAAGCAGCAAATTTACCAAAGAAGAAAAAATCCTGAATGTAAAATGAAGGATTTTTCTTCATCTAGTCTTTTTCTTCCCCAAAGATGGAAGAAAATAGAGAAAAATACTCACAGGTAAAAATCTTGTAATTCCATGCCTAGTAAACCAAAGTTAACAACAGCAAATAATGATAGAATTGCATGATTAGAAGTGAAACTCTAGCTGAGACAGGCCCACCTGCTGTTCAGTGTAACTGAAAATCTGATACACTGTAGAAAAAAAATCTCTGCTCAAATAAATGGGGTGGAAATCATGTAAAATGGCACAAATAACATGCAACATCTATATCTGCTCTGAAAGCTTAAAGGAAGATAATGCAGGTAGTCCTCGACTTATGACCAGGGGTGGTATTCAGCCGGTTCTGGTGAACCGATAGTGGAAATTTTGAGTAGTTTGGAGAACCGCAAATACCACCTCTGGTCATGATCTATTCCCTGCCTCCCAAATCCCAGCTGATCGTCTGGGTCTTCTTTTGTTGCCCTGCACAGGAGCTGGAAAGCTGGTTATTGGAGTGGGGAGGGAATGGGGATTTTGCAGTATTCTTCCCTTGTCACACCCACCAAGCCACGTCACACCCTCAGAACTGGTAGTAAAAATTTTTGAATCTCACCATTCCTTATGACCATAGGGGGATCAGGATTTCCATTGTTAAGCAAGGGAGTTATTAAATGAGTTGCACCTGATTTTATGCTTTCTGATATGGTTAAGTGAATCACTGTAGTTGTTAAGTGAATCATGGGTCATTAATTGAAGCCGGCGGGGAAGGTCACAAATGGTAGTCACGTGATCTTAAGATGCTACAACCCTCATAAATACATGCCAGTTGCCAAATTTTGATCACATGACTATGGGGAATGCTGTGATGGCCATAAGTGTGAGGACCAGTCATAAGTCTTTTTTTCAGTGCTGTTGAATGGTTAAGGACTACCTGAAATACCAGTCTGATTGAGCTTCCAGCTGAAATGTATCCTGAAAATTTCCCGTTGAATAAATGTGACACATTTTATGGGTATGTCTATGGAGATTCTATAATCCAGTTTCTATACTCAGCAATGACTAGTGGAGGGAAATCTGCAGGGAATCCTTTACTTTTACCTCTCTTCATTTATAGTACATTTAAGAGTCACACCAATCCTTACCATTCATCATTAAATATACAAGAAAGTATTTTTAACGTAGAAGCATCTAACACATTGTTTTATTTCTAAGATACTCAAAATAATTTTCCTTTTCCTGATATATTAATGTATAACGTCTGCCTCTGTTAAAAATGCTTCACCTACAGTGCTATGTGTATATATGTTTAGGTAGCTCATTGGAATGAAATGAGTTATTATTCTTACTTGTTTATAAGAAATGAAACTGAAATGCAAATTCTCAGTATTAAGTGGATGTCTATTTTAGGCTGACAGTCCAAGATAAGGACTGTGGTGTTAATTGCATGTATTTTTTCAGACAATAAAAAAGAAACAGCATGCATCTGGGCAAAAAATATTAAAAGTAATCCTTTTATTTTGACTTTTGTGAATACAATTTAAATGACTTTGCTTTATGGAAATTCTTGCGGTGGAGTTAACATTTGACAAACTTATGGGTAACTTCATAGATGCCGACGGATTCTTTTATTTTTTCATCATAGTCATTCCAGTCCTGTAGAGTGAAACATGCTGTCTTAGCTGTATACAAACTTTAATGGAGATACAGTATTATTGTTTCAAGGTAAAATATAGGCAGTCGCTTGGAGGATAGCCTGCATTTCAGCAACACCCACCACCTCTCCCCACTTCATATATTAGGCACAGCCCTCACAACCAAATATAATTTGGTTTTGGTTTTTTTCACCTATTTAAAGGAAAAAGGTTTTAGCATGTCTTTAAATTTGAAGAGATCATTCTCAACCTGGATTATTGTCATGCCAAAAACTGACCTTGAAAATGCAATTTATAGTTGAGGAAAACTATCACTGAATGAAAAAAGAACATTTTTTGAGATTATTTTGCTCTGAGAAGGCCAAATTAGGAGGAATGCTTCCAACATAGGATTTCTAACATTGTTATCAAGACAATCCTCAACTTACAATTGTTGAACAATTGTTGAAGTTAGGACAGCCTTAGAAAAAGTGATTTATTACTGATTCTTGAAGTTATGACTCTCCTACCATCCCTGATTGAAATTCAGATGATTTATAATGAGCTTGCATTTATGCAATTTGTACTTTCCTAACTGGCTTCCAACAAGCAAAATTAATTGGGGAAGCCAAATGTGCTTAATGATGGCATGAATGACTTAATTCATTAATGTGCTTTGCTTAATAGCCATGGCAAAATGGTCATAAAATTGGGCCAGTCAAAGGATGATTCATTTAATGATTCATTTAGTGCCTTAAATTATCTTAATTGAGGTTGTAAATCAAGGACTATCTGCACTTCTGTCCTGACAGCACCCAGATTCAAGGAGAGGTTTAGGAAAGAAAAGAAAATAACTACTTTCTAGATATTTTGAACTACAATTCTCATTAGCACATTTGTCATCCAAAACATCTAGAAAGTACCAAACTTTTTTACCTCAAGCTAGTGTCTGGAACATAGATGTACAATATTGATGACATTTCTGGTATGGATAATTTAATTTTTAAACTATGATTTCAATATGAAGACCCTGTTCTAACACAATGGAATGGCATCAGACTAGATGTGTATAATAAAGGATATAATACATCCTTGGACCTTTAAGAATTGTCCTGCTTGCCCAGTCTTTCTTAGTTTCTCGTTTAACAAGCTGCAATTTATCAGCATAACTTGGATAGCTGTAAAACTGGACCAGGATATTTCGTGAGGAATAACTATTAATCCTTAGATTCAATGTTACTGTCAAATTGGTGATACCTTCAAATACCAGTAACGGGGAACAGAAGTAGGAGAAAGGAGTATCTCTTCCTTCTGCCAGGAGACATCTGGTTGGCCACTATGAGAATGCTGATCTAAGGTGGACCTTAGGTGGTCCAGCAGCACTAATCTTTGTTGAGCCTGTTTTAAGATTTGTACGCTATAGACCACAAGATTATTTGAACCACAAATGTGAAGACTCTACCTTTTCCAGTAAGTTGATTTCATCGAAAGATGTGCCAGACTCAGCACCATTTGCGGCAAACCCTGCCTACAAATAATTTTAAAGCATCTGTTAGGGACACATTAGATCTGAGCTAAAATACTGTCCTTTATCTGCATCTATGCAGCTACAACACCTGTACTGGATCAGAATTCCTGTCTGATTTAACACCAACCCTTCATCCAACAAGTTCAGCAGGTTCCCTGCTACAGATAAGCAATAAAATCATAATCAAGAATTCCAAAGATAAGATATGTAACAATGTTTCCCTATCATGTGATTCTAATTATTTGTCTTTAGGTTTGCAAAGAACAAACTTCAAATCACATTAAGGTTTAGGTGCAAACTTACCAGCTGTTAACTCTTATCCTATGGTTGTGTGAACTAACACCCAAAAGAAACTGTGTGCTGAAGAACAAGTTATGCAATAATTTGGGTTTAATAGGCTGGACTTTCAAAAAGGGGACTCTTGAGAACTTGCCTGTGGTTGAAAATCCACGGGTTCAAGGCCACGGCACTCAAATTCCACTATTGTCTTAAAGGTCTCATTGTCTTCGGCCTAGAATTCAGCCAAAAGAATACTTAACTTTTTTAAAAAAAACAACAACAAAGGAATAAAGACAAGCGGGGAGAAACAGAACATGTTTCCCAAATTATTATATTTTATAGACATAGTGTAATAGTACAAGGAATATAATTTGTAATGTTTGTAAATCTATAGAGAAAATTCTGATTAAAGTAGGCATGAATGACAGAAAAATAATCAATCCCTCTTCAAATTGCTGCCTCTAAGTCAAATAACGGGAAATGGAACTTTGCTAAAAGTTCACCCTTTCCATAAAATGCAAATAAAATGAACTTACATTATAAGGCTTAATTGTCTGGCTTAAGATATCTGAAAAAGAAAAGAAAAAAGAAAAACATATCACTGAAGCAAAGAAAGGTATAACTCACAGGCTACAGAAATATTTAGATTTGAATGGATTCAGGGTCAGTCATGTGCTAGACTTCACTTTTAAAATTTAGTTTTAAACGTTTAAGCACTGTTGTCATGATTAGATGCATCTCAGCAAGTCATAGCATGTGGCCTAATTAATCTAGGCTCCAAAACGAAGCATGGTTGGGACTTTTAGGCCAAGGGTCCCCAACGCCATTGGTGGGCTGCAGCCTGTTCAGAACTAAGCCATGGAAGGAGTGGGTGAGTGAGTACCCAAGCACAAAGCTGCATTTCTGAAAGTGGCACACATGAGCATGCATGAAACCATCCCCTCTCCCCTCCACACCATGGCCGCCAGTCCACTGAGCCGGAAAGGTGGGAAACCGCTATTTTAGGCCCTATTGGAGAGTCAGACAGCAGAAACAGGTTCAACTCAGGGATGTCTTTAGGTTATCTGTTTAAAAAAATCAAATCTGTAGTCTAGGTTAATTTCCTTAGAAATACTTGTGCCCTTTGCAATATTCTCTACTAACAATAAGGATAATACTAGTCAGTTGTGACACAGCAGAACATATATAGATACATTTGCATTACATAAAGATTGGACACAAAAAATACTGCCCCCCCCCGCCCCCATTGCCACTGTCAGCAACAACCAATTTTCAGGCTAACCCATCTTTCACAATAGAGATCTGCAGGCATTTGCTGATTTTTGTGTGGCATAGCTTGTTTTATGGAGATTATTTCTTTCTCCACTCTGCAAAAGATGTATAGGTAATTATAGAGGGGAAGAGGGAGTGGGAGGAATGTTTTCCTGTTAGTTTCATACAGTATCGTAGCCTATCTAGGGAGGGGGTGTCCGATCATGGCTTGTGGACTTCAACTCCCAGAAACTGAAGTTGAGTTCACCTTGATGAGGAATTCTGGGAGTTGAAGTCCACAGGTTTTAAAGTTGCCCAGGTTGGCCATCCATGATTTAGGGGATAGATGTATAAAAAATCCCTTACCTATGGAGTTTTCTCTGGAGCACAACTTGCATTTCTGCACCATTGTGGCACTTCCCCGGCCTCCTTTCAGAGGGTGGCTGTCCTAAATAGAATTTCAAAAGAAAACATCAGCCACCATCTCAAGAGCTCCAGTGGAGAGGAGGCTGCAAGAAATAATGTTCTTTTTTTCAAGATCCAAATCTTCTAATGGTAGTCTCTTTTCTTTTAGATTAAGAATGTTATGTAAACATTAAGCAAAGTAAGCAGGGAATAATTCAGAATACTGATCTAACAGAGATGTTTTTGCTAAACATTTTTAGCAAAACCAGAGAAATTATTAAATCTTTTGTTTAAAGTAAAATCTAATTTGTGCTGCTTGTTAAGTTCCCAATTCTTATTGTGATTGAACTACCATATATATCTAACTGTAAAAATATATTGCCAATGGAAACATTGATATTAAAAGAATATAGGTGAGGAATCTTTGCATACAGATATATTGCTCCATGAAATAAATAAAAATATCCATATTATTTAGAAAAATGAGCAGAATCCTAGAAAGAATTATAGTGAATGCTTGTATATAGTCAAGACTCATATAGTCAACACCCTAGATACAATGTAGAAATAAGGTGCTTTTCAATTCTAGTTCCCTGGAAATGTTTTGAATGATAGCTCTGTCACTGACATCCACAAAGATAGGAGCAAGTGGCATCATAAACTTTATCATGCAAATAATATCAATTATATGCCATAAATCATTTGCATCATGACATGCCTGGTGCTAACTATATTTTATATAATTTGTTTTGAAACTTACCATTAATCGTAGATACTGCCATTTTTCTGAAACCTCATTACAGTTTCCACATTTAAGCTGGAAAAAAAAGGAAAACAAATGCAAACTAAATATATTGAATGGAACCCAACAACACAATAATCAAATGTTTAAATTTAAACATTTAAACATCTGGATGGAGAAGTCTTTGGGGTTTTGGGCCAAATGATCCTGTGAAAGACCATCTTTGTCTATGGAATTGGCCTCCCACATTCAGAGATGTTTTACAATTTGGGGTGATGGTGGTGTCCTCTTAAAGTCATAGCTCCTTCTCAATTAACAAGTGGTAGTTGTGGCTTGGAGGGCTTTTACACAAGTATGTCTTCTGCACTAACTGCATCCATTCCTGGTTTGCAAGTCCCTTCTCAGACACCAATATCTTTACAACCTTCCATTTAAATTCCTGTAGTGTCCTTTTACTTAGGAATGCCTTTAAAGAACATTCAGATGTTGCAGCTGGTACAGAATGGTGTTATTGATATATTCAGACATACCTGGAGGGGCATTGTTTGGGGAGCTACAACTGTTACCAAATTGATTCACGGTTGGGAATGTCACTTTTAAAGCCATATTTGTCTCCGGCTTTAGTCACTGTCTGAGGTACTCTGCCCACCTCACCAGATCAGACTCAACCCTTCTTCTTGTAGAAAATAATGGCTTCTCAGGACCAGAAAGTCCCATTAAAGCTGCTAACTAGAAATCAGCAAACAATATTACAATAGTGTGAGGGCAGCTGAAGAAATGTACGCAAACAATATTAGTTGCAGTGAACCTGAAATACAATTTGCAATTCACCTCATTCCAAAGAGGTCTCTAAGGGGGCGTGCATAAGCGCACCAATGTGCCTACTGTCCCTGTCCTACTGTTCCCATTTATTTGTACTCATTTCTTATGAATATTTATAGTTATACCGTATAATATTATAGTTATACTATAGCTATTGTATATAGTTATACTGTGTTTCCCCCAAAATAAGACAGGATCTTATTTTCTTTTGACCCCTGAAATAGCGCTTGGCCTTATTTTGGGGGAGGTCTTATTATTTTTGAGGTGCAGGAGGTGGCGAGCATGGTCACCTCATGGCTGCTGCAATATTTTTGGGGAGGGCTTATTTTCAAGGGATGGCTTATTTTAGCGCATGCGCTCAAAAGCCTGATTGGTCTTATTATCCAGGGAGGTCTTATTTTCAGGGAAACAGGGTATCTGCTTATACTTATATGTTATATTCGTACTTATACTTGTTTTCTCATACATGTTTGACAAACCAAATTAAAAAAATAAATAAATAAATAACAATGCCCTTGATTCAAAGCCACTGTGTTGCATCCAAACTTGTAGATGTTGAAGTGGTGGGACAGAATGGCTAGAGCTGGGTATGAGAGAGAACATGCACTTGCTTTTTAAATGGTAGTCACCTATAACCCATGACACCAGGCCAACCTTGGCTAACTTAATTAATCATGGGTGCCCCAAAGGTGCTTTTTCAAGAGGCAACTGGACTTTCTGGGTTTTCTATGAAGACGTTTCGCTCGTCATCCAAGAAGCTTTGTCAGCTCTGACTGGATGATGGGGAATGGAAGCGAAACCACGACCTGGATGACTGAGAATTTCAGCAGAGACTGAATCATGGGTGTGTTTGGTGTGTTGCATTTTGCGGGTGTCAGCCTGTTTGACCGAAGACCTACCTTCAGATACCATCGAAAATCCTCCCCCACCGGAGGGGTTTGTAATGTTTTCTAAAGTCGCTTTGAACTGCAACCCGATTTTCTGCAAGGAAGAACGTCACCCCAACCGGTTAGAGGCGCTGGGCAGACAATCCCCGCCAGCCCGGGCGAGCAGTCTCTTACCCCATGGCCCGAAGGGGAACGAAAGGAGTCGAGCCTCAGAAGAGCCGGACCGGGCAGAAGAGATTCCCTACTCCTCCCTTCCCACGAACCACGACACGCGAAACTCCACAGATCTCAGAGCGACTGCGGACTCCAACTGGGCAGGCGCTCCTCAACCTTCGCGAGACTTGAGTTTCGCCTTATCCGGAGAAACGGAGAGAGAAGCGGGAGGGCGGCCTTCAAAGGGGATGGGGGAGTTCTCCCGCTGTTAAGAGAGACCCGGGTGATTCCCGAGCCGGTGCTCGGCTTCAAGAAGCGATCGGTTATCTCGATCCACACGATAAGATCCCAAGGCAGGCGCCTGTTACTGGATGCTTGGAGCACACCCACATCTTGTTTGTCCCATTGGCGCCAGTTTCATATTAGATTCGCCAGGCTCGGTGGCAAAACGAGGCGTCGGTTGAACTTCGCTGGCGCCCCGAAATAGGTTTCGAGGCGGCCATTTTGGGACTATTCTGGAGTTTGGAGATCCGAGTCTGCAAAAATTCGGCCGATCAAATGCTGCCCTCTAACGGCAGCCTGAAGTTTTCCAGCGTGGAAGTGGGAACCCTGCCGGACCTTCTAGATCTGTGAAGTCTTTTATTCTCAGTCATCCGGGTCAAATCAGGCGTTTCACTTCTCATCCAAGAAGCTTCTTCAGCTCTGACAGGATAGTGGGGAATGATAAATCCTTCCACCATTATCCTGTCGGAGCTGAAGAAACTTCTTGGATGAGAAGTGAAACGTCTTCAAAGAAAAAAAACAAGCAAGCTCAGTTGCTTCCTGAAAAAGCACCTTTGGGATAGATCCGTGAGGGTTGCAGTACTTGAAAGGGGATTCGACAGTTCAAAACACTCTTTAAACTTTAACGCAGGGAACTGAAGAAATTTAAGGGAGCCTTTGGCTGGGATAGCATGCTTTTTTACCTACCTTTCCTTCTAGGCCAGGGCCCTCCAAACTTGGCAACTTTTAAGACTTCTGGACTTCCAGAATTCCTCAGCCAGCCATGCCAGCTGGAGAATTCGGACAGTTGAAGTCCACAAATCTTAAAGTTAAACAATTTGGAGAGTTGTGACCTAGGTCATTCCTCTCAACCCTGGGTGGCTTTCAAATGTGTGAACTTCCAAGTTCTAGAGAGCATGGCAATTGCCATTTGTGTTGTGTCTAATTTGTATGCCACCCATCTTGTAATCATGCAACTGGTTATCTTGCCCTGGAAGTGAGCCACAAATCAAAGTGGAAGAACCAGAATTTTGAAATGCATTTAGTTAGTATCCACTTTGATACAGGTACTCCTCAACTTACAAGTTCATTTAGTGACCATTCAGTTTTAATGGCACCCAAAAAGTGACTTACAACCATTATTCATACTTATGACCATTGCAGCATCCCCATGATCAAAATTCAGATGTTTGGCAATTGGCTCATAGTTGTGAAGGGTCATATGATCACCTGTTTCAACCTTCTGACAGCAAAATCAATGTGGGAGCCAGATTCAGTTACAACTGTGGCAAGGTTGTAAAATGAGACAAAATTCACTAAACTGTTTCACCTAGCATATAAATTTTGAGCTCCATTATGGTCATAAGTTGAAGACTACCTGTACTTGACAGGGTACACACCTCCAAACAATATTAGATGATTCATGCTATTTAAAGCTCAGGAAAAGAATTTCTACTATTAAAATTTCCCTTATGGTTGTGACAGTAGCAAGAAAATTGGCCTTATGCATACAAAACAGTGATCATACACTATTCTAAATTTAGACCACCAGGATTATTGGAAGAAAAAGAAAACAAGATTCAATTACTTCTAAATAATGCTATATAAGGATACCAATTAATTTAAGTTGTAAACAGTAGCAATACTGTTATTTTACAAGTACTTGATTTTTAAAATATACAAAATCAAATTGAAACCAAACACTAGTAGCACACTATGTGTGCATATATCATGCTGATGTGGGACACACTGATTTTTGTAGTCTCTTTCGCCATTCCCCAGTTTTATATGAAATGTTACAACCTATCTGATCATTGTTTAAACCTTCATTGCCAAAAAAAAAAAGCCCACCTACTCCTTTCTTTTTTAGGTGCCATATGTAGACAAAACTTGAATATACAATAAATGGGCCAAAGTACTCATTTGATTCAACAGGAAACTTGATATTTCACAGAATACCTTATTCAAATATAAGATTGTTGAGGCAGACAAAAAAATTTTTGGGAGGAAACTCAAGAAGTTGGGGTGATGCTAAGTTATTGATGATTTGGTAAGTTGTTCTAATAAACATATTGAACTATACCCTGAAACTAGGATGAATGTGGAACCATGATGTCCCAGTAAATTGCTGCAGGTTACTGGTCTCTAATAAACAATAGCAGCACCACAACTATTTTATTTATCTTATTTTTAATTACTTAATACAAAATAATGATCTAATTGTTATTTCTAATAAGAATTTGTTGTATTAAAAACATAACCCAATAATGTCTATCACCATAAGATACTGGTCTGTATCTTGCATCTGTTCCTTTAGATACACAAATATCTTCCTTAATCACTTGTTCTGACTTATGGAAACTCTTCCATTGTATTTCGAAGAAAGCGAAAATCCATAGACACCCACAGTTCTTGAACATACTAGTTGCTTAACTTTCTTCAAAACAGAAAGGCTAAAAGAACAATTATGTACATCTAGATGAAAGTGTTGACTCTTTTGTTATATTACCAACCCCCTCAAATTCATGCAAACATAAAAAACATGAAACAGCCCGTTCCTAAAATATGAATCTTGTTCAACAAAGACTTTCTAAATAAAAAGAAAAAAGTCTTAGTTTTTATTAAATCACTCTGTATAAAACAGACATATAAACATTATGTAAGATACGGAATGAAAAGAATCCCCCCCAAAAAACTTTACTATACAAATTTAAATCCACACAATTTAAATTGGTTTAATCTTGAAATGTAATCCAATGAGACTGAAGACTAGACACTTGAGATCTTGAACAAGATAATAAAACACTCTTAGACCTTCTGGATCCCTGGGGAGCAAAATAGAAAAAAACACATAGTTAAAAGTAAGAAATTTTTGACATAAAAATCATTACCCTCAGAGAATTTCCAGGCCATCAAAATGTCAAATAACTTTTAAAAGGACTAAGGACTAATTTGTGCTGCTTCCAAAGAGAGTGGGAGTTACACAAAATCAGCATAAGGGCACATGCTAAAAATGGCGAGTAGAATATCTTCACATCATGATTAGTGGGACATGAAGAGGAGCTCTTATTTTCCACTGAGGTACAGACTAGGGCTGCACTGTTTATAAATGCATTCAAGACAAGGCAGCTAGGATACACTTTCATTGCTTCTGCTCTTCCTAAACTAGTATCATGTGATTGCTGAACTCACAGCTTTGATTTCTATTGTCTTGGAGAGATCAAATCACAATATAGCAATTCTCTACAATGCTAACCTAATGAATTCAAAAAGACAATGAACATAATATCATTCACTCTTCAAACAGTACTTACTTGGACTGATTCACGTCAATAAGAGAACCGATTTTTGATGTTGTGAAAGAGATATGTTCATCCCCAATCACAATTTCAAGCTCCTAGAAATAAATAAAACAATAAAACAACATACATTTAGGGTGGATTACCAAATTTATGAAGCCTGAATTTCTGTTCTCCCTGTTCTCTCATAACATCTATGATTATTCAAGCCCAAAGCTTGAACAAATATTCATATTCAGCTGTTTAAGGGGCTGTAGCCACTTCTTAGCAGAAAGAGCAATCTTAACCACATATTTATATTGATGGAATTAACAAGTTAATATCTACCAGAAATTCAAAGTTTATGTTGGGTGTGTTGGGATGCAAATAAATAAGAGTGGGATTTTTGTTTGCATTTTCTTGTATTTGGGAGATTTGATCCAACTTTACATCTCTTAACAGTCAAAAGGACTACTACACCCACTTCCCAGCCTAACCTTCCTCCAGATACTTTGGCCTTCCAACTCCAAAAATTCTTTAGCCAGCATAACTATTACTGCGAATTCTTGAAGCTGCTTCACATATCTGGAGGGGTACCTGATTGCAACTATAACCTCATCTAGATTGATCTCTTACAGATTGCAGGTTGTGCACAAACATAGATTTAAAGCATCTGTATGATAAATAGAAAAATTGCTAACCTGCCGACCAACTCTATCTGGTGGAGGCCACAATGCATCATCTTCTTTTGTAATTTCACTGTCATCAATTATCCTCTTTAATTCTTCCATCACACTTTTATGTACGTAGGCCTAGAAACAGTGTAGAATGTTAGCACAATTCTGCCATTTTTGAAAAAAGTACATAAATGATTCATTTCTCTTCTTTTGCATTTGTACAATATCCATCTGAAGAATTCAGAAGGAAAAAAAATCCAGAATAGGTACATTTGTACAGTACAGTCAACTGAGGAGGGTTTTACATAGAAACTTAAAACAAATAGCAAATGAATGATTAATTTTCAAAATCATGGTCCAAGAAATAGTTATGAAATGTCATAAGTTTTTTACTACTCATAAAATTTCAGATTTACTGAAACAGTCAACTTACTTCTTTTCTGATCATGACATCATTTTTGTAATTACTGTTATTTGCATATCTCAGTTTACCTGTTGAAAAAGATTACACTGAACATTACCAGAAAAATGTAAACAAAACAGCATTTCAGTTAATTTCAATTAGCTGCAATATAATGTATTCATTATAGTTCCACAAATTAAGCAAAGAACAAGGAAGTGAAAGCAGTTGCACTCAAGCAAGTGAAAAAGGATTATTGGTGCACAGTTTCCTCAAAACTCTAATTTCTGAGGTCCTTGCTCCCCTTTAACTACTATAAGTAATATTTAGTTATGCTGATGCTGCTGTTATTCTAAGATCAAAATTTATAGGTAGGTTTCAGTCAAGTGCAAGGAAACTGTTTTGGATGCTATTGAAATGGACATTTTCCTACTAAGCTAACTAGTCCAGGGGTTGATGATGAAGAGTTTGGCTACTTAGTGATTCCATAACAGTAATTATTTTTTCAAATGTATATTTTAATTTGATCCTTTCATTATCTTGGAATCCGTTGCTGCATTGGCTGCCTGCCTGATTTCCTACAAAAATGTTTCATATCCCACTATCCTTCAAGCAATGAGCAATTTAGCTTTAACCTCCACATAAGCAACTCATCTTTTTTTTGGTAATTCAAATTTTATTTTATATTATACATATCAATACATGAATGGTGTGGTACCTGGGTATACATTTCAATATAAATAAACATAATACTATTACTCCTAGTTATTAAATTTCATTTCCATTGTTTCATATTGTTTACACATACCTTTTACTATCGCCTTTTAGTTATAAACCTTTTCGTTTTTTCATATATCTTAACATCTTAATGTATTTATATACTATTGTTCGCCTCTTATTCTATCTCTATTTAAATTTCCCCCATATTGCTATAATATTCAAAGACGTGATTTCACCCTCTCCTTTCACCTGTTTTGTTACTCACATTTCCTTCAGTTAGTTCTTCACCTCTATTTATATCAAAAATTCATCCTTCATTCTTTCATTATTTAGTGTCTCAACATACACTTCTAGTACCAATCACAATCATTTAAACATTTAAAGTTCAGCTATTCATGTTCTTTCCAATTCTTCAATCCGTATAATTCTACTGTTAATACACAAGTTTACGTTAAAATATATTCTTTCATTATCTAATCACCCATAAGGAACTCATCTTTTATTCGACCAAATAACCTATGAGTCCCCTTTTGCTCATCTTATCTCTCCAGAAGCTACAAATGCAACCTGTCAGAGCCCGATCTAATATGAACAAATTCCGCCGATCGTCCCAACACAGCCGAGATGCGGTCTCGTATAAACCTCAGCAAATACCAATCACTCCTTCCTCCACCGGGTCTGCTCCTCCCATCCGATTCACCGGCATAAGCAAGATGTATTCTTCCCTCGCAAACATCTCCCCCCGCCCACTCCCTTGCCTTGCTTCCTAGAAGCCACCACGCCTCTTGCTCCGGGACCGACAACCAAGGGGAGCCTTACCATCAGGACGGAACTCGAATTCCAGAAACTCATGGCCAAACTTGCCCTTATGCCCAACGTAGTACCGCAAATAGAAATCGCTCGCCATGATCGAAGCGCTCCCGCCGGGGAAACCAGCACGCAGCACGGCAAACTTAGCCTATGCGAGGGGGCGCCCGAAGAAGACGTCATCAAACGGAAGAGTCGCACAAGCGGATTCACCTTGCGTCTCTCTTCTCGCATGCGCATATAGTGAGTTTCCATAGACTTATAGAAAATAGAGTCGCGCGTCGCTCGACGAGTTATGCGGAGTACTTCCGCTTCTCTTTCAATAAGAAATCCCATGACTTTTCCATACAGAGTGTACACAATGTCGGAAGCGGTTATTGCGACTAATGCGGAACCGTCATCAGTAATGGGAGAACTAAGCACGGATTTAAGTGCCTAATTTCCTGACTCTCTTTCAAGCCGTTGAGACTGGATGTAGGAAATCCGTACTGTAGCCTCTCCACCAAAGTGGAGCAAGCAGAGATCCTAACTGAAGAGAATATTTGATTATTTTAGTTACTTTAACTATATATATATATAGTTAAAATATTGGGTTTCTGTCTGGATGGTCTCTTATTACGAGCCGATGGACAGAGAATGGAAGTAGTGACCTTCTTCCTCCCATATTTGGGCATACCAGGGGTTGTGACTTTAAATATATACCTTTCTCCCTGGCTCAGCTGATAACGGAGGACAGCCTGTGGCTTAGTGGTTAATACATCTGCCTAATATGTAATATAGCCCAGGTTCGAATCCCAGTAAGGGTATGGCTGATGAGAGCTAAATAGCTTGAAATAGATCTATACTAGTCTCCCTTTATTTATTTATCAGCACAAACACAACACCACACACACACAGAGACATATATAGGTTGGTCCTGGATTTTACCTGGATGGGAGATCTTCAGGGCATTCTAAAACGGTAAGCATGTGATTAGAGACATTCTTATCCAGTGGTTAAGACAGTGTTACAGGTGTTATGTTTGCCTTTTGCCTTATATACAGCTCTTTTCATTCCTTTCTATTATGTTTGTTTCTTGTATCATATTTCTATTTTATGATTCATCTTTATTGTTCCTGTGATGCATCTTCCTGTTCCTGTTGTATTCTCACACTCTAGGATGATGGCTTCTGCAGAGTGATGGCTTGTATTGTTTATTTGCTCCACATGAAACATTGTGTTAGAAACATCTGAATCTGCGCTGTCACTACACATTTGATGCATGCCGGACTAGCACTTGCGGTGTTGTCCTGAAAGCCAAGCATTTGAAGCAAAAAAATCAGCATCATGGCATCCGCTAACAGCATATCCCTGCCTGAGGCAATGACCGTGAGTGGAGATTGCAACAGTAACTGGGATAACTTCAGAGCAGAGTTTGAGGATTACTCCCTAGCCACAGGCTTAAATAACAAGCCGGCAGCAATGCAGGCAGCCACACTGAGGAGGCTAATAGGCAGCAAATGCCTCCATGATTACAAACACAATTTAATCCGTACAGAGGAGCAAAAAAATTATACTAAAGCCATCTTAGATGCTTTAGAAGTTTTTTTCAGATGCTCTAAAAATGTCATATATGAAAGATATATATTTGGCAGCTGTAAGCAAGAAGAAGGTGAAACAATAGACAGTTTCGTCACACAGCTAAGAGGAAAAGCTGCAAGCTGTGAGTATGGCTCTCTGAGAGAGCTTATTCGTGATAAAATAATTCTGGGTATCACTAGTGAAAGCACATGCTGCCGCCTTTTGAGGGAACATAATTTAAGTTTACAAGCAGCAATTGAGATATGTCGTACCACAGAACCTACTGACAAACGGATGAAAGCTTTGGAGCAAGGTAAACATTGAGTGTCAATGTTTACCCTGCTCCATGAAGAGCCACCACCACAAGCACCAGCACAAATTCATTGTCACAACTCACCTGGGAGCAAACCAGTATCATGCAAGTACTGTGGCAGTGTGTGTGTACAAAAGAAAGAGCTGTGTCCTGCATTTAGGAAAATCAGCAGAGCATGTGACTTCCTCACCACTTCAACCACAAGCTAATGGCAAAGCTGAATCAGCTGTGAAGATTAAGAGTTTATGCAAGAAAGCACAAAGTGATGGTAAAGACTCATAGAAGGCCATTCTACATTGAAGAAATACTCCAACCAAGGGCGTGGACAGTAGTCTGGTGCAGAGACTGATGTCAAGGAGACTAAAGATCTCCTTACCAATGGCAAATAAGTTGCTTGAGTCCTCTGATACAAGGTGTCCCAGAAAAGTTACGACTTAAGAGACAAGCATTCAAGACAAGATATGATAAATCAGCCAGAGATTTGCCAGAATTGAATATTGGGGAATGAATCCGTATGAAACAGTTGCCTGGAGACTGAACAGGTCGCTGGAAAATGGGTATCTATTCACAACCGGTGGCACCACGCTCCTATCTAGTGGACATTGAAGGAACTCTCTCATCACAATCATGTGGATCTGCATGTGGCTGAGCAGCCTGACTCTTCATATCCAGGCCAGACTTACCTGGTATTACCAGGCCACACTTACCCACTGACAATAGGGAATACACAGTGTTGATGCCACAGACCAATGTTAATGACCATCCTTAGCGAACCAGTATACCTGACAGCAGTCAAATGCAGAACGTCCCAGTAAGTGGTGAGAAGAGCCCAGCAACCTCAGCAAGGTTGGATAAATTCTTAGAACAAAGAGGGCCAGTCTTCACCCATAGTGGCATATGTTCACAATCACTCAACAGGCGTAACCTGTAGGAAGTGTTGGTATTGGTTCTCATCCGAAATTTCATGTTTGGTTAACATGAAAAGGAGAAGATGTTACAGATGTTACGTTTATCTTATATGCAGCTCTATCATTCATCTCTATTGTACTTGTTTCCTGTATCATATTGCTACTCTCTGATTCATTTTTTTATTGTTCCTGTGATGCATCTTCCTGTCTCTACAGGAAGTCCTCACTTAATGATCAATTTCTTAGTGACTCTTTGAAATTATGACAGACCACTCAAAAGTTACTTCTGACCAAATTCCAAAGTTGGTCATGGAACTGCACCTCTTCAATCACATGACATTTCAGGTGCTTGGCAATTGGCTCACTTTAATAGCTGGTTGCAACATTCTATAATCACATGACATTTTTTCTGGTTCCCAGCCTTTTGGAATACATTGATTTACTTAACAACCATGGCATTTGCTTAATGACCACGCAAAAAAGTCATAAAATTTGTCGGGGTTGTCACATGGGTACCTCGACTTATGTGGTTTGTAACTTATTGGAAATTCCAGGCTCCATTATGGTTATATGTCGAGGACTACCTGTACTGCTGTTGGTAGCTTCCACACCACATCTAAAATTTGGTGGTTTGGTCAAAACTTCATTTTTTTGTCAAGTGTGTGATAGCAATGCTAAGGGAAAGAGCATAAGATCAGAATGGTGTTTGGAAATTAGTTTTAGCAAAATGGGTCTTAAATATTCTTATAGCCTTAATAAAGATGCTATCAGTTAAATGGCATTTGGCAGATTTTTAAACTCTTCCTAATTGCAAAATCCACTGTGGAAAAAAAGACATAATATATTCCATTTTCTGGGGTTAGGAGATTCTTAAAGAATTTTGAGGCTGAATTGTGGGCATTTTTACTGAATTTTACTGGTATTGGCCATTTGCAAATATTGTTTTACTTGGTGTGGTCAGACACAAGTTTAGTTTCAGGAGCATGGAAAATTGGATGCTTTTCCCCTAAGAGGCATCAGAGAACCTCCAAATGACTTAATAAAGCTATGTGCAGGCTTGCAGTGTTATATTTGAAGTCAATTTATGTTTTCTTCAGTTCCACCATTAAAAATAACACACATTGCAAATAGTCAATAAAAATTTAATCTCTCTATAGAAACAATACACAGTCTTACAAATGTATTCATTTGGTTTTTCAGTACCCCCTATGGATGTAAGTATCAGAAACATTAGAAACCGCAGAGCCCTCCCTTCTCCATAGCTCTAACCCAGTGTTCTCAATCTTGGCAAGTTTAAGGTATATGGACTTCAGCTCCCAGAATTCCCCTACTAACATAATGGCTGGGGAAATCTAGGATTTGAAGTCCATGTAGCTTAAAGTTACTAAAGTCGAAAACCACCGCCCTAAATCATTTGTTCAGAATAAAAACAAACAGAAAAGGCACCACGCAAGAACATTGTATCTTAATGGAATTCATTATAACAAGACAGATCTCAAAAATGATTACTGTACAGTGATAAACAAAATTTTAATGTTCCCAGTTTTGTATTGAAAATATTTTTATTTTAAGGAAAATTTGATTATCAACTCGATGTAGTTACAAATCTGTCATGTTGGAAATCAGGAAAACGGGGTAATTTACAATGGTTTGGAGAAAAATTCCAGCATTTTACATAGGATTTGTACAAGGTTTTACTTTTTTTTAATAAAAAAAGTATCAAAATGGTAAATTACTCAAATCTATATACAGTTTGAGGTTAGTTACAGTTATTACATACAAAGCCTTTTTCTTCATTTTATAATTTTATTCATGCACACGGTGCATGGTTTGTAGTAACTGAGTAGAGCAGCTTTAAATATTTTCTTTTCCCTCTACATCTTTCTTCAGAAGCGTGTATTTAACTCTAAAGTTTCTTTCTCAAAATCTAGCAGAAAGAAATAGACATCCTTCCTTCTCAATACCCATTAGAAGCAAGCAGCAAACTGAATAAACTTTCCAAGGTGCAGATTCTATTATACTCTTTTAACTTCTCACTCATCCTTAACATGAAGGTCAGCTTAGGCATATTGGTATTTGTCATCAAGGGATGACTTCCTATTATCAGCGAGTCATCTTGAATATTATGACTTACATCAATGAATATATTTTTAATAGTTGAACAGCCATTATAAACATGAGATACTGTGTGTATACATGTCATATAAACTGGAAGCAATTGTGCAACCATTAAATCAGGGCTGTCAAACTCGCATTGTCACGGCGGCATTATGTGACATATTGTGACTTCTTTCCCCTTCGCTAAATCGGGCAGGGGCGTGGAGAGCATGTGACGCATCCGTCCTGCGGGCAGTGAGTTTGAGACCCCTGCATTAGATCATCTGTTTTGCTTGCAGAGAAAATCTTTGATGTCTATAAAAGTACAAGATTGTCTTTGTATCACTACATTTCAAACAAAAGTTCAATTTATTATGAAATTGATTCTTTGAAGGGCAGATTTTTTTTTTTAGAACCAACCCAGGATGACAGTGATTCATAGTCAATACAAGAGTTGCAATTCAAGGCTACCAGGCAGTACAGAGGAGATATGATAGCCTCCTAACTGGAACTACTATGTTTAATAGATATTGCTTATTCATAAAAATGATTGAACATGTAATTATTTATAAGAGATCCTTAGGCAAAAAATACTTCTACAGCATTTTCATGTTCACAGCTCAGTGTTCTAGTGCATGCAAATAGCTATTCAGAGCACCAAAATTAAGGAATTTAACAAGATTGCAAATTCCTGTTCAGCCTAGCCTGGCACTGCTATCTGCAATAGCCACAATCATGGGGAAGTGACATTAAATATGCAGTGATAGGCAAACCCCAACTTTATGCCCTGATGTCCAACACAAATATATGTAAGTCACAGTGTTTGGTCACGATGACATTGTGCACATTCTTTTTGTCACATGCCCCCCTCTTCCCCATGGAGATTTATGCTCACTAACTAATGTCATGGCCAGGCATTTACTTTCAACTTCACTACCTCACCAGAAATTGAAGTTACCCTGTTTGTTAAAAAAAAAAAAAAAACCTCTGGAATTATTCTGGGACACGCATTATCAGGATGCCTGTCCAGATCAGGTGGATCTTTTTAGTCCTTTCCATTAACCCACATCAGCTGGAGAAAAAATATTCAGGAATACACCCAAGCTCACTGGTAAACTATAACTTTTAGATTAAAAAAATGAGTTCCAGGGAGATCATTTAGTTTAATGCTCAGAAGTGCTTCTTCAGAATACCACCATCAATCCTATGGTTTACACTGTTCTGCTTTTCATTTGGTACAACCAGATCAAAATGTTGTTCAACAATTGGATCAACAGCAAAATCCAAATAAGTGGGCCCACTGATCATATAATACTTTATACTAATAAGGATATGCTACTTTGACTTCCCTAAATTTTGGAATGTTTTTCTTCTAGAGTTCTCTACTGTAATTAGCTGAAAATTGAATTAAATATGGTGGATCTAAGTAACACTTATTACTATATATTACCTGGACAGTTCTTTATCATGACCCACATTCTTCAATAATACTTCCTTATAATTTAGTCCTGTTCAGCAAAATATTTACCAGTTGTAATTCTTTTTTTTTTTGTTTACAAGTCCAGCATGACTGCTTCCAGTTGCTTGTGGCTGGAAAATTTGTGATCAATTCTTTTCTAACCACTGTATAATTGCTCCAAGATCAGTTTCTGGATTTTTTTTTTGTATTACAGCTCTGCATTTCCACCCTCTTTAATCATTTACTTGGGAAATTTACAAGGGAAATACAATTTCCCACAGGAAGAGAAAATTACTTTAGGCTAGGCTAATTAAGAGAGATCATTCAAAGTGCAATTAAACAACCAAATGTAATTAACAAAATTCAATGAAACAGTATCTACATATAGGAAACTTAACTTAAAAGTATAGGGTACCCCAATAGCACAACATTTGTGCTATTCATACAGAAAATAGACCAAATGTAATTAACAAAATTCAATGAAACAGTAATATCTACATATAGGAAACTTAACTTAAAAGTATAGGGTACCCCAATAGCACAACATTTGTGCTATTCATACAGAAAATAGACAAGCTGTAATTTTTAATACCACTTAATTCCCCACCCCTAAACATTATATTCTTCGATGTCATCAACTTCACTTTGATTCTTTATAAACTTTGAATAAATGCGGAATGAGAATTCCAGAGAAAAGGACTATAATCTTGGATCATTAGTTCCACTAATTTGAATCAACAGCAAAGATTATTAGCAGAACAATGGCTTTTTAGCTTATGGTTACTTATAATAATTTCATCAGATTTGGCTTAAAACTGATTCCATAATTTGGAATAGATTCCAATGTCTCCAGCCCACTAAAACCAGTTTTTCCCATAATCTTATGCATCCTTAGAGTAAATAGAAGCAGGTCCCAATGAACGCATGAGACTTATTAAATATATTATATTATATATATATATATATATTGTTATGCACAGTTAAAATACGGGGGTGAGGGAAACCTTTTACATTCATTAATAAGCTCTAAAAAAAACTAGGTATAATTGGTGAACACTATTTTTAAAATAAAAATGAGCTTTAAACACTTAAAATTAATAAGGCTAAAAATATGGCTACTTTGAAGAGTGGTCACCAAGAGTGGGATGTTTTCTTAGAAACTACTAAAGATGGCATCTTAAATTTGCTTATATCTTGCCAGGTTAATGTTTTGGGATGTATGGGCGCTGTCCTCATTTTACAGGGCAATGCTTGTAGCAATGTTCTGAGCTTTTCCATTTACTCAAAAAGATTACCTCTGTTCAGCCAGGGGCTTTTAGGAGCACAAATATTCTTTCTGATAAAAGCAGATGGGAATTTTTTGCATGGGGCTCATTGTTGGCATGAAAACTCTGCCTTTGCTTGAAGTGTGCAAGTGTCAGAGCCATGAATTGGTCTACCTTGTAGGCCCGGGTAGTCCTTGACTTACAACCATTTGTTTAGCAAAGGTTCCAAATTACAACAGCACTGAAAAAAAAGATATATATCTGATCCTTGCACTTATAACTGTTGCAGGATCCCTACAGTCACATGATCAAAATTTGGGTGCTTGGCAACTGGCACTTTATGACAATTGCAGCATCCTGGGCAGGAGTGGGTTCGGCTGCTGCTACTGCTGGTTTGCTCAGGGATGCGCTACACTCGCACTGTGCATATGCTTGATGCACGCTATGCGCACATGCACAGTACTAAAAATGCTTTTGCACATGCACAGAAGAAAAAAACGAGATGGTGGCACCTATGGCACCACTGAAAGAACCGGTTTGGGGGTGTGGCAGGCCAAGTTACTACTCGGAGAAATGGTAGGAACCCATCTCTGATCTTGGGATCATGTGGTTACCATCCTGGAGTCATTTGATTGCCATTTTCCACTTCTCCAGCCAATTTCAATGGGGAAACCAGATTCACTTGGCTCACTTAACATGGCTTACTTAACAACTGCAGTGGTTAACTTAACCATGGAAATGGTAGTAAAATCACACTCAGTTCACTTAACAACTGTCCTGCTTAGCAATGGAAATTCTGGTTCCCACAGTGGTTGTAAGTTGAGAATTATCTGCAGAGTTTGGTTTGTTCATGATGGGAACACTTTAGTTTCTTGATCATTTTGGATTATCTTATTGTAACATCTATAATTCTCACTCAGTGGTTTTAGACTCTGTAGCAAAGTTTTCACTAAACATCCTTTAAGAATTAAATTACTCTATTTATCATAGAGCTGAGCTATTCTTTCTAAAATATATTCATATATGTATATTTATATATGTGAATGTCTAAATACCTATCCAGCCTTGATAGATATACAAATTATCTCTGCAATACGAGTCAAATGTAAAAAAAATATAAATACTCTTGTCCTCTACATATATACAGCTCAAATTTGATATTCAGAATTTGTTAATAAATATTCTAAATGGTTTATACAGATCTCTCTGTCCGTATGTTGATAAGACAGCCACAAGGTATGCTTGACATATTTACAAAACATCTATAAATATAATTTTTAGAAATGATGTGTAAGCTGCTGATCCTTGGGTTGGGCTGGCAGCATTCAGTAGTAGAGTAGGCTCCTCACTATTACAGATGGATAGTGCAAGAAGTTAAAAGGGTGTATAAAAGATTATACATACAAAACTCTCACATCCTTTGGATGTTTGCAGTTCATTACAACTTTGTGGTTACCCTTTTGCAACATAAATATAAAGGAGAGGAGAAGGAAAGAGAAGAAGGTGGATCCCATTAGCCACAGTAGACAGGTTCAGTGCATTTCTTTTGATACATTAACCATGGAAATGGAGTAGGTGTATTCCTCATGGTAGCCCATCTTCTAGACTTAGTGCCACACGCTGTTGAGAAAGACAAAGTATTTGACTTTGTTAAAAATGAATTGGAAATTTCATTATGTGGCAACAGTAACATATTATTGCTAAGATGTATAAAATGTAATTGAAGTTGAATTTGGAAAATGAACATGTAAAACATTGTATGATTCAGTGGGCAAGGAATTTTGGGTATAATGTGATGCTTGAACACTGGGAAAATATGTGGACAATGGGTTTAAAATTTACATTAAATTATAATATAAAAAAAATTCTATACGATGAAGTATCATTGGTATTTAGCACCAGATAAGTTATCTAAGATGTATAAAGACATGTAAAATGAATGTTGAAAATGTGTAAAAGTAAGAAGGGATTTTTTATCATCTATGGTGGACATGTGATAAAGCAAAAAAAGAATTTGGAGTATGATTCATATTTTAATACAGAAAATTCTGAAAATGGAAATAAAATGAAACTAGAACTTTTCCTTTTGGCCTAATGGAAAAAGAACAGGAGAAAAAAATTGGAACTTTGTCGCTATATGTTGACAGCAGCAAAAAAAAAAAAAAAAAAGAAAAGAAAAGTGTATGCACAAAAAAATTGTATGCACTATTGTATGCACAAAAATGGAAGGACATTTTGATTCCTACTATGGACAAATGGTGGCAGAAGTTGATGAAGTTGGCTGAAATGGCAAAATTGACCACTTTGATTAAAGAAACGAACATAAGTACTTTGTTTCCACATGGACACCGCTTCTGAACGTTGTGTTTGATGTGGAAAAGGATGAAACTCTGACTTTGGGTTTTACATATTAGATTGATAGATCTTTATGGAAATGACTTGCTCATATTATTATGGAAAAGCAGAAAGTTGTGATTTGATGTTAATGCCTTATTTTACTGTAACAGAGAGAGTCGGAAGTCAATGCTTCTTTTTCTCTCGCCCCCCTTTCCTCACTTTTCTTTCCCTTTCCCCCCCCTCACTGCTCTTCTATTACTTTTGTATTTTGTATTTTATAATACTGTATAACTCAATAAAAATGTTTAAATGCAAGATATTTAAGCATTTTGAGATAAGCCAGACATATTTGAGAGGATGCCCCTCCCATGCAATGATCATATGTTCCACTATTATATAATGCCAGAAAGAAGTATGCCTCTAGAATACAATGGCAAAGACATTTAAGCTTATTGTCTATTTATCCCTACACCATTAGCAGTACCCATCTGAATGGCACCTTCTCCTTCTTTTGTATTAGGAGATAAATGTGTAAACTACTTTGATGAACATTGAGATAGTTTGCTTTGGGAGCAAAGGAGAGACATGCAATCTTACACTGAACGTGATCCAATGTTCAGACAAAAATAAGATTAGGTGCTTATTTATTTATTAAAGTTATATATCATCAGTTTCAATGAATTGATTGATAATGATTTTGTTAAGTGCCAGGGAAATCAGGGGATCCAGCCAATTCAAATGGGTATAAAGTTTTATTGCAAGGTTAAGCTTTCTACAAGAATCTGAACTCCTAACAGGCAAAGGAAATTGGCAGTAAAAAGGGTAGAAGGAATTCAAGGTGGGCTGGACGATTGCTTGTGGGCGTGTAGGGGCTCATGAATGATGATGTGTTTGACCCTTCCCTTGTGCTCAGCCTGGTCATCTCCTGCAGATTTATAGCAAAACATCTACAATAAGGAACACCAAATAGTATAGTAGCAGGACTCAAATGAATACAGTGGACAATGTAGTAGACAGTGGATAAAGCATTCACTTACTGCTGGATACACGTGACCAATCTGTACTGTTCTCCCAATATGGATTTCATCCTCATCTTCTTCTTCCGTAGTCTTCCTGTACACCGGATTATCAAAATTCATGCTTTTTGTATTTTTCCTCTTCCAGTTTCGCCAGATGAGATACCCACCTGTGCATAGTAAGCCGATCACCACTAGAAGCAAAAAAAGGATAGGGGAATGGAGAAATAAATAAAAGCATCAGCAGTCTCAGAAAGACCATCATATTTCAACTGGCTCACTCATGGCATCTCTCTTCTGAGTTTGTTACAATAGGCCAGGGTAGCAAAACCAAAACGAAAGGCAAGATAGCAAACACTTACTTACCAATAGGAACAACAATTCCGATAACGGCTGCCATCACAGTTGAGCCAAAAGCCTGCCCATGTTAGCATCTGCAATCAGAGAAGAACAACTCAAGATATAAAGGACAACTATAAGGATTGCCGCAGTTGCCAAGTTCCACATAGCTGGCAAATTCAAAAAGCACAAATTTCAGAAAAAGCAATTTGAATGCTAATCCGGGAAGTGAAAACTGTAAGGCAGTTTTTCCAGGCAACCAAATGAAGGCAGAGTCTCTGAAAGCTTTCTAAGCCTATCCTTTAGTTGTCACATCTAAGCTGAGTTCCCTCGTTTCACATAAATTTATCTAAAGTTCTTCATAGCCTTCTCTCCTTCTGTCCCTTCCATCAGTAGGAGCAATGCACTGTACAGAATTCAGACTGTTGGCATAGTGTTACTGTGTGTGTGTGATTTTGTGTGTGTGATTTTGTGTGTGTGTGTGATTGTAGAGGAAGGGAAGGAGAGGGAGAGAGGGAAAGGGAGAGAGAGGGAAGGAGAGAGAGGGAGGGAGAGAATGAGTGAGCTGTGAGCAATCCAATTTGATTGGATTGTCAAATACTTAGTATAAGTAATCCAGAAAGTTCACATACTCAGTTTTGTGTGCATAAAGTTTAGGCATTGGATTTTTAGATCAATTATTGTATTTAGATTTTCACCCTCAAATGGTGAGAGATATGTAAGCATATTACTAAATCTATGGAACTTGTTTAATGGAATTTATCAAATCTATGGCCCTAGGTTCTTATACAATCCTTGAAAACCATCAATAAGAGCCTCTGGCCAGAAAAAAGTCATGCTCTTTATCAAACCCAGATGTCACTTTAATCACAGACTTTCCAGTAGATGTGAAAGTAAAGTATTAAATGTATTTGATTTAACCACCCCAGCCAACCTTCCTCACAACTTTGTATCATCTTTTCTATTTCAGTTTTGAATCTGTGTTGAAGAGGGAAAAGGATGAAAAAAAGGAAGAGCTAATATTAAAACTGTTTTGAGATAACAATATTTTGGACTAGTCTATTATTTTGGGATTTCTGAATTACGTTTAGGTACACTGCAGAAATTTCCTCCCAAAAGCCCAAAACTAGATTATGGCAACATGTAGAAATTTAAGTTTTTGTATATGAGGGAACTTTCAGATACTGGGCCTAACGCTTTGGAAGTAGACAGGTCAAAAAGGAACAGCATTTTTATATTAAACAAGAGAAAAGTAAGCGAGTAATCCTCTGTTTTGTTTCCACAAAGAAATGCAGTGCCAACTCAAGCCATTTGGGGAGCAAACAGAAATTTGTATTTGTTTAATTTAAAATTGTATGTCAGTCCAAATTTTTTCCACTTAGTTAGTTATAGGCCACTTCACTCACAGTGCTGGAAGAGATTGCTATTTCCTGTTGCTATTTTACTATCAGCTGGGCTGGATGTCACTGTGATTGAATGAAGACTTGTCATGCGGAGAAAGACTTGTGCTGTAGTTGCTGATCCTTCTGTACTAACGTTGTCGGTTGTGGTAGTCATACTGTCAGTAGTAATAGCCGTGAAGTTCAGATGATAACTTCTTGATGTGGTAGGAGTAGCAGCAGTAGTAGGCAATTCAGTTGAGGTAGCAGGAAGCTCTGAAATCATTATTAAGTACAGCTTTATTTTGTCCAATGTATATGGATGCCTATCTCCCTGTGATGAGCCAACAGAAGGCTGGATAACCTCCCACAAGATTGTGCCTTCCAATTGCACTGGACTATATTTCCCTTCTCTTTACTTCTTCATAGTAAAACACAGTGCAACTTTAGTTAGTGGAAAAAGCAAACCGATATAAAATAGTTTAAAGAGGCTTAAATGAAAGGAGTTTCCCAACCCCATTTTCTACAGGTAGTCCTCGAGTTATGGCTATAATGGAGCCTGTCCATTATGGCTGTAATTCAATTTTACACCATTTTTTTGCAACGGTTAAGTAAATGCAGGAGTTGTTAAATGAATCCATTGTTCCCTGTTTGTTTATTTATACACTGCCTTTATTATTTTACAAATAACTCAAGGTGGTGAACATATCTAACATACCTCCTATTTTCCCCACAATAATAATTTGGGGGGGGGGGAAGCTGGCCCAAAGTCACATGACCATGGGAGTGGGGTGGTGGTGGTAACTGTTGAAACTTCAGATCCAGGTCAGAACCCTTTTTTTCAAGTAGGTCATAACTTCCAATAGTCATTAAACAACTAATCGTAAGTCGAGGAGTACCTTTCTATATCTTACAGGTTTAAGCTTCATTTTTTTTTAAAAGAATGACTGAGAGGGAAAGATTGATAGGAGAGACCATGATACAGACACAGTGTAGAACAACAGTGTAGAACAGAACAATTGAGTGAATTCACAATGATTGAATTTAATGTTAAGTGCAGCCATAAAACAGGGCACAAAACAATAGTCCAAAGAATTATCTAGTTCCTGGGAAGGAAGTTCCCCTCTAAACAAGATTGCAGAAGGTTTACAAAGTATAGGCAGATATTTTTACCTTTGTAACACTTTTCATATCAGGGCCTAACCACATGTTGTCTGGACAAGCACATGTATATTTGAGTGAGTGTGGAGAGTTTTGTGGTGCAGGGAGACACAGGTATTCACACCCTCCATTTGGCAGAGAATGAAGTTCACAAACATCTGGAGCTACATATAGGAAAAAGAAATAAGAATTAAGTTTGAGGGTTGTAATTATTTATTTATATTTATTTACCTATCATATTTAAGCCACCCATCAAAATAGTTCTACACACACACACACACACACACACACACACACAATTGTGTTTACCCCACTGCAATTACTATCATTATGGGGTATAGATGCATCACACTCCCATCAATCTTGTTTCACAAACTACCACTTCCACCTAGGAAAACTACATTGTATTTTCTCATATATATTGAACATTATTGTCCATACCATTACTTAGACAAATAGCAAGAAATCAAATGGCTACTTTAAGTACCAGAAAAATATTAGAATATTTCAGTTTTAAAAGGTCTGCCTGAAATCTGTGATTACTAATCCCATTATCTACAGTAGATAGCATAGCCAAATTGGCTGTGGGTAATATATGCCATTGTCCTTCATATGAAAGAAATCAGTTCAGGGAAGGTCAAATCTAATTACACTACAAAGTCCTAATATTGTAAAACAGCATATTGCTATAATTATAGAAAGATTTTGTGGGTGAGAGGCATATGAAGATTGCAGTTTTGAGGGTCTAAGGGCACCATCAAGACTGTTACAATTGGGTAGATCTCACTATTTTCTTGAATGCCTTAATAACAAGATTTGCTAGTTATCTCCTTTTAAGCTAACCAGGGTCAATATTTTTTCACAACTTTGCAATCTAGTTACCTATCATGAAATCTAAGGTATCCGCTATCTATTTCATATTCCTTAGGTATTTGGACCTATGAAAAGGTGCTTTGGGTCTGGCATGAGTGTGCTAACTGTTCTTATCAACATTACCTTAAAGAAGGTGCCCCTTTTCCGGATGTCATATAATAGCTGTGCAATCTCAGGAAAATATTTTGAATTCAGGAGGCATATCTGAACTCATACCAGTTCTAGTACCATCCAGTAAGACAGTTCCCTCTTTCTACTGGTGCAGCAATTTCCACACGAAAGAGCCATTAATGCAATCCAGTGAACTGTAAACAGTAGCATACAAACCAGCCTTCCTCCAAAAGCACCTGCTATACATGAGAAGCTAAACATCTTCAAAGAAAAAACAGAAAGTCCAGTTGCCTCTTGAAAAAGCACCTTTGGGACAACCATGACCTTGATGACTGAGAATTGCGTAGACATTTACAATATATGTTGGAATACAAATCCCATCACTCACCAACCATAATGTCCAATAGCCATACTGGCCAGGAAATGACTGGACCTACAATCTACCACCAAATCTAGAGGGACCCATAAAGGGAAAGCTGAAAACAGTTTCCATATTAAGAGAAGCTGGGTTCAAATCTTGGCATGCTAAATGTATCATTCAAATTTTGATGCATTATTAAACTAGAAGCACACCTTACCTTTAGGTTGCTTTAGTTCATGAAAAACTACAATGTCATGAGGATTATTGAGGTTCTCTGCCAAAATAGAAATGTCTAGACCATTCAATCTATTAGCACTGAAGATTGCCTCATTCTCTAAGTCCGTCCAGAATACCTTGTCCTGCAACAATGGAGAGAAAGAGAGAAAGCCTCAGACTGTATTAAATACCAGCTGGAACTTTTCAAGCATTGCTTCCCTACGAATCAATCTCCTTGGCATTTTGTTTTTCATAAAGAAGTCGTGCACAATTCTTTCCAGGGTCATAGAGAACAGACAAGTGGGCAGTTCACTACTGTCAGCCGCTTCAGAGAGGGATTGATCTGCACAGCCCCCCTAATGTTTTTTTTCCCCAAAGCTTGCGTGTGAGTTATGTGATCCTCTCCATGGAGATTCTGATCTATGCGATAGTAATTTAAGTTGGCATTTGGCTTTGAAAGTCATTAAGTGAAAAAATGGCTCCACAAAACAAGCAAGCAAACAAAATTAGATGTTACAATATAAGTGCTGTTTAAAATCATGTTTGTGTGATTTTTCACGTTTTTGCCAGTGGAAGAAGAAAGTATACAGGGAGAAAAGCAACACTGCAAAGTAGAAGAAATTTCTCTACTTCTTTCCCTTTCCTCTCTTACCTACATAACATGCTATCTGGCTGATCTAAGAAAATGCATTCATGTCAGGCAACCTCTTTGCATATGTCACCTGTTGAACTGAACAGAAATTCTAATGCATTCAGATACATCCCCTTTGATGCTTAAAGTGCCTCCCACTGAAAGCAACAAAGCCAAGAAGGTCAGGATCAGCAACTAAATAGACATCCAGTTCAGGCCTATAATTCCATAATATTTTTTTACCTCAAACACAGCCAGTCCAAATGGGTGGCTCAGGTTGTCCACAGAAGAGATGAGAACTTTCCGGTTGCTCCCATTGAAATCTACACTTGAAAGCAAGTGCAACTTGGAATCAACCCAGTAGAGACGTTGATTCAGCAAATCTGAGGAGCAAACATATCAAAGGTAGGATTATATCCCTGTGTTTGATCTTTGTCCACGTGTATGCATTTTGCTATATACATACATATATACATACTACATACATAATACATACATACATACAACATACTACATACATACTACATACATATATATATATATATATATATATATATATTATACTAATATATATTACTACGTTAGAATCCTGGAAAACTCAGTCACTTTATGAAAACAATTCAGGGAGAAGAAGAAAGAAATGTTAGTTAAGAACGACAGATAATATATATATTCAACAATTCAACAACATTCAACAATCATGAAGTGAGACTTTCTCCTTTAGGAAGAATATTTCCTGTGCTTGTTTTCAGCATAGATTCAAACTCACTGCAGAGATGCTAAATAGATGCATGAAAAAGATATCTGAGAAGCCACAGTAATAGTCCAACTACTTGAGTTCTCCATGAACACTAATATTAGCAGTTGGTGTTCTTTTTTTAAATAATTACATTAACTTGTAGTAATAGGGGATCAGTTCTTTGCATAATTAATTTGAGAAGATAATGCATGGGATTAACATACTATCTTATTTGCAGACCTGGTTCCAAAAACATGATGAAGCAATCAACACATTTCAGAAGAATGAATAATCTCTTTTTCTTTTAATTGAAAGTGGAGGGGTCAGTAGCATTCACAGGATCTTGCTGCTCTTATTATTAACATTTGCATGCAGCCTGACTCCGAGCAATGCTGAGATGATAATGTGGTGTGTGACACCTCAGTGTGTTGTCATGAGGCATGCATTAAAGGGGAGGACTTGCATCGAAATGCTGATTTTGTCAGTCTGAACCCCCTCCTTCCTCCTTAATTGGTAGGAAATGTCAAATTATGCAGGGAAAGAAAGGTAGAGAGTATATTTTCCCTCCCTCCCCCCCCCTTTCTCAAAAGCTATCTTCCTCTTTCAAAGCAGGGAAACCAGTAAGAGGGCAAATAGCAGGTAAGTAATTTTCATTGAAAAATGGCAGCAATTGTGTTTGTCTCTTCATTCTTTTCTGATCCCAATAACAGAATTAAATCTTTTTTTCAGTTAAAAGAAGAAGAAACTTTGAATTTGAAAACAAAACAAAACCTAAGACTGTAGGAAGGGACAATGGGCTGTAGAACTGTATATCTTTTGTAGGCAGATTTGTACCTTCAAATTCAGGCAATCATGTGTAGGGATGTGGTAAATTGCTACTAAACAGTATAAACAAAATGAAGCGGGATTAATCAATGTTCAGACTCAATATGAAAAAAAATCATATTTTATTTGTAGATTACAATATTTTGAAAATTAAGAAGGACCTGGTTCCAGTTTTCCAACATACCTAGTGTAATTCCATTGGGCCATTCGATGTTGTCTGTCACGAGCACTTGCCGATCCATACCGTTCAAGCCAGATTTCTCAATTTTTGCTATATCTCCCCAGTCAGACCAATACATGTATCTACAAAAAAGAATAGACAAAGGAGATGGTATGGTACTTGAAAAGTAGTTTTCCTTCAGATTTCCAAGTACAGTGTTGTTTGAAGTAACTATGCATTATTGCTTCATTCAACAAGAATGTACCAAGGTGATCAAATTCTGTAAAGGGTAATATCATTTAACTTTTACTAAGAAAGACCATACATCAGGTGGTTCTTATGAATCCCAATGCCTTGGTTATTGTGGAAGCAGAAAATCCATGGTGATTGCCCAACATCACAATCTTATCATTTCATGTGTTTCAGGCTACAAGGTTGAGTTAGAATAAATACACCTAAGAACAAGAATCCCTGTTATATAGCATTTTTATTAATTTTTTGCAGCTCCATCAGAATCGTACTGGAATAGCCCAATTTGAATTCTGAAAGTAGAAAGGATACAAAAGCACATCTGATGCAGTAGGAACATACAATAAGCAGTAGAACGGATAATATGCATTTCGTTGGTATTGTCTCACTTTAAAATCCTAATCTACAAAAACTATGATTGCTAATGTACCGTCTGTAAAATAAACTCTAATTATACTGATTGCTGCGGTGTGAGAACTATAAGAATCAAGGTTGTATTACTGAATTAGTAAATTCAGTAATACATAGCAGATTAATCTTTCATACCTACCCCCGTATGGGATCCACCGCAATAGCTCTGGGTTCACTTAAGTTAGTACTGAAAAGTGTCTTCTTCTTATGCCCATCAGCTGTGGCTACAGAAATGGTTTTGTTTCCTGAATCCGTCCAATAAATGTTCTTGTGGACCCAATCCATTGCCAGACCTTCCGGAGAGTGTAACTGGCTGTCTATCAGAACCATCTGCTCAGCTGTGTCACTGGCTTTATCTATGTAGGCACTATAGAGAGGAGACTCAAATTATTTATGTAACTCTGCAAAGGGCAAAGGGGAGGGGGGATAATGGTATAAGAAAGGATGCCCTCACAAGGAAGTAAAGCAAACAAAATGAGGCGCAAACAAGGTATACAATCCTACATTAATTTTCCTGACAAGAGTGCTCTGCATACTTATATATCCCTGCTCTGAATGGTGCAATAAGCAAAACCAGATTTGGCAGTGCAATTTAATTGTAGTAAAACATGCTGTTTCCTTTGTGGATCTTGATTCTATTACATAGAAACTTCAAGAGTGCAAAGTCTGTTCTGTGCACAGGCTTTCAATCAGGTTCAAAATAATGCAGGTAGTCTATAGGACCTAACATTTTGTTTAAATGTTTGCAAGAGTGGGGTAACAACAGCAGATACACTTTATGGATGGGCTAATTAGACTCTGCTCCCCCCCTCACACAATTGTTACTCACATGAAGAATAATAGGTAAACAAGGCTTAAGTCATGCAGATGTATAGGTATAGGATGGGGATTACATGCCTTGGCAATAGTACTTGTGAAAAAGAGGCTCAAATTATGATTGCTAAGTGAATATGAGTTGGCAACATGAGATGGCCGCAAAGCAGGTAAATGAAATTATAGGTGACAGAATTATAGTTTCCAACAGATGAGAAATAAAATTCCATTCAATTTTGCTTTGGTCAATCTCCCATCTCAAGTATGGTGTCCAGTTCTCAGCATTATACTTTAGGAAGGGTACAGAAGACCTGAACAAAGTTCAAAGAAAGATGTTTAGGGAGTTACTAAGTCCTCCAAAGAGGATAAATTTAGCTTTGAGAAGAGAGAATAAGAGGGACTTGCAAAGGGACTTTCCTATACCTGTGATGCAGAAGAAACCCAATATTCTGTTGTTTCAGATTGCAAGATAAAATAATAAATTATAAAAAGGCAAATTCCAGTTGAATACTAAGATAAGCTTAATGAAAAGAGAAGTTGGACAATGGAACTAATAGTCCTGAAAGATAATGGACTTCTTGGTTTAAGCATGGCCTGAACATGGCAGGGTTTTAAGTTTTAATTTAGGTTCATTGCCTGCACACTCCCTTCTAATAATATAATTCCATGAAAAAGGCTCACTCTTCACATTTAATGTATATGTCTGTATTTTTGAAATATCAATACTGATAAATATCAAAAGCACAGAATTATAACAGCAAATACTACCTAGTCTGAGTGTAAATATCAAACACAGTGCTTGTATATTTGATGACCATATCTTGGTCAGGCCAACTAATTCAGTAATTGACCTTTTTTGTATGTTCAACATTGTCTCTGCTGTGTGAAAAAAATTAAGTCCAGTATTTGCCAGGAAAACTGTAGGCCACATAATGTTCAGATCCTAAGTCATCCAGAATTACCTTTCTATTGGATTGTAAAGGTCCTCTTTATTTTCCTAATCTTGGACTGGCTGCTTTTCAGATCAGCAGAAGCAATTTTTGGTTTGTGGATCAACAGCTAAGTAATGTGATTTGAAAATGTTTCCTCAGAACTAGGTACAACAGAATTCTATTGAATTGATTCTCTGTAACACTAAAGGATGTATTCGAAGTTAATTTATTTTATGGGGAATCTGGAAAAGAATGTAAACTTTCCCCCTGTGACATTCACCACAGAATAATTCTTCAATGGGAAGTGGAGAAATGCAAGGCCATCACTTGGTAGATGTATAGCTAACAAACTGAGAAAGAGTGAAGTACTTCTGAAAAAGAATCAGCAGATGTGGGGACACTGCTGGGATATTCTTGCTCTCCTCCTCAGAGTCTGGGAACATTGAGGAATGAAAATACAAGAGGAAAGATATTGTGAGCAAAAGGAGGAGTTCCTACAGTTTCATTAAATATTTTGATCTCTATTATAAGTGTGAGGGGGAGGGAATAAGAAGGGGCAACGATAAAATGTGCATGCTAATGGAAACCCTGCCTCATTTTTCATTGTGTCATAATATGACAGAGCACAAGTTTCATCAACTTGACAAAAACTTTTGCTTCTTTGGCTGTGACTAGCTTCCATTTATTCAGTGCATGATTCCCTTCTGGCTCATAAGAGGTTTAACACGGCCGCTTCTCAGCTATAAACAATCTCTAGTACTTTTCATTTGTCCCAAGCTTTTCAGTATTTCTGAGAATGCAGTAGGTGGCGCCCTTCTCTTCCTAACTAAAACAGTGACATTTTGCATGTGAATTAGCTGTGTAAGAGTGTCTGGCATGGATGCAAATTAGTGCAGGACCATGTGTAAGAGCACCCAGTGTGGATACAGCTAACATGGTTTAATTTGCTCTTAATTGAAACAAGAATGAATGTTTTTCTGGTATGGTCATTCAACTTAAAGCCCACTTTTTCCCATTATATCTTGAGTGGGAAATTCTAAATATAATGGCTTGCAAATCAAGGTCACACCGATTTGCAGGAAGAAGTTCCAGTAAAATACAATTTCCCAATTTATTTTGTGAGAATTGCATTCAGACCAGAGATGGACAAAGCTCCTCATTGTAAGGACTCTCTTACATTTGTTTTTCCAGCAGGGACCCAGATCCTACCTACAGCAATTCTCCCCTCTCTTTTTCCTGCCAATGGACTAAATCAGAGACAGACCTTTTTCCTTCAGATTCAATTTTCACACAAGTACACAAATTTGCCCTGATTATTCTTATTTTTTTAAATAACTGCCTACTATACCAGAGCTCAAAGTCTCAAGACAAACCTGTCACAGTTAGCAGATGAAGAAAATAACAGAAGCTCAAATCTTAAACTTGACAGATTTCTACTATCAGCAAGCTTTAGAAGTGCCATATTAAATAAGGCTCAGATATGAATGGGCATACCCTGTTTTTCTCTGTTTTGCAAGGCTCAAAGAAGCTTACCAAAATATTTTCTCTCACTTTCTGCTTACTTTGCTTTTTCAAGATTTGATGAATTCCTAACCAGCTGCTTGATTTTAATCAACAGGTGATGACCTTAAAAAAACAAAGTAAAACCTTAGCTTCTTCTATAACAGAGTTTCCCAATGTGGGCAACTTTAAAACACATAGACTTCAACTCACAGAATTTCCCCAGCCAACATAGCGAATGGCTGGCTGAAGAATTCTGGGAGTTGAAGTTCACATGACTTAAAGTTGCCAAGGTTGGGAAATCCTGTTCTATAAGAAATTCCTGATCTTTGGAATCACCTTTCCCAGAATTTGGTCCTCAGGAAACTCATCTTTGACAGTTACTCAAAACCAGAAAGAACCATTCCTGACAACACAGCGGGATGGGGGTGGGGATGGGTAGGGATAGCAATTTAGACCTGAGTGCAGAAAAGGGACAATCAGTTTTGTTGCACAAATCAACGTTAACCCACTCCTAATCAGACATGGTACTGTTTTGGTACATGCATCAGGACAGAAGGCTCCAAAGATGCACATTTTTAACAGACATAGTTCTGATGCCACTAAGTCAGAGGTGGGCAACTAAGTCTCCTTTATGACCAGTGAACCTCAACTCCCAGAGTTCCTGACCTAGCCAGGATTTCAGGAAGTTGAAGTCCACAGGTCATAAAGGGACCATAGTTGCCCACCCCTGCACTAAAGTTGTCATAGATATGAGCTTGATTTTCTTGCTGGAAAGATGGAGGGTGAAATGGGCAGTCGGAGATATCCCACACCTGTATATCTTCCTGTAGAATAAATCACACCAGTATATCCTGTTTGTTGCCACTTCCACATCCAAAGCAACCACATTCTTCAGCATGGGGATGATGCGAGAGTAATCCTTTTTCACCAGATCAATCTTGCGTACTTCGTGGCGGTTTGTGAAAACAAGGTATGGGCTCTTTCCTGCCAAGGAATCCGCAAATCAGAGCTTTATAAGCAATTTAGGCTATAGCATAGCTTTTAAAAAGCCAGCTTTGGAAAAATATCAAAACTACTTTTAGAATAAAAAGGATTGGCATTGTTGGCAGTCCTGATCATCATTTCCTGGGCACACTGCTCTAATTGACTAGTGATTTACACCTTCCTTCTTTCTCATTGGGAGAATAAAAGAGTCACTCTCACAACTGTGCACCAGAGAGGAAGACAGTTGAGGGTATTCAGCACATATCTATATTTTTAAACAGACCAATGTATAAACGTAAATATATGATCATAGAAAATATACCCTTTTCCTATAAATTACATTTTTTTAATGGCTAGCTCACTTTGATCAGATCAGTTTAGAAGCATTCTCCTTTAGCACTTCTCCAAAGAGAGAGGTTCTGAAATCCAGCTTTCACAATTGGTGTGCTATGCTTCTTAAAATACTGATTTTAAAAGACAAAAAAGAGAAGTAAGTTCTTATTAGGATTTTATTGTTTATGAGATAGATTCCATTAGTCGAGGCATTTGCCCCTCATGATGGTTTAAGCCCTGTCCAATATTAAACAGATAAAGAAGAAAATAACAATAACCAAAATTAGAAGATAAAAGAAACTAAGTCTGCCACTCCCAACCCTATTTGTTTTCTTTCCTTGCTCTCTCCATGCTGGCATTTTGTGAAGAGCAGTAACATAAAAAAAGCAGAGTTGGAGGCATAATGGATGTTGTCTGCAGCACAGAAAGGTACCAAATTTTTGTTTTGCCTTGGTGATTTAAATGAGGAACAGGAATATGTATGTTGTGGAAGGAGTGAAACCTCATGAATTCTTTTGGGTCTTGAAAAAAAATTATGACATTCTGGATTGGGCACAGAAGGCACTATGTTATTATTAATCCAGTCCTTTTCTAGATCACTGTATCAGAAAATTCTACTTTTTGTCTGCCTTTAAAATTTTGTGACTTTTTCTCTTTTTAATATTTAGTCAATTAAAAGAAAAAGAAAAAATAGATTATAGCAAAAGGCAGCTTAAAAAAGATTATCAAAAAATTGATGCTAGAAGATCTTTGTTCCACTTCAGGGAAATAAAATGATGTTGCAAAGTTCCATCTTGTCCCCTGCTCTTTTAACAACTATAAAAATAGGAGACGTTATCTGGAAGGTTGGACTCAAATGGCAAAATGCAGATGATATTCAGCCCAGGAAGCTGTGGAATTTTTGAGATGGATGGGGGATGAACCAGCCAAGGCTTAAACTCGATAAAGTAGAATTTACTATAGGCAAGGAAGATGGACATTTATAAACAGTTGATGAGATCCATATCAAATGGAATTGAGCATCTTCTTACCTATGGCTTTGCAGTTTTTAGACAGGGTGTCCATCTCATAACCATCATAACATTCACATTTATAGTCCCCCTTGTAGTTAATGCAGATCTGGCTACACGCATCTGGATTCTCACATTCATCTATATCTAGAAGGAGAGTTTAGAATAATTGCTAATTTGACATTAAGACATCAGATCATGGGACATCAGCAAGTATGTCATTCTGCAAAGACATATTGGTGGGTTCTGCTCAGGGATGGGATTCTACCTGTTCAGGTGAACTGGTAGCTCTGATGATCAGCTGGGAGCGAACTGGTTCGCTCTGATGATCAAGTGGGATCGCCTGTCCTGCGCTTTATTGATCTTTATCTTCTCAGCTGAGTTGCATGGCAGAGTGGATTGCCGTGCCTCCCTGTTTTCCTCCCCAGCAGTAATGTAGAAGATAAGTTTTCTCAAAACTGCACACGAGCGCAATCACCGAACCGGTTGTTAAACAGGTAGGATCCCACCACTGGTTCTGTTTCTATGCAAATTACCTCCACACGTTTTCTTGTCCATAAGCGTGTATCCAGGAGGACATTCACATTCATAGCCAATCTTCAAGTCCTTGCAAATATGGGAACAACCACCATTGTTCAAGGCACATTCATTCACATCTAGAAGAATAACATTATTTAGATTAAATTTGAGTTCTGTGCATAAGACTGACATTTTAAAGTGTCAAATGGTTTCAGATATTCCCAGAAACCACTAAAAGGTTTATTTAAATAGACATGAAAACCCTTTTTTTCTTCTAAGAAGCAGTGATCTGACCTTTCTTAAGACAACTTACTCATGCAATTTTGGTTTAATTTGTATTTGAACTCAAAAGTGCTCGTTTGTATTGTTTGCTATCACTTCACAGACACAACTGTGGGAGAAAGATGTTAAGTAATGAATGAGCTAAGTAAAATCATCCAGTAGTTATAAGCCAAGCCCATATTTAAGATCCTAAATGGGCAAACAGAATAATTTGGCAAGAATGTTCTTCTAACGGATGAGGACTATATGCAAAAGGTTGTACTATAAAATAAGCAAGCAATAAGAATCCAGAAATGTCAACTGCTTTTGGCTCAATATTTATCAACTGGGTGTCTTCTAGATATATTAAGTTTCATTTTACTAGAATTTAGAACCAGCATTACCAACAGGTGGCAACTGTAAGAACTGTATTCCTTCACATCTAGAAGTCATCACATTGGCAAAGGCTATTCTAGTGAGGGGTTAGATATTTGTTTAAAGAATCTGTTTTTATATATACTAATCTATAAGAGACATAAAAAGTAGAATTGCAAATGTGGTTATATAGTTCAAGAAAAATATCAAAGCTCCAAAGCATAATACATCACCACCAGTACAGTTAATGTTGGGAGGAAGTTTATATTTTTTCCAAAAACCCAGTGGAACTGTAAATGCACCATTAAAAAAAAATAAAAAGAGTGAATCTATCCTGCTTCTATTATCCCATCCTGCTCTTTGTTACTATGCTAAAGTTATAAATATAATAATGCATCCTGAAAAAAAATCAACCCACTGGAATCCACATGTCCATTCCTATCTATTGTTCACCAATACTTGTCTTTTTATGTACAGTGAGAGCATATACACCAAAGCCAAATTCCTTGTGTGTCCAATCACACTTGTCCAATAAAGAATTCTATTCTATTCTGTCTGTTCTGTTCTATTCTATCTTATCCTTTCCTAAGACCAAATGGTCCCCCAAACATTTGCAATATATTTCATTTGAATAAAAGAACACCCTTGCCTGTAATAATCATACACACACCTGGAAATTTGTATGAGCAGAGTCCTGATCATTAGTTCCCAAATAGCAGACACTAAAATTGAAAATGCCGTCTAATTTACCCTGCAACTGTAAATTGGCAAAGGGGTTAAAGGAAGTCATTTCAATTCTTGAAACAACCATTCACTTGTCTTTCCAATTAACCTATCCAAAGTGAGGGACAGAAATGTTTTTCTTGTATTGTGAAATTTGCTGTGCAATTAAATATGTAAGAAACTGGGGTTACGAAGATTTGTTGGACTAGCCCAGATATGCAACTCAGGAGAAAAATGGATGATGCAGTTCCTTCGATTCTTTCATTTAATGGCAAAAGACGATGAGGAAAAAAATTAACCGGTAGAATGTGCTGCACTGGGAAAACATCCACCACGTTTTGAGGCAAATTCCCCAATTCTGAACAGAAAGCCACAATTCACAATGTTATTAGCAACAATAGGTTTATTGCTGAGTTAAAAACATGGTGGAGCATTTGGGCTACTGTTTACAATTCAGATTGATCCTGTCCATAACTCTTGCTTACACAGTGCATCACAAGCCAATTATGCCAAACGAGACTGTAACTCTCAAGACCATCTTCCATTTTAATTGGTAAGTATATCTGTTTTACATTTCCATGCCACTTCATGCCAATGGGTTCTAAGCAGCATACAGTAATTATAGTTAAATACAGTAATCACATGGAAGATAAACTCAACAGTAAAGAAGAATAACTTTCAGACCAATTTCCTGCATCGGAAAGCCACGTCGTTCTCCCTAGTCTAGAATGCCATGTTTCCTAATTGTTTTACTACAACCCAGAGGGTGAATGGGCCATGCATTGAAAGTGTACTGTGTCTGTGAAAAGGGTGGTAGTGAGAGGCATATAGCTTCAGCAAATAGTCTAGTTCAGCAAATCACTATATTTTAAAGAAATGTATATTTATTGCCCCAATAGATGCAATAGCTACCATGAAAGTCTGTGATTAGCATGTCTCCAGGCAGCTGCCTTGAGGTAAATGGTTTCATTATCAAATGTACGTTTTTACCAAATTTCACTCCAACACTGGAAAGGTTAGTTTCCCTTAACATTTAACACAACATTTCTGTGTTGGTTTTTTCACTAGCAAAATGGATATACTTGGCCATTGCCTTTAGCTTCCCAGTCTATAGTGCAGAACTGTACTAGAATATCGTGAAATCGCTCATCCAAGTATTAACCAGGCATATCTCTGCTTAGTTTCTAATTCCAATGCTGCTCCCTGCTGATATTTAATTGAAAGGATTTCTGGTTTACTACACAGGGATAAGAAGGAAGCATTGGAATTCCATCTCTGTCTCAAGACCTTAGTCACAAAATTCCTTGAACAGCTGCCATTTCTAGTTCACACCATTTACTTCTTCTTTCTACAGAAAATAGGCCCACAATATTTACCTTTACATGTAAATTTAAAGTACAACTTCAGTGTAGGAGTGAGAGGACCATATTTGCATCAGATGAAGAGACATGCATTTTAGAGTTATGTATAGGGATCCTAACATCCAAAGAGGCTCATGGGGAACAAAATAGTTTTTAAAACATCCAAGTTCTAAATCAGAAGGCCTCATTTGGTCTTTTAATGGTTTGACAGACACGGGGACAAAATTGTCAATTGGATTGCATTTAAGCAGAATAACTAAATTAATTAATCAATATGATCAGCTGTACATCACATGCTTCAATAGCCTTCCCTTCTTTCAGATTAAAAACTAAAACTTAAGCATAATTTTGGGAGAGGCCATGTCTATCTAGAGCAGTGATGGGCAACCTTTTTGGCGTGGTGTGTCAAAAATCGGCAAAAAATCGAGCATAACTCGCGTTGTGTGTCACTTCGACAAAAACATAATTTTGCGCAATTTATAGTTTAAACTACAAAAATATATAATTGCAATATAATTGTATTTAATAAACCAAAACAAATTATTTAACATACCTGTTAAATATCAAGAATATTATAATCTATCGTAAAGGCCAAAAACAGTCTATGCTGCGCCCTGATTGGCTGGACTGCCTGCCAGCCGGCCTGCAAAGCCTCGCTGCCTCCCGAAGAGCTGTCTGCCGCCGCTGCCTGCCTTCTGCGAAGCCTGCCTGCCTCCCAACTAGAAGCCCGAGGAGAGCCCGCCCGCCGCGGCCTCCGCCGGCTGCTACCTGCGTTTCCGCCTGTTTCAAGTGCAGCCTGAGGAGCCCGGGAAGGCCGCCTTCGATGCCTCGCTCCCGACGCTGTCTGCATCTACCCGCCGCCTGCCACAACGACCCCGCAGGCTTCCGAAGTTTATGGGCCACCTGAACTTTTCTATGGGCCTTTTCCCTGCAAGCGGACTCACTGACACTCTGCCCACCGGGCCCTGTTACAGTTAGAAGAGCCTGAGCCTCTCACTCAGCTCCTGGCTTGCAAGGCTGGGCCGCCCCACGCTCACCTGGACCTCCCGACGAGGAGAGCCCTTCCCTCACGACCGTGCGGGCTGGACTCGGACGATGACACAGAGAGCCTAGCCCAGGCCGTGCTCCACTCCTGGCTGTCCTGACCATATACGCCGTTTGTCTCTCCGTTTCATGCCGCCGCGGCCTCCGCGCTCCCCTGCCAGCTCTTTTCCACCGCCTCTGCCAGCTCTTCCCCCCCGCCTGACCTCCGTGCTGCCCTGCCAGCTCTTTTCCGCCACCTGACAGCCGCGAGAGCCTTCCGACGTGACCACCGTGCGCTCTAGGGGGCAAAGTTCGGCCGCCGGGACTCTCCGGGGGTTTGTTTCCTCCAGGCATACTCACCAGCACTTCCAACGAATAGGCCTGGTCCGAGGTCGTCTGCGCATGCGCAGAACTGGGGGGATGAATCGCATGAAATCCTGTGCGTGTCACCCCAAATGGCTACGCGTGTCAGCACTGACACGTGTGTCATAGGTTCGCCATCACTGATCTAGAGGGTCATTAAAACTGGGCATCTCTGTCTAAGATCATTTAAGAGTTAAGTTAAAATATTCCATAGTGAATTTCACTCACAAACAAAATGGAACCCAAGCAACCATTTTAATCCTAAAACCATAGTCTTCCATGTCAAAAGTAGTTCAATTTTTGAAATTCTCTCAAAGGCAGCCCAACCATACAGAGGTGGTCTCGAAATTGTGATGCAAAACCAAGATCACTCTCTTTCAAAGTACACTAAACTTGATAAAAAGAATTTGAGACCTCGGCTACTGGTTTTCCAGGATCAAGCTTCGTTTAGATTTAATTTCAGCTTCTTCAAATTTATTCAGTTCATACCAATCTATTTGAAAGAATATATGCTTCCAAAAGATGTTGAGATCTTCAACCACAACTCACAAAGAACTGTGGATGATGGGAATTGTAGTCCTACAACTTTTGAAAGCACATAGGTTATGCACACCTATACTAGGGTAAATCTTATAATTAGCCTAAAAAGTCAGTCATGCAACATGTGAATGCAATGTGGGCATACAATAAAAAGACATAAAATATAACCAAGGTACTATATAATTTGATACATCTCTTCATTACTGATGCTATGGAAATTATAAGAAATTCTAAAATGCCACAAAATAACAGGCAATAAAACTCCAGCAATACAAAAAGCTCCTGTGTCAAAATTCAAATGAATTAAATATATCCTCTTCAATAGAGAACAGAAGAAAAGAACAGGCTCAGATCTCTTTAATGATCAAGAACACATCACCACCGTATAAACTAAGGAATAATTTGTTATAGCTCTTCATTACTGATGCTATGTAAATTATAAGGACCTCTAAAATGCCAAAAAATAACAGGCAATAAAACTCCAGCAGTATAAACAGCTGCTGTGTTAAAATCAGATGAATTAAATATATCCTCTTCAACTGAGAACAGAACCAAAAGAACAGACTTAGATCTTTTTAATGATCAAGAACATATTAATCAGGACCAACAGTTTCATTATATTCACATCAGCTAAATGAATATATTTCATCTTACAGGAATGAGATCTTATATTTCTTATACAGTAAAATAATGCATTGCATCAATTAATGACCCAGCATCAATAAAAAAGCATGTCAGAGGGGAAAAATGTTGATAGATATTATTTAGTTCAAGTTTCTTTAATTATGTAATTAGGAATCTGGTTTTTTTAGAATAAGCCTCCAAATCATGTATACTCAAATGATATTCTTTAATGACTTTTCTCAGTCTTTTATTGTATTACTTGTAGGGCTTTTATTGACCCAGGAGCAGATTGCCTATAGACAGAGACTTTGTATGGATAAATATAAGAAAATATGGGCTTCATTTATAGAAAATTCAGTAGGTTAAAAAAAGGATGATAGTCATATAAGTGTATTAGAAATACATACACACACACAGAGATGCTCCTTTTGTTTTTTGCTTTTGTTTCTTATTTTAAAAGCAAAAAGCTATTAAAAGCAATAAAATATTAAAATTTATTAACTTTATTAAATTTATTTTAAAAAAACATGTGAATGAAGGAACCGCTCCACAGTTTTCTTTCATGGAACAGTATCATCTTCAGCTTTTCCATGAATGTTACTTTCCTCCTTAGCAACATACTGGATCAACTCAAAATCTGATGATGGAAATTCCTACTAATGGTGTGTTTTTCATGGCCCCATTCAAGAACTTATGATGTCAAAGGCAGGTGGGTTTCGATGTTGATGTACATAGTTAAGGCCACATGACTGCTTATTAACATAGATGCCTGCCTTAGATGACCTTTAGAGTCTCTGTATAAATGCCTCTGATGCCTCTGAGGTGGGTAAAATGAGGACCCAGATTGTTGGAGGCACTATGCTGACTCTGTAAACTGCTTAGAGCGGGCTGTAAAGCACTATGAAGCGGTATATAAGTCTAAGTGCTATTGCTATACATGTGTGATTTCTGTGAGCAAGAGCAGAGCAGTCATGGACCCGTTTCTCCATTGCTGAAGTGGGCCTATGTGTCAATTTTTCAACATGCATTTTTAAAGGACAGATGATAAAAGAAATTGTCTACCTTGATTAAGCACATAAAGTTTCTTTGCAATTCACAAGAACCACCAAAAATAATAATTAGCATCAGCGGGAGACCAGAATACTGAGAATTTTCTGTTCTGTGATGCAATTACATCTTGCAATCAACCCATGCAGGATTAATTACATTTAAGATCATGCAAAGCATCACCTGGAAAATGCAAAACCTAAAATCCTAAGAATCTAAGATTCTAGAAACTAAAAGTAAAATCTTAGTTCCATTTCCCATCCACGAGTCACAAAGACAAGGTAAGCAGAAGAACTAAAGAAGAATGGTAATAGTGGTTAATGTTCCTCTTCTGGTAGTGCTAATCATATGAGCATGGAAGAGATTTGTTAAAAATGGAGGAAGAAATAAGAAGGTACTGTACCACAAACTTTTAGAGGCTCATCGGACCAGTCCCTGCAGTCCTTGTGTGAATCGCACACCTTGACTTCCTCTATGCATTCTCCACTTTTACACTGAAATTTGGTGGGACTCTTGCACGCCGCCTCTGTTATTCAGGCAAGGAAGGAAAAGCAGCTGAAGTTAGATTAGGTACATGAAAATGAAGATGCATTTATGAATGTAATTAGGAAAAAAATGATATATGGTTAAGCAGCAGGAGTTTTAGATGTGATGGATTAGAACAAAGCCTGCTAAAGACAAAAAGTATCTCTTGATGAGGCCTCACTTCTGGAATATGCTAAACAGTACAGCATATTATGAAGAGTGGGTTTGTTTCTTGGGAATGGAGGATTCTTTGGCATCTAAGCATTTTTAACAGTGTTGTCTACCACACCCATGCCAGCAGACTGATCACACCTAGTGTATCTACCATTAAGGCAGCCAGCTTCATCACTGTTGTCAGGGCAATCGTGCACTTTGTTGCACTGTTTAGCTCCATGGATACAGGTCCCATCACCACACTGGAATTCATCAGGGCTGCAGGTCACCAAGGCTTAAAAAAAAAATGAAAAAAAAAAGAACCATCATCACTTGTTGCGTTCTTTTCACAGGGTTTGTAAATTGTCAGTAATTCTAAAGTTCTGAGGTATCCAACAGTCCTTCATTGGTTACATACTGCCTAGAGTCACTTTCCATGCAATGGGTGCTCATATGAATTTGACAGATGAATAAATAAATTGGAGTCTGGAATCATTTCCCAATTCAGCGTGGCACAAAAGAATTGGAAGGATATTGTCTGTTTTCATTTTCATGTGGTTTGTTCTTAACAATAAATCAGCTATCATGGCTAAATATGGATTTAAATCCATGGTTTAACATCCACACTTCATTGTGTATATTGGGAATATTTTCTTAACAACTAGGAGTTTTCTGGCTCCCAGATCTTCTTTTTCATCCCAAACCATTTTTTGTGAACGAGAATAATATTGTAATTTCATTGCAGATGTTTCATTCTTTTATAACTTATACTTTATAGACATTAGTGAAAAGGCTATTAGCTAAAACATTAAATTGAAACTTTAATATGTTGAACTATTATAGTATAATAAAATAATAACAACAAATTATTTCAGAACAAGAATAAAAGAAAAAAACTACATCCATTTATGAAGGAAAACACCTGGAAGTACATAATGGTAGGCTTTCAGAAATAATAACTGACTCACAGCAATTAAGAAACAATTAAGGCAGATAGTGAGGAAAGGTAAAAATTGCATCTTGATGTTTAAAAATTTGACACACCAAGTCCCATTTAACATTGCCTGATCTTAAAAAGCTAAACAGGATTGGTCTTGGCTAGTATATAGTTGGGACTTCACAGAAAAATCTCAGGAAGCTATTGTAACTGGAAAGCAAAACATCCTCTAGAAGAGTAATACCATTTCTGTATTATGGCTACGAAAATTACATGTCTGCCTTCTGTTAAACCAGCAGCTTGACTCAAAAGTGATCTTAAGTTTATTTAATCCCCATATCTAACTCCTGAACAATAAATGGCTATTGTTAGCCGATCTATATTGCTGCTTTCTAACAATTTTTAGACCCGCCCAAAGCTTTTTTTTTAGAAAGCACAAAACATATCATATAGCTGAGTGTCAACAGCTGCAGGAGCACAGCAAAAATGCCTCTCTGAAATCATGTATCTTCCCCTTGGAGTACAGCATCCTTATTTTAAAGGACAGAAAATCACTGCCAAAGAGTAGCTCAAGGAATATGACACAGGCACTAATTCAGAAGATCCAAGAGGATTGTGACATAATCTCCTCAGCAATTTTACTGTCACAAGGAACAGAAATTATGGCTCTTCAACATCCTGGACACAAGAAGAAGAGACTACCATGTATCCAGCAAGTATAGAAGATAAAATAAACATACTGAGGAACAAATACAATCAATTAGACTGTAAATTACAGGCATTCAAAATCACTACAGTGAACCATGCTTGGCAAGCAGAATATTTACACAATGCCATTATTGTTTTTGTGATTTCTAATCCGATTCCAGACCTTCCCAAAGAGTAAACATATAGAAGTCTATTCACAGATCACTGTGCAAGTTAAAAAAGCACATCTGTAGCAAGGATTTTATTTTATGTAGCATGTCAACACCTCTGAGAAAGAACCTTCTGAATATCTCCTACGGGAAGGTTTCTTTTTTATATAGTTAGTGAAGTGCAACAAGAAGCACTAAACTAGACATTGCTCTGAATGGTAAATTCAGGAATTGTTCTTTTCTCCTTGGGTTTCAGGTGAAACACCAACTGCCAAGTTATAGCTCACTTTAATTTAAATCATTTTAACTTCATTAAACTTCATGAGATTGAGCTCATTTAATGAAAAATAAGAAGTCTAGGTAATTAGAAAATAAAGCCTTGGAATTCATGAAACCAATATTGGCTTCACTTATCCATGAGATTCTTCTAACATAATATTAGCAAACTATTCGTCTGGTTCATGGAAAGCCATTAACATCAGAGATAAGCCTCTGCTTAGTAATTGCATACTGAAATGGAGTCAAAGTAGACCTTATTTGATACCATGCTAGAATATTAAGTGTGAATGCAGTAGATAAAGTTGGAAACACAAGATATGCATAGGTTGAAAATACAGATGGATAAAAAGGAAGAGCTTTGTGTCAGGGTTCCAAGTAAGACCCCCAACAAAAGAAGACTCCGAGGCTTGAGTTTCCTCAAAGTTCCATTTTATTAGAGATGTCATATTGGCACATCTGGGAAAACCCAAATCTAAAAATTTCCAGGTTTTCCCCACCCAAAAGAAAGTTCAAGTCCCTGCCCAGAACTCACATGTCCATTACATCATCCAATCAGGCACCATCCAAAACTGGAAATGCCTCCCAGTCACCTCATTGCAACTGCAGGGCAAGGTGACCTTGACTCTTTGAGAAAAGAATGTTATTTTGACTATATATCAGCCATACACCATATAATTCCCCCTCCCATTTTTCCAAAATAGCAACTGTGGTAGGCCCGAGAGCCCAAATGTAAAAGATGTCTTCCAGTTCTGATACTTTGCTTATAACATCACAATAAGCAAAAGTCATGATCGTACCCTATAACTTACATAAAGGTAACAGTAATGATAAAATCTCCTTTAAATCAAGCTGGACTTCTGATGCCTTTGTAGAACCTAACCATTAAACTGTTTACTACATCAGTTCTACTGGTAGACCTTGACTTACAACCATTTGTTTAGTGACCATTCAAAGTTACAACAGCACTGAAAAAAAGTGACTTATGACACTTTTTTAGACTTACCACTGTTGTAGCATCCCTATGGTCATACGATCAAAATTTGGCCACTTAGCAATAATTATGATGGTTGCAAGTGTTCTGAGGTCATGTGATCATCTTTCGCAAACTTCTGACAAGCAAAGTCAACAGGGAAATCAGATTCACTTAACAACCGTCTTACTAACTTAACAACTGCAGTGTTTCATTTAAAAAAATGTGGCAACAAAGGTTGTAAAATGGGGCAAAACTAACTTAACAACTGTCTTGCTTAGCAAAGAAATTTTGGACTCAATTGTAGTCGTAAGTTGAAGACTACCTGTATACACACTCAGAAAAACATTTGGACCACCCAGGCCTAAAGTTTTCAAGGATGCCTGCAGAACAAATGGAAACAGAAATATACCCGGAAAGGACAAGTTCTAGAGATCAGCTGTGTTCATGAGCAAATCTGATCCATTGCAAGTTTTGTGCTGCCTTTGATGATCTTTTGCTTCACTGACTCCATCAGTAGTGATTATTCAGTAAAATTTGTTTCTCAAAACATATGAAGCATGCTTTATATCAGAATTGTTTTCATATTTCAATAATATAAAGGGTATTCCTAAAAACACTTTACATTTTATAGTGGGTTGCGTATCCTTAGTCTGGATTCTCTTCAGATCCTTGAGCAAGAGATACCAGGAATTTAAATGAGAACTGCTTATCTGTCAATTATCTACCTACTGAAGTCCTCCTAAAAGGTTTAAATAGATACACAGTATATAAATATAAAATATAAATATGCACACACACACATGCATAAATCAAGACATCAGCCGTTAGGTGTGCTTTCCCCCACACATATTCTATTTATTTCTTTGTTCATCTGCTTCTCTCTATATTTTGTTAATTTGCCAAAGCATTTTTATTTGTTTTCAGCACTAAAAACAGAGCCTTCATTTTAGTTTCTTCCCTCAAAAACAACTTATGACAACAGTTGGCAAATGAGGCCTTGAAATGGATTTTAAATGTTAGGACAAACTTCCTTTTTTATATATATATAAATGCAGAAATGCAAAAAATTGGAAAGCTTATCACAGTAAATACACAAACAAACAATTGTGATCTAATGTTGATACAGCAGTTCAGGACCTGTCTGTTGGAATGAACTAGTCCCTGGGGGACCCAGCACTTTAATCTCCCTTCCCTCTTTACCAGATGTCAATTCAATACTTTCTGGTTAGCTGAACCACAATTTCCCATGATGCCTGAACTTCAGAAGCCTGGTTTGAGTATTCCCTACAAAACAAAATATCAGACTCAGAAACTGTGCTTTAATTTTTCTGACTCTATGAAGAGCTCAAACTGTTTCCCAGAGAAATGTCACTGGAAATCATGCTTTGGTAAATCAGGATGAATTGAAGTAAATCATGTGAGAGAAGAAACTTCCAAGAATATATAGCTAGTTCCTGGGCCTGTATTGAAATTTATTCTGAATGGGGTTTGGTACTAGAAGGCTGTCAAAATGCCACATGTCGCATAAGCTACTGTCTTGTACAGGTAGTCCTCGATTTACAACCACAATTGAGTCCAAAATTTCTCTAGCTAAATGAAAATTTGTTAAGTGAGGTTTGCCCAATTTCATGACCTTTCTTGTCGCAGTTGTTAAATGAATCACTGCAGTTGTTACATTAGTAGCACTGTTGTTATGTGAATCTGGTTTCCTCACTGACTTTCCTTGTCAGGAGGTTACAATTGTTCACATTTATTTATTTAGAAATTTTATATTTATAAATATAAATATGTATATTTATATTGCTGCTTACATATGGTGAAACAAGATGGCTTACAAGGATGACCCCAAGCCACTGCAAATGTCATAAATATGAGTCAGTTGCCAACCATCTGAATTTTGATCACATGGCCATAGGGATGTTACAACATAATTGTGAAAAGTCACTTTTTTCAGTGCCACTGTAACTTTGAACAGTCACTAAATGAACTTTGTAAGTTGAGGACTAACTGTAGCAGAGATGGGTTGCTACTGGTTTGCCCAAATCCGTGAGAATCAGTAGTGGAAATTGGGACTGGGTCGCTGAACCGGTAGGGATGGTAGGCTGGCCCAGCCCCTGAACCAGTTCCCCGGTCGCCCATGCCATTTTTAGTCATTTTATAATGTTCTGCACATGCGCAGAACAATTAACAGGCACACACAAAGCAAACCTGCTATATAGTTATTACTTCTTCTGAAAATGGAATAAAAAACAAATAAATTGTTTTAGATGCAAGCTCAAGGCCTTTAAAAAGAGAAAAATAAGAAGGGAAGACCAGAATTAAGGGTGAATAGTCAAAGAAATCCATAAAGGGATTTTAAAAAAATCCAAGACAAACAAACAATAATAATCCAGAAGGTAAATTTTAAATTAGTGAACAGAAATTTCCTTTTGTATCTGACAACTTAATATATTTGCCCGATTTATGATTTTTACTAAGTCTCAATAATTTTGTAAATAAATTGCACAAGGCTTTCTTAGCAAATTAAAAAGATTCAGTCCTCAAGCAAAAATTGTCTACCAGGCAGATGTTTTTCAGCCATCCTTCTCATGCATAGTTTTGTATAAATATTTCATTTCCATGTTGCATTTATAATATTTCAGTGAAACATTTTCTCAATTTCTGTCTGTCTGTCTCTTAAGCCTTAGGTGAATGACTAGCTTAAGCTACTTAACACCTAAAAAATGGATGAAACATTGTGTGAAGAGAAATGCAATATTCAATAGCTCAGGGTCCATAATAACTTGAATATTTACAGAAGAGGACCTTCAATTTTTAGAACCCAAAGCTATTGAAGCTGCAGGTACAAGCATTTTTCATTACAATTTAAAATGAGGCGCAGACAGGAATACAAACTAAACATACCTTTTTACAGAAAACATGAATTAGAATCAACTAGAGAGTCAAATGTACCTGTTATTAATTACTCAGTTCTAGATACAATATAGAATCAATATACATTATTAGTAACATGTGCTTAATTTAAACCAAAAATCTTGACATTAATATTCTATTTAGGATTAATTTTTTTTTAAAGAACAATCTTGACCGTCAGGCACTTCAACTATATTCTTGTTGTTAATCTGGACAATTTGGAACAAAGACCTAACCAACCAGATATGACATTTCAGAGGTTGAGTTATAACTTTTTGCAAAATAAAAGATGCACACAAATTCTGCAGGAATCCCACACAGAATTGAAATATAAAGGCCATTACATCCGGATCAAATTCATTGGATGGATCCCTTCCCCAAATACAGTTCAAAGTTTTGGATACTTACAACAATCTTGTTCATCTGACTTGTCTTTGCAGTCTTCATCTCCATCACATTTCCAATTCAAATGGATACATTCCCCATTGCCACACTGGAACTCATGCGCTGCACAGGTGCTCACGATTTGTGGTTTGAGTTTGTACCCACACCTCTCCATGGACTCATCTGAGAGGTCCTCACAATCAGGCTGTTTGTCACACACCCAAATCTGTGGGATGCACAGGCTATTGTTGCACTGGAACTCATTCGGGTTGCAAGTGAAGGGAGGGCACTTCCTCTCGTCACTGCCATCACCACAATCATCATCACCATCACAGACAAAGATTGTAGCTATGCAGGTCTTGTTGCTGCACTGGAATTCACTTGAAGAACAGACTTTGGGGGGGGGGAGAGATAAGGGTTAGCTCAAGCTTATTATTTTATTTCATATTTTAAATCTTTAAAAAAATCATCCTGCTCTTAACTATCTTCTCCCTACAACACTGGAAAAACATGTGCAAGGCTTGCACATTCATACTTTTTAATACCATTCCAGCCTGATGCTTCTATTTGTTATGCATTGAAAAAATAGCAATCAAAACCACTTGCTTTTTATTCCATCAATATAACCACCTATTCATGATTTAGGATAATGATAGGACCATGCAATGCTTCTCCCTCTGTCCTTCATCTCCACTCCGGTTTCATAGCAACTTGAAAGATTTTTTCCTGCATAGCTTCTCAACTTTTGGTAAAGGTAAATGTTACATGGAAAATACAGATACTTATTTTTACTTAATTCATAAACAAATAAGAGATTATAAAAAAAAACCTACTGATCAAATGGAAGTCCTACATTTTGTTCCCAGTGCTTCCTATGGTAAGCTTGTAAACAGAACATGAGGTAAAAAGCACCTTCATATCCATGTTTCCTCAACTGGTATTCAGAGGCGTACAATCTCTGGCATTACATTAAAGAAAGAAAGTAATCAAGTGTCAACCACAATGTAGCCTGGAATTTCTATTATAAGTTTTAGAGCTTGCAAGTTTAGATAATGTCTAATGTCTGTCATTTTTGTGACAGACTTAAAGTGTGCCACCACATGTGATTGTTAAGGAAATCCATTCTTCCAAATGGGCTTTTTGCCAGAATGTGACAAAAACTGCTGGAAACTGTAAAAATTTTTATCAGACATGATTGTTGGATGCTGCCACCAGTAGTAAATGTAAACTGGTTGCCAAGTGCCTAGAATATAAAAACATGACCAAGGAGGGGAGGGGTGCCAGCAGTTACAACTTCAAGGACAGGTCATAAGTAGTTATTTTTAAGTCCATCATAATTTTGAACAATCTTTAAACAACTGGTCTTCTGTACCTGTACCCATATTTAGAAACAACTATCTATAATTAGACCAACAGATGGTTCTGCCCAATTATTTTTTCTACACTGTGCATAGATTTATCCATCCTTCCTCCTTTCTCCTTCCTTATTTCCCATTTTATAAAAGCTGAAGAGACCCAGATGTGAATCTTTTATTGATAAAGGGGCTCTTCCAAATTTTCCCTTTTATACAGCTTTAAATATCTGAGACCAGAATTATATGTCTTCTTCTAAGTTTGCTTCCCATAATATTACTGAGAAGTTGAACCATGCTGATCCGTTTGCATTCATGTTACTATTCCATTATTGGAATAGTATTGGCACATTATTTGCCAAGACTAGTCTTCCAGAAAAGGCAGAAAGAGAAAAATTTGCTATCTAAATTTCGTAGAGTTCTACCAAACTCTCACTTCCATATTACAAAGTTGGCATAAGCACAATTTCATATGTATCAATTTTATTTCTTTCATAATTTATTATTTTAATATTTTGACTTTGTATCCCACTTTGAATGGGCTGAGTTGAGAATGCTGCAGTTTACTAAAGCATATAGTTTGTAATCCCAGACCATTCCATGATATACCAAAGGAGGATATATGACGTGAAGGACTATTTGTGGCATGTATATGAAGAAGATGCTTTGGAATTAAGACTTGTGGCCAGATAAATTGACTTTTGCATTACATTAGGCAAGTAAAGGCAAAGATACTCAAGAACCATCAATGACCTAGGTATGAGTATAAGGAAGCATAGGAAAAAATAAAAAATTCTTCCATTGTAAAGAACAAATTGAATTCACTTTCCATCATTCGTAAACATTTATCAAGGCATAACAAATTATTCTCTCATTTGGTTTAATAGTTAAAACACTGGTTTAGAAACTGCTGCTGAGTTCTATGGAATTTTTCTTGGAAGACTGATCCATTCTTAAAATATCATAAACCTAATTTGATAATTCATAGTTACTTATCTGAGCACTTCTGCTTAACAGTCCTTAAGAAGTACAGTCTTTGTAAAAAAAAAAAAAAAAGCCAAGAATTCAAATGAAGGTACTACTATTCATTCTTTTTCTTTACTTCCTATATTTAACTCACCCCAAACAATTGCTTCTTTATTTTAACCTGAATAGTGTAACTGTTTCTGAAGTCTATCATTCAACATAACTGTCCGTGACAGTCACTACCAATTCAGAGCCTCTACAGCATTAATGTCAAGTAAATATCATTTTACCTCTGTAGGTTTCTAAAAATATTATATATTTGCTTATTCAAAAATGCCGTGCCAAAATCTGACTTACAATTCCTTAGAACACGTCTTTCTTCATTAAAGAAGTGGTTTTAAAACCATTTTCTCAGGATGCTATAAATTTTTTAGAAAGTTTCTCCTTTTTTTGTTTTTTTGAGATTACTACAAAGCCAAAATAATCTTAAAAAAAAGGAGAGAAATGTAGTGCACTTTCTAACTACGTGTATGATTACCATACTCTTTCCATGAAGGCTACAACATCAGAACCATCTTCTATTTCAGCAGAAAATATTATTCCATTAAATGGAATAAGAGCCTATTCCAAACAAATGTAGAATTGTTCTGCTTGACATTTCTATTTTCAGTCTTAATGCCAGTTCCCATAGCTTGAGTGAGAGACCCCCTGGGATTCTTTGCTGTCACTTTTTGTTTTAACCCCACTAAGTAACATTTTCATCACCAGAAGCTGACCATTCCTAGAGTGAAAAAGTGAAAACTATGTAAAACATAGAAAAATGGGATTTTTTTTCACTTGTTTAAGGTAGGTAGTTGTAGAAATTGAACAGACGAACCAATTGCACAAATAAATAATAAATAAATAAATAAATGGATAAAGAGGATTTTGCTTGCCAAGATGATCTGAAGAAAAAACTCAACTAAGAAAAATCTTCCTTTGATGATATTGATTCTTTTAATGATTCTCTCTAGAGCTACAATCTGTTATAATCTTTATGTAGTATTCAGAGATCTACAAAATGTATTTGTAAATTGTAGCTTGGAATATGACAGAAATAGAAAAGTAAATCCATGAACTGGCAATAATTGTGTCAATAATATTTTCAATGTCAAAGTATAGTGTTGTTGAGATACTATTGAGGCACAGTGTTGTTTAATTTGATGCAATCTATTTTTGACAGCATTTATTTCGATTGTGACTAAGTAGCTAAGTGTGTGCAGATTCTCCTAAAGTATTGTTCTAATTCTACCATATATGAAATTGAAGATTAAAAGTCAGAGTAAGCCAGTATGTCTTTATTTAATTAGGCTATTGCTTTGTTATCTCTGAATACCCAATCATAGGAAGACTTACAAATGACTCCAGAAAAAGGTGCCAGGGTATGAATTACTACATCAGCAATGGGCAATCCTGAATATGATTTGCACTTCACACAGCGTCTGCTGGGACTCTTCCAATTAAATAGCATCCTCCCCCCCTCAGTGTGACTACGGGGACCCATGTCAAACTGTAGATCATATCATGACCCGTTGTGAGCAGTCCAGTATCTGTTTTTTAAAAAATGACGCTGCACTTCAGATGGCCTAGACATTTTAACATTTATATTTATAGTGTTTTACTAATCTAAGTAATTTGTTGTTATATATTGCTAGTCCATGTATGATATGCCATCTGCAAAATAAATAAATAAATCGGACACTGATAAATTGGCAGAAACTGACTAAAGTATAGGAGTATTATTTATTTATTTACATTTAGTATGACTGTCCACTCCAAAAGATAAGGCAGGGGGATGCTATAGGGCAGTGATGGTGAACCTTTTCGGCACCGAGTGTCCAAACCGGAATGCTGTGTGTGCCAGAGCCCCAGAAACTTGAAGACCACCTAGTCTTCTGGTTTCCAGCACACGCCAGCTACCTGGTCTTCTGGTTTCCAGCCAGTGCATGTGCACTGGCCATCTGGTCTTCATGCACGCTGGAGTCCTGGAAACCCGAAGACCAGCTGGCATGCACGCGCCGGCCACCTGGTCTTCGGGTTTCCGGGCCTCCAGCACATGCAAAGGCCAGCTTGCCTAGAAGAGCAGCTGGCAATGATGCGCATGCCCACAGAGATGGCTCTGAGTGCCACTTCTGGCATGCGTGCCATAGGTTCACCATCACAGCTATACGGTCTTTCCTATACTCATTTTGATATTAATAATTCCTCCTGCTCCATTTTACAGCCAAATAGGAAAGAGAAATTATATTAAATTGCATGCTTTTGAAAATAGACTAGAAATTTATTTCTCCTAGCTGCTTCAAAGAATTGTACTTGTAGATATTTTTAGAATCTTCTTTAACCCACATATTATACATTTCAGTCTGAATGAATCGAATGATCTGAGTAGATTTATATCAGACTATTCCTCATCTTGTTCCTTTCAGATGTGTTGGATTATAACCACCATCATTCACAACCAACCATGGTACTTATGAATAATTGTTTTGTAGTCCAAAAATTCTGGAGAATAAAATATTGAAAATGTCTGGATTTTATGTTAAAGAGGTAAAGTTTAAAGAGAGATTAGGTACCCTTTTCTTAATTCTTGTTCCCCTTGTAAACTAAATGGTTAATGTTTTGCAGTTCAGCTATGATAGCTTTCCTGTGCTTTTAATAGGGAAATCTGAAATTTCTTAAAATATTCTTATGCACCCAATTTAAAATGAATTTTAGAGATTAAAAATTTGAGTTAAGAAGCTTCTGTGAAGGTACTTTACCTTCTTGGTAAGTATGAATTACTTCCAAACTTTAATGTAAGAATCTTAAGACACAATTACTATGCTTCTCTGCTGATATTTTGGCACAAGTTCCAAATTACCAGTACTCCTAAGATTTCAGAACTTCTAAATATCTCCAAGTTTCTAAGCTCCCCATAATTACAGAACTGATATTTTCTGGCAATCAGTCATATATTCTATTTTAAACTGTTTCTTGATAAAATACTGCTGACAAATTCATTTTGCTTAATGGCTTAGCCAAAAAATCTTGGTTTCCCATTCCCTTATAGCTAATAATTTGCAGTGGAATGGATCTAAACTTTGCTGAAAAGTTCAAAGTATTTTGATAAATATGAAAGATACAGTGATCGTGACACCACTAATGAACACTCCAAGAATATCCTTTTATCTGGCCATTTGATAAGTATTTTTAGTTGACGTGATGTGCCAGTGCCTCGAGGCTGTTAGGGCCTGGATGGGGGTTAACAAGCTTGTACTCAATCCGGATAAGACCGAGTGGCTGGTGTGTTTCCCTCCTACTAATTGGCCAAGTTTTCCATCTCTCAGGCTGGGGGGTCAAACAGTACGCCCCTCAGACAGGGTTCGCAATTTGGGAGTCCTCCTGGACCCACAGCTGACTTTTGAACACCACTTGTCGGCTGTGACCAGGGGGGCATTTGCCCAGGTTCGCCTGGTGCACCAGTTGCGTCTCTACCTGAACCGGGAGGCCCTCACAACAGTCACTCGTGCCCTTGTGACCTCTAGACTGGACTACTGCAACGTGCTCTACATGGGGCAGCCCTTGAAGAGCATTCGGAGACTTCAGCTTGTCCAGAATGCAGCCGCGCGAGCGATCGTGGGTGCACCTCGGTTCACCCACGTAACACCTATCCTCCGCGAGCTGTACTGGCTGCCTATTGGTCGTCGGATACGCTTCAAGGCGCTAGTCACTTATAAAGCCCTTCATGGTATTGGACCTGGGTACTTGAGAGACCTCCTGCTGCCAATTACCTCCAATAGACCGATCAGATCCCACAGATTAGGCCTCCTCCGAATTCCATCCGCCGGCCAATGCCGACTGGCGACTACCCGGAGGAGAGCCTTCTGTGGCTGCTCCGACCCTCTGGAACGAGCTCCCCATGGGGATTCGAACCCTCACCACCCTCCAGGCCTTCCGCAAAGCCCTTAAAACCTGGCTGTTCCGACAGGCCTGGGCCTAAAGAGCTTTTGCCCCCCCTTGAATGGTATGGTTGTCGCGTGCTTTTAAATTGTGTATTGTTATGTTCATCTTTTTTATCCCTTGTCTGTACCCCCTTCCCTGACTTGGATTGTGAGCCGCCCTGGTCCCCTTCGGGGAAAAGGGCGGCATATAAATGCAATAAATTCCAATTCCAAAATGACCCTGCAGCAGCCAATGATAGAGTTCTTCCTCATCTCCTCTTTGGCTATATGCATGCACATCAAAAGTCATCTCAAATAATGAATAAATATAACATTAAATGACCATAATCAAGATATACCAATGTTGGCATACACTATTTCCTTGTATTTTTATAAGAATTTATAAACAAGTGAAAATATATTAATTTTAGATCAATTAATTTTGGCTCGGCTTCCTAGATTCCAAGAAACTCTATTTAAAGTTACTAACTTTTCAAAATAAATTATGAGTATTCTGGATAAAATTGTGCATAGGTATATTGATTACAGCCTGGGAAAAACCTTGGTTTAGCCTTAAAAGCAATTTTCAGAATTTTATCATTATAAACACCACAACTAGAGTAAGTAGGGAAATAAAGCAAATAAGTTTGTTTTAAAATGGACAACCCTTTCAAGCACTGACCCCCATCCCTAAATCCATCACTGGAGGTGGGAGTGGGTAAGAACTCATATACAGACAACCCTCAATTGATGACCACTTGTTCAGTGATTGTTCAAAAATATAACATTGCTAAATGTGGGGAATTTATGACTGGTATGCAAAGTTGCGTGATTGCAATCTGGGTGGTCGACTTGCAATTTCAATGTTGCAAGCCATGGTCACATGATCACCATTGGTGATCTTCCCATTCTGCTTCCCACAAGCAACATCAATGGGGAAGCTAGTAGGGAAGGTCACAAGTCACTCCCATAAGTTTCTCCTTGGAGCCCACTACAGAGCATGAGATGTCAAGGATCTTGTATTCTGACATGCTCCCTGCCTGCTAGCTCTCGGTGACTTAGCACTCACCTATGGCCCTTGCCAGCGCACTCACACTCCACAGCTACTGCTTGCGGCTCTCACCAGCTTGCCCATGGTCCAACACCTGCCTGTGGCACACTTTACCCCTCACACTACTTGTTCCAGGGCTCATGTCTCTTCCCACTTAATGACACATGCATTCCTGGTGTTACAATGGCAACTAGAATTGCCATTGCTGAGCATTACTTGCAACCTCATCGCTTAGTGACAGCAATCCTAGCTGCTGTCACAACCTGAGGACTACCTGTAGATTCTTGGATTGTATGAATCCATTAACTCTGGTTTATAAGCTATCACTTATGGTTCAGTATAGCATGTAAACATAAATAACTGAGAACTATTCAGTAACTCAGGGTTAGCGAACTGTGGCTTAGCATGATTTAGATGTTAATCTATATTTCTATTTAGGTCTATAAATTTGATTGGTGTTTTTAGAGTGACAAAGCTTTAACATCTGAGTAAGACCCCATAATGCATTTGTTCTTCATTTTCTAAAGTATAATCTATTTAACTGGTGAATAAATCAAGCATCTAAGACACCCATATAAGTCATGATAATTTTAGGAGAGCTAATAAAGATAATATTTCTTTCTCTGAAAAGATAATAACAATATATGGTTGTACAGTACATTATTACATGGAGATACATACAGAATTGCATATCTAGTTCAAATAAAACCTTCCAATTTGTTACTCACAAGCTGATTTATTAGTTCATTTAAACTTTTCTGCCCCCGGACCAAGACATTGGGTATTGTGATCAATTAGAAAATAACCATTTATACAGGAACTGTTCTGAAAATGGAGGAAATTGTTTCCAGTTATTCTCCAGCTCAAAGGAGACCTGTCAGCTATATTGGTAATTTTACATGTCCAATTAGCTTGGTAGATTCCCCAGAAACAAATGAGGCTGTGATAGTCTATTAGCACACATGTTGGAGTTGTTAACCATTTCGCATAATGAGAACATGCTTTAGAAAAATGCATTGTGGCAGGATCCAATGCATTGTGCATCCAATTCCCAGAGACTTTAAAATCATGTTTCTAGGCTTTAATTTCTAGTGAGGTAGAAATGGGGAAATAATCTTATTAGCAGATTTCATTTTAATTAAATATATGTGTAAATGAAATGAAATGAAATCAGATTTAGTTCTTGTTTCAGCTCCATCCTCTAATTTTAGGGAGCTGCCTCCATCAAAATCCCTGTCAACTCAGGTATGGGTATCCTAGGCCCAGAAAAGTTGCTCTGGTGGCAACTCCACTTGAAGGTGAAAAAATATTGATTGCTAGGTTATACTTCTCTTTTCAGCCTTTTCAAATAAAGGAAATTTGTGGGCACATAAATATATGCTATTCTACAATGATCTTCTACATAGCCACCAATAGAATTGCAATGCAAAAAGCGATCTTTTGAGAGGAGGATACTTCAAGGGGTTTTGGACTCTTGGTAACTGGCTGGATAAGTCCCTGCAGTTTTCTTGATGTTTGGCATTCCCCCTTTCCTAGGCCTGAGAGAAAGTGACTGGCCAATGTCACCCAGCTGGCTTCATGTCTAAGACGAGACTAAAACTCACCATCTCCCACTTTCTAGCCTGGTACCTTAACCACTACACCTGTGATGGTGAACCTATGGGATGTGTGCCACAGGTGGCATGCAGAGCCCTCTCTGTGGGCACGCAAGCTGTCGCCCCAGCTCAGCTCCACTGCACATGCCTCCCGCCAGCCAGCTGATTTTGGGGTATCTGCCGTGCATGTGTAACCTTGTATCCCATTTTTGGTCCCAGGGGGCTGCAGGAAGGCCTACTAGGCCCAAAATGGGGCGCTGGGGTGCGGTGTGCCCCCCTGGTTCATTTTTGGTCCAAGGAGGCTGCAGGGAGGCCTAGTAGGCTCAAAACGGGACATGGGGGGCTTGCACATTGCATTATGGGTGCAGGCAGTTTTGGCATGCAACAACAAAAGGTTAGCCATCACTGCACTACACCAAACTGGCTCTCCTGAATGATGACTAACTTTAATAAAATCAGTATTTGCTCCTTTTAATAGTTTTAAGTACGTGTGACCAAAATATTATCTAGTTCAATGAGGCAGACTGGTGTTACTCATAAAGAAATAAATTCTGAGTTAAATATTTATATATTTTTTGTTCCAGTTGGTTTAAATTGATTACATACAGTTATTTCATTTGACACAGTTGAAAAGAATAGACGTGATAGCACTGCTATGTTGAAATAAGTTGATTGTTCCCTTATTTTGAAACGATTAAACATTCAACTATATTAGACCATAATTTCTGTAAAATTCAATGGAATATTAGGCACATTTATGGCATACATAATACATCCTTTATGTATTAAATATGAATGAATTTTCAGTTTTCCCCTGAATATTCTAGTGATAGCTAGATAGTATTTGCTAGACACTGGAAAATATATAGAAAACAAGCTAAAAGGCAAAGACAGTTGAGTGTTAATGAAATGCTATTCTTAAAACCTTTTCAGATGAATAAAATTAATGAAATATAGATATCACTATTGCATTATATAAAAATAGAATATTGGATTCTTACATTCTTAAAATGGATTCATGTGAATAATCTATGTGTTTAGATATTAAATATTAGTGTCTAACATTTAATATATGGAAATACATATTCATAATTATGTCTAACAGTATTTAAATCTTTAAAAAAGCAACAGAACATCTTATATTTCAAATTCTGAAACAAATAAATGGCCAGGAGATAAAACATATCCTGGCAATACATGTCAAAAACATCCGTTTCTGAATCAATGGACAAAATAAGAATAACATAGCTTGAGCCAAAGGAATTTTAAAAAAATCAGTTTGAAAGAAAAACCTTGCAGCTATGACCATTTAAGCTCCCGGTGGTACAACTATGCTGAATAATGATATACCAAGCAATGTTCCCAGAATATGTTAATGAGGTCATTACACTATAAAATCTCTATTTCCATTAATTTAATTCTCTCTGTGGAAATGCTCTAGTGGGGCAGGCAGGCAGGCAGAGACAGACAGACAGCCTGATTCTAAGCATTTAATATATTTTGACATTAACCCTTTTTCTATTCTTCCTAGTGTTTTTATGCTTTCCCCTCCAGATTAACCAAGTGTTAATCCATTAGTTGCAACAGGAATTGACTGACTGGCTTGTTGCCTGAGCTTGACAGCAGGGGCTGAGGGACAGTGACTAGCCCAAAGTCACCTAGGCAGCTTTCATGCCTAAGGCAGAATTAGAATGCAGGGTCTCCTGGTTTCTAGCCTGGTGCCTTAATCACTAAACCAAACTCACTTATAAACCTCACTAGTATAGCAACTTAGTTTAATTTTGGCTTAATTGGAAGAGTCTAAATTATAATTGTACCATGTTTCTATACTGTTTCTAAGTGTGTCATTATAATGAAATAATAACAAAAAAAAACATTCAAAGGATGAGGTGAAATGAAAACAAGAACAGGGTTGTTTTTTTTAAAGCAAAACCTTGGAAAAGTGTCAATATGGCACCTGTAGGATATGGCAGGGATGGCTGGGGAATGCAGGGTGGCCCAAAAGGCACAGAAGGGGATGGGGTAAATGAGGGGTAGTGTTGAATTGGAGATGTGCATAGCAGTAGAGGAGAAGCATGAGGTCTCACCTAATGATTGCCACCAGGTCTATCAGAAGTGCTTTGCTTAAGTGATGAAATTGCCATCCCAATTATAACTGAGGATAAACCTGTATAATTTATTGGTTAACTTATTGGTTAAAATTACATGGTAGATTGTTCTGGTTAGGGTTAGGCAATTCCTAAGCCTCCTATCCTATGCCAATATATATAATATAAATATAAATAAATATAATATATATATATTCTACAATGGAATCAGGAGAAATTTATAATATAAATTTATTTAACAAGATGTTATACAGATAATGTAGCAGATGACCAGGTTGAGTCCAAGGGAGGGGTCAAATACATCATTGTGGGTGTGCACGAGTCCCTGTACACCCACAAGAGGTCTAAGTCCATTCCATTTCGAATACCTTCTGAATACCTGCTCAATTCCCGGGACCATTACTAACTCCAATTTTTGTAAAGAGCTTAAGTTTGCAATAAATCTTTTTATTCATTTGAACTGCGAGTCTCCTGATTTCTCTGGCGCTTGATGTTAATTGTAAAGGGGGTCACTATATATGACCAAGTCCAATTTTATGATTTTTGTAGCAGTCATTAAGCAAACATTGTAGTCATTAAGCAAACTTATCATTTGTTATGGGCATTTTTTAAAACCAGAAATCGGAAGTAATAGTTTCTGGCAAAAAAATGATAAATTGCTGTCATGAGATTGCAAATATCTGTAAATGTGGGCTGGTTGCCCAATGCCCAAAATGCAGTCATGTGCCTGGGGGGGGGAGCGATTTGAGAACTTTGAATCCCAGCCCTAAGTAGTTTTTTCGGGGTCCATCAGAATTTTGAATGGTCATAAGTCAAGGATTACCTATAGTCAGGGATGGGCTGCTACGGGTTTGCCTGGGTTCAGGAGAACCCGTAGCTAACGTTATGGCCAGTTTGGAGAACCTCTAAACCCCACCCCTTGGTGTCCCATCTCACTCTTTAGATTTCAAACATATTGTAAATTAAATGGAGAGAGGGTCTCTGCTTTTTGTAATCAAACCCCTTTGCATCTTTTGTTTATTCTACCACTAATATTTCAGAGCAGTTGAAACTGGAGGTTCTCTACCATCTCTTAGGAAAGCACCCCATATGTCAGCAGAGTTGCCTCCTGAAAAGGATGCATTTGATTTTATTATCTGAATTTTCAGCTGAGGGCCAATGTTTTATTACAGCTTATTTAACTCAGGCTTTCCAAGGCGAGCTATTTGATTGAGTCAAAGAAGACAGATTACTTTCACATTCACTGCAATCATTCGCTGAAGCTAGAAATGTTACAGAATGATAGATGAAGAAATTTTCACAGGGCTAAACTAGCAATATTAGTCCTTAGGGAAAAGTTTCTTCCTTATTTGAGGCTTCATCTCTAAACCATCTCTTTTGGCAGACATCAGGTTTGCAAATGCAGTCCTAAAGTTTTCAGGGGCTTGTAATAATTTTGAGCAAGGTCCTACTGATTCCTTTCCTGTTTACTTCACAGCAATAATATCCCAGCGTTTTCATGTACCTTTGTAATGTAAATTACAAAAATATAATAAATACTAAAGATCAATATAAATATAACATCAATAAAAATATATGGTGAGAACTTTGATACGAATGGGAGAAGAGAGGACTGAATACCACCCTGTCACATGATCATCCAGATATAAAGATTGTAGCTGTGGATGATCAGCTGAGCCTGAGAAAGAAAAAGAGAAGAACCAGATATGCTGTTACATCTTCAGAATCTCTCACAGGAAAGGGAAGCTGAAATGAGCTAAGTAACTGACAGAAGCAGATGAATTTAAAGGGAAAGGAGAGTGTGTGTGTGTATGAATAAAATTGCTAGCAACCAGATATAGGTAGTCTTGGACTGCTGAAGAGATGCTGGTTCCAAAATGGTTGAAGATACCAACAGGAAGATGAAGTAGCATGGGATCAAGTAGAGCAGAGATTTCCAAAAGGAAAAGGGGATCTGAGGAAAAAAGATGATCATGATTATGCTAGCAATTAGAGATTGCCAGACAATCTAAAGATCTTGATTACTCTATGGGAATTCAACACAGCAACAGCTCAAGATAGATACACAATGTAATACTAATTGGGCCATCAAACCATTTTGTACATACATTCTCCTTTGAGTATAGAAGGTGGTGGTGGGGAGAAGACTGAAACCTGAATGTTTAACTGAATACTGCTTGCATAGTTATTTAGAGAATTGGTCTCTTAGAGCAAATACTTTTCTATCCTTTGTTATGATTCTTCCCCACAAAAATAAACAAACAAAGAAATGATATGGCATGATTCTCTTGAAGGTCTTATGTCTCATCTAATTCCTACATGGGCCAGTGACTGCTTTCAAATTCAGCAGAGAAAAGAGAATCAATCACCAGCAATTTGGGGCTCCTTTTTTTGTTTTCATCCAAGAAAGCAACTACTTTTGGTTGCATTACTGCCATTCCACTGCTATATATGCACAGTAGTATGATTGTTAAGAATCATAATCTGTGTATTATTTCCTTTTCTCTTGCCATCTCTTTTCTTTGTGTGTAGAGTTCCTTCAGACTGTAATCCTGAAGACTAGGAATGCTTTTCTTATTAAGGCCTCCAATGCTCAGGCTGCTGAATATAAATGCTCTAAATTCACAAAACACACGTCAGAACAGCATACTAAAAACCTGTGGATACTTTCTTCATGAGGCAATTTCCAGTTTAAAAGAGACGGAATCTTTATGGATATGGTAGCCTGGATGGGTCTTCACAGACCTTCATATATTAAAATGTTTCTTTCTATTTAACTGAGTGGCGTATTGAGAAGGCCAATACTTTTATTGGGGGGGGGCCGGGGGGGGAAGGACCTTTGAAACTTGCAGGAGTTCAGAATTAGAGAAATGTGGACAGAATAGATTTTTGATTGGCTCACTTATACATCTCAGGTACTGACTGGCATATATGCCAGACAGTAGGCATTATGACCTAATTCTCACTACAGACAGGAAAATACCTGTATTGATTGCACATGCCTTAAACATTTAATAGCAACCTCATTTAGCAATTTGGACATGGCATAGTTACAGTGAATTCCTACAGCAGAATGTTTCCTTTAGGCTTGTTTGTCTATAGGTAAGTTTAACGATGGCTATAAAAATCCCTGCATTGCCATCTGGAAAATTCCTACCCTGGTCGATTATTTTCTGAAGAATTCCTCACAATTGGGATTCATTACGAAAGTTCTGCTTCGTGATCCAATCCAGAGGTGGGCTGCACTTACGTTCACAAGCGGTTTGCTGGTTGGGAGTGCGCTAGCACTAGCTTTGCTCGCAGGCATCCTTTGGGAATGAAACAGAACTTCAAAGAAGCAGGTAATCCACTCAGGCAGCTCCGTTGAGTAAAGCAGGAGCGGCGTGAAACTCAGCTGGGCAGCGAGGGTGGCGGGAACAAGCCAGAAAGTTTGTTATAAATGGATAGCTTAGCACAAGGGCGGGTAGGGGGTCCCAGTCAACCTAAGGGTTCGCCTGAATCCAGGTGACCACGCAGCAGTCCACCACTGATCCAATCCCACCTAACAAAAAAAAGTTGAGTGTATCACCTTGCTGTAATTGTCGCATTTCAAACCTATTAAGCCCCCGCACCCCCATAAAAATAACTCATGGATGCTATTTCTCATAAAGTGGTGCAATTTTTGCATTTTTAAAAGCAACTGGCTAATTTCTCTTCCATCCTTTTCTCTGGTTTCTAAGTTTCAAGGTTCTTGGATTTTTAGCATAGTGAAGTGAGAGAAACTACTTTTATCACCGGGGAACTCATTTTCAAAAAGACCAATGTGTGATTGATGAGATTGATATTACTTTGAAATGGAGATACTTTCTCTGGAAGACAGAGGCCCTAATGTGACAGGAGGTTTCACATTTCAAGAGATGAGCTTGAGACCCGCCAGGAGTTTTCAAACACCCAAGTAAATGGGGGAAAAGGGGCCTCAGATTTTAGAAACAATAGAAAAGCAAAAGGACCTGCTGTCAACCTCTAAAACCATATTTGGAGACAACCAAAGAACAAAAATAAGAATAAAGAAGGGAAAAGAATTTAATCAATAAAACAAAAACAATATTTTGAAAAGAGAAAGAAAATGGGAATCAAGAATGACAGCAGGAAAAGATAGTTTTCAACTAGAACAGTTGTTTGTGGAAGTAGAGTTCTTTATGAGAAAAAGAAATTAAAAATTCCAAATAATAAAGAGAATCTGAGGCAATGAATAATATATAATACCTTGAGTCATTGTTCATCATATAGTTCAGTTTTGTACTGATACATTAAGTTGTGAATATACCTGACAGCATACCTGTTACAACTCTAGATAGGAATCCAGCTGATTTCAAGAGGAAGGAAACTTTTCCTTCCACAGTCAGCACAGGAATGCAATTTTAAAAAAAATTTCCCCATTAGAAAAATCTTGATGACTGTCAGTTTTCTTTATAAGGTTCATTTATTCTTGATGTACTGTATAAGAATAGACTGCCAAGCGAATTCCAGTTTGAAATATACCAATTTACACTAAAGCCATGGAAGGTACTTTTTTCTACTTTATGTAATTTCTTCTATATAGGAATTCTTTTTTCACATATAGAAATTTACAATACATAGAAATATAGGAAAGAGGAAAATAGATCATGAGCTGATTGCTTGAAACAACTGCCTTTTGCTCATTAGAGTACTGAAGACACAGAAATGTCCATTTGAATATAAAGGTAAGGTTCCTCTCGGACATATGTGCTAGTTTGTTCCCGACTCTAGGGGGAGGTGCTCATCTCTGTTTCAAGCCGAAGGGTCAGCCGCTGTCCAAAGAAATCTCCGTGGTCATGTGGCCGGCATGACTAAACGCCGAAAGTGCACAGAACGCTGTTAGCTTCCTACCAAAGTGGTCCCTATTTTCTACTTGCCATTTTTACATGCTTTCAAACTGCTAGGTTGGCAGAAGCTGGGACAAGTAATGGGGAACTTACTCCGTTATGAGACACTAGGATTCGAACCACCGACCTTTCTGATTGACAAGCTCAGCGTCTTAGCCCTTTTGGTGCCCCACCTCAGTCTTTATCATACTGCATATAGATAGTTAATATTTATCTGATTTTCTATATCCTCAAGTCTAAACTAACAAAAAATTGAATGTAACAAAGTTTATCATTACAAACAAAATGTAAAAAAAATTGTTTCTGTAGCCCTTGAAACCTAGAAGTCACATTATCTTATCGGGAATCCAATGGACAATTTTTCAACCTTAAGACTAGCACTGATGATGTTACCTAATTTGGGCAGTGAAACATCTGCAAGAAAACCAGCAAGCTCAGAGAACACCAAGGACCCTCATGTCAACTTTGAGCTACAAATATTCTCCTTTATTACAACCTTATATTTAATATGCTTTACAGGTTGAACGTTTTATTTAGTGGAACCACAGCTGTTCTACTATAGATTTTCATCCACTAGTGTTTCACTTGTATTTAGACTCCTTTAAAACAAAATAGGGCCCTGATTAAAATGTTAACTTTTTCACCCCTTTGATTGTATAAGTTAACGGTTCTAGAGTTAACAACTATCCTAAAGACATCTATACTATGAACCAAAAGAGGTATTCATGTGACCTGCATATTAAACTATAGTTTGCTTTAAGCATGGTTTGTTAAATACACAAGCTTTTTGGCCCATCTACTTTTATTATTTCTATCTTTGTATCTTTGGATATGTTAAAAGCTGGGGCAGAACACAAAACCAAACCAGGAAATAAGCCTGCCTACACATGATTGTAAGTCACATTTGAAAACACTAAGACAAAAATAAAACAGGTTTTTCAAACTCTGCCAGGCTACCCATGGCTTATTTACTGATCTCTCTTAGCAAATCATGCTAAATAAGAAAGAAGTCAAAATGAAGCATAATGCAGGGAATATGCTATCTGTCCAATGTTAGTATGAATTTTACTTCATCTCTTTTCATAAAATCTAATAGGAAAAAACAACTTGTTGCACCACACAATACAGTTATACACAGCAAATAACATAGAGAAGAAAGATAGGAGGAAAGGATGTGGAGTATGGGCATTAGGCTAGCAAGCATATCTTACTGGGTTTTACACTTACTGTTAGTGCAACCAGCCTCATCAATTCCACTTTCACAGTCTTTTTCTCCATCACATTTCCAAGATGCAGGAATGCATTTATTGCTGGAGTCTCCACAGCTAATTTTTTCAGCTAGACATACTTGTTTGGCTACAAAAACAAACAAACAAACACAGTTAAAGTTACCCAGGCCAAGAATATATTGTATCACATCCAGCACTGCTTTGACTTTAGGACATTATTTATAACAGTTCTGAAATGACAGTTGGTCTTATCTGAATTGTTGTTTTAGGGGTTTTTGCAGGATTAGCCAGGATTGGGTATTGTGATGTCCAATTGGCCTCGAGACAGAGTTAATTTGAAGCCACGCCTCTGTGCTCCTTGCTTCTGGTTCCCAGTTTGAACGAGTCAAGACCACTGCATAACCCTGAAAACAAGTAATAAGGGAACACACCCTCCCCCCTGAACTTCCCCAACCCCTGGACCAATGCTAGGGCAGGAACCTGGTTATCCTGCAAAACCTCCTAAAACAACAGTTCAGGTAAGATCAACTGTCATTTTCCGGAGGAATTTTGCAGGATTAGCCAGGATTGGGACATAACCCAAGTTACGTCCCTCAGGGGGGGCACTATTGTCCTGGGCTCCTCATGCGCTACCACCTGTTGTAACACCCTACGACCAAACGCTGCATCAGTCGATGCAAACTTGTCTAACCTGTAGTGCCTGATAAAGGGAGATGGGGATGCCCATGTAGCCGCCCTGAAAAATCTCCACGATAGGCGCCTGTGTGACCCAGGCTGCCGAGGTAGCTGCACTCCTGGTGGATTGTGCTGTGATGCCCTGGGGCACCGGAAGGTGTTGCAGCGTTTGGTCGTAGGGTGTTACAACAGGTGGTAGCGCATGAGGAGCCCAGGACCAATAGTGCCCCCCCCGAGGGACGTTAACTTGGGTTAAACTCACTGACCCACATACAACTGGAATAAAAAATCACAAAATGTATTTCTTACTTTTTTTTCAGAGAGAGGAAGATAATTTAGAGAAGCTGCTTATTTGATCAATTCATTGAAATTGACTTTCTGTGTAGCAGTTTTATGGTGAAATATTTACTCTTGCTTGCATATGTGCTGTCAATAAACACTCTTGATAATATAATAATTTCTTTGATGGCCCTACTACTGGAGAACCCATCCTTTTTTTAAAAAAGAAATTTTAGAAACTCTACAGAATACATGAACAGAGCTAAACTTTTGTTTGGACTGCATCATCTGGGAATAAATATACCCCCTCCCACCAGGGGTTGTGTGTGTTCTTTTTTCTGTGGAGAAGAATACAAAATTTAGAAAACAAAATGGAAATATACCCAAAATTGCCTTGGAATGCCTTACATTCTTTTACAATTTATAAATAAATAATGTAAGACAATATTAATAATGTAAGAAATACAAAGTGTAGTGTTTGACATGGGTGAACAAATTTATGGAGGATGTTACTTAATACATATTTTAGAGCACTGATAAGGATAACTCTGAAGCCAATGACTATTTACAAACAATAATCTAATAAGTTTTCTTGGAAGTAAGCCCAGCTTATTTTAATAGAACTCAGGAAAGCTAATAATTACTGCAGTTTCAGATGCAGAAATGCCTTAATTTTGTATATGCAAAATTTTGAAAATTCCTAATACTGGAGAGTAATATTTAATATTTCTACAATTATCCCAACTGTCCACTAGTTGCATTCTCTTTTTCAGGTATTCATTTTTATGTTTGGGATAATTAAATAGGTAGAAACATATATTACCAACTTAAATCTGATCAGCTACTATAAAGATGGCACTACTAATGTTTTATATTAGAATAGAATACTTTGGTCAAGTGTGATTAGACAAACAAGGAATTTGTCTCCGATGCATATGCTCTCAATGTACATGCACAACAGAAAAGTAGTAACAATCATAATATCAAAGTAATAATAGTCATAATAATAATGATACCAGTAAGAGAAGGTAGTAGAACAGATGAGGATAAAAATAATACAGCCATAATTCATAGATAAATTGACAGGTGGGAATTAGGTGTTCAGCAGAGTGATGGTATGAGGAAAAAAAACAGTCTCTGTGTCTAGTTGTTTTGGCATGCAATGCCCTATAGCAATGCCCAAGGGGAGGACATGAAACATTTATGTCCGTGATGTAAGAGGTCCGTACATATTTTCTTAGACTTCTTTCTGACTCATGCAGTATACAGGTCTGTGGTATTGAATGTATTGTATATTATCTATGTATATATATAAAAGCCAAATACCATTCACTCATCATGAAATCTTCAGAACCATGAAGCCTACAAACCTGACATTTCGTACATATGTTCCTCTTGGTTCTAGGTACTCGCTAAGAAAGGATTTTTCGAAATGACTATCAGATCATTAGTATTTCTTATACAGCAATGAACATGCTCTGATGCTAAGGAGTTAGACATTCTACTCCCCCTTCCCACCTGAAAAGAACTCTGTTCCAACTGCCAGTTATCTCACATTCCGTTACCTTAGTTCAAACTGGCAGACATTGCACTCCTTCACTCAGGAGTGGTCTGGGGCTCCTTACAGTACTAAACGTTGATACGTCACCAAAATGTCTACACCTTCCACCTATGCAACTGCTTCTGGACTCAAGGAGGCGAGAGCGATATACCTTTATGTATTTTGATATGTATGATATTCCTTACCGAGCACCACTGAGCCCAACAGATTGAACCAGAGTGAACTAGATTTCTCCTGCATTGCCCGATTATATAGTTTCGTTGCGAAGCACGGGTATCCAGCTAGTATATGTATATAGTAGATGGGTATATTGATAACATTCTAACTAGTCCCTCCAGCTATAAATGTGTTTCCTTTAGTTTAACAACAGGGGGAAGGTCTTCAACGACATCTCTGGACTGACTTTCAACCTGTTGCTCCTGATGAAGTGGACAAGGCCGAGCGGTGAGTGCTGCCACGTGTGTAGTGGACCCGTGCCCCTGCTGACTGGTTGCGAACAGCAAGGAGGTGACATGGAGCTGGATCCAAGCGATGGTGAATGCTTCTCTTCGGAAGGGCTTCTTCCCACCGGCATTGAAGATAGCGGTGGTGAGACCCCTCCTGAAGAAGCCATTGCTGGATCCAGCCAGTTTGAACAACTACCATCCAGTCTCCAACCTCCCCTTCATTGGGAAGGTTGTTGAGAAAGTGGTAGCCTCTCAACTCCGATGGTCCTTGGATGAAGCCGATTATCTAGACTCCTTTCAGTCTGGATTCAGGCCTGGCTACAGCACGGAAACCGCTTTGGTCGCACTGACCGATGATCTCTGGAGAGCCAGGGATGGAGGTCATCCCTCCATCCTAGTGCTTCTCGACCTCTCAGCGGCCTTCGATACCATCGACCATGGTATCCTTCTGCGACGGTTACGAGAGGTGGGGGTGGGAGGCACCATTTTCGGTGGTTCTCCTCCTACCTCTCGGACAGGTCGCAGTTGGTGTTGGTTGCGGGGGAGAGGTCGACCCCTAGGCCCCTGAAATATGGGGTTCCTCAGGGTTCGGTCCTATCCCCCCCTCCTGTTTAATATCTACATGAAGCCACTGGGTGAGATCATTCGATGGCACGGGATAAAGTACCATCAATACGTGGACGATACACAGTTGTATCTGTCCGCCCCGTGCCCAATCAGTGAAGCGCGTTGACATGATGTGCCAGTGCCTGGAGGCTGTCAGGGTCTGGATGGGGGTAACAAGCTTGTGCTCAATCCAGACAAGACGAGTGGCTGTGTGTTTTCCTCCCAAGAATTTGGCTAATATTCCATCACTCAGGCTGGGGGGGTGAAAATTTACGCCCCTCAGACAGGGCTCGCAACTTGGGAGTCCTCCTGGACCCACAGCTGACCTTAGAACATCATTTGTCGGCTGTGACCAGGGGGGCATTTGCCCAGGTTCGCCTGGGTGCACCAGTTGCGTCCCTACCTGAATTGGGAGGCACTCGCAACAGTCACTCATGCCCTCGTGACCTCAAAACTGGACTACTGCAATGCGCTCTACATGGGCAGCCCTTGAAGAGGTATCGGAGACTTCAACTCGTCCAGAACGCAGCCGCGCGAGCGATTGTGGGTGCACCTCGGTACACCCACGTACACTATCCTCCGCGAGCTGCAACTGGCTACCGATCAGTCTCCGGATACGCTTCAAAGTGACTAGTCGTCACTTATAAAGCCCTTCATGGTATTGGACCTGGGTACTTGAGAGGACCGCCATGCTGCCAATTACCTCCCAAAGACCCATTAGATCACACAGGGTTGGCGTCCTCCGGGTTCTGTCTACCAGCCCAATGCCACCTGGCTACTACCCGGGGGAGGGCCTTCTCTGTGGCAGCTCCGGCCCTTCTGGAACGAACTGAATCCCCGCAGGGATTCAGACCCTCACCTCTCTCCAGGCCTTCCGAAAAGCTGTCAAAACCTTGGCTTTGCGGCAGGCCTGGGGTTGATGAGTTCCCCTCCCCTCTCGACTTGTGTGGTTTGTGTGATCATGGCTATTTTAACTTTGTTATTGTGTTCTATGTTTCCCTTTCCCCTCTTGAGTTGTTCGCCGCCCTGAGTCACTCCCGGAGAAGGGCGGCATACAAATAAGATAATCTAAATCTAAATCTAAATCTTTATTTTTATACACAATTAGTTTGAAACTTTTCCAAAACAGAATACAGTAAGAGACTGCAACTGAGGAAAACTAATAAAATTAAGAGTTCTTCTGACATTATTTGAGAGCAAGTCTGTGAGCAATTGTTCTCTCAGTTTATATAACAGAAAAAGTATTTTTTACCATCAGAAAAAGCCCAGGGGTAATATGATTTAAACTTGTTATTTTGGAGAACAAGAACAGTAATGAAAATATAAACAGATTAAGTGAATTATAGTAGCAGATAAGTTAGGATGTTGGTTAGGAGAATAGCAGGAAAATATACTCTCTTTATAAAAAAGACATGAGATTAATAATTTCAATGAGGCAGATAATTTTTTCTCCAGACTACTGTCTTCCACGCAGCAGGCTTAAATTCTAGGATTTGAATTCTGGGACTAGGAATACAATAATTAGGCTGTGATGCAATAATTGGATGGAAAATATTCATTTATCTGATTTTCATGCTACCTTTCCTCTTTGGTAGGCACTCAGAGTTCCTGACAAATCTTAAATTGAATGCAAAAAAATAAGAATAAAGGCTAAAATTATGTAATAATGAAAAGCCTGGTGAAAGAGACAAAGATATTTTGTAAACACTGAAAGATTGGGGGATCAAGCATAATGATCTATAGGTTGGAAACAACACAGGACAAAACTCTCTTCTTAGTTGCAATTGAGTGGAGAGGGAAGCATGTGCAAATGGGTCTTTACTTTATATTTCAACAATACACAAAACTGAATAATTAACTAACAATAGAAGCTGCCAATAGGCAAGGAGTTAATTTTGGCCTTAAAGTTGCATTTTGAGATACAGAATTAAGGAGAAAAAATACAGTTAACAAATGACAAATCAGTGCAAAAATGTTCTAGGAAACAGGCCATCCATTTGTTAATGTTTCAATTGGAAGCAAATGTTGATCAATATCAACAGCAGGCTGCAAATAAAACTCAGCTGCAGGTGCAAATTGCGTCTACTTAATAATTCTTGCTTCCATCACTTAACAACTTGTAGTTTGAGTTTTTTGAACTTAGGATAAAGAAAGAGTTAACCTGATATATGACAGAGAGTGCTGTCAAGGTTTATGTTGGTGCAAAACATAGGGAAAACAGAGTCTTTCAAAAACAGACCATTAGAAAGACTTGGTTAAAATGTCAGACACATCAAGACCAATTTATCACCATGAGGCACAAATGAGGATGGACAACAATGCTTTATTTATACAGAGAAAAGAGCAAAGACAAGCAAGACGATCCATTGACTTGCCACAACCAATGGCCCATTCATTCTTGGTTTCTTACACCCCAACAGGACAAATTCTTCATTAAATTGTTGAGTCTAACTGGCGCCCCATTGCTTGGCTTCCTCTTGTGCTTCTGCTGAGCTTTTCAGGCACAAAAGCATTATATATTATATATATATAATTCAAGGGAATGGCTAGATAACAGACATTGACTTCACATGACCATTTGTCGGGTTCTCACCATACAGGTGCTCTAGGGGCATGCAAAAAAGTAAAATCAGCCCCTACTTCTTGTGGGGAAACCTGCAGATCTTTTCAATCTTTCAATAACAGACTAGACAGTTTCCGAGAGCATGAAACGAGACCTATTTTTGTGGAAATGTTATTTGAACAAGAAGAACTATCACTGGTTTAAGATTCCCTATTTCTTCAATTTCTTATAAAATATGAAACAGTATACTAAGAAGATCCAAGGTTTCTCACAAATGTTATATGTAACTGCTAATTCAGCCTCAGGCATTAGCAGCTACATATATAATCTATCCTATTGCTCAACATATGATTCTTCTACCCTTGGGATTGAAGCTGATGAAACTGTGAATAGCGCTTAATTCCTACTGAAATCATGGGATTCCATTTCCAGCTCCCCACTGTTTTCAGAGGCACTGGATTTACAGAAATTGTATAATATAAACTTTGAGATTAGTAAGGATTTAAATTCATGAATTAGGCTCATCAATAATCCACATCAAGTTACTAGTGACCTTGCTGGTGATCATTAATTCATTCAATAGTTGGGCTAGGGAACCTTTGGGCAATCATGAAACATTAGCATCTCTAAATTCATAAATGCCCAGAAAAGAGTTCTACAAAGTGGAGATTTTCCCCTTCCGAGAATAAAAGATTAAACTAAAATCTTCAGGGATTAGACAACTAATCTCTAAAGAATCAACAAAATACAGAGTAATTCCATTTCGGAAATACCTCATTCATTTTTTAATTCTTTTTAAATACTGCTGAAGTTCAAGCAACTCCTAGCAGTATGTTCTAGAGTGAAATGAACAGAAGGAATCATTTAATTGTATTCTCAGAAGAACTGAGATAAAAATACTTGTCTTGCGGGCACCAATTATAAAACAAATGGGTTTGTCAAAAACAGATCATGCCAGACCTTATTGCATTCTTTGACAAAGTGACAAAATTAGTGGACCAAGAGGAATGCAGTCGATATAGTTTACTTGGACTTCAGTGAACTCATCAAATTTGCAGATGACACCAAGCTGGCAGGAATAGCCAACACTCCAGAAGACAGGCTTAAGATACAGATACAGAAGATCTTGACAAATGTGAACATTGGGCACTATCTAATAAAATGAAATTCAATGGTGAAAAGAGTAAGGTTCTACATTTAGGCAAGAAAAACGAAATGCACAGGTACAGTATAGGTGGTACCTTCCTCATAGTAGTAACTGTGAGAGGGATCTTGGAGTCCTAGTGGATAAACATTTAAATATGAGCCAGCAGTGTGCAGCAGCTGCCAAAAAAGCCAACACAGTTCTAGGCTACATAAACAGAGTGATAGAATCAAGATCACGTGAAGTGTTAATACCACTTTATAATGCCTTGGTAAGGCCACACTTGGAATACTGCATTCAGTTTTGGTCACCATGATGTAGAAAAGATGTGGAGACTCTAGAAAGAGTGCAGAGAAGAGCAACAAAGATGATTAGGGGACTGGAGACTAAAACATATGAAGAACGGTTGCAGGAACTGGGTATGTCTAGTTTAATGAAAAGAAGGACTAGGGAAGACATGATAGCAGTGTTCCAATATCTCAGGGGTTGCCACAAAGAAGAAGGAGTCAAACTATTCTCCAAAGCACTTGAGGGTAGAACAAGAAGCAATGGGTGGAAACTAATTAAGGAGAGAAGCAACTTAGAACTGAGAAGAAATTTCCTGATGGTTAGAACAATTAATCAGTGGAACAGCTTGCCTCCAGAAGTTGTGGATGCTCCAACACTGGAAGTCTTTAAGAAGGTGTTGGATAGCCATTTGTCTAGACGGTATAGGGTTTCCTGCCTAGGCAGGGGGTTGGACTATAAGACCTCCAAGGTCCCTTCCAACTCTGCTATTGTATTGTATTAAAATGAAAATAACATGGTTGCCAATAAGAAAAAGAAAACAACACAAGGTTGAGAAGAAATAAAGAGAGGCTTGTATAAGAAAGGGACAGATTAGAAGTCATTAAGGACAAGCAAAAACCAATAATCTTGCTTGACCCCTACCATCTGTAGGGATGGTATTAAGAAACTCCCAAAGGTGATTTTGCAAAAAACAACTGACTTTCTTGGGGTTTTTTTTCTCTTTGAAAACATTTCGCTTGTTATCCAAGAAGCTTGTTCAGTTCTGAAGAACTGAACATTTTCAAAGGAAAAAAAAAAGAAACCTGAGTTGCCTTTGGAAAAAGCACCTTTGGTACATGGCTTGGATGATTTAAAATGACCATAGACAGTATTAAGAAAACTAAAACACAGCTAAAGTCTGATATGGAAAGCTGAGAGCTGCAATAAAAATACCTTTCTCAATCTATCTAAAGCAAAAAAGCAGGAAAGTGTCATGATAGCTAGGAAATACATAGCCAACTTAAAATTATCTGGTGAAGGAAGAGTTGCGATCATTTTCCACTAATAAAAATCCCAATAACAGAAGGAAGGGATAATAATGATTCAAATTACAGGGAGGCAGGGCTTGATGTAGTGACAACAGGACATGCAATCTTGGAGCTCCAGGATTGCTGTTGATATCTCTGTTGCTGGACGGTCCTTTTTGGATCTAAACCATTCTGAAGGAATGGTGATAGAGACGAGCAGGTCCTGCTGATCTCAGGGACATTGCAAAGTCCCTGATCGATCCAGGAGAAAGCTCTTTTTGCTGGCTACAAGAGAAGCAGTCAAAATGGCTGCAGAAGGTTGGGACAGTCTCCTGAAACGGAAGCAGAACAGGAGACACAGTGTGTCAAAATGGTGAGAAAAATCCTTATTATTAGAGAAGAGAAAACCCAAAAGACGTAGAGTTAAAATAAAATTGAACACAGAAGTAAGGGCGAATTAACCCTGGTTTAAAACTATCGTGTTATCTTTTTCACTTTAAGTTTGTTTGTTTTCTATGGATGGACTTTTTACAAATGCCTCTTACTTTTAAACTGGACTGGTCTTTTTTCCCCCTTCTTCTTCTATACTTCTTCCATCTTTTGTATTTGTGGATTAAAAGTTTCTTTCCTTGCAAGGCTCGGCCGGATCGTAACCTTTAAACAATTTTTTTCTTCTGTTCCAGAGTTCGGAGCTTAGAAAGAGAGGCAAAAACAGAGGGGAAGAATGTAACACTGCCATCTAGAGGCTAGAGGCTTGGCAACATCTGATAATACAAAGCTATTGGCTTTGTTTACTAAAAGGGTCAGTGGCTATACAGGTGTTTCTTTGAAAGAAAGAGAAAGCTTTAACCTGAAAAACTTTACTGAATTTGTTTGAAACCTAACAAAAGCCTTGGATGTTTTAGTGGCAGTGTCTATAACCTGGAAAAATGGCCCAAAATGAAGAAGAAAAGGGACTAACATTGCAAAGAATTATACTAGAAATTCAAAAAGACTTAATAATCACAGAGAGAATTGAAAAGAGACTTGAAATTATAGATCAAAATACAGAAAGTATGGAGGGAAGAGTTGAGAATACTTATAAAACAATGAAATTTGAGGACAGAGTTAAAAAAAATCACAGAGACATATGAAAGTGATAAGAAAATTGTTGACACTAACAGCAAATCGAGAGTGGAGGGAAATGATAATTGCAAAATACGGAAAGGAGAGATCGATGAACTGGAACTCTATCTCAGATGTCAAAATATAGATGAAGAACGGGGAGAAAATTGGCAGAAACAATGAGAGTAATTTCGGCAGATGCACCAGCAATAACAAAAGTCAAGCTGATGAAAGGAACAGATAGAGGGTTTCGAATCTTTATAAGATATGCAATGAATAACAAGTTGTCAAGAGAGGTCCACATAAGACTTATCAAGAAAACACTTAGAATACAGATTCTACAAATGGCAAGAGATATTGGATTGCACTATTTCTGGAAGGATACAGGATGATGAAATGAAATGTCACAATAAAATTTAGTTAAATGTATTTAAATTTTGAGTACTATGTATAAGACAAAGTAATAATAGCTATAGCCAAATAAATGATTAATAATGATAATAAAGCATTTATATATACTAGATTGATAATATGAAATTTTATGTACTGTAAGTGAGGATGATGGAAATGATGTTGAAAAACCTTTTATAAAAGATAAATAATTCTATATAGAATAGACTATAAAGATGTAAATATCATTGGATGATTTCAGGATGATGTAATGAAATGCCAGAATATAAATTTACTTCAAATTTAATATGTTTCATATAAAAAGGATGTAATAATAGCTATACTTAATGGATGTGTAACAGTTAAAACAATTTGTATACATGTATATTAGATTGATGATACCAATAACGGAAAAAACATGGAATTGAATATTATTAGAGAATGCTATCAATGCTAAAACAATGGAATGATTTAGAATAGGATATAAAAATTCTTTATTACTGGATATATTGAAGATGATATAATGAATCATTATAATATAAATGGATACATATTTAGAATACCTTGTTTTAAATAGAGAAAACAATAGTGATAATCAAACAAATGAAATATAATAATAAGGTATACAAAGATATTTGATTCACAATATGTGAATTTTGATAAAGCTCAAGTGATGACTATGGAAAGGACGCAGAAAGACCTTGTAACCAATCGACACACTGTATGCAGTTGAAGAGGTTTTTATGTTATATGTTTTGTGTGTGTGCTTGTTTGAAAATAAAAATGTTATTAAAAAAATAATGATTCAATTTACAAGCACAAAAAAATACTGTTCCTGACTTCACACTGTATATTCAAAACACACACCCACACACTTAAAAACCTAATTGATGTTACACTGCATTAATAATATCATTTCCACATCACAAGTAGCATAGTTTACTTCATCACTTAAATTATGCATTAAGTGATAAAACAGGAATAATTTCAGGGAAGAATCATTAAGGAGTAAACTAATGTAGAAAACATATACCTGTACTGTAGAAAGAATATTGCGTAGCTTAGAGAGGAAAGAGTTACCTTGTTTCCCTGAAAATAAGACAGGGTCTTATTTTCTTTTGACTTCTAAAATAAGCGCTTGGCCTTATTTTCGGGGAGGTATTATTATTTTTGAGGTGCAGGAGGCGGTGAGCGTGGTCACCTCATGGCTACTGCTGTGTTGCAATATTTTCAGAGAGGGCTTATTTTCAGGGGAGGGCTTATTTTAGCACACGCGCTCAAAAGCCTGATTGGGCTTATTATCCGGGGAGGACTTATTTTCAGGGAAACAGGGTAGAAGAGAGTGTTCCTCAAACTTATTTTAGAGATTTGGTTGACTATTGAGATACCTGTATTAGCAGGAAGAACAGCAGTTATTCAGATGGTGGCCATCTGTTAGGGTATTCTACTTGCAGTGAAGGACAATTAGCCTATTGAGCTTATAAATCCTCCGATTTTATGATTCTGTACTACATGTTGAGTTATTGGAAGAAATCCTTCTCAATATTTATTTTACAATATTTATATTTACCCCAATCTCAATCTGGGTAGGGCACATCAAATTCAGAACAAAATCAGGGCATTAAAATCTAATTCATGTGAGCAATGAAATACTGACACCAGTCTTAAGGGTTCATTTCACACAAAGACTTTCAGGTTTCAAAGAGAGAACCTCTCAAATGCAGCCTGCCTTCTTCAGATGTTTTGCATTCACCTCTGACATAAAGATGATCCGGAGGTCACACACAACAGAACCAGGAATTTGAATCAACTCATCAAAAAGGAAGAGACAGCTAATGAAATGGACTTAAAAGGCATTCTTTGGGTTTTCAGAACAAGGATGAGCACCAGCTTGTTCCTGAACTTATAGCAATAGCAGTAGACTTATATACCGCTTCATAGGCCTTTCAGGCCTCTCTAAGCGGTTTACAGAGAGTCAGCATATTGCCCCCAACAATCTGGGTCCTCATTTTACCCACCTCGGAAGGATGGAAGGCTGAGTCAACCCTGAGCCGGTGAGATTTGAACCGCTGACCTGCTGATCTAGCAGTAGCCTGCAGTGCTGCATTTAACCACTGCGCCACCTTGGCTCTTGATAAACTATCCCAGTGGTTCACCAGGCTTTATGCCAGTGTTCTCAGAAATACTTTGCATGTGAAATGTTTCATTCACAGCTGAACGAATACAGACCACACATAAGCCTGGTGAATGAACACTTAGAAAGTTGTAATTAGAAATAGAGTATGCGATTTCAATTATGCTGTGATACACAGATGCTCCTCTTGTGTAGAAAAGATCTCATTCATGAAGCTGTTTGGTAATCATTTCAACAAATGCTTCATAGGAAAGTCTGAAGAAGACTGCATGGATAGCACTTGTGTGTGTTTTTCTTTTCCAAATAATGACTTTCTATGAATATGAAACAGCAGTTTATCTCTCCATCCCCCTTGGCCTGACTGAAAAGATCAGTGACTGTACTTATATACTTGGCAACTATAAGTTGCACATCTAATTATCCTCTTAGGAAATGAATCCCTACATTTTAGACAGGAAGTACAGAATGTGGGATTAGATGTTCTCTTCCATTAAGTCCACCCTTCTCGATGAACGTATTGTTCAGACAATTATGAAAGTGGAATGGATTTCAAGAAGGGTTAGTGCCATTATGTAAATGATAATTTAACTTTAGGTAAATAGCCTCAAGAGATAAAGATAAGAACTATCAGGAAGTAAACTTAAAAAACAACCAAACTTTTGGATACTTATGACAAGCAGATGGGTCAAAGTCAGTTTCTACCAATAAACCTGCTGGTAAGTCACAGACTTATGTGGATTAAAATTTCCATAATGCCACTTGCCCTTTCATGAATCATATGCTCAAACAATTCATACAATTAAGCTCAGTTGTGAGTAAAAGGAACCATCCAATTTTTTTTAAAAAAAAATCCCCACAGTGTGAGAAAAGTTGATTGTACAAATTCTGGAAAAGTTAGAGGTATTTTGAGGTGATTAATCACTCCATGCAGATACCATGTGAGGTCTGTGTAAGTTAAGTATTCCGGAATGTGGTTGAGAGGAGTGCAGATGATCAAAGACGGAATCACATTGGGAAGGACAGAGGAACCGCTAACTCAGCTAATTGACTTAGAGTGATGGTCTGAGAATAGAAACAAATTCCCTAGTAATAAAATATTTAAGGAACACAAAAAATGTTATAATATAGTAACTGATGTGGTAATTATAGGAATTCTGCTGAATGAAGCTCCCTCCAGACTGAAGGAAGCCTCGCATTGCATCCATGTAAATTTGCTCACATCCATTCTATAGATTCCTTATTTATCATATTCATGTTACCTTTTAAGTGCATACAAATTTTTTCTCACTTTATTGTTATGATAAGCTTATAACCTAAGCTAAGGCAAGGGTGCCAAACTCTATTGCATTGAGGGTCGCATCAGGGTTGTGTTTGACCTTGGGGGCCAGGGGCATGTCCAAATTGGACATGGTCAGCTTGACATCACTTGCTGAGGCTTCATTTTTGGCCATGATGGCCTCCTGCAGCCCTCTGCCAGCAAAAATAGAGCCCCCCCCCCAAGCTCCATTTTCGCTGGCAGAGACACCACAGGCTGGCCCTTCACTGTGGCCCCGTGGGACAGATCTAAGCACCCCATGGGCCAGATCCAGCCTGCGGGCCTTGAGTTTGACATCCCTGAGCTAAGATGAAAGTTCATTATTGGCCAAGATAGATAATGAGAAGGAAGTATGGTATAAAATAAATCTTCTGATACTTTCACTTTCTTCTCCTACTGGGGATTGACAACCACAAATGCTACTTGTTGTTTTGAATACTTTTTTATATTACTAACCATAAAATACATATGTGTGTGTGTATCTACACATACACACACACACACACACACACACACACACACACACACAAAGCCTTCCATTAATATAGTGCCTGAATCTGTCCCAGCATTGAAGTAGTTGATATTTTTAATTGCCTGGGTTGAAAATATTTCAATTTCCTTTTCCTGATGGTATTCACAATCTATTTCTCCTTGTCTTTCTCATATCATGTAAGTTTGGCCCAGGATATTTTAATTAATCTTCTGTAAATCCTCATTTTAAATGCTTCTATTCTCCAATAATAGTTTACAGCTGAGAAAAGACCACAAACTAATATCCTTGGTCCAAATGCAAATAGATGTAATATACTACACTGGTGTAATATTTGAATTCTCGCAAGCATTAACATTTAAGAGTTTGCCAACTCTTAAATACACAAGATTACAAAAATACTTAGCTTTCATTTATGTGAATAAACAGCAGTTGTGTTACTCTGTCCTATTCATGTACTGCATCTTGCTGCAAACCTTTCAAATATGACAAACAGCCTTGCTGGATTGGATCCAAAGATTCCTTCCGCTGATGGAAGAATTATTTCCATTAGGGAAGTTTGTCAGAGCAAGTTAATCTTAGGCTCACCTCCACTAAATTTCTGTGGATTTTACTGATTGGAGAAGTACAATAGAATAGACATAGCTGGCATTACTGTCTGACCTTTTATACAGAACTGAAATAGATAAAGTGTACACCAGTTATCAAGCTTCAGCAAGCATTAACATTTACAAAGAAGAGATATCTATTTCAGTTTTCTGTTACTTTTGTTTGGAATGCTTTTCTATTACAAAGGTAAAAGTTTCCACTGTCCAGTCATGTCTGACTCTAGGGGCATGGTCATCTCTGTTTCTTAGCTGAGAGAGCCAGTGTTGTTCGAAGACACTTCTGTAGTCATGTGGTCAGCATGACTATATGCTGAGGCATACAGAATGCTGCTATCTTCCCATCATGTGAGTAGATCAAATAGCAAGATGGGCAGGAGCTGGAGCAAATAATGGGAGCTCATCCTGTCACTTGTGTCTTGAATTTGCCTGTCAGCTTTCCAACTGACAAGCTTAGGCTCTTTAACCACTGAGTCATCGCACCCACCTTTCTTATACAATGCATTGTATAAAACAATCCTCCCGTGAACAGAAAGTATTTATATAAAACTTTGGACTCAATTAAATGCCATTGTTTTGATATGTACTAAGAAATTCTGGCTCTTAGTGACCAAGATAATTACAAAAATTGGAATTGGACAGATGATTCTGGAACATAAATATTCCAGATTATGTACACTAGCTAAGAACAGATATACAAACTGAATTATAAACCCAGTATACAGCTGTCAATCCATTCATAACTATTATGAAATATTATACATTCAGGGCTATCTAAGCATGCAAGAATAGCTAGTACCTGTGAAATCCATCATAAATATTCATGGAATTAATTACCCAACTTTCCATTGCTGCAATCGTTTTGACATTCATCAAGGACACAGCTGCTTCAGAGTGTCTCTATAATTAATATATACGTAATCACTATAAAATATAAGAATTAATTATGCCCTTTAAAGAATTCAAGGAGCACTTCTTATTAAGTCCTTCTTTTGATCAAAAGAGAAAAAAGCTTTATTCCAATGGTATAACTTGTCTTAGCTTTGAACTTTTTCTATTTCTATAATAATGGTCTGGTTATGGAAAGAAATGTTACTTACAGCCTTTGTGGATGACAGTATAAGGATCTATTCTGCTATACAGTACAGAGTAGCATATAACCTAAAACTAAACACAGACTGGACAGCCACTTGTCTGCAATGGTATAGGGTCTCCTGCTTAAGAAGGGGGTTGGATTAGAAGACCTGAAAGGGCCTTTCCAACTCTATTATTCTGTATTCTGTAAGAATTAAATTGGTTTCTTTATTGTATCTCCTAGTGCTTATTTGCACCTAGGAAAATTTACTCACTGAGATCAGACTTTTTAAAAAAATTGTTAAACCTTCTCAGTTCTTTTATCCCTCCAAGTTTATGGGAGAGAGCTCTTGGCTTTGTCTTCTTGATGTTCACTACTGAGACATCCAATCTCTTTTTATCCAAGTTCAGTGATAGCATAAGGAAAATTGATTTTTTCTTCATGCATACATAAATCTATTGCAAGTGTGTGCAGCATAATGATTCTCATATAAAAGAACTGACTGTTACATCCTGATGGGAATTGTTTCAAATGGGCTCTGTCTTCTTCAAACTGATGCCCTCCAGGTATGTTGGGTTACAAATCACAGAAAATCCTATCCGACACGACTGAGATTACAGGAATTGCAGTTTTATATACAATATTGATATTAGCCCTTCAAGGCAGTCCAGACAAAAAAAAACTACCAGGAGTATCATCACTTTAAAGTAAGGGGACATTAAACAGAATCTTGCAAAAGCCCTTCCTCTCCTTTCAGTCTATGGAAAACTAATGAGGGGCCCTTCTGAAATGCTTCTCAAGCTTCCCTCCCCCCCCTGCAGACAGAGTTCTCTCTCTCTTTTCAGACTGTTGCCTAGACTGCAGTCCTTTCTTCTGTCTCCCAAGGTCATTTGCACCTGCCATCACAATAGCTGAACAGTTGCTGGATGGACTATGTTTTATTGCAGTGCATGCTGGACAACTACTGCTAATTACTCTTTCAAAAAGTCTTGTATATAAAAGCAGAATATAGGAACAGGAACCAAATGAATATGTCAGGAAAACCAAAACATGTTTTCCTTGAATATTTTCAATTTTCCTTGAATCCTGGGGAAGTTCAAAGGGTCAAAATAAGGGAGTATATGCATCACTGTTTGCATCTTTCCCTAGTTTCCAAAAGTTCAGCTGAGACCTGAATAGGAACTACACTCACGTTGGTTTAAGTGTGAATAGAGCTATTGTTCTCACCCAGAAGATTTTGTACTTAAATCCTGGCTTAAGTACTAAACTTTTGAACATAAGTTTTTCCATTCAAAACAAATGTAAGGCTCACATTAACATTGACTCATTTCAAGTGTGGAAAGGAATAGAACATTGTTATACCATTATATTTTGGTGTAGATATTAATTACACATTATCAAGACTGCAAACTTTCTTTTATGTTATATATAGATAAACATGGAATGCGCTAGCATCATTTCAAATCATTATTTGTAACTACACAAAATTCTATTACATGTTCATCTATGTTTTAGTATCTGCTAATAAGTATTCAAAACTATATTTAAATTGTATAATTATGCTAACTATATACCGGTAGCATTAAGGTGAATTTAATAAGAAGTATTTTAAGTCATCAATTATCAGTAAAGAAATGTGGCCAGTGAAGAAAGTACAGTTTTGAACGTATTCAGGTTATTAAAAATAGCTGAGCTATTTCAACTATTGAAGTCCTTGCTGCAATTTTTCAAGGGAGCTGTCCCTGGTCCTGAAATGCTGCATATCACTCTGCTATGAACAGGTATGCAGCTGACAACCAGCTTTAATAACAACTGCACCAAGGGCTAGCAATTAGCCTACCTTGATCTCAAAAAAGCTAGACAGGATCTAATCTGGTTAGTACTCAGATGAGAGATTTACCAGTAATCTCAAGGCAATAGAATAGAGTGGGAATTTTTTAAAAAATATTCTGGAGGAAGGCAATAACAAATAATTTCCTAAATTTTCCAAGTAAAGATAGACATGTAAGTATGAATTGAGCTCAACTTGATGGACTCTTCATCCCCCCTCCCTTAATAATGATTCCATAGATACAAAATGTCCTAGTTGCATAATAACATCAGGTATCACTCGTAAAAACAGCATCTCAGTTTAGAAGCTGCACTGTCAGCATTGGAAAGAAACACTCTGTTTAATATACTGTATCTGAGCATGCTTAAGTATCTAAAATACCAAGTGGGAAATCATCCTATTATCTCCTCTACTGCTTCCCCCACTACGACCAATCTTCAGAAAGAAAGCCTCAAAGTCCGATTTATTCTCCCTCTTCTATACATTTTGCTACTTCTTTGCCTGGGCATCCCTCCCTTCCCCCTCCCCCTCCCTAAACTCTGTCTCATTTTCTTTGACACAGTATAATAGCCTATGTTCTGTAACTCCTTTACACTGTTATTATTCATCATCACATCTCCAGCTAGAAGCTTAATGCAGTTTCAGCAATATTAAAACATTGGAAGCGACCATAGATATATTTAGAAAAAAATGATATTGTCATTTAGAAATGGGTAAATAAACTATTTCCTTTTTCTGAAGACTCTTCTCTTGAACCCTAGGACAAGCGTACCAGCCTCTCAATTTGTCATAACTTTATACACTAAATTATAACACAATAATAATCATAATAACAAAAAACTAAGATTTTAGTGTTCTTAGATTGGGCACTTTCTCAATTTATTTCAATTTGTTATTCAAATATTTGTATACAGTGAATTATGGAAAATTTTCTCTAGAAATCAGTAAATAATCTGCATTCATTTCAGGTTCACTTGAATTTGCATTGTTGATGCCTACGGTTCCTGGTGCTGTTTTATAAATAATACAAAGGTTCTATAAATACCTCCTTCCTTATTAAAAAAAATCAGCAACATAAGGTGAGATAGATTTAAATTTTTCATAATCAGTGTATTATAAGTAGGACTTGCTTGTTTAGAGAGGAAAAAGTGACAGTTCATCTTCCTTTTAAATTATTTGTGAAAGCCACATGGGGATGTTAAACAGGATGTCTTGATTAGTGGAGACCAAAAATTTTGCAGGCAAAAAAGTTATTTTGTAGATATATTTTGCAAAGGGATTCTTAATTTGGTCTTCTTAATGAAAAAAGTTTTCTTCATAGAAATTACAGAAATTAGATTAAATTAGAGGATCACGCACAAATCATGGTGTGAAAAGTCTAAAATTCCTGTTGGCTCAGGAATTCTGGGATTTGAAGTCCACAAGTCATAAAGGGCCATTGTTCCCACCTCTGTTATAATGTTACAGCAAATGTGTACATGGACACCATGAATTTTATTACTGCAGGGTTTAAATCCTTTTAATAATATCTAGCTATGTTACTGTGTTATAAATGAAATACACAAGGAATGGCCTTTTATAAATTGAATAGTTATGGGTGACAAAGATTTCTTAATGGACTTTTTAAAAAGAAATTTCAAATAGTTCTCTTACAGTATCATTAATGAATAAATTAATGTGCTGTTGAATCCAGGAATAGATGAAGCAATTGTGTTACCTCTGACAGTAAAGACTCTACCTGCTATATAAAGGTAAAGGTTCCCCTCGCACATATGTTCTAGTCGTTCCTGACTCTGGGGGGGGGTGTTGCTCATCTCTGTTTTAAAGCCGAAGAATCAGTGCTGTCCGAAGACATCTCCGTGGTCATGTGGACGGCATGACTAAATGCCAAAGGTGCACGGAATGTTGTTACCTTTCCACCAAAGGTGGTTCCTATTTTTCTACTTGCATTTTTACATATTTTCGAACTGCTAGGTTGGCAGAAGCTGGGACAAGTAACGGGAGCTCACTCCGTTACGCGGCACTAGGGATTTGAACCGCCAAACTGCTGACCTTTCTGATTGACAAGCTCAGCGTCTTAGCCTCTGAGCCAACGCGATCCTTTAACTGCTATATACCTTTCTGCAAAAAAAATATACCTTGCCTTGTAATATCTCAGTTCTCTGTCAAGTACTACACTTATCAACAATCATTACAAAATTCATAGCTTTATTTCTCCATGGTAAAAACTCACATGGTTTTTCTAATGTTTTACAAATACTTGTAGCCAAGTAGTTTACTGATTTTGATAGAAGTATTTCTAGTCACATTAGATTCCCTGATCATAAACAATCTTAAGTTTCCATATGTTATACGGAATCTACCATATGCATCTATCAAACATGCTGGGATCCTTCTGAGATATTGATTAATACAATACTTTTTTTTGTCTAGAGACAATTTATGTTAAAGTTGCTGTGGTTCTTTTACAATAAAGCAAACTGCAACTAAAATATTTGATGGCAGAAAGTTGTCTCAGCACATCCCAGGGTGTTTTTTAGCTTAACATATTTTTTTTTAAAAAAACAAAATAATATTGCAGCCACATTTAGCAACACATCCACTTCAAAATAAATGTAGTATTTATTATACTTACAGAAGCAATACCATCAGGCTTTTTACTGCTGTCCTAGTTAAGAACTGTCTAAATGTATTAGAGGGCTGACACAAGTATTTGAATACTATTTTATAGCATACAACTGACACGTAACAAAAAGCTTAGCAAGGAACTATTACAAGAGCACTGTTCATTTTAGGACATCATAAAAACAACAACAAAAGAACTAAAGGAGAGTAAATACATCCTTTCAAAGTACCAAATTTCAATTTCAAATTTCTTGTTCTTTAACTGAACTGGGCTTTAGACTACTGTGCTTCCCCGAAAATATCAAAATGTCCGGAAAATAAGGCCATGCCAGATTTTTTGGGTGGGCAAAAATATAACCCCACCCCCAAAAATAAGACATTTGGACAACTCCTCCCCCACTGGCCAGGCAGAGCACCATTCAACAACCTAGTGGTATCCCAAAGGCGCCAAGCTGCAGGAGCGGGGGAGAGGTGCTCATGCAGCTTGGCGCCTTTGGGATACCGCTAGGTTGGTGAGTGGCGCTCTGCCTGGCTGGAGAGGGGGGTCGCTAGCCGACACTGTCTGGCCAACGGCATCCTGAGGAGGCCAACTCTGTGGGATCACACTGGACGGTGGGAGGCTACTGGTGGCAGTAGGTGGTCTTGCAGGTACCCTGGGCCTAAGCCATGGAGTGCTTTAGAGGTCATAATTAGTACCTTGAATCGCACCCGGAAAACAACCCGCAACCAGTGCAGGCCGCCTAAAAGGGGTGTAACATTGGAGCACCTAGGTGGGTCGTTTTATCCTTCGAATTACACCACCGCTGCAACGATTGTGAAGATCTTTTGGCCTGTTGGTACCTTCTGTGTTTTGTTTCACGTTACATGCCCTCTACAGAAGGAGACGACGGAAGACGGTGAAGACACGGATGGGGATCTAGCGCCCCTTCCGACTGGTGCCTACCCCCCCTCCCCCCCTCAACCGCTTCAGCCACCCCAGACTCTGGACCCTTTTTGCACTTTCCGGGCCTCGCAGGAGGGAAAGAGAGAACGAGGAACTCTCCCTCCTAAACCATTATTAGTCCCAGCTATTTTAACTTGCGCAAACCGCTTGTGCCGAATCAAGATCTGCATTTAATCCTGTTTGTGGAGTGTGTGATTGTGTGAATGAAGAAGAATATACCCACTTTTAAATTAACTAATTTATTATATTATTGTATTTTTTTAATGATTATTGTAGGGTGTGTATGAGGAGAGTGCTTGTGTGGTATGCATGATAGAACTGAGAGTGCGGCCTGGAGCCCCATCCACTGAGTGCAGAAGCAGAAGTGGATGGGGGCCCAGACCCACCTCCCGTCCTAGAATGAATAGTATGTGTGGCCTGCCGGGAAAAATGGGGGCCATGGGAGAAGGGGAAGGGTCTACGGGGATGGAGGCGGGTCGGAGCCAATGTTCCCTCTAATTTTTTTTCAGTGTGAGCAGAAAAGTATAGTGTTTGAGCGGCATATTTTCATGCCTGAGCACCTGAATTTTTTTCACAGATGTCACCTAAGACAACAACGAAATCAGTGTTATTTGAAACTCAAAGTTATGTTTATTCAAGGTACCCGCTTAATTAAAAGTGTTATATAATATCAGTATCACTTAACAACGGTCCTGCTTAGCAACCAAAATGTTGGCTCAGAAACTCTGGCATTGAAGCATGCAAGTCTTAAAGCTGTCAAGTTACAAGACCTTTTCACCCCTAACCCTTTAGAAAAAAAAATCCCAAGGGTCTTCAAACCTGACAGCTTTAAGCCTTGTGGACTTCAACTCCCAGAATTCCTCCTCCAGTCATGTTGGCTCAGGAACTCTGGCATTGAAGCATGCAAGTCTTAAAGCTGTCAAGTTACAAGACCTTTGCACACCCTTTAGGAAAAAAAACCCCAGGGGTCTTCAAACCTGACAGCTTTAAGCCTTGTGGACTTCAACTCCCAGAATTCCTCATGTTGCAGCAACGTCATCTGCGTGGATCTGCTCTATCTTCGGGTTTTTTCACAGGGGCAGGGCTGCCGCTGAAGATGCCAACGAGCCCCCGCCGCCACTAGAATAGCTGCTGCCTCCTCCTCCTCCTCCTCCTCCTCCTCCTCCTCCAACAGCACCAACATATTTGCTGCCCAGCGCTGCAGCCGAGATGAAGCCTCCAAAGCTCCTGCAGGCGCCCCTGCCCATGGCAGCGGTGGCGGTGCCTCCCCCTCCGCTCGGAGCACCTCAGCTGGGCTCTGGGTTACCCCTGCCGCCGCCTCCACCTCCGCGGTTTTTCAGAAGCCATGAGGCCTTTTTCCCTGCTCCCCCCCCTCCGCCGCCTTCCTACTAGCTCCCGCGGCCAAATGGCTCCTCAAAAGCACGGCGGAGGAGGAAGGGGGAGGGATAACACGGGGGCCAGCTCAGGTGCTCTGCGTGGAGCCTCCACACACAACCGGTGTGCTCCACAAACGTTCCTGCTCACTAGCTCAAAAGGGCCCTCGCTGTTTCTCCAGGCAGCCCTCGCCCCTCTGTCCAGCCGAAGGTCGCTCCTGGCCAGGCAGGCTCCCCGCAGCTGCTCAGAGGCTCGCTCTCCTCCTCGTAGCACCGTGAAATCCTTGGGTGGCTCCCAGCTCCTCTGCAATACAGCCAGTCCTTGACTTAGCCTCCACATCTACATGAAGCCACTGGGTGAGATCATTCATCAGCACTGGGTTAAATACCATCAATATGCGGACGATACGCAATTGTATCTCTCCACCCCGTGCCAGCTCAGTGTAGCGGTGGACGTGATGTGCCGAGGCCTGGAAGCTGTCAGGATCTGGATGGGAGTGAACAAACTTGCACTCAATCCTGACAAGATCGAGTGGCTGTGGATGTTGCCCCCGAAGGACAGCCCAGATAGTCCATCCTTAATCCTGAGGGGTGAAAATTTACACCCCTCAGAGAGGGCCCGCAACTTGGGGGTCCTCCTGGATCCGCAGCTGACATTAGAACACCATCTGTTGGCTGTGACCAGGGGGGCCTTTGCCCAGGTTCGCTTGGTGCATCAGTTGCGGCCTTATTTGGATCGGGAGGCACTTCAAACGGTCACTCATGCCCTTGTCACCTCAAGACTAGACTACTGTAATGCGCTCTACATGGGGCTGCCCCTGAAAAGTGTTCGGAGACTACAACTAGTCCAGAACGCAGCCGCGCAAGCGATATTTGGTGTACCAAGATACACCCACATTACACCTATCCTCCGCGAGCTGCACTGGCTTCCTATTGGTCTCCAAACGCGATTCAAGGTGCTGGTCATAACCTTTAAAGCCCTACATGGCTTAGGATACCTGCGAGACCGCCTACTGCCGCATATCTCGCAACGGCCGGTAAGATCGCACAGGGTGGGCCTCCTTCAGGTGCCGTCAGCCAGTGTCAGCTGGCGGCTCCCCGGAAGAGGGCCTTCTCTGTAGCCACTCCGACCCTATGGAATGAAATACCCCCCGAGATCCGGACCCTACCCACTCTCATGGCCTTCTGAAAGGCTGTCAAAACCTGGCTATTCGGCAGGCCTAGGGCTGTGGACCTCATTACTGAGGTCCAGCCCCGATCAGATTGGGTGTATGGTGATATTTTAAACTGTTTTCTTTGTCTTCTTTTAATTCTTTATTTTTTATTAATTACTTTTTTTTCTGTAAGCCTCCCGGAGTCCTCCGGGATTGGGCGGCCTATAAATCCATTAAATATAATACAATACAATACCCCCATGATAACCTGTGCAGCCGCATTCTGGACCAGCCGAAGCCTCCGGATGCTCTTCAAGGGCAACCCCATGTAGAGAGCGTTGCAGTAGTCCAGAAGGCTTCTTAAGGAGGGGCCTCACCACCGCCTCCTTCAAGGCGGTGGGAAAGAACCCCTCTCTCAATGAAGCGTTGGTAATTGCCTGGAGCCAGCCTCATATTACCTCCCGGGAAGCTGAAACTAACCAAGAGACACGGGTCCAGCACACAAGTGGCAGCACTAAGTCTCCCCATAATCCTGTCCATGCCCTCAGGGGTCACAGGATCAAATTCACCCCAGATAGTCTCCACAAGATTCATCCCCGTCAACTCGCCCGACTCTACCCAGTCAGAGTCCAAGCCTGTCCGAATCTGAGCGATTTTATCCTGCAGATACTGAACAAATTCTTCAGCCCTACCCTTCAAGGGGTCTTTCCCAGTTCCTTGGTTAAGTAAGGAGCGGGTCACCCTAAACAGGGTGGCTGGGCAGTTATCTGCGGATGCGATAAGAGCAGAAAAATGTTGCCATTTTGCCGCTTTTATCACCACTAAGATTTAATATGAATTCTTACTAGTGTTCGATCAGATTCAGACCAGCTAGCCCTCCAACCACTCTCTAGGTGTCTTTTCCGGCGTTTCATCTCCCGGAGCTCCTTGGTAAACCAGGGAGCTACCCGGGATCGACACTGGGTGAGAGGCCGCAAAGGCACAACACAATGCAAGGCCCCAGTGGCTGCCCTATCCCAGGCTTCCACTAGGGCTTCGGTCGAGTTGTGAGCATGGGATTCAGGAAAAGTTCCAAGCTCCACCAGGAACCTTTCAGGGTCCATCAGGCACCTGGGGCGGAACCATCTAGTTGGTTCAAGGCCAAGTGCTTATTTCGGGAGTGGTGGTCAAAAGATGGTGGCGGTCTTATTTTCGGGGAAACACGGTAGTGGTCTGTGGGTTGAGGTTTGGGGACTCCTGGTCTAAAGCATCAGAGGAAACCACATTGGGGGAAACTGAAGTAAAATATAGCACATAAAGAAAGGAGGGAGGGAGGGACAGCGAGAGAGGGAGACCACTTCATATTTTAATGTAGAAATTCAGTTTATTTGAAAGGATTTCCTCATATATATGCTCCATTTAGCAACATATAGTTGCCACATGGTTATTATACAGTATGCTGCATGTTATTACCACTACATGCCATCTTGTAGCACATTTTCCTATTTCTATTTTTACCACAAATCTTCATCCTACATTTGCATAATATTATTTCTATTATTTACAGCTCACATTATGTATGTCTAATAAGGGGGAAGTATATAGCTTATATTCTTAGATTTCATTTTAACAACCGAAAATGGCATTAAGCACGCATTTATACTTGCTTTATTGCCTACTCCTTGGTGGAGCTTTTTAAAAGCAACAATGCATTTCCAAAATCCTAACTCCTTTATCCTAATCACACCTTCTGATAAACCAGTTGCATGCTAAATCACACAAACACACACACACACACACACACACACTTGATAATCCTTTTTAAATTTATCAAATGGACAATACTTGTAGGGAAGATAAAAGAAGGTACTTCAAACTAGTTCTTCCAATTATTCCACAACATTTCTTTTCTCCCAGTATAACTAATACAGAGTTTTATAGGCAAAAACTCATTTGGGTACACTGTAATGTCAGTGACTGGTTTTTAATCAGTCATATGAAAAACTAAAAGGTAATCATTTATATTATCCTTTTCCTAAAAATAAACTAGACGTGTTTAAGTCTTTTTACTGACTAGTATATTCTCATATGTTAGAAATGCCGACATTTTATTTTTTACAGCATCCACAAAACTAAGACTATGAACTACAGATCTGAAGATACAACGCCATGTATTGTGTGGCCAGCTGAGGGCTCAGATTTATTTATTTTTTAATACAATCTGACCTTCTTTACAGGCAGTAACACCCTACTTACTATGAAAGTAAAGTAAAATCCCTAGTCCATCCTTATAGTGAAATTTGCTGTCTATTCATACATACTTTAGCTGCAAAGATTTGAAAAAAAACATTTCTAATTTACGACCTTCGAGCAAAAGTCTAACATATTAATACAGCGGCTCTGATAGGTGAAATATAGAATCTAGACTACATTACAAATGCATTAATTTAATACCAATATGATTACTCTGGTATTCTATGTATCATTTGAGGATATTCCTGCCGATTAGGATCAATGCAAAAATTGTCAAGTTGGCCTTAAAAATATATATCAGAATTTGGTTAACAGAGAATTGTATTTGCCTTCTTGAATTGCACATCTAGTAAATCAAGACATCTTTTGCCACAACTCATTTAGGAAATACATTTAATGTGCATATAGCTTGATATTTAAGCTGTGGCCTTCAATTACAGAAATTGCAACACCAACCAGAAATGAGGGAGGAGGAGAGGATCCACTTTTATGAATGGAAGTTTATTAATGGATGATAAATTCCTAAATTAAATAAATACAATAAAATTAGTAGCCAAGTGTAAATTCTCATAAATTGATCAGTGTATCTAACTATTCTTTTCAAATAGTTTTTGGAGAAAATATTCTTATAGGAGTCCATGCAGCTATCCTACAAACAGAGCAATTTCTCTGTAAGGTCCAATGCAGTTGTTTCTGGTTCTTTAAGGCAGGTCACACAATCTTTAGGCTTGTTGGATTTACTCTGTCCTTCACCTGCATTTTCCCATTCACCAAGCAAGCCAGGTACAAAAAAAAGAACAGCTGAGGTTGGTGGACATAAGGAACAATGCTGGGTCCGTAATTTCATTTATAAGAGAGGGGGGGGGAGCATTTTGACTGTTGCTATTATTAGACAACTGAGAGTAAGAAATGCTTGCCAATCTACTGTTAATCACACAGATTAGATGTCAGTTTGCGTTCAGCTCACTGCAGGTTTAAATTGAGTAGCAATCAGCTGATGAGAAGAAACCATTCATTCTGGAGCCTGCATTGGCATGATTATCCCTTCAGGCTTCTAATGTTGCACACCTACTGTCACATTCCTACTGTTTGCATGTTAACTGCACCTCTCACCAATTCTTCATTTTTACAGCTAGCTGCATTACTGGCTGTTAACAACCGTGGCTTTGCAATGAAACATAGTTAAGAAAGCAGCAGAAGGGGCAGGAGTTTTCCCAGTGTTGGATGTCAGAGTTGTGTATTCTGAATAGCCCATCTTGCACTGACCTCATGACAGCCACTAGAGTATCGGAGGTTAAGGTGCTGGATTAGGTGTGGGGAGATTCCAGTCCTGGCTCAGCCATAAAAAACTCACCAGATGATTCGGACCAAGCACTTCCTCTCAGCCCAATGCATCTAATAGGATTATAACAGGGTAAAAATAGGAGGATGGAGCATTAAGTAAGCTACTTTAAGCTGCTAAATGCAAGTCAGATGATTGCAATTTAAATAATCTGCTGACACAGACACTGAAGTCAATATTGATAGCTGCTCAAACTTTTTTTCTTTTGCAGGAGGCAACGTATCACCTTTGTCTTGAAAGAACAAGTGTACTAAGTCAGCTGTGCCACACCACTAAGCTCCTCCTGCTTCCTTTGTGCCAAACTCATGGCAGTTTTCAAAATCACCTGTAGCTATCAATCAAACCTCAATGACATGAGCATTGGACTTGATAACCTTGCTTTTAGAACTCTTCAGCTTTGCAGCCTTAACATCTGGGTAGAATTATTTTAATGCGGTCATAACTGCTCAGGATCACTTAGGTGAGATAGGTGGGATATAAATGTGACTTATATTTATATAAATAAATCTGTGATATAGATATTCTACAGTAAATATAACAGTATGTTACAAATAAATAACAGATTGCAGTATATAGCTAGTTCTCAACTTATGACCACTCACTCAGTAGCTGTTTGAAGTTAAGACAGACTCTTAGTTCCAAAATTCTGGTGTCCATCCTACTCCCATGATCACATAATCACATTTTGGGCACTCAACAACAAGCCTGTATTCATGGCTATTTGCAGGACATGACTGTGATCAACATTTTTTTGCCAGAAACTGGCATTTTACTTCCCGTTTCGGGCAAAAATCACCTCATAGTGATCAATGGGTTCACTTAACGACTGCTGCAAAAAGCACTGTAAAATTGTGTTAGGAGACATGATAACCCACGACATATTGTAATTGCAGGGCTCAATTATGCTCAGAATTGCAGGACTACCTGTTATCAAAATTGCCACTACCGTCCTGCCATTTGAGGGGGAATATGTTTTGCCAATCTCTTCCTTGCTCCATCTACAAAGTGTACGCAGATTTAGATAAGCTTCCAATCAAATTATATTTCATATGCCAATGTTACAATTTTGTTATTAATCCCACAGAGTTTAGCAGCAGATAATAAAATCATTTTTCACTCAAAATAAATTTACATGCATTCAAACCCTCTTACTTTATCACCTTTGGGTATTGCCTAATATTTAAAATTTAATTTCCTTAGGTTAAAGTCTCTCCTAGTCAGCACTGGTGAATATTTAATGACTTTGCAATGTTCCAGATCAATGGGAAATGAATGAACTGTCCCCTAGGATGGGAATTACAAAGCAGTGAAAAAAACTGAAACAAAATGAAATGTTTCTTAGTGATCCACAATAAAATCACATTTGTGAATGGCTCTACTATTGGGGAAATTTACTAAATTTAGTTTCTGTGTCACTCACTATTTACAAGCATTCATTATTGCTCTGAAAGCTGCAACCTTGCTTCCTTTGTTCTGCCAAATTCTAATAGAGAAGTTGATTTTCCATTCCACCAGGACAATTAGCATTGTGAAAGGGCCACTCTCTGAAAACAGTTGCCAAAACTGCCAACCATTGTGGTGTGTGTGAGAGAGAGAGTGGGGGAGGGAGTGAGGGAGGGATGCCCTTAACTAGATGATAGTGTTAGATAAATACAAAAGGCAGTGTCAGGTGTGAAAACAGTAATTCCAAAATAGTGAGTTGGATCTAACCATGGGAAATTGAAGTCTTTGATATTAGCTGTTATCAAGATATACAGGATTTTTTTGTTGGGAGAGGGGCACATAAACTCAAATAATTTTAATTTCAAAGCAGTCTCCTGGGAATAAACAGAATGGCATTTGATTTGGTTTGGTTTGGTTTGAAAAGAAAGAAAGAAAAATTCCAAAACCTAACTGTGTTTGTTTTACGAAATGTAACTCTCTTCGAATAATACTCTCTATGGATATCCTTGCACAGTGCAGGGGCAGAGGTGACACCAGAATTCATTTCCATTTTCTACTGCTGATGGTACAGGTATTGTCAAGCATCCCAGGGGTGATTTGCTGCAGAGTCAAATCTTTGAAGGCCATCAGTTATGCGATCTTATAGTATAGTGAATAAAATGTGAAAATAGAAAGGGCAGCTAAAAGTTCATGAGCTTTGCATTTGTAGTTCAGTTTTATACCATTGCAGTAATGAGAATTCAGGAAGTTATACAGGCAAGCTTGCATAACTAGTATGGCCTCTGGGTTATCCTAATAAAGGTGTGGCTTAAAGATGGATTTTATTTTTTTTCTTTACGGTCGACAAGATTATCTTTGATATCTGTGTGACTTGGAGAATATAGTTTGGAGATCCTATTTTGCACAAACACCACGAAAAATGAGGTACAACCAGATCTTGCTTTCCTTTCTGACATACTAGCCTTGTTTACATCTTTTCTGTACTATTTTAAAAAAAACATTTATAAGAAACCTTTGACGGATCATTCGAAATATGATGATGATGACGACGACGACGATAATAATCCCCCAGTGGAACATTATCTTGATGTGGTTGTGGAGCCTTTGTGCTCTTAGGAAGATGAGAGCTATGCTAGAGGTTCAATTATCATGAACAGGGCTCATTAGAGGAGCCAAACAGTCTCTCCCATAAACAACACAGATAGTCTTCGACTTACCATCACAATTGAGCCCAAAATGTCCACTTTTAGGCAAAACAACTTTTAAATCAATTTTGCTCCATTTTATGACTTTTCTTGATACAGTTGTTAAGTGAATCATTGCAATTGTTAAGTTAGTAACACGGTTGTTAAGTGAATCTGGCTTCCTTATTGACTATTGTGGGAAGCCCACCTCCCTCCTAGAAGAATGAAATATTTTGAGGAATATTAAAAAAGACAGGATATTATATTTCCCCAAAGGGAGAAATGGAGAAACGTGCTCTTAAGGGAGACAGAAACCAGCACCAGTCTCCCTGCCCCCAAGCAGAAACTGACAAGGACAGCTTTTAGAAATGTAGATTTGGTAATCCATTCAAGACAGGATATTTTAAGACTCCTTGGCAGAATGGTAGGATTAGAAAGCAGCCCCTCACCCAACATCCAGCACAGGACGAGAGCCACAATAGGAATTGCCCAATGCCCTTCCAGAACAGAAGCCCCTTCATTGCACCACCCCCAGAACAGTCCAAATGTCAAAGTCACAGACACCTATAAAGATCCATCCACTCATTCGACCATTTTTTTCAGCTGTCCAGAATCACATGTGATTGGTGGTTCTGCTTCATCAATAAACCTCTCTGTCCAATCAGCCTCCATATTTCCAGTATCTTTCTCCCAGCTTGGAACTGAACCAGATGCATTTTCCTTCCAACACTTTGCTTGTCAGAGGATGATCACATGACCATGGACACTGCAACCATCATAAATACATGCCAGTTGCCAAGCATCCAATCTTTGATTATGTGATCACAGGGATGCTGCAATAGTCATAAGTGTGAAAAAGGGTCATAAGCCACTTTTTTCAGTGCCATTGTAAGTTCGAACCATCACTAAACGAATAATTGTAAGTCAAGGACTACCTGTGTGTGGAGGTGTAATTTACTGCCTGGGTGAACAACTACCATGCTAGCTCTTGGAATTCCTAGACATCTAGTGGGCTACAGGACTGTTGACTGAGCAACCAGAGAAGTATCTGCAGGACTACTGGAAGAAGAGTTGTATTGTATTGTATTTAATGGATTTATAGGCCGCCCAATCACGGAGGACTCCGGGCGGTTTACAGAAAAGAAGTAAATTATAAAAAAAATAAAGAATTAAAAAAGACAAAGAAAACAGTTTAAAACATCACCATGCACCCATCACAAACATACGAAGACCAAAACAAAGAAGTAACGATCTGCTATTACAAATCCAGTCCAATGAAAAGAGGATATTTGAAAAGAATGCACCCGTTTCTGAAAGAAGAACATCCACAATTAGAAATAACAGAGCAGAAACTAGCAGATCAACACCGATGACACAAAATAAAGTATTCAGAGAAGTAGAACTGGAAGAACAGCAAAGGTGTTGAAGTAACTGAAGTCTGGCTAAAAGCTAGACTAGAGGCAGTAGAGATTTGTAGAGGCAAACTAGGGGGAGTTGGCAGTAAAAGAAGCCAGTATTGCTAGTGAATCATGTTCATTCCCAAACCAGGCAACGCCTCTTCTGACTTCTCAGAAAGAACTCAGTTCTCTAGTTAAAAAAAAAACGCACGAGGTATTAAAACAAAGAATAGCTGAGCATCTATTGTGTTCCCCGAAAATAAGATAGGGTCTTATTTTCTTTTGGTGCTTGGCTTTATTTTTGGGGAGGTCTTATTATTTTTGAGGTGCAGGAGGCCCCTTAACCTCAGGCCGCAGCCCAGGGATCATCTGATCCAAAGAGGGCAAGAAGTTCTGTCTCTGTTTCTGTCACACTCTTGCCAGCCCTAGTGTCACTGGGCCTGCCCTCTTTTTGCGGCCGCCACTAGGAGAAGCTAGGGTTTGTGGGAGCAGGCTCTGCGAGGCCATTCTGCGTGGATGGCAGGTGCATATGGGGCATTTCCCCCCTTTCCCCTCAGGAAATGGCGGGAACTGGCTGCACATGCATTTAAATATTTTAGGGGAGGCCTTATTTTAGCCCATGCGCTCAAAAGCCCGATTGGGCTTATTATCCAGGTCTTATTTTTGGGCAAACAGATGGAATCCGGAGGAGACCTAACCTGTGAGATCTGATAGGTCTATGGGAGGTAATTGGCAGGAGGTGGTCTCTCAGGTGCCCAGGTCCGGTGCCATGTAGGGCTTTATAGGTAACGACCAGCACCTTGAAGCGGGTCCGGAGACTAATGGGTAGCCAGTGCAGCTTGCGGAGGATAGGTGTGACGTGGGTGTATCTGGGTGCACCCACAATCGCTCGCGCGGCTGCGTTCTGGACTAACTGAAGTCTTCGAACACTCTTCAAGGGCAGCCCCATGTAGAGCGCGTTACAATAATCCAGTCTTGAGGTCACAAGGGCGTGAGTGACTGTCTGAAGGGCCTCCCGATCCAGGTAGGGTCGCAATTGGTGCACCAGGCGAACCTGGGCAAAGGTCCCCCTGGTCACAGCCAACAAATGGTGTTCTAAAGTCAGCTGGGGATCCAGGAGGACTCCCAAATTGCGGACCCTCTCTGAGGGGCGTATAATTTCACCCCCCAGCCTGAGAGATTGAATGCTTGGCCAATCTTTGGGAGGGAACATCGGAAGCCACTCGGTCTTGTCTGGATTGAGTGCCAACTTGTTTACTCCCATCCAGACCCTAACAGCCTCCAGGCACTGGCACATCACTTCTACTGCTTCGCTGAATTGGCACGGGGCGGACAGATACAGCTGCGTATTGTCCGCGTATTGGTGGTACTTAATCCCGTGCTGGCGTATGATCTCACCCAGCGGCTTCATGTAGATGTTAAATAGGAGGGGGGACAGGACCGAACCCTGCGCACCCCATAATCAAGGGGCCTTGGGGTTGACCTCTGCCCTCCGACCAACACCGACTGCGACCTGTCCGAGAGGTAGGAGGAGAACCACCGAAGGACGGTGCCTCCCACTCCCATCTCTCGCAACCATCGCAGAAGGATACCATGGTCGATGGTATCGAAGGCCGCTGAGAGGTCAAGGAGCACAAGGATAGAGGGGTGACCCCTATCCCTGGCCCGCCAGAGATCATCGATCAGCGCGACCAAAGCAGTTTCCGTGCTGTAACCAGGCCTGAAACCCGACTGAAAGGGATCCAGATAATCGGTTTCATCCAAGGACCGTCGGAGTTGAGAGGCCACCACTTTCTCAACAACCTTCCCAAAAAAGGGCAGGTTGGAGACTGGACGATACTTGCTCAAAATGGCTGGGTCCAGAGATGGTTTCTTCAGGAGGGGTCTCACCACCGCATCCTTTAGGAGGGGCGGGAAAATTCCCTCCCGGAGAGAGGTGTTAACTATCGTCCGGATCCAGCCACGTGTCACCTCCCTGCTGTACAAATATAAGCACCAGCTCACTGCAAGAAATATACCAACTATAATGTAAAGTATGGCTCTGCAGGGTAACTGAATACCTTTAATGGAAAAAAAATCAACAAACCAGAAAAGCGAGATTGTAAAATAAGATCAGCATGGTATAATCAGATGCAAACAAGCTAGAGCAGACGAAACAAAAGACGTTGAAGAACAGAACCAAAGAACACCTGATCAAGTAACACCAGCCAGAAACAAGAAAGATCAAGGAAACACTAGAAATAATACAACAGCAAAATAATAGCTAAAGCTAAGATTGTCAGATGGAAAACTGGAATTGCACATTATAAGCAGAATCTCCAATTACAGTTGAATCAGAAACATTTCTATCAATGAAGAGATTCCAATGAACCAATCAACATCTGACAAAGAAGAAACTGTGCAGTTCTTGGCACAGCTATGGAACAACCCAAATAAATACAACAAGAATGCAGCTTGGCTAAAGGAAGTGGCTAAGCTTTTTTTAAAAAAATAAAATAATCTGAAATAAAAGAGAAGGAAGACCAACTTGAATGTAGCTTGGATTGATTACAAGAAGACATTCAACTCTCTGCCACAGATTGATAACAAAGTGTCTAGAAATAACAGGAGTCAGTACAAACATCAGAAGCTTTGTGCAGAGCTCAATGGCACAATGGAAGACACAGTTGCTGGGCCAACGGTGATAGAAAGGGATAGATTAATATCAAGAGAGGAATCTTTAAAGGAGACTCACTATCACCACTATTTGTTATTTAATTGATTTCTCTGTCAACAAGTCACACCAAGGTTATCAAACATCTAAAACATATGCCAGGCTATCCCAACTCATTTATATGGCCAATGTGAAGCTGCATGGAAAATATCAGCTGAAATAGAACTGCTCTTCAAGAGAACAGAGAAAACTTCAACAGATAGCAAGGGCCACCTCTGTAAAGAAGTTGAAGAAACCACGGACTACCTAGTTAGCAACTATAAGGAGATCACACAGATTGACTACAAACAATGGCAGGACAAAAGAGGAACAGTGGTGCATTGGAATATCTTCAAAAAATACCATTTGCCTGCAAGCAGTAAAAGGTGGGATTACGAACAGATAGAGCAGTGATGGCGAACCTTTTTGGCACCAGGTGCCCAAACAGGAACGTGCGTACATGCACCGAAGCGCCAGAAACTCAAACACCAGCTGGCTGGTGCATGTATGCCTGTTTTTTGGCTATTTTCAGGGTGTTTTTTTGAGCCGTTTTCAGGCCGTTTTTCCGCCCCAAAAATGGTCTGTTTTGGGGGTGTTTTTCAGGCCGTTTTCTGGTGCTCCGGCATCCATGAAGACCAGCTGGCCAGTGCCCATGTGCGCACTGGAAACCAGAAGAGCAGCTGGCAATGGTGCACATGCCCACAGAGAGGGCTCGGTGTGCCATAGGTTTGCCATAAGAGAATGAATAGAGTGCTCTGGGACTTTTGTGGCAAAAGAAAGCAAACGGTAATAAGCAATCCTATTGGGTGCAATCCTAAAACAACTGGAATATTACTTGAACACCATCCGCATAGACAAAATCACCATCAGTCAATTGCAAAAGGCAGCTTTACCTGGAACAGCTTACATCCTGTAACAATAACTTTTAACACCATCAAATAACAATATCTGTCTATCTCAGGTCCTTGAGAAGGACTCCATAGGTAGATTTTAAAAATGCCAAATCCAGTCTACACATTTAGCTGATTGTGCCTAACCATAATACAGTTAGTCCTCAGCTTATGACTACACTTGAGCCTAAAATCTATGTCGCTAAGTGAGAACTTTGTAAAGTGAATTTTGCCCCATTTTACAACTTTTCTTGCCCCCAATTGTTAAGTGAATCACTGCAGTTGTTAAATTAGTAGCACGGTTGTAAAGTGAATCCGGTTTCCCCACTGACTTTGCTTGTCAAAAAGTCTCAAGAGGGGATCACATGACCTGGGATACTGCCACAGTCATAAATGTGAATCAGTTGTCGAGCATCCAAATGTAAATCACGTGACTGAGGGGATGCTGCAACAGTCATAAATGTGAAAAATTATCATAAGTCCCTTTTTTCAGAACCGTTATATCTACAAATGGTCATTAAGTGAACTGTTGCAAGTCGAGGACTATCTGTAATTGCTATAGGTCCGTGATGGTGAACCTATGGCACACGTGCTACAGGTGGCACATGGAGCCATTTCTGAGGGCACGTGAGTCATTGCCCTGTTAGCTCCAGCGTGCATGCTTGTGCTGGCCAGCTGATTTTTGGGCGTTTTTTGCTCTCCTGAGGCTTCTCTGAAGCCCCTGGAGGGCGAAAAACTGTCCAACGCACAAACTGGAAGTTCGGGAATGGACTTCTGGTTTGTGTGTTGGGCTGTTTTTCGCCCTCCCCACGCTCCTAGAACGACTCTGGAGCCTGGGGAGGGTGAAAAACCTAGCTGGCCCACCAGAAATCAGAAAATGGGCTGTTTCTGGCCTCTGGAGGGCTTCTGGGGGGAATGTTTGCCCTCCCCAGGCTCCAAGAAAGCCATGGGAGCATGTGTGGAGCAGTGGGGGGGATGTCATGCATGCATGCGCAGGAGGCACCGCACGGGGGCATTAAATTATGGGGCGGGCACGCAAGCATATACAATAACGCGCATGTGCATACTTTTGGCACCTAAGGCGAAAAAGGTTCGCCATCACTGCTATAGGTCACGCAACTCCACTATATGGGTGGTTTACAAATTGTCAAAAACATTTAAAAACTAGGAATAAAACTAAGACCACATAAAAAATTCCCAACACAAAATAAAAGAGTAAGGATGGCAGGGAAAACAAACACAGATGGGAACAAAGGAAAAAGAAAGAAAGAAACGGAGTGTCACACCAATTATCCTCATCAAAGCCCTGGGTGAACAGCCATGTCTTCAGGGCCCTTTGAAATACTAGTAAAATGAGGGCCTTTTGAATCTAAGGGGGAAACTCAGAGGGCAGGCGCAGGAAGTCCATATCTTAGAGTCCTTCTGGAGATAACCACGGCAAGCAGATAAGGAGCATGAATTAATTTTTTTTAAAAAAATAGATGTGCTATTTGTCCATGAAACTAAAGGAAAGGTTGGTTATACTACACCTGAATGTAAATGCACTGATTTTATATAACATGACTATATGCACCGAAGTAAAATATAGATTTAATTATAAATTAAAGAGCTAAAATTAATGTCAGAAAGTATGAATGTTACATGGGCTGCTGTGCTTCTGTATGAAGATCAGCAATAGCTACACGTCATGCTCCAATGAATAATGAAAACAGAAGAAAGACCGTTGGCTTACCTGAACGGTCGTTCTCGGGGCACTGCGAAGAGAGCCCAAATGCTGGGTTAACACAGCCTATCTGCCCTTGGACTGAGTGATGTTTTTCTTGACCACGCCTCCCTTTGCCTGCACATGCTCAATTCGAAAACGAAGGAACCGTCCTGTAATCAATTACAGTCAATACAGCCACATCGTTCAATACTAACACCCGGGTGGGTTTGGGCTCTCTTCGCAGTGCCCCGAGAACGACCGTTCAGGTAAGCCAACGGTCTTTCTCCAGTGCACTGCTCAGAGAGCCCAAATGCTGGGACATGCCCAAGCTATTGAGTCCCAGGGTGGGGAAGCGCCGAAGCCTCTGGCATTTCAGCCACTCTTTGTAATACTCTTCTGCCAAAGGAGGCTTCGGCTGAGGCAAAGGTGTCAATCTTATAGTTTCTAATAAAGGCCGTGGGGGAAGCCCAGGTGGCCGCTCTACAAATGTCTAGGATAGAGGCCTGGGTTGCCCAGGCTGCAGACGTTGCAGCACTCCTGGTGGAGTGAGCGGTGATTCGTCTCGGAGCCGTCTTGCCCTGGTGCTCATATGCCAGTTTGATGCAAGCACGTAGCCAACGTCCCACAGTGTGAGAGGAGACCTTGCGGCCCAGGGACGCAGGGAGGAAGGAGACAAAGAAAGCCTCTGACCGGCGGTAGTCCTTTGTTCTCTTTACATACGTGCGCACGGCCCGTCTCACGTCCAGCTTGTGCCACTCACGCTCCTTAGGGTGAGAAGGATGGGGACAGAAGTTGGGGAAAATAAGTTCTTGAGTCCTGTGAAACAGGGAGTTAATTTTCGGAGCAAATGATGGATCAAGTCTCAATATTACTCTGTCCGGGTGAACTACGCACAAATCCTCCCTGACAGAGAGCGCAGCAAGCTCGGCTACCCTGCGAGCGGATGTAATGGCCACCAGGAAAGCGGTTTTGATGGTGAGGTAGCGCAGACTGGTCTTTTTTAAAGGCTCAAATGGGGCTTTGGTCAGGGCCTTAAGCACAAATGGAAGATCCCATGACGGATACCGGTGAACAGTTGGAGGGCTGATGTTTGCTGCTCCCTTGAGAAAGCTCTTGATCTGGGGGAGCTGACTCAGCGAGCAAGAGGAGCCCTTTGCCAGGATGGTAGACAACGCTGCAACCTGGCGTCTGAGGGTGCTGACTGCAAGGCCCTTATCCAGACCCTCTTGCAAAAAGTCTAGGGTCTGGGGGATCGAGGCTGAGGAGGCCTCTATGTTCCTAGTCTTGCACCACCGTGAGAAGGCGGCCCAGGTGGCATCGTAGATTCTAGTCGTAGAGGGCTTCCTGGACGCTTGGATTGTTCGAATGACCTGGTCAGAGAATTTTTGCTTTCTCAGGAGCTCCCCTTCAAGTGCCAAACGGCTAGCTGCAGCCACTGGGGCTCCGGATGGGTGATGGCCCCCTGGCTGAGGGCAATCTTGTCCCGGGGGATTCTCCAAGGTCTTTGAACTGAGAGGCTGACCAGGTCTGCGTACCAGGGCCTTCTGGGCCAGAAGGGAGCCACCAGAATGAGGTCTGCCTTTTCGGTCAGGAGCTTGTTCACCACTTGAGGGATGAGCGGAAGTGGAGGGAAGGCATACAGAAGTCCCTGAGGCCACGCTGACCTCAGAGCATTTGTTCCCTCCGCCTGGGGCGAGTGGTAGCGACTGAAGAAGCGTGGGAGCTGTGTGTTGTTGTGTGTGGCAAACAGGTCTACCTGTGGCTTGCCGAACCTCCTCACGATCTACTGGAACAGGTCCGGGTGCAGGCGCCACTCCGAGTGGTCGATGCGTTGGCGGCTCAGCCAGTCTGCTTCCCGGTTGCTTACGCCGGAGATGTGATCTGCACTGAGAGAAGCCAGATGACGTTCCGCCCACCTGCCCAGCGCTTCTGCCTCGAGCATGAGGGCCTTTGATCGAGTGCCCCCTTGCCGGTTTATGTGCGCTTTTGTCGCCACATTGTCTGTCATCAACAGTACATGAGCCCCTCTTACTAGAGATGCGAACTTTCTCAGCGCTAGGCGAGCTGCCCTCAGTTCCAGCCAATTGATGCTGTGGGCGGCCTCCCTCTGAGTCCATCGGCCTTGGGCTAGGTGGCCCTGACAGTGGGCGCCCCACCCCAGGAGGCTGGCATCCGTGGTGACAACTAGTCTCTCCGGCTCCTTGAACAGGCAGCCCTTCCTGACTGCCTTGGACCTCCACCATGCCAGAGACCGGATCACCTTTCGTGGGAGCCGAACCCGCCTGAGTGAGTTGCTGTTCCTGGCCCTCTGCACTGGCAGCAGAAACCACTGCAGCTCCCTGGCGTGAAGGCGAGCCCAGGGAACCACCCCCAGGCACGAGATCATTATCCCTAGGAGCTGGGACAGCTGAATGATGGGTACCGACCTGGCAAGGCTGCAGTGCTTCACTCTGCGTCTCAGGTTCGACAGCCGGTCTGGCGAAAGAAATACCTGGCAGGAGGTGGAGTTGATGACCGCACCCAGGTGCTGTATACAGGTGGATGGTCGGAACTGGCTCTTCTCCATGTTGACAGAGAAGCCATGGTACTGCAGGGTCTGCACAGTTAGAGAAACATCGCGGTGTGCCTGCTTGGTGGTGAGAGAGTGAATGATTATGTCGTCTAAATAACATTCCAGACGAACCGGATGGTTGCGGAGATGAGCCGCTAGCACTGCCAGAATTTTGGTGAATGTTCTGGGCGCAGATGATAGCCCGAAGGGAAGAACCCTGTACTGGAAATGCTTCCCTTCCGCGTAGAACCTCAGGAACCGCCTGTGGGCCACATGGATGGGGACATGCAGGTAGGCCTCTTTGAGATCTATTGATGTCAATAGGTCCCCCTCCCTCACACAGCCCAGGATGGAGTGGAGTGACTGCATCTTGAACCTCTTGTAAGCCAGATGCTGATTTAGGCTCTTGAGGTCCAAGATGGCCCTCCACCCCCCTGAACTTTTGGGCACTAGGAAGAGGATCGAATAGAAGCCCCTCCCCTGCTGATCCCTGGGGACTGGCTCTATCGCCTCTATCTCTAGGAGATGGCAGATTTCTGCCCTCATGCGTTCCCTCTTTTCTGGGTTCCTGGGGGTAGGGCAGTGGATAAACTTTCTTTGGGGAAAGGATAGGAAGTCCAGGAGAAGGCCCTTGCGAATGGTGTTGAGGACCCACTTGTCCGATGTTATCTCCTCCCACCTGTCGGCATACAGCCGTAGCCGACCCCCGATGGGGGGATCCCTGTGACCGTCACTTTCCCTTACGAAAGGGCCGGGATCCACCACTGTTGTTTCCTCCTCCTCGGAATGGTCTCCGAAAGGAAGACTGGGATTGGTTGGCACGAGCCCCGAAGGATCTGTCTTGGTGCCTATCCCCCCCTGCCTGAAAGGGCCTCTGATAGGAGGAAGGGTGAGAAGATTGCCCTGTTTCCTGGCTCCTGTAGGGTCTCTTACGAAAGGACCCCGCCCCTTTCCGGTCACCCCTTTTAAAGGTTGCCGGAAGGATCTTGCGTTTGTCCTTGGTTTCGGTGACAAACTTGTCCAGGGCCTCTCCAAACAGAAAGCCCCCTTTAAATGGGGCCGATGCCAGCTTCCATTTAGTCTTCATTTCGGCCTGCCAGTGCCTGAGCCATAGGAGGCGGCGGGAGGTGATATTGGAAGCTAGAGCTCTGGAAGAGAATTTTGCTGCTGTCAAGGTGGCATCCGCCGAATACTCGACAGCGGTAATAATCTTGGTTAGCTCATGGCGCCACCTAGATTTCCTGGGCGGGGGTCTGGACCTGAGTTGGCGCAGCCAGAATAGGGTGGCCCTAATAAAAAAGGAGGCAGAGGTGGATGCCTTGATGGCCCAGGCAGACGCCATGTGTGTTTTCTGACATGCCTTTTCCAACCTCTTATCTTCTGCCTTAAGTCCCTCTAGGAGCTCAGCTGGCAGGTTGGAATTGGAAGTCAGAGACACGACTGGGGCATCTACTTCTGGGAATTTGAGGATTTCCTCCATTTTATCTTCTACTGCATATAGAGTTCTATCCCCCCCACTGGGGTTGGTCAGGGTGCCCGGCTGTAGCCACTGGCGCTGTACCGCGTCCATAAATAGGTCTGGCACAGGAATAACCTCGGGAGTTTCTACTGTCTCTTTGAACAACCCATGCTTAAGATCCTTGGAAGTGGAAGCCTGAGAGGCCTCAGGTCTGGAAGTGGGGCCTAACTCTGTGGCCGTCATGGCTTTGTGCAAGATAGACTTGAATAATGACGGTTGAAACAGGCCAGAGAATTTTGGCTTGTCAGGGGTGGGGTTTTCGTCTTCGGAAAGGGCGAAAATCTCCCCTTCTTCCTGCTCAGAACTTGATAACCCAGAGTGAGAGGGGCTTGAAGATGGAGAGGATACAGGCTCCTTAGAGGTGGAGGCCCTAGGTTTGCGTTTCTCCTTTGGGGCCTTGCCCTTGCGAGAGCCCTTGCGCTTAATGCCTTCAGCTATCCCTTGGGAGATGGCTAAGGCAATTACCTCCCTCATTTCATCCGAAAGAGCAGGACTTTTTCCCCTTTTTTTCTTTTGCTTACTGGGCCTGCGACGGCTAGGCCTGCCTGAGCTGGATCCACCCTTCCCAAAGGGGGAATTCTGGACAGAATCTCGTTCCTCTCCGATGGAGGAGCTAGGGGAGTCGGGGTACCCCCAAGATGCTTCAGGAGATGGATCCCTGGATGCATAGTTATCCCCAGACAAGAATTCACTGTCCCCGGGGGATTGGGCCTCACGATCAGGGGAAGCTGACTCCCTGCTGCGACGGTCTGGGCTAGGTTCTGGCTGAAGGGGCCTTGAAACCTCCCTGGGATCCACTGTGGCTCTTGGAGAAGACCTTTCAAGTGAGCCTTTGTGCCCTTTGCCTTTATTTACAGAGGGATCCAGCTTGCAGCGCTTGCTGGAGGGCCCCACCTGATCCCCTAAGGCCTCCCTGCATTCCTCAGCCATTTCAGGTCCCCACGAGGCCTGGAAGATAGCTGGAGTTGGGATGGGCACGCGCTGGCCTTTGCAGTCCAAAAGCGCTGGCAGAATCTCCAGGAGGGAAGGGCCGCCTTGGGGTCGGATTTCCTTCCTCCCACTGCCCTCGGTTCCCCGAGACTTAGCTTATTTTCCGGAGGGAGAGACTAGCTGGCTTCCCAGACTAGCCCCCAGCCTCCCCGCGGCGTTCTGCAGTCGTTGAGGGCTCGCTGAGGCTCCGTTGGCTGGCTGGGCTCTTCTTGCTGCCTTGTTCCTCGCACGCTCTGAGCTCTGCCGCTCTGCCCAGTGAGTCGGAGCGATCCAAAATGGCGGGGGGTGCGCACGCAGCCGCTTCCCGCTCTTTCCAGCCCTGAAAGGCGCGCGAAGGCTCCAGCCGTCGCTGCTGTTGCCGGGCAAAATGGAGCAGGCGAGGGAATCCTAGCAATCCGGCTCACCTGCTTTAGAGCCTTCTCAGAGCCTTGCTGGACTTTTCCTCCCCCTGGGACGCCCCTGTTCCAACAGGGAACTTGGTTTATCCCACTAATTGCTCCCTTGCTAGCCAGCCCCCGCTGTGCAAGCCTTTTCAACCCCCTGCAGTGCTTGCAATTAGCAACAGCAGGGAAAACCCGGCAGCCCTTCTCTTAAAGCGACGGAAGCCTCACTGGAGGCAAATAGACAGACCTGATGTAGAAGCGTGATTTCCTCTATCTGAGAATTTAAACGTGGTCCAAATTGGGAAACTTTTTCCAGCCTTTCTGCTCTTAGACTGGAGCTCTCCCAAAACAGCCCTAACTCGGGCGGACTGAGTTTTCGAATTGAGCATGTGCAGGCAAAGGGAGGCGTGGTCAAGAAAAACATCACTCAGTCCAAGGGCAGATAGGCTGTGTTAACCCAGCATTTGGGCTCTCTGAGCAGTGCACTGGAGAATGAGATATTTCCTGGGGGAGAGGGGGGAAGAGAGGGGAAATTGTTCAATGTTCTGGATGAATATAATCTAGGGAAAATTATTCTGCTAGGTGATACTAATAGATGCATGGGAATAAGACACAAAAGAGTATAGCTATGATGATTGGATGATTTAGAGATTCAAAAATATGTAACGGTGAATGACAAGGATCTATTTTTTAAAAAAAAGTCTGATGATTTAGAGTATATGGTTTAAGTATAAGTCTATTCATACTTAACATATGTGGCATGTATATCTGTCTGATTGTAATCTTCAATTGGTGCATCATAGGGCAGTGGTGTCAAACTGGATTTCTTCGAGGGCTGGATCAGCATTGTAGTTCTGCGGGCTGCCGGGTGGTGGTGGTGGTAAGAGATGGATCAGATGCCTCCTGCAGCACCCTGCCAGAAACAGGGTGTGTGTGTGTGGGGGGGGGTGTTGTGTGCATTTTTGGCCTAGGTGGCCTCCTGTACCACTTTGCCGGCCAAAATCTCACCACCATGGGCTGGTCCTTTGCTATTTTCAAGCCAGACCCATGGGCCAGATTTAAGCACATGCAGACTGGATCCGGCTCATTGGCTTTGAGTTTGACACAAGGTTTGAATCAACATATTTTAAATATCAAGCACCAGAAAAATCAGGTAATCTAGGCAGTTCAAATGAGTATAAAGATTTATTGCAACTTTAAGATTGCAAGCTTAAACTCTCTACAAGAATCTGAACAGCCGAAGCAAATTGGTGGTAGGTAAAAGTCACTAGAATTCAAGGTGGGCTGCACTTATATTTCTTGTGGGTGTGAAGGGACTCATTGATGACATGTTTGGCCCCTCCCTCAGGCTCAGCTTGGTCATCTCCTACTTTAAATGAGCTAACCTAAAGTATGCATCCAAAATCCATGGGACTGAAATTTGGCAAAGTTGTAATTGCTTCAATGCTGCTGTGGCCAAGCACAGTCACACAATTGTAATTTCCAACACTCCCTGCTAGCTTTCTACAAGAAAAGTCATTGAGGAAATAGCAATAGCATTTAGACTTACATACCACTTCATTATGCTTTTACAGCCCTCTCTAAGTGGTTTACAGAGTCAGCATATTGACCCCAACAATCTGGGTCCTCATTTTACCAACCTCGGAAGGAAGGAAATGGAAGTTGAAAGAAATGGGCAGAAAGTCAGAAGTTGCTCCTTCTCACTGAATTTCTGCATGCCCATGGTCATTCTGTTTCTCTGTGCAGGGGTGTCACACTCACAGCATCACATTGTTGTCACGTGACATATCACAACTTTCCCCCCTTTGCTAAAATGGGGGTGGGGGTGGCCAGCACGTGATGCATCCAGCCTGCGGAATGCAGGTTTGACACCCCTGTTCTAAGGAAATATTTCTGAAACAATAATCCAATGGTAGTATCAATCTAAAAGCATTATTGTTTTTATTTTTTATTAAGAGAATTAGTGGATGTATTCAAGATTCCTGAGGGTTATAATTATGAAAGAGACTATTACTTGTTAATATTAAAAGTGGATAATAGAGGGTAATAGACACAAAATAAAAGAAAATAAAAGAAATGGAATGAAAGAAAATGGAATGAAAATAGAATTGCAGGACAAGGAAGTACAAATTCTGTATCAAAAAAAGTAACTGAAGCTAAACTAATTTTCCAACAGAATGAATAGAACATGGACATAGGATTATAGAAGTTACTTAGAATAGAGAGAAAAATATTACATTACTAAGTGGCATAGAAAGATTAGTTTGGCATAACCCAGAAAATGGAAATAGATTGAAAGTTATATATAAATGGTGATAAATTAGAGCAAGTAGAGGAAAAGTGATAAAATGTTTTCCAAAGATAGGGAAATTGATGGAGAAAATTTAAGATGTACCAAAGGTGGTAGGAAGGTAGTGGACAGTACATAGTTTGTTGTGAGGAATGAGTACTGGCTGCATATAATGATAAATAGTAGAATAAATGGCTATACATAAGAGCATGCTTCTGCCCACACTATTACATACACATGAAATGGGAATGGCTGGAGAAATGTAGAAGTAATTTGAATGCAGTGATGTGTGGGCAGTAAAACAAGGAAGCAATAGGCTCAAGAATGAATGGGAGCTGAACGTATGCGGATTGAATACAAGTGAGTGACCAGTATAAAAAAAGTATACTGAGGTGACTTAGTTATATAGAGAGCATAGAACTGCAAAACAGACACATGAAGGAAGAGTTAATGGACTGGGAAGAAGATGAAGCAGTGGTGGCTGCATGAGGTTGATGAAATGATAAAAAAGAAAATAGACATTTAAAGAACATCAAGCAATGTATGCTGCCATGGATGGATGTGATAAAAGCAAGGCTGGTTTATAAAGACAGAAAGGTATAGAGAGGCACAGTGGAGAGTACTGGTGTTAAACTAGATTTAGCTACACATCCTTTTTTATTATCTCCTTATTTAATTTCTTCTGCTTACAGTTTTTACTGCTTTTCTGCCCTTTGCATATTACTAATAACTTGAAAGTGAACAGCTTGGGGGGGTGTGAACATCCATATGGATAGGTAGGTGCACTCCTGAAGTACGTTTCCATTGCTTCAATAGAAGTTAGCTTCTCTGTGCATGTAAGTATGCTTGTCATCTGTTTCACCATTCGCTTTCAAAATTATTACAAAGCCAAATGTTCCAGAAATGCAAAGCAAGAATACTCACTGCACATTGATTCGGATTCATCAGATCCATCTGAACATTCCTCCTCTCCATCGCACTTCCATCTGGATGGGATGCAGTGACCATTGTTGCAGGTAAAGTCGGACTCTGCACAAGTCTTCTTGGCTGAAAGGAGAGAAAGAAGTTTTTTTTTTAAAGAAAAAGAATAGTTCAATTGGATAGTAAATCATTCTTTGATTTTAGATGCATGGTAATTAATCAAAAACACTTCTTACACCTCAAGAGCTGTATAATTCATCTATTCCTAGATCATAAGGAATCAATGTTTCACCAGGCATGCCTTCAACTGGGGGAACTTTAGAGTCCAAACAGTTGTGGGAATAGGAGAATGAAAAAGAAAAGGAGCCCTTAACCTCTTCCAATATTTTATCTATGGATATTGTTATGAGTAAGCTGTTTTCAGAAAACAATAAAAGGAATAAGATAGCATTTCTTTATGCTTGCCTGCCTTGCTCCCTCAATCACAACTGCAGTACAGCTGAAGCTGTGCTAAGATAATATTTCTTGAGTTTTCTTGTGTTTCTGTCAATCACAAAAACCAGGAGCCAGGATAGGGTTCAAAAGTTTATTTTATGCTACCAAGAATCTGAATAACTAATGGCCAAGGCAAATTGGTGACAGATAAGAATCAGCAGAATTTACAGGGGTGTATGTGTGAGACTTAGTTCTTGTATGGAACCATAAGAATTCCAAACTGATGGTGTATTTGACTCTGCCCTTGGGCTCAGCCTGATCATCTCCTACAGTTTCACTATCATTTTCCACCTCCTTTTTAGTATTTAATGATTATGGTCCTCACAGTTTAAGGATTGATATTATACTATAGTTAGGCCATGCTGTCTTTTGCTTGTGTACAACTGACAGATTTCAAATTGTAGTTTTAATATAGATTTTATCTGTTATTTATTATTTTATTCTAGAATTTTTAACTGGATATCCTTGAGTGTTCTTAACTTGCGCTGGTCCCTGGTCTTTGACTATAATAAACATTGACTTGACTTCTACCCCCAACCAGCATTATCAAACTGGAGGATGCCAGTAGCTTTGGAGGGCATCAGATCAAGGACATTTTTTTTCAAAGATACTTTGAATAGTTCATAGAAATAAAATGGAACCCACTTTCATATTGTTTAGGTTAATAGGCTTCAACTAGGAAGTAGGGTATGATTGATAGGCTTCAAACTAGGAGTATGGTAAAATGAAGTTTGTGAGAAGGAACCAACAAATCTATTACAATTCACAGGGTTTAAAAGTAGTGCAAATATATTGCACAAATTTACTCAGTTGGAATCAGTTGACCATCAGTTTAAAAATAGCTAAAGATAAAAATTAAATGTTTCCATCTAATGAGGTGAACTTATATGTCTAACCAAAGTCCATTCTCTAAAGACAAGAAAAGCAGCATTAAAAGATACAGGGCCAAATTTTAAACACAGTATCGTATTAATGAACACTGAAAAAACAAACCATCCCCTGATAAACTATCATTTTTATCATAAAATGTACAGATTCCTTATTGTGACATCCTCGGAAATGTTAGGCTTTCTTCAAATAGTATTGTAAGTACAGACAAGCACACCGTGAGGAATGGAGTGTATTGTTTCCTGTGCACAAATCACATGAATTATGAATTATCAACAGCAGGTAGTTATCCCAGCGGTGGCCCAGCTGATGGCTATGTACTAAGGCAGAAAAAATATTGAAGCAGCCTCCAGATTTATGTTCTTATTTTTAAAACTTTTGCTTGACAACCTCAACCTTTTCTATTGATTTATTAGCTAATTTCATCTCAAGTAAGTAGGGTTTTTCCATGTAAAAGCATATCACAGATCTTGGGCTTGCTATGGAGTTATTATTCTGAAATCAGATCAGACAGTCAAGTATTATGCACACTTCAAAAGGGAAAATGAAACATCTTGTCCTTCAGATATTTTAGATAACCAATCCCACACTCCTTTGCCAAGGGTCATGCTAGCTGCAGCTAAGAATGATTGAAATTAAAATTTCTGGAGCAATAACTTTCTCAGATTAGCTAGATTTATTAAGAAAGTTGAAATAGAATAGAATAGAATAGCAGAGTTGGAAGGGACCTCGGAGGTCTTCTAGTCCAACACCACCACCACCCTGCCTAGGCAGGAAACCTTATACTACTTCAGAAAAATGGTTATCCAACATCTTCTTAAAAGCTTCCAATGTTGGAGCATTCACAACTTCTGGAGGCAAGCTGTTCCACTGATTAATTGTTCTAACTGTCAGGAAATTTCTCCTCAGTTCTAAGTTGCTTCTATCCTTGATTAGTTTCCACCCATTGCTTCTTGTTCTACCCTCAGGTGCTTTGGAAAACAGTTTGACTCCCTCTTCTTTGTGGCAGCCCCTGAGAAATTGGAACACTGCTATCATGTCTGCCCTAGTCCTTCTTTTAATTAAACTAGACATACCTAGTTCCTGCAATAATACTAATAATAACACAAGAATTCCAATCAGTACTCTATTTTTAAATGAAAAATCTATATACACAGGCAACTTAGTGCCAATAGATCTTTCTCACATTCTTTCTATGTAATGTAAAGGACACTTGTCTCTTTGTGAAGGAGGAGGGCTGTGGATTGTTTTAAAAACAACTAACAGCCTTCTTAAAACTTAGAGACATTAGCCTGCCTATATCAGACAGAGAGTATTATTATGGATTATGGATCTTCAAATGCTACCTGGATTCAAACATCAGTTTCAGAATCTATGAAGGAAATATAGGCTGCTTTCTGCTTTTCTTCATGAAGGTCAGTGGTGAACAATTAATTTTCCCAAGGGACCAGTGGGACTGTTATGGAGGGTTGAACCAATGTAACCTGATGTCCTCAAACTCTGTCATCTCAATTCATCAAGCTGCTGCCGGCCAGAGATGAGCACTTTCTCTTTTCATCTTCCCACAGCTGTCAGTTGACTGAAGGAGCGCATGGTGACTGGGCAGAGCCAGGCCTGACTCGACTTCTCCTGCCTCCTGCAGTGCATTTATTTACAGCTGATTTTTAATTTCTGATTGACCTCATGTGAGTGGTACAGGGAGAGCCAAAGTGCCAGATGTAGCTTTGGGGGCCATAAAATGGGGGCCCCAGTTCTGATCTAAGGACAAGCCTTGAAACTGCAGTAATCTGAGCTGGTCACATGTTAACTATTTGATTTGTTTTCAAATGAATTCTGTCTTTAGGGCAGCGGTCACCAACTGGTGGTCCGTGGACAACTGGTGGTCCACGAGAAAATTTTGGTGTCCGCAGAAAAATTATTTGCATTTTTTATATTGCACTAAATCAGGAGTCCTTAAACTACGCTCCCTGGGCTGGATACATGCAATGAACGCTTATGTTGCTGCAGAGAGTCTTCCCCTTTGGGGTCCTTTTGTGTGGGGCAGAGGGGGAGGCAGAAATTCCAACTTGGTGTGGGAGCCTCCTGGTGTGGGGCTTTGGGTGAAGGCTGGAGGGGTGCCACTGGTGGTGAAGAGCTGGAGGGCCTTGTTACCTCCGGGACTGTATCATGGGCTGGAACTGGCTGACCATCACAGCCTGCCTAGCCTCTAGGCGCTGGTACTGGCCTTGCACTCCGCAGGTCTTCCTTCTGCTTGGAAAGCCTATGCTCGTAGTTCTCAGTGGGTGCTTTTGCTGAGCCTCCTTCTTGGTCAGATCCAATTTGAACTGAGCCAGCTGTTTTGCCAACTTTCTTATGGTGTTTGCTTAGCTTCAACAACTGCTTCCTGTTGGGGCCCTAAGGAGCAGGCAAGGAGTGGCTGGGAGGGGAGGGGCGAGGAGAGACCAGTGAGGCACTCCTTGATGTGAGCGACATCAAGTTGGCCATGCCCACCCAGTCACATGCCCACCTAATGACACTCTCTCAGCAGATCATATTAGTGGTCCGTGGGATTTAAAATTATTAATTCAGTGATGCCTGAGGTCCGAAAGGTTGGTGACCCATGCTTTAGGAGAATAGTTGCTACTATGGTCAGTAAGACCTTTTCTCAAATATTTCCAAACATTGTTATTATAAATATATATTGTATTGTATAATTTTGTCTGCTGAGCTAGATAATAGAAAATTTCAGCATGAATGGAAAATAATGAGGAAAATGAAAGCAGGTATCTGTATTGTCTCCATAAGACTATTATGATTTTATCCTCTACAAGTTATATTTTCATATTATGACATTACATTGATTTAATGTTTTTCAAAGAAGCTTGTAATAATTTCAATATGCAAATTGCATACTAACATTGTTCTCTGATGGTTTCCACATTTAGCCTCAAAACGTTTCCTTCAGGACAGATTGAAACTATTTATTATAATAAAGCATCATAGTTTAATAGCCTTCATAAAATGCATGGCCAGACATTTTTACCATTTTGATCTGCATTTTGTTTTCTGCACCATTCATCCCAAAATGCTCCAATATGCTTACTCCTGACTTGGTAATGCCCCAGCCTTGGCATTAGAAAGCCATTTTCCCACTGATCTACCAATAATACCCTGGCTGTTATCTTTGAAGAAAAGGGCTGCTGGCAGCACTGGGGTCTGCCAAGGATTCTGAATAATGGAGATACAAACTCCCACCACCACACAAACATGCCGGTAGCAGATGGTGCCATGGATTGCTTTGTTCCCTTGACAGTGTTCTTTGAAAACACAATTAATTTATTATCAGGCATCACAAAAGGTGGAAAGACATACAATACTGGCAAAGAACCATCCAAAAGCATTTTGAAGGTGTTAATATGCTTGGTTTGTATCCCCACAATCAGATAGCCTGTAAGGTCTTCTTCCTGCTGATAAACTATAAGGATAATGTGGATGATAAGTAAATCGGCTCAGGAGATCCAACAGTTTAAGCCAGATTGAATGGGGAAAAGGAAAACAATTCAGTTTTCAACTCAACGGAAGCCACCTGAGTATCTTCAATGGACGCTACTGAGACAGAAAAATCCAAGTGGTTATTGTTTTTGCTGCATGAATTCAGGGATCTTGAAATACAAGCTACTCCCAACAGTATAAATCCTTCAATTTTCAATTAAAACAAGCTTATGTAAACAAACACTACTGAGCATGATTAACCTAAAATACTTAATGCCAACAATTTAATCTGCCCCAGTTGCTAAAAGCAATTCTTCTCTAGGGAAGACATAGACCTATGGCAAGCCCACTCCTATCTTTATGAAGTGAATTATTTATTGTTTGTAAATCACTCATTTATGTACATTTAATTACAATTATCTTACTCATTCCACCCTAGACTTGCAAGGTGCATTGCTGCAATCTCCCTTTAAGAAGCAGAAACTGAGACCCACAGTATACTTTGACCACATTTATCTCAGGCTACTGCCATAATTTGAGACTTTCAGCCAGCCCTCAAGAAAACAATATCAAGGAGGCAGGAATTCTCATCCAATCTTTTCTTCCTGAACTGTTCCTGAGCATAAAAGAGAGAAGTCTTTGAAGAACTGCCTGCTTTGGAGAATGCATTTCAGAATCCTTGTGGTCCATACTCAAAAATACTTTAAATCAGCAATAATTCACATCTATAGCCAAATGACATGTCGGAATCAAAATGTTAATCAAATAAGGCCTAAAAATAGGCTAAGAAAGTGTGTGTGCATGAAAAATGTCTATAAGACAAAAATAGAAGTAACTATTACATCATATTTGGGATAGTGAAATTTAAAGAAGAATTCATGCCTTTTAGCCATGACTCTTTAAATCAGGCCTATATACTATAAATAACATCACCCAATTAAGAAATATAATATGAAATTTATTGGCTTCCCTTAATTTATTTTTCTTCCCAACATCCAGTTACAATAATTGTTTTAGCAAGCTGGAATGTGGAAAAGACACGCAGGTGAGCTGTTGTGGCAACTCTGAATTTTAAGAAAAGGGAGGAAAAAATAGCATCATGGATATTTTTTTTAAATACAATGGGGAAATTTGGATTTAGGGCATAGACTTCTTTTTGTTTTATTTTAGGAAGAAAACAAAGTGACCTATTTCACAGACTGGGAAAATTCCTGTGATAATTCTATATGAATTATTCTTGGGATGTCCTACAAATTGTTTTGACTCAACTTCCATGTCTTATTTATTATTAATTGCATTCTACCAGACAATATGTATCTCATAGGAATGACACTAAAGTTGGTAAATATATTATAACTATCTGTTATGCCAGATATACTACTAGAAAACTCTTTTGTCTCTACCATTGGCCATGCAGTTGTGACAACGTTAACAATTGTAGCCAAATATGATCTGGCATGAAAAATTGGGGAAATACGATTTAAAAGATGCAGATTCTGCATACAGAGGTATAAAGTCCAATTCTAACTCTGGAACTTTCTTCTCAGATGATAAATATAATAATACACTACAAAATAGGCACTAGAGATTTTCTTATGGGAGAAATAAACAGCACAAAAATGAAATGATATATTGTTTAATCATTTGTGGATCACAGTAAGACTTTTTGTTTTTAAAATACAAGCATGTAGTACTAAAGTATGGGATGATAATTGAAACATAAAATATTAATATTTACGATCTAATTTCACATGTAGACTCTCAAATTTTCATTGCCTCTTAAGATTATTTAGCGTAACTACAAAAAAGTAAAACTTTAACACAAGCACCAAACATTTGGCTGAATGTGCAGCTTGAATTTCACAGAATTTCCCACATGAAACAGAAAAGCATAATTTAAAAAATATATGTCTGAAAAATTTCACATGAACTATAAGCCATGGAATAACTTTCCCAACCAGATGTTTTTCAGATATGCTAGGAGTACGTCTTCCACAATCCATTCCCTGACAAGTTAAAGGTACTGTGGAAAAGTATCTCTGTGACTCTTTTTCTGCTGTAGCCTCCCAATGTAACTAAAACCAATAGAGATTTAGCTGTTGTTCATGGAGCAAGAAGAAAACAATTGTCAGATACCAGTAGCAACCATATGTTAATTCTGGCAAGTGGCAGGAAAAGCTAAACTCATCCCATGAGTAGAACCTCTTCAAAAATATCATAAAGATGATGTGGGAAAGCTTTGCTGAACTTATGGTTACCAACCATTCCTCTTGGTTACCTGGCAGCATATATAAACAGCTTAGTTTTATTCCATGGAGCAGAACAAGACGGATGAAACTAGAATCCAATCAGAAGAGCTCAGACTATAAAACCCAACCAAGATTTATGCAGTCCTAACTATAATCATCGTTCAGTTGGTGACAGAAGAAAATATAAAGGAAGCTTATCCAGTTGCAAAAGCTGTTTTGATTAATAATATTATAAAGAACAAGGTAGAAAATTCTAGCAGTTTATCTCTGACAATTTCAAATACTCCCCAAAGAGGCATGAATCAAATAAGCATTTCAAAAGGCATTTAAAGCAGTTACTAGGGGAGAATCTGTTCTTTTGTGCGTAGAATTTCAGAATTGGTGAGGAAGGACAGCGCCTTTGTTTAATGATTTAAAAGCAGGAAAAAAGAAAGGGAGTTACACTACTATATATAAACGACCACTGGAAGGGTAGCCATCTGTTCTGATTATAGGATTACCCAATAAGGCAATGCCAAATCCTGCAAAGTGCAACAGATCTGTGGAAATCAGCTACCGGTTAGGTTTGCAAAAATTGAATGATCAGAGTAGGGAATGATCCAAAGAATGCTTTTGAAGAGAAAAATATTGTGGAGGTCCAGGAAAACTGGTTACCATGAGATAAGATGCAGTGCTCATGAGGAGAACATTCTGAAAACCTGAGGTAAAAAGATCCACCGTGGTTCCTTACATGGATGTAAGAAGGTCCAGAGCCAGCATCCTGTATCTCAGGTGGCTTCCTCAGGGAAGCTAAGATCTAGATTGCTAGAGACAAAAAATGTCAACAAAGGTCTATGAGAGCTCCTTAGCCTGCTCAGGTCTGAAGGTAAGGTAGCTTGCCCTTAAATTCAACTCAGTTGCCTTCTGTTGTTATCCCCTTGTTCACTCTGAAATCTGGAAATGGCATTTGGAGTTTCACTCAGCAGCTATCACAGTCTGAAATAAGTGGGGCTGAAAAGGATCCAGTTTGCAAGAAGATATTGTATTTTCAAAGATATGTAAAAATATGGCCCTTCAGAGAAGCATTTGGGGATGCTTGAAGATTCTGCTACCTGAATGGTTTATGTTACCAACTTTTTGATGCTTTTATTTTATATTTCTTTTTGTCTTGCAGTCTTTGAAAATGAAGTGGCATTTAAAATAATGATAAGCATTTGCTAAGTTTTAAAATGCTTGCACATCTTGCTTTTTATTGGGAAGGGGATCCCTTTAAGTCAATCTTGACTCCTGGAACCCACCTGGACAACCCCTTCAGTTCTCTTGGCAACACCTTTGAGGAAAATGTTGCTGCCTTCTTTGGGTTGAGAGTGACTGGCCCAAAGACAATCAACTGGCTTTGTGCCTAAGGCAGGACTAGAACTCAGTTTCCTGATTTCTAGCCTGATGTTTTTAATTAAACTTGGTTTCCTATTGCTCCTTGGAACCTAAAAAGAGTGCTGTACACCAATCTGTAATCTCTGCCGCAATCTGCAGCAATTCTATGCAACAAAATGGTGTACATGTTGCTCCTCACAGCAGGACCTTAAACCAAATGTGATTTTCCCTCCTAACTTGGGTAATCCCAGAAAAAGCAGTTTGATCTGCCATGAAGTGTGATGCATGGAGCCACACAAGCTATAGATTATCTTTTTCTCTTCAACTCCAAATTAAGATTAAATCCAAACCCAGAATCTCCTTGGGCAAGATGGGGCAGCATACAAGTTTGATAAATAAATAACTGCACAGTCCTAATTAAAAAAATGTACTAAAATGTACTACTATACCACACCTTGCTTGCTGAAATATTGGAGTATCCACAGGGAAAATTATGCAAACAAACTTAGAATTTATCATATGCCTTGCAAATGTCTGAATAAACTCATGAGATATTGAATTCAATATACATATGCCCATAGTTTACTCTTTTTAAAAAGCATGTGTGCACACTCTACATACATATTTATCAGGAGTCTGCACAGCAAGGGAGAGTTTCTGCTTATGTAAATCCAGTTATAGAGACAAAAGGGAAGAGCTATGTCAAGGGATATAACTCTGCTTATTGCATTATTACAGCATGTCAGAAGATAATCAAAAGAAAATGCACAGACTGAAATAGTACAATTTATGCCAAGTCCAAGGGAACTGTTCCATGTTACTGCAATAAATTTTAAGACACAAATAGGACCAAGCAGGCTAAAAATGAAATGTGAAAGTGGAGCCAAAGAAAAAAAATACTCACAATCAAGTTTATAATAAAGATAATCATATGAAATAAAAAGAAGAAATATAGTTCATCACAATCTGTGCCCCCCAGTTGTTAATAAGTGTAGAATATTATTTTTAGAACATAATTTTAGGAGACCTACCTGTTTGAATGCTTAGATTATAGACCAAAATTCTATTTCAGGATAAAAGTTCTCTCTCTGTCACACACACATATCATCCTAGTATATAAGTGGACACCATCTTTAATTTAACCAAGTGTTTTTCCTCCAGTAAATTCCTAATGAGGACTTTTATAGAACTCCTTAAATTGAAGTATAATGTAAGAGAAGGAGTGGCAGAACCTGAGGTTGGAGTTAAAAGAGACATCAGCCTAGAATGTCTACCTAGTCATAAGCAAACTGAATCCAACCCACATGAATTCTAAGAGAAGGAGTGGCAGAACCTGAGGTTGGAGTTAAAAGAGACATCAGCCTAGAATGTCTACCTAGTCATAAGCAAACTGAATCCAACCCACATGAATTCTGTTGATTCTTATCCAAGCAGGTGCTGTTAGTTGAGAAGATTGCTATGCATAGACATTTTAGCAATAAATCAGTGTAATTGAATGTTTAATTGAGAAATAAATATCTTCCAAATAGCAATAGCAATAACACTTAGACTTATATACTGCTTCAGTGCTTTACAGCCCTAAATGGTTTACAAAGTCAGCATATTGCCCCCAACAATCTGGGTTCTCATTTTACTGACCTTGGAAGGATGGAAGGCTGAGTCAACCTTGAGCCTGGTGAGATTTGAATTGTTAAATTGCAGGCAGCCGACAGGCAGAAGAAGTAGCCTGCAGTACTGCATTCTAACCACTGAGCCACCAGAGCTCCAAATGGTTGAATTAAAATAAATAAAAATAATAAAAATGGACATCTAAGAGTGTTGGAAATATTTGCAAATCAGGGTTAAGAGCCAAAATAATAAGTCTCAGTCTCAGTATTATAAACCTATTTATGTAGGGTTTTTAAAAAATCTAAAATGGATTGGGCTAAATAAACAATTTTCTATGCAGCATAAAATCTGTAAATTCATAGTTTCATTGATGGATTGTTATGCAAAGAATTAACCATTTATAAGCACATACAAAATATATTATTCTTTTACAAGAAAAAATATGCTTCTGTTTAGTGAATAACCAGGAAAAGCTATCACCAGTTGAACAAATGTGTTGTTAGTAGTCAATCTGGAAATGAATTATGGAATTAAGCTATGGAATAAAAATCAAAGATTATTATTTCACATATGATTTATTTGCTCCTCTTTAATAAAGCAGGGGAAATAACAAAAATCTTATCGTTCCCACACTCTTACATTAGAGTCTTTTCTCCATCTGTATCCAATGCATTGGGTAATAGTTATAAACTGTACATAAAGAACTACAGAAGTACCTGAAACACAGCCACCAGCTAGCATGGCTATTTATTGGCTGGAGCAATATAGTATTGTAGTCAACACATATTTTAAAAACAAACCTACAGACAATTGCAAGAATCCAGAATTTGCAATGCAAAACTGTAAATAAATGTGCAAATTTAAGGAATGTGTAATTATTTTAAAATGACAACATTTTCACAAAAGTACTTGTCCCAAGTCACAAATTCAAACAGGTTGATATCCAATTATTTGGTTTCAGGAAATGAAGCTTTTAATGTTTTGGGATGCAAAAAAAAGGGGTTGAAAAAGTATATCATATAATGGCAAAAATAAATACATAGAAGACCTGGAAAACACAACAAGTTCAAATAAGAGGAAAATATGTATAGAATGCTCTCAGTTTAATGGTTTGCAGCAAAGTGAGATTATATCATGATGACAACACACGTGCAAGAATGAAATGGTGCAAACTCTGCGATTATGACTGCTGCAGCTATATGAATACTGATTTTTCGAACCCTTTCCACCACTTCTGCTGATAGATGCCTATCAATTTAAGGGGATTTAGCAATCAAAAGCAATGGTCTTAAGGGGAAGAAGAATATATAGACTAGGAATGGGGAAACGTAAGTGTGGAAGCCAGCTGCTTACCCTGAGTCATTTTTTCCCCTTCTGGGCTCTAGGAAGAAAGCAATGCCAAATCATTTTTGAAAATACTGCCTGAGAAGAGAAAGTGGTAAGGTTCCACTTTCATACAGAGAACCAAACTATGTTGTTATTTCCCCATGTTTTTCACATGTCAGCTTTGAGCACAAGGTTTAATCACAACTAGTTAAACGTCCGTTTTCAGAGGCTGACATCAGAAGTATTTTTTTTAAATTATATATGGTTTTCATTTGAAATGTTCCATTTTAAATTCAAAACAAATGATTATTCTGGAGGTGTTTCAAGACTAAAACAGTTTCCTGAAGCCTGAAGCAGTTCCAGAATAGTTGAATGGCTTATTTTGAATTTAACATGTTTCAAAATCAAAACTTTTGCACATGTCTAAATGCTGTTTATCACATTCTCTGAAACATGAAAATTATTAATCAGCTGATCAGGCCCAACACTGAGGCTCATGAGTTTTTCTCCACTCTCCCAAATATTTATATAGCTATATAACTATTAGCATAATATGTCAGACTGCAGCATAAGTGTGGATCCTAACTGGCTGCTAAGATTCCCATTTAAGATTTTATAACCTACTTTCTTCGGTCAGACAATTATACCAGTAAGAACCAGAACTTCAAGAATAAGGACTTAATTATTCTGGGTTCTAACAACCCAGCTTGTTGGGGGAGTTCATCTCTGCCATCTTACATTAAACAAAATAAAGATAGGATTATTCTGAATTTCACATTTTCCATCTTCTCAACAGACTAGTTGCTGTTTCTCCTTTCTTAATGATCTATTTTTTTCATTCTCTACGGTGATGACTATATGCTTTGACAGGTATCATTAATCTGCTGGTGACAACGCTGTAGATCTCCACTCTAGGATGTCCAAGTGATGCTGCCAGGTTTCCTCCCTAGTATCTGTTGTCTGTAGGGAAAAACAAAGCTTTGACTCAATCCAAAGAAAACTGGGTGCCTGTGGGTATGGAGGTATCTCCTTTAATTTTAGATTGGGGTGAGTCCAAAAGACTGAACTGGTACATAATTTAGGGGGATTTTACGCTCCCAAGAAGAATAGGTGGCCCCTGTGGCTCTTGCACAGATAGATCTGTGTTTTATGGGTGCATATCTGTACATACAGAAGCTGCACTAGTTCCCTATAAATTTTTGGGTGCAACTGAAGGTGCTGTTAGCACTTATGAAATCTCTCATGGAATGCCTGCTTATTTGTGGAACTGTTGGACTTTCATTGGCCTTTCTTGTCCCATGACATCTGGTGGGGTGGGGGAGTTCCCTTCTTTGAAACAACCTGGTGGGACCCAGGAACAAGAGCTTTTCTTGTCATGGTACCTCCTCTATAGACTATTATTTCCCTGAGGTTTGAATGGCCTCATCCTGCTGGCCCTCTGTAAAGCCACAAAAACCTAGTTTTTCTCCAAGCACTGGGCTATAACATGAGCTGATCCTATTTAAAATGAATAGTCTATTTTTGAAAAGACTATACAATGATATAAAATGGTTGGCCTCAGTTATTTTGTCATCCTTTTAGTTTGTTATTCTTGTGTTTTTTATACTTGTAAAACACCAGAGTTAGGTGACCATATACGATGTTTTTAAAATGTGTGAAAATTGCGGTGCGTCTAATACACCGAATGTTGCCGAAACCCCGCTTGCTCATCAGCCCCCTCCTTCAGCCATTTTAAGCATCCAGGCATTGCGTTTTCAGCCTCCACATGCTCTGTTTTAGACCTGTTCCAAGCTGCGGGGAACGTCACAGTACATTACCGCTGATCGGTGCCCCCGCGCATCGCTTTTGGCTTCCGCGCATCAAATTTTCAGTCCCCGCACACTCCATTTTTGGCCTCTACATGTCATGTTTTTGGCTGGTTCCAGGCAGCAGGGATCGCTGCCTGGAACTGGCTGAAAACGCAATGTGCAGAGGCCAAAAACGGGGCATGTAGAGGCCAAAAATGCGACGTGTGGAGGTGGCGATGGGCTGTGGCGATCCACACAGCCTGGGGGTATTCCGGGAGGCCGATCCACCTGTCAATCTGCTGCTCGTGCTGAATCAGGCTGCAAATAACTTGCTGAAGCTGACCAGGCTATTTGCTGCAAGGACGCTAGCCAGATGAATGCCAATGGATGCTGGTAGGCAGAGGCAGAATTTTTTTTCTTAGTTTTCCCCAAAAACTAATGTGTGTCTTATACTCTGGAGCATCTTAAATCTGAAAAATACAGTAAATTGAATAAATAAATACAAAGTTCTAAAATTAAACTTCTACAATGAAAAAAAACGGGAGTTTTTGGTCTTGACTAATTATTAGGCTATGGATCAAAAATACCTGGAAATCTGCTTCACCTTCTAAGGTTCACAGAGTATATGTCTGGTATATTCATTAGATTCAGTATGATGAAGATACAAAGAATGGATTGCTGCTTATCAGCAGCCTTCTGAAAAGGTTAGTCCGGATTGCCCATCATAAAATTATTTCCTAATATGGGCTGTAAAAAGAGGTTAAGCTATTCAATGATGAAGAAAGTGATCCCTCTGCGACTGAACCATTGAAAACTGAAGCTGAAGGGAAAAAATTAAAAACGTGGCTCATGACCTTGAAAGACGGGGCTATAATTTGCATTGCTCAAAGCCACGCTTTGCATTTTTCATTCTTTGCAGACACAAAATAAGGGCAGATTGGCAATGCAAAATAGAAAGAATCATTCTGCCTATCAGCAAAATGAGATAATCAAGAATGACAAAAAGGAACATATCTGACAGATGCAACAGGAAGGCCTCCCAATGAATGGAATTGGCAAAGGGTTTGCATAAAGCACAGCAGACCACAATGCAGAAAGTACCAAGAAATTGTCAGTCGTCCCTCGCAATTTGTTCATATACAATAAAGAACAAGGATTTGGAACCCAAAAGTGTTGGGTTTATTCATGAGAGCGCACTTCACTTTGCATTTGACTGAACCTGTTTTCCAGTGAAACTGGCTGAATTATACATAAAAGCCATTTTAATAATGTTCTCCAATGCCAACCTTAGTTGCAAACTGAACAGCAGGTCCATCTTTCAATCCAAGCCTGTTAACAGTGGAAGAAAGCCAAATAAATGTCTATTAATAACAAAGTGCTGGTTTCCTTCGTTTTCACGCTCATACAATAAACTGAATAATTAGAACAACAGAAGGATTTACTTTACTACTGCCAATATAAAGTTCAGCAAAACAGAACATTAGCACACTCCTTTTAAAACTATTTTAATTCATTTATTTGTATTACTGCTTTATTATTTTTATAAAATAACTCAATGCAGCAAACATACCTAATACTCCTTCCGCCTCCTATTTTCCCCCTCAACAACCCTGCGAGGTAGGTTGGACTGACAGTGAATGACTGGCCGGCAACAAAAAGCCCAACTGCCTTTCATAGCTAAAACTGGATGAAAACTCATGGTCTCCTGCTTTGTGGCTGGTGCCTTAAACCACCCGATCAAAACTATTGGAATGTAATTGCATTTAGATGTCATGTGAAGATATCAACAATTGATTAGGTTATATAACAAGGAGAATGTTTCAATGCCTCGTTCTCCATTTTGTGTATTTCTTTTGAAATATTGTTTCAAAAGCATATATTTTCATGAATTCTAGCATTCAGGATTTTTTTAAAAAAAAATATTATTATTTTTAAAAATGTTTAAAAATTAACATTTGAAATGTATAGACTATTCCAGTGATGGCTAACCTATTCGGCACAGAATGCCCAAACCGAAATGCATGATGTATGTATGCGCACACGCCCGAGCACCGGAAGGAAACCCAAAGACCAGCTGGCCTGCACGCGCATGCCTGGTTTTTTTTTTTTGCTGTTTTTGGCCACTTTTCGGGCTGCTTTCAGGCCAAACAAATGGGCTGAAAATGGCCCTGAGAAACAGCCTGGGTTTTGGGGCATTTTGGGGGCAGTTTTCAGGCCGTTTTCCAGCCCTCCGGTGCCGGCAAAGAACAGCTGGAAACCAGAATAGCAGCTGGCAACGGCGCATGAGCCCACAGAGAGGGCTCTGTGTGCCACCTCTGGCATACATGCCGTAGGCTCGCCACCACGGGACTATTCTGTTGAAAACACTGGTATAAATTGCAACCTAATCTATGAAAGTTTCCTTGCCAAAGAATATAGAACAACAACTTATAAAACCATCAGCATTTAATTTTGTTTATGTGGACATTTGTGACTTTAAGCCTTGAAATTCAACAACACTTGGACTTTACTATCCCATAGTAATAGGATAAGATGTGATACAATATGAGCTTTGAATTTCATCTTAAGGGTCTCATTTTTTCTTCTGCCATGGGAAAGCCATTTTCCCCTCACGTCTCAGCTCTCTATTTGCAGCATGGGAATAATGCCCAGCTATCTTCCTTAGAGTCATGTACTGAAGATTATAATTACATATCAAAACCTATTAGAATAAAAATGTTACATATTGAATGCATGTCATTAGTGTGTAACAGCTGCTGGCTATTATTCTAAGTTTTTCTGGGATCTACAAATTTAGGAGTGTGGAATACATTCCCTCTCAAATGTTTAGAAGTAATCATTCAATGTGGATTCTGCTAATCTTCTCAAATGATGCATTCTTTCAACTCACTGCCTTAGTACTTTGTGTTTAAAACACAAGATATGAGTCAGAATTTTAGAACAATAAAAAAACTGAACTTCAGACAAATCTCTCATATTCCCATTATTAAACATGCTAACTGTGTAGCTTTGCAGATAAACTGAATTTCAGGCCTGCTCCTGACAATCCACTCATCAAAATGCATTATTTATATCTGGAAGCTATGGTTGCGATTTAGGCAATTTCAGCAATTACGTCAAATTAATCTCAGCTACAATCAACCTGCTTGTTTGTTGGCTGCTGTGCCCAATAATCTCCTCTTTCGCCAAATGGTTGATGATAAAGCACCGTAGTACTAACACAAACTCCTTTCTTCTGAGAATCTTAGCATAAAATTAGTAAGTCTCTTCTGAATTGTGTTCTACTTCTGGTAGGCTATAGTTCTTGGATACAATACCAAAGTGTTTTGAAAGTGGATTCCTTTCAGGATGGCACTTCCTATTATTCTATTATACAATTATATCACCGTGGCCAGTTGTTTCGCTGGATTTGGCATTGGTTACTAGTCGGGCCCCACCCAGGGGCCTAGGACGTCGTAACATATTTTTGTAATATGCGTGCAGATCCAAGCAGTGCGGCTTTTTGCATTTGACTGATGGTGATTTTGTCAATTTTTAACTGTTTTAAATGTAATTCCAGTGCTTTTGGAATAGCACCCAGTGTGCCAATTACCACTGGAATTATCACTGCTGGTTTGTGCCATAGTCGTTGAATTTCGATTTTTAAGTCCTGGTATCTTGCGATTTTTTCATGTTCCTTCTCGGCGACCCTGCTATCACCTGGTATTGCGATGTCTATGATTGTGACCTTATTTTTCTCAACCAGTGTGATGTCTGGTGTATTATGCGCCAGTATTTTGTCTGTTTGTATGCGAAAATCCCACAAGATCTTGACCATCTGATTTTCGGTGACTTTTTCAGGCTGATGTTCCCACCAGTTTGTTGCTGTTTTAATATTATAATTTTTGCACAAATTCCAATGGATCATTTGTGCTACTGAATTGTGCCGCAATTTATAATCAGTCTGTGCGATTTTTTTTACAGCAGCTGAGTATGTGATCAACAGTTTCATCAGCTTCTTTGCAAAGTCTGCATTTGGCATCATCAGAGATTTTTCGATTGTGGCCTTAATGGCATTTGTGCGGATAGCTTGTTCTTGCGCAGCCAGGATTAGTGACTCTGTTTCTTTCTTTAATGTACCTGTTGTTAACCATAACCAAGTTTGTTTACTGTCCACTTTATCTTTTATTTTTTCCAGAAATTGGCCATGCAGTGCTTTGTTCTGCCAACTCTCCATTCTTGATTTTATCACATCTTTTCTGTATTCTTGTTTCGTCTGTTGGGCCTTCAGTAGATTTTTGTTCTTTACTTCGATTAATAGATGTTCTTGACTTTCTAAATAATCAGCCAGTGCATGTTTTTCTTCTTCAACTGTTTGCTTCACTTGTAATAATCCTCTGCCACCTGATTTTCGGGGCAGGTACAGTCTATCAGTATCACCACGTGGATGTAAACTGTAGTGCATTGTCATTAGTTTCCTGGTTTTTCAGTCCAAAATGTCCAAATCAGCTTGTGTCCAGTTAACTATACCAGCTGTGTATCTTATAACTGGTATTGCCCAGGTATTTATGGCCTTGATTGTATTTCCACCATTCAATTTAGATTTCAAAATTTTCCTAACTCTGTTGGTGTACTCTCGCCTGACAATAGTTTTTACTTCTCCATGCTTGATGTTATCCAACTGCAGAATGCCTAAGTATTTGTAGGCTTCATTTTCTTTGCATTTAATTAATTGGCCATTGGGCATTTCAATTCCCTCACATGCAGTGATTTTGCCCCTTTTTATGGATACAGTGGCACATTTTTCCATGCCAAACTGCATTGAAATATCAGTGCTGAATACTCGGACTGTGTTTGTCAATGATTGGATTTCTATTTCTGACTTTCCATAGAGTTTCAAATCATCCATATATAGTAAATGCGAAATTTTTTCAGCTTCTTTGGCTGTTTGGTAGCCTAATTTCATTTTTTTAAAGATTACTGATAGTGGGATCATTGCGATGATGAAGAGAAGAGGTGAAAGTGAATCACCCTGGAAAATTCCTCGCTTGATATTAACCATTCCGTAGATCTCATTCCCTACTGCCAACTCAGTTCTCCATTGTTTCATCGCCTTTTCAGTAAAGGATGTAATATTTTTGCTAATGCCAGTTGTTTCTAAGCATTTTATGATCCAACTATGTGGCAGTGAGTCAAATGCCTATTTGTAATCAATCCAGACCATATTCAAGTTCGTTTTTCTGTTCTTACAATTTTCTAATATCATTTTATCAATTAGAAGCTGATCTTTTGTGCCCCTGCTCCTTCTTTTGTTGCCTTTTTGCTCTACTGGCAAGATGTTGTTTGTTTTATTTATTTATTATTATTATTATTATTATTATTATTATTATTATTATTATTATTCTATAATTAGAACTGCAGAAAAAACAATTGCTACCAACCTGCCTTCCATCGAGAACCTGTATACTGCACGAGTCAAAAAGAAAGCAGTGAAAATATTTATAGACCTTTCATATCCTGGACATAAATTGTTTCAACTTCTACCCTCAAAACAACGCTACAGGACACTCACTGCACGCCAGAACAACTAGACACAAGTTCAATTTTTTCCCAAATGCCATCACTCTGCTAAACAACTAATCCTCTCAACACTGTCAAATTATCTACTAAGACTGTATTACTATTCTTCTTCTTTTCCTTCCTAGTACCTATCTCTTTCTACTTAAGACTATAACCATGTTGCTTGTATCTTTAAAATTTATACGGTTTTATTTGTTTCCTAGTATAATTTGATTGCTTATTAGTAACCTATGACTATCACTAAGTGTTGTATCTTATGATTCTTGATGAATGTATTCTATTTTATTTTTCTTTATGTACACTCAGAGTATATGCATCAAAGACAAATTCCTTGTGTGTCCAATCACACTTGGCCAATAAAGAATTCTATTCTATTCTATTCTATTCTATTCTATTCTATTCAAGCACTAACCAGGCTTGACCCTGTTTACCTTTCAAACTCACTCAAGAAAACTAGGGCTACCACTTTTTGAGTCAACTACCACAAAACTGAGAGACCAAAGGAACCAAAAAAATAAAGTTTTTGCACTGCAGAATGTATTTACCCCCCCCCCTCCTCAAAAAGGAAGCAGATTTAGTACAGGACAATTTGAAAACAGGAATGTTGCTAGCTAAACCAAAACAATTTTCTTGATTTTCAGAGTTTCTTTAAAAAAAGAATAATCCTATAAATGTCGAAAGATTATAAAAAACAATTTATCTCACAACCGTTTTTGGTGCTCTCCCCTAAGCCTATTATTTCCCTGCAATTTAACAGTTAATCTGAATAAAGGATAAGAATGAGGTGGAAGCACTGCGGAATTCTTAATAAGACCATTTTTTATCAAATAGTTTCTGCCTTTTTCATCCAAACAGCGAACCTTTCAGGTCACGGCATGGCAGGAGAGGACCGAATGGCAGATGTTCTCCACAGCAGCTCTTTTTTCTTAAGTATAGTTGAGTCCTCATCTTCACAGACTTTTGGAAGCAGGCAAAAACCTGGCTCTTCACAAAGCCCTTCAGAGATTATTGAAAACTAGCAATTCTGTGTTTAATACATTTTAGCCTTTTATTTTTCATATTTAAATTGGGAGTTTACATTTACTATTTTAATTACAGGTAGTCCTTGACTTACCACAGTTCATTTAGTGACTGTTTGAAGTTACCATGACACTGAAAAAAGCGACTTATGAACACTTTCCACACAACCATTGCAGTATCCTTGTGCTTATGTAATCAAAATTCAAACACTTGACAACTGATTCATATTTATGATATTTGTAATTTCCCAAGATCATGGGGTCACCTTTTGCGACCTTCCAACAAGCAAAGTCAATGGGGAAGCCAGATTCACTTAACAACAGTGTTACTAACTTAACAACGGCAGGAATTCACTTAACAACTGTGGTAAAAACAATCATAAAATGAGCCAAAACTCATTTAACAACTGCCTCTCTTAGCAAAAGAAATGTTGAGCTTAATTCTGGTTGTAGATTGAGGACTACCTCTATTATTTTGGTTTTTTTATGATACTGGAGCACAGATTTCAAGCTATATTGCCTATCGTGATCCTGATCATATTTCTGTCTTTGAATATTCTGCTTTCAATCAAAGAAGCAAGAGTAGGTAAGTATAATACTACTAACAACATGCCCCAGGAAGCTGTCTATAAACTAAAGTCTATTATACAGAGCCATACAATCCTGCATTTTCTTAATAGAACACGTGCTTTCTTCCCTCAGTCCATGTTCTCAAGATAATTCTAGACATTTTAAATCCCTAGAAAAAAGAGCTATCCATTCATTAGTAATTTCCTCGGTTTTAATTCCTTTAAGGGTATTCAGTTTAGCCCAACTGGATAACATATGGTGATTTTACATACATTTTTATCAAATATGTTAAGAGAGGCATAGGACAATTACCTGGTGGTAAATCATTTTTATTGCAATGACTTTTTATAAGATCTAACACAGTCTTCTTCTGTAAACTACAGAATATGATTTAGGCTTTGCTAATCATAAACTGGTTGCCTTTTCTCCTTCTGACTATATCAGTTTACATAAAGAATAAACATTTGGGTGTGAGAATATGCATGGCTGCTACAGAATATTGCCATCTTTTGCTTATTAGAGTTCCACATAAACCAAGCTAGAGCTTTGTGGAGGCCAAGAATTGGAACAGAAACTGGTTCAGACTGAATTGCTTCACTCTGCAAAGTAAGCATCTGCTTACTTTCCAGAGTGACATAGAGTTATGTCAGTCTACTATCATAATCTTAATCTTGAAATCTGACACTCTCAGTCATCACAAGCAAGGATATTGTCCAATTCATCTACAATATGTTTACTACAAATCTAACATGTTGAAAACATTAACTTTGCTTGTGTGAACACACCTTAAAGCAGGCAAAACAATTTATCGGCTGCCAAAAGGGATCAGTTCAAATATACAGTAGATTCAAAAAACCTATCTGTGGGTTTCATTTACATCTTGAAATATCATTTAGGCTGAAAATAGAACCAAATTTAATTCCTTGTTCATTTTTCCACATGACAATCAGAAAAACAATTAAAGGTATTTTTAAGTTACAGTATTAAGGGAAGTTTTATAGCTCTAAAGCATTCTTGCCAAAAGATGTCACAGAGCTGCCAAAAGTTACTGAATGTTCACAAAATTTCAGAAATAGTAAAACTGACTTCTATCATACGTGGATATTTTGCAGAGTAAATATGTTAGAAATCAATAATAAACAGACTTTTGTGTTAACACAATTGTTCATGCTTTTGTGTAAACAGTGCAAGAGATAATGAAATAGCATTAGATTTGGTTATGCCTGAAGCCAACCCACTGAAACTACTGGAACTTAAATCAGTCACAACTTCTTTACTAAGTCTGGATCCAACTCACTGCTTCAAGTCTAAGAGTCCAAAAACTATTCGTACTGTAACTGAATTGCTCAGCTGGAAATTAAGACTGCTTAAGCAGTCTTAAGCTGGGCAACTTTATAACTTCTTCGTCTTTCAAGAAATACTCAAAAAGCCATAGCTGTCACAACTTTTTCTGTTTCCAAACTTTCCAAAGCCAGGGCTCTGGCAGTCTTTGCATGTGAAAAGATTTCATTCTATCCCCAAGGCTTGTTTATAGTTAATGTCCATAACAAGAATAACTTATGTTTCCTAGGGAGTCAGAACTCAAGGACCCAGCAGTCATGAATTACAAGGCCAATAATTGTTTGGGTGTGAATGTGTGTGTGTGTGTGTGTGCAGGCTTCCCCTCCTCTCCTTGTTCCATTTCCTTGCTCCTGCCAATAACATTTTTCCTGAGTATAGCTCCTGTTGACTCTTCTGATGATTAATAGTAGCTGTTGTTTACACAGTTGTCACTTAAATTTGCATGCAGGGTTAGTCAACATCCAACTTTGTTGTAGCACCCAAAGAATAATTTGTATTCCAATGGTTGGAGTTGTCTTGGTAACGCATAGGTGACTGGAAAGCATGTATAGAGGGGAAGTTTCATTCTGCCATTGCTCACTAATCTCCATGTGGCTTATAACAGTCTGCACAGTATTTGGTAGCTATGGTGCCTTTTAACTTGAACTCACCACCTTCCAAGTCTTTGTGTGGTCTGGTTTATTCTGCCCTCTCACCCTCAGGCTGAGTCTAAAGACCTGAAGATTTAACACCACAGCTGTTTCTTAAGGTCAGGCCACAATTCGTGTCACCTATGTTGTTGAGAAACCAAAAATTATACCACAGATAATTTGAAATCTGTATTTCATAAAGTCATAGAAAAATTATAAATATAGATAAAATTTGGAGAGTAAAGTGTCCTTACCAAGGACACAGCAGCTACTTTTCTTAGCTATTTCAAGCAACTTTAAATTGCAAAACTCAAAGCAAAGTTGACTTTTCTTATTTGTCAATAGAGTATCCAATTTTTGGCTTCTTGCCACCCTGAATCTGGATGTCTTTCTCTTCCAGTTTCTAATAGTCTTTCATACCACTCTTTTTCTAGTTGCTAATTTTATTTGTTGAAATGATAAAATATGAAATGATGCTTGATTAAAGAGTGGCCATACAGTGGAAAAATCTAAACATATTATAGTAATGAAAATGAGCGAAATGTAACCCATCTAAATTAATAGAAAAAAATGATCCATGTGCCTATATGAAATTAATTAAATGGTTAAGCTTATCACTAAATCAAGACTATATTGCAGCATACTGTGTCTGCTTCTCATTTTTAGAATATAGTGATTTAAAAAAATATTTCACACCAACCAGCTTCTCTAACAGAATTTTCTGGATAAGCCTGCGGCAATTATGTCCACACTGCTTTAAATATACACTGAGGTTTTACTTTAAAATATATCCCTATCTCCTGGGCAGAATCTTCTCATCAGATATAAGCACCAAGCCCTTAATATTTAGAAAGTGTTCAAAAGAAAGTCTGAGTGCTGAAGCTCTATAAATTTGAGGGCTGAAGCACAATGAGCTTGGAAATATTATAGTTGCTTTGATGTTATAAAGTGTCATGGCTTGCTTCAACTATTCATCTTGATTGCATGTATTATAAAACATACCTGATAGCATTATAAAAAATTATCAAAATTAAAATTATATATAAGCTGCTTGGGAGAGCCAGTTTGGTATCGTGCATAAGACACTGGGCTTGAAATAGGAGACCCTGAGTTCTATTCTGGTCTTTGGTACAATGCTAGTAAAGTGGCCAGTCACTTTCTCTTAGCTTTAGGAAATAGACAATGCTAAACCACTTCCCAAAAATCTTGTCCAGAAAACTGCAGGGACTTGTCCAGTAGTCACTAGGAGTCACTACTAACTTGAAGGTATTGGACTGGTACAGCTAGTTTTAGCCAGAGAAACCCCATTTTGTTGAAAAACCTTCATTTTGCTTACAGGTGGGTCTGCGAATTATAACCAGCTACTCATTTGACCATTTGAAATTCTGATGGACCCATCCAAATTTTTTACAAACCAGATTCAAAGTTCCAATGGCTGAACCAACCACTGCATGGTCAAGTGATTGTCAAGGTCCCCACTAAGGAACCCAACCAATTCAGCAACTTTCGGCTTTCTGAAAGAACTGCTTTATTGAGTACATCATTTTGGAAAAACCAACTCTGGCTATTTCCTGTGTTTTCAGTATGATTAAAGGATAGATCCCTCCCACATTGTCACAGGTCACATTGTCCAATTAGGTGTTCTGGCATCTCCTTGGTAACCTCTTACAGTCTTTGGCCAGCACCTGTTGAGATGACCTTGGTTCCCACAAGATAGTAGGTTGTTGATATCTGGTATGACATTCCAGAACGCCTCCCCCCCCCCCCCCCAAGTGTGTCAAGCTGAGAAACAGAGAAAATGGCTGCAGCAGGCCTAATCCATTTCGAAGTTGACGGTTATCACATTTTGGCTGCTCAGCAACTGGCCCACTTTTGCAACCATTTGCAGTGTCCATGAGTTACAATGTTTTTTTTCTTTCTGGAAACCAGGCTTTACCTCCAATTTCTGGCAAAAAATACCCGCTGCAGTAAATGTGTTTACTAAACAACTTTGCAGTGTTTGCTTAATAGATGTTGCAAAAAAGTTGTAAAATTGGTCATGGTCTTGAGACAACCCACTTAATGACTGGCAAGACTTATGATTGTAATTCTGGGCTCAATTACAATGAAGGACTAACTGTACTTTAGTTTTCAGATATTCTCTCTTTGGGCTTCTTGTCTTTGCTCTAAAATTCCTGGAAAGCCACATGATAGCCTTCTCAAAGAACATGTACCTTTAAACCAGATAAAAAGGTAGAGGAATCCCTACACATTTTATTGTGCTAGTTGTTGCCGACTATAGGGGGCAGTAATCATCTCCGATTCAAGGCCATTGAGCCGGTGCTGTCTGAAGACATTTCCCTGGTCATGTGTCAGCGTCACATCACAGAGCACTGTTACCTTCCCACCAAAGTGGTGCCTATTTATCTACTCGCAATTGCATTCTTTCAAACTTCTAGTTTGGCAGGAGCTAGGGTGAAGATGGAAGCTCACCCCATTGCATGGTGCCCTGGTCTCGAGCCTGGGCTGCTGCTTTTAACCACTGAGCACTGTACCATCAGCTAAACCAGGAGAGCAATAGAAACATGGTTGGCCCCTCTGCCTGATATTAAAAGTTTAAGTAGAATGTGCAAACTCCCCTTTTCCTGTTAGAGATAAGTTAGCTAAGATGTTTTGCACACAAGGACAAGGGCTGCAATATTAAGCCTGCCTTTTGAGAGGACAACCCTCAATCATCAGTGTGAATAATGTACTGCTTGTTGCCTATTGCTGGTCAAAGATCATATGCTCCTATTTTCAGAAGTGTGTAAAAGCTACGCTAATTTGTGTATTGAGGCTTCAGTTTGTGATTTAGTCCCAAGAGCATATCTCTTTATCCCTGTAATAAACAGATACAAAATTGTGTCATAATTGGCTCCTTCGTACCTGCCCCTCCCCCCAAAAAAAGATTCCAGCATTTGACTAGGTCAATTTACAGTTTGGCCAACAAAGGTACCAAAAAAAGCTACTTAAGAGTCAGATGACAAAGCACTTATGATACCGTATATACTCGAGTATAGGCCGACCCGAATATAAGCCGAGGCACCTAATTTTACCACAAAAAACTGGAAAAGTTATTGACTCGAGTATAAGCCTAGGGTGGGAAATGCAGCAGCTACCGGTAAATTTCAAAAATAAAAATAGATACCAATAATGTTTTTGAATATTTATTTCAAAGAAAAACAGTAAACTAGCGGTGTATTCAATGAAATACTTCACTCACCTCATGATGCTGATGTCCCGCTGTGATGATGATGTCCCGTGCAGCCGCGGGAGCGATGTCCCGCCTCCTATGACACACGGCACAGTGATTCCTATCATTGGATCACTGTACCAGAGGAGGTGGGACATCGCTATGTGGCTGCTTGCCATAACAAGGAGGAGGTGGGACATCGTTGCAGAGCGGCAGGAGGGGGAGGAAGGGGAATCGTAAGACAGCCCTGCATTACATTAGAACGTAAGGAGGGGGGATGGTGCGGTGCGCGCTGCGCGGCAAACTGACACAGAGGGAGGGGAAACTCACAGGGGCACTGGGCCATTCACGAGTGTCACCCAGCGGCATGGCCCCGCCCCTTTTTCTCCTCCATTTCGGGCAAATTTTTCACTGACTCGAGTATAAGCCGAGGCGGCTTTTTCCAGCCCAAAAAGTGGGCTGAAAAACTAGGCTTATACTCGAGTATATACAGTAAATAAAATAAAAGTATATTGGCAGAAGAGATCTACAGTACAAAATGTTTCGTCTGCTACAATTTCTTATACACAGAATAACTGGAAATGCTTTATTTTATATACTGCACTAGGATGAGCTTTTCAAAAACATCTATCACTTCTCTTCTCAAAGCTTCAAGCAAACCTTGAGCAAGTGAACAATTTCCACCAACAAGTTATACAGGACATTTCCCTTTCATGGTGTCACATTCTGATCCCTTAGATCAATTTTGTTGTCACCCTAAAACTTCTTCAACTATCCTTTTGTCTAGGCTTTAGGTAAAAGGCTCCACTTTCTTTCTCCAGACTGAAGCCTAGATACTAACAGGCTGCCAAATGCTTTAAAATAATAGCAAGAAAGCATCTATGTAAAAATGAGTGGCTAGCAGCAAAACAAAAGTTAACATTATACCACCATAGAAACCAGTGGTGGGTTCCGGATCCCGTTGCAACCGGTATAGTACAACGGGGCCTGGTGTCCACCACATGAACACGCACAGCGCACGCACACACGCAGCGCACACATGCGTACTTACTGTCTGCGACACTCTGCGCAGAAGCCCCGAAGAGCTCAAATACAGGTAAGGATGGTGGGCGGGCGGGCCCTCCAGAGCACCGTACTAGAACGGTACCTGGTGCTCCCGGCAGGCACCAGTACACCCATACCGGATCGAACCACTCGTAACTCATCACTGATAGAAACAAATTCAAGAAAACTTAAAAATACTAGATAAGTCATGGAAATCCAAAGTCACAAAAACAATACTAGGAGAAAAGTTAATCATCTCAGACTTTGGTGTATATTCTAAGTCTAACTATAACGCTTAGTTTTTTAACTTATACCGCTTAGTTTTTCAACTTTAAATGTTTTCTAAGATTTTCAGCTTCTTCCTGCTTTAGATTTTTTTCAGTATTCCTGTATTCTAATTTGAATTTCAAATAGAACAGAACAAAATAACAGAATTGGAAGGGACCACTTCAGGAAAATGGTTATCTAATCTCTTCTTTAAAACTTCCAGTGTTCTTAAGGGGAAATCTGTGGGGAAAAATTTACAACTTCTGAAGACAAGCTGTTCCACTGATTAATTGTTCTAACTGCCAGGAAATTTCTCCTTAGTTCTAAGTTGCTTCTCTCCTTGACTAGTTTCCACCCTTGCTTCTTGTTCTACACTCAGGTGCTTTGGAGAATAGTTTGACTCCCCCTTCTTTGTGGCAACCCCTGAGATATCAAAATCCTGCTATCATGTCAGCCCAAGTCCTTCTTTTCATAAGACTTGAAATGACCGTTGGCTTACCTGAATGGTCGTTCTCTAGGCGCTGCGGGAGTGTCCAAGCACGGGTTAACATCAGCTTGCTGCCCAAGGACTGAGTTTAATATTTTTTGTAGCTCTGCCTCCTGCTCTTCTGAGAGGCTCAGTTTCAAAAAATGAAAGAGAGTCCAAAAAGGTCGTAGATGGAGATGCAGAATGTCCCGCACTGGAGTACAGAACCCCACGTGCACTTATTTGGGTGGGGTTGGACACTCCTGCAGCGTCTAGAGAACGACCATTCAGATAAGCCAACAGTTATTCTCCTAGATGCTGCTTGGAGTGTCTAAGCACGGGACATGCCAAAGCTATGCTGTCCCAGGGAGGGAAGAAGAATTGCCCAAGCCAGCGGGAGTCGCGATGACCTGCTGCAGAACTCTTCTACCAAAGGATGCTTCAGCGGAGGCAAAGACATCAAGTCTGTAATTCTTGATGAATGGAGATGGACTGGATCACGTAGCGGCTTGACATATCTCCTCAATGGATGCTTGTGAAGCCAACGCAGCCGAAGTTGCGGCGCTCCTCGTTGAGTGCGCTGTGATGTGAGGAGGGACCGGCCTGGCTTGCTGTTCATAGGCTATCTTGATGCAAGCACATATACATCAACCTATGGTGGAGGAGGTGACTTTCCTGCCCATAGAGACCGGTTGGAAAGATATGAAGAATCCCTCTGATTTGCGGAAGGAAGCTGTCCGTTTCATGTAAATACGGACCGCTCGACGGTCATCAAGCTTATGCCACTGCCGCTCTCTTGGATGTCTGGGGCCCGGACAAAAGTCTGGGAGAACAATTTCCTGTGACCTATAGAAAATGCTGTTAACTTTTGGCACAAAGGCCGGGTCCAATCTGAGGACTACTCTGTCTGAATGCACAATGCAAAGGTCACCCCTGACCGAGAGGGCGGCCATCTTGGATATCCTGCGGGCCGAGGTGATGGCAACCAGGAAGGCCGTTTTAAGGGTCAGATGTCAGAGACCAACGGTTCGAAGCAGTTCAAAGGGAGGTGCGGACAGAGCTTGTAGCACGACCGACAAGTCCCAGGTTGGGTACCTGTGGATGACAGTAGGACAGAGATTGATAGCTCCCTTGAGGAAGCTACGGACCTGTGGGTGTCTGGTAAGCGGCAATTGAGAGTCCGTGGACAGGATGGTGGCCAGAGCTGCAGTCTGACGCCTGAGGGTGTTAGGGGTGAGGCCTTTGTCCAAACCCTCCTGCAGGAAGTCCAGGATCTGCATAATGGTGGCAGAAGATGTCGCACCAGAGAGAGAAGGAAGCCCAAGTAGCCTCATGGATTCTGACAATGGAAGGCTGCCTGGAGGCCTGGATGGTACGGATGACTTTGTTGGAGAACCTGCTGAGTCTCAGGATGTCCCCCTCAAGTGCCAGATGGCCAGCTGCAGCCACTGGGGCTCCGGATGCCCCCTGGCCGAGGGAGATCTGATCCTGAGGTATGTGCCAAGGTGGACTGACAGACAAACTGACCAGATCGGCGAACCAGGGCCTCCTGGGCCAGTGGGGCGCTACAAGCAGCACTTCCGCTCTCTCTGACAGGATCTTCCTGACCACCGGAGGAATTAGAGGAAGAGGCGGAAACGCGTAGAAGAGTCCTGGTGGCCACGGTGACCAAAGAGCGTCCATCCCCTCTGCCCCGGGGCAACGGAACCTGGTGAAGTACTGGGGAAGCTGGATGTTGGCTCGAGTCGCAAACAAGTCGACCTGCGGGTGGCCGAACCTCCATGCCAGCTGGCGGAATAAGGCTGGATGAAGACGCCAATCTGAGCTCTGGATGGTGGTTCTGCTCAACCAGTCTGCTGTCAAGTTGTCCTCCCCAAAAATGTGGTCTGCCCGGAGGGAGTTCAGGAACCTTTCTTCCCAGCGGCCTAGAGCCTCTGCTTCTGACATCAGGGCCAGAGACTGTGTGCCGCCCTGATGGTTGATATACGCCTTTGTGGCGATGTTGTCTGTTAGGATCAGCACGTCGTGGCCCTCGATCTGACTGTAGAAATGGCGCATGGCTAGCCTGGCGGCCCGGAGCTCCAGCCAGTTGATGTTGTGTGCGAGCTCCGCCTGCAACCACCGGCCCTGGACCACCTGAGTCTGGAGGTGAGCACTCCAGCGGAAGAAGTTGGTGTCTGTCATTATGACCAGGCGTTCCGGTTCCTTGAAGCAGCAGCCCTTCAGAAGAGCGTCTGTCTGCCATCACCTGAGGGATCGTAGAACCTTTGGAGGTAGATGCACTCTCCTCTTGGAGTTGCTGGCCTTGCACCTCTGGAGTGGCAGCAGAAACCACTGGAGCTCTCGCTTATGCAGTCGTGCCCACGGAACCATTGAGATGCACGACACGAGTTTCCCCAGCAGCTGGGAGAGGGAAACTACTGATGTTGACCCCGCCAACCGGATGGACCTCACCAGAAACCTGATGCTGTCTATTCTCTCCTGTGTGAGGAAGACCTTGCAGTCCCTGGAGTTGATCACCGTGCCAAGGTGTTGAATTCTGCAGGTGGGGGTCAGATGGTTCTTGGCGAAGTTGACCAAGAACCCGTGTAGTTGGAGGACTCGGATGGTGGTGTCCAGGTCTCTCTGGGCCTGCCCCCCGGATGATGAGTGTATGAGGATGTCATCCAGGTAGCATTCCAGTCTTACCAGGATAGACCATAGATGCGCAGCAATGGCGGCTAGCAGCTTGTGAAGGTCCGAGGAGCCAATGATAGCCCGAAGGGGAGGGCCCTATACTGGAAATGCTGATTGGCAAACTGGAACCTCAGGAACCTGCGATGCACTGGGTGGATCAGAACATGCAGATACACCTCCTTCAGATCTATCGAGGTCAAGAGGTTGTCCTGCCTGACGCAGCCCAGGATGGTCTGAAGGGACTGCATCTTGAAGCGCTTGTACGCCAGATGCTTGTTGAGTTTCTTGAGGCCCAGTATTGCCCTTACCCCCCCCCCCCCCGAGGATTTGGGAACCAGAAACAGGATGGAGTAGAAACCCCTGCCCTCCTGGCCCTCGGAAACCTTCTCTATAGCCGCTATCTCTAACAAGTGATCTATCTCCACCCTCATGAGCTGGAACTTGTGGGCCGACCTGGGAGCGGGGCAATGGACAAAGGTCCTTGGAAGGAAGGAAAGGAATTCCAGGGTCAAGCCATGACGGACCGTGTTCAGAATCCGTGTCCGTTGTGGTCTCCTCCCACTGGTTGGCGTACAGCTGGAGACGGCCGCCAATGGAAGGATCCCGCTGACGGTCACTTCGACTTCCGGAAGGGATGGTTGGAATACCCCCCGTGGAATGGTTTGTGGAAGCCCTGCTGTCTGTTCCTATCTCTGAAGGAGGATTTGTCCTGGGAGCAGTCCTGGGACTGAGGGTAGGACTGATTGTCCCCCCCCTGAGGAGGTGGAAGGCTCAGGGCTTCAAAAGGAACAGCAGCGAAAGGGCTGCCCCTTGTGGTCTGGCTTCTTGGTGACAGGGGGCAGAACCTTGCGCTTGTCCTTGGACTTCGTTAGAAAGGGGTCCAAGGCCTCTCCAAACAATTTTCCTCCCTTAAACGGAGTGGAAACTAGTTTCCACTTGGCTTTCACGTCCGCCTGCCAGTGGCAAAGCCATAGCAGACGGTGTGAAGTTACGTTGGAGGCTAGTGCTCTAGAAGAGAACCTGGTGGCGGCAAGGGAGGCATCGGCAGAATATTCTATGGCTGCTATGATTTTATTAATGTCCTGCCTAGCTCTGGTATCGCCTGCAGGGAGGCCAGCCAACAACTTACGTAACCAGAACAGAGCCGCTCTACCAAAATATGAGGAGGACGCCGAAGCCTTCATGGCCCATGCCGTGGCCTGGTGGGTCTTATGGGAGACCGACTCTGCCCTCTTGTCTTCTGCCTTTAAGCCCTCCAGTAAATCAGCCGGAAGGGCAGAATAAGACATGAGGGAGACAATGGGGTCATCTACCTGGAGGAGCTTAAGCAACTCCTCCAGAAGGGCCTCCATGGAATAGAGCTTCTTGTCCGTACCACTAGGAGTGGCCATGGTGCCCGGCTGGGCCCGTTGACGCTGAATGATGTCTAAAAACAGCTGAGGAGCAGGGACCAGATCCAGAAGAGGGGAAGCCTCCTTGATAAGTCCCGCACCTGGGTCTTGGGGCCCAATGGTGTCCTTGGTACCCTGAGCCGAAGGCACCTTCTCATATGGTGCCGCAGACCCATTTGGGGTGCTGCTGCCCTAGCCTTGATTAGTATAGCCCTAAACATGGAGGGGTTGAAAAGACCCGAAGAGGCAGGTGCCTTGGGGACGGAATTCTCATCTTCTGAGAGGTCTGGAGCATCTTGCTCCACCTCCTCCCCATCGGATACCTCACTGATCCCAGTAGGGGCCGGGGAAGCCTCCCTAACCAGGGGCTCCTGAGAGTGAATGGCACGAGGCTTGTCGGAACTGCCAGGGTCCCTGGGAGCAGGGGAGGCAATTTCAGTGGCAAAGGGTAATTTAGTGGCCAACTGCTGGATCCCATCCGAAATACCTGAGAGATTGCACTTGCCACCACATCCTGCATGGATTTGGACAACTGGGGCTCCTGGGCCTGAGGCAGAACTAGCTTAGCTTCAGAGGGAGCCAAGGATTCCTCCCCAGCAAGGGAGTCACCATCATCAAGGGAATCCTCAACCAAGGAATGGCAGGGGGATCCCATGGAGGCCCTAGAAGGATTGGGAGAGAACCCAAAGTCCTCCTCAGCCAACAAGGAGAGGGAGACCTCTGGCTGGGAAGTGGGAAGGGAAGGCCCTGTCTCAACATCCCTGAATTGGGGCCTGCCTGTTGTTGCTGCTGATCAGCCTGGGCCTTCTGAAATGGCTTTTCAAGTGCCTTCTGGCGTCTTTCAGCAAGTTTCTCATCTGCCTTAGAGGCCTTGCTGACTCTGGGACGCTTTCCCTTGGTTGGACACCCCACCCCATCACCTTTGGCAGCAGGATTGGACCTGCTGCGTTTGGAAGAGGTGGGCCCAGTTTGTTGTTCCACCTGCTGCTCCATCGTCTGTCTCAGAAGAGTAACAGCTGCAGAAATGGCTCAGAAAGGCAACCCCCGGGAGAAAAGATGAGTCTTGCAGGAGCCATGCCAGATGGTAATTGGAGGCACTGAGCAGGTGGAGCTGGAATAATGGCCCCGGCTGAGGAAAGGCCGGAAGCCTGAAGATCTGCGCTTTAGCAAGGGAGAATGGCCAGATTGAAGCCAGAAAACCCATGCAGCCGCTTGGAACAGTCCAGGGGAGAGGAGAGCCTGCCTGGCAACCCAAAACTCGGCCCTTGCATTAAGTGCTCTCCACGGCGATCTGCGAGTGAGGACAGGCAGCACGGTAATGGTCAGAGCCTCAGAGAAAAAGTGCACCAAATTGGATTCAAAATGGCAGCCGCAACTCACTCGTGCGCCTGGAGCAACACCGGGGGAAGCTGGAAAGCCTAATGCTCCGCGCTGGGGACCCTACCTCCCTATCCCTCCCCTGGGCTCGTTAGCAGCTCCAGGAAGCCTGCCTCGCACCAAACAGCTGATTTTAAAGTGAACGAAAAGCCGAATTAAAATGGAGGAGAAATTAAAGGGGAAAACAGAAGGTCTAAGCTAACTAACCACAATAAAAAAAAAATTCTAGGAGCTACACTACACTGACTAGGGGAACCAGCTTGCTGCACAAGGGCTGGATCTCCCCAAAATGCATCCTGTAGGGCGACTGAGTTTTTTGAAACTGAGCCTCAGGAGAGCAGGAGGCGGAGCTACAAAAATATTAAACTCAGTCCTTGGGCAGCAAGCTGAGGTTAACCCGTGCTTGGACACTCCAAGCAGCGCCTAGGACAGTGATGGCGAACCTATGACACGCGTGTCAGTGCTGACACGCGTAGCCATTTCGGGTGACACGCACATGCTCCCCAAACTTGTTTCAGCGGCAGCTCTCAGCCTGGGCGGCAGCGTCACACAGGCTGTGGAAGGAGGAGGAGGAGGAGGAGGAGGGAACCAACCAAAGAGAGGCTTTTACCGGGTCTGCGCCCCACAGCCAGGATCGTCCTTGCGCCTCAAGCCACGTTTCTTCCTGCAAAGCCCTTCGGGCAACCCGAGAGTTCCGCTTGACGCCAGAAGGGCTTTGCAGGAAGAAACGCGGCTTGAGGCGCCAGGACGGTCCTGGCTGTGGGGCGCAGACTCGGTAAAAGCTCTCTTTGGTTCCCTCCTCCTCCCCCTCCTTCCACAGCCTGTGTGACGCTGCCGCCCAGGCTGAGAGCTGCCGCTGCCGCTGCTGCACAACTGAGGGAGGGAGAGGGAAAGCAGAGGTAGCCTCAAATTCCACCGTTGGGACAGGGGAAAGGGCTTGTCCCTCAAGAGTGGGGGGGGATAGAGGTGGGAAGAAGGGGCCCGGCCTGTCCCCAGCGCCCCCCACAGACGGATTACGGATCGAACGCTTCTCTCTCTGCAGCCTTTTTCTGCAAGTCCCAGCTACTCAGCGGGGCGTCATCATTTCCGGGGGGGTTGCAGTTTTCCAGCTCAGATATCAGGATCCGCCAGGATTAAGTGGGAGAAAACGCCGCTGGCCAAGCGGAACAAACACATCCAAAGGTTAATCTTATTTTACGAAAACACAACTTCCAAAAGTCGATCGTGGCCTCCGTCAAGAAGCTCTTCCCCCACCCCCCACCCATTCTGGGGTCTTGGTGTCCCTCGGCTAAGATCCACCCCGGAACGGGGGCAGCCCTCCTGTAATTCTGGCTGGGTTAAAGAGCAGGGATGGAGGAGCCCTATCACACCTTCATTCAAAGGGTGGGGAGGGGGAGGCCCGATAAAGTCCCTCCCTTGGGGTGTCTGAAGTCCCAGCTGAAGCAGCCGAAGGAAAAAGGATAAGCATCCGTCGCTGCCCAATGGCGCTTGGGGTAACCCCGCTGGGCAGAGCCAGTCGAGGCTCATCCTGCAAATGAGGGTTTCCTTTGGGGAGGGCCAGGTGGTTTCAAGCACCCCAAACAGCCAATCTCTCTCTCTCCGTCCCCCTTCCTTTGCTCCTGGGGCTGCAGAACTTTCCATGGGCTCAACAGTAATTGAGTAAAATTCTAAGCCACTGCAGTAGCTGCTTTTGGTTTTATTTTTTAAATATTTATCAGTCTCTCTTTTAGTTGAAGAGTTGAAGTCCACAAGGCTTAAAGCTGTCAGGTTTGAAGACCCCTGGGGTTTTTTTCCTAAAGGGTTAGGGGTGCAAGGTTCTTGTAACTTGACAGCTTTAAGACTTGCACACTTCAATGCCAGAGTTTCTGAGCCAACATTTTGGTTGCTAAGCAGGACCGTTGGTAAGTGATACTGATAATAATATCAAGGGCAACATACGAAATCGACTGATGAACAAAGAAGTTACTAAGCAGCTATGTTAAATAATTTGTTTTTGGTTTATTAAATACAATTATATTGCAATTATATATTTTTGTAGTTTAAACTATAAATTGCGCAAAATTATGTTTTTGTCGAAGTGACACACAACGCGAGTTATGCTCGATTTTTTGCCGATTTTTGACACACCACGCCAAAAAGGTTGCCCATCACTGGCCTAGGAGAATACCCAGTTCCTGCAACTGTTCTTCATATGTTTTAGCCTCCAGTCCCCTAATCATCTTTGTTGCTTTTCGCTGCATTCTTTATAGACTCTCCACATCTTTTTTACATTGTGGTGACCAAAATTGGATGCAGTATTCCAAGTGTGGCCATAGCAAGGTATTATAAAGTGGTATTAACACTTCACGTGATCTTGATTCTATCACTCTGTTTATGCAGCCTAGAACTGTGTTGGCTTATTTGGCAGCTGCTGCACACTGCTGGCTTATATTTAAGTGACTGTCCACTAGGACTCCAAGATCCCTCTCTCAGTCACCACTACTGAGAAAGATACTACATATACTGTACCTGTGCATTTTGTTTTTCTTGCCTAAATGTAGAACATTACTTTTTTCACCACTGAATTTCATTTTGTTAGATCGCACCAAATGTTCAAGTCTGATGTTCAAATGATTTTGGAATTTAATTTTCAACTACAAATTTTACTTAAATTTAAAGTTTCTGGAAATCATCAGATTAATCTGGGGTTCAGATTAACAGAAGTACACAGTTTCTGCAACTCTTTTTATTTTTTTTATTGTTTTAATACACAGAAATGTGGGGTGGGTGGAAAACAAAGCTTAGAAGAACAAGAGAGCGAGAAAAAAATACCCATAACTACATAAAATACCAGAAACAATATGTATGTTTAAAAAAGATATACAATTCATTTTTAAACATCAAATAAGGGTAGAACAAGAAGCAATGGGTATAAACTAATCAAGGAGAGAAGCAACTTAGACCTGAGGAGAAATTTCCTGACAGTTAGAACAATTAATCAGTGGAACAGCTTGCCTCCAGAAGTTGTGAATGCCCCAACACTGGAAGTCTTTAAGAAGATGTTGGATAGCCATTTGTCTGGAATGGCATAGGGTTTCCTGCCGAGGCAGTGGGTTGGACTAGAAGATCTCCAAGGTCCCTTCCAACTCTGCTATTGTATTGTATTGTATTGTATTAAATCTTGACCACATAGAATCATCTTGCCCCGTTCTTCCACTGCATCAATGAAGAATCAATCCAAAAGCGGGGAAAGAACATATTCATTCAATCAAGCCAGCTTTTGCCTTTGATTTGTAGTATGTAAGCATTTTTCCAAGAACATAAAGAACCATTTTTTGTGACAATCCAGACACAATAAAGACAAAGATCTTCAGGAATAGATAATTAAATAAGTAGTTTCATATATTAAAGTTGTTACAGGAAATGATAATTTATGCATATGTAATACACATCATACATGAACATTTACATTAAAAACCACTGTGATATAAATTGCCTCTATCAGGCTTTTAAAAATCTATTTTTAGATTTCTAACATTGTACGAATACTGTATTTTATGGAACAACTGTAATTTTATAGATGCCCTTTCTCCGAACCACCCCTGATCCTTTGGGAATTCTCTCAGGGCTTGAAAATGTGTTTCTGACCTTAGATGTTGAAATTTAATAGATTCCTGCTTCCTACTGTCAAGTTCTGAACACATTCCAAGTCAGTTGCCTTCATGCCCTTATCCATCACCCCAAGTGCTCTGCAGCCTGTCTCAAACAAGTCACACATTGTAAGTAGTGAGATTATTGCAGCCTGGAGAAAGAAAGAAAGAAAGAAAGAAAGAAAGAAAGAAAGAAAGAAAGAAAGAAAGAAAGAAAGAGAGAGAGAGAGAGAGAGAGGGGGGGGGACACTACAATTGAAGTAGAAGGCAACAATGTTCTCTAAACTTCGCCAGCAATGACCATAATATACAATCCTGAACAGTAACGAGAGGTAATGGGTATCACTTTATCTCATGTTTAGTTCTTTAGTTTAGATCTTTAGATGCAGTAAGAAGAACATTCTCAGAAAATCTAAACCAAAGTCAGGAGTTGCAAATTATTGTAGGGTGTTTGGCAAACTAGAAGTAAATGTATTTCAATGCAATTGTCCTGTTATAGTATGGGTTGGAAAATTCAATCACAATGTCACCAATCAGCAAGTTAAGTCTGATTTGCCTTTACTATGAAGTATTTCTTACAACAAAAGAAAATGAATAAGAGTAAAGATGAATCTGTGCAAATCACTTTGTTTTGCTCTTATTTTAGCTCAGCCAGAACATCACTGGCCACTAACAGTAGGAAAAGTCCTTCAGACAAAATAAAAGCAAAAATGAGAAAGACTAGAGACTTCCATTCCAGCTCATGAATTCAAAATTTAACTCAAATCATTTTAGCTGCATGGTCCTGAACAAACAGAATATTTCACTGGAAAAATCCGCTTAATTAAAACAAGGAAGCAAAAACCACAGAAGTAGTGAATGGGTTGGAAAAATAAACTGAAAGTTCCATTTGCTCATTGAATTGGGAATTCTGCTACATCATCATGTAATGACAGCAAGCAGCTGAGGAAGCAGTTTCCCAATCCCAAATGAGGAGCACAGCAGAAGTGGCAAGATAACAGACTGTAAGTGGTCTTATAGTTTAAGGAATCAATCTGTCGCATGACAATCTTAAACACAAGCCTTAAAAAAGGAATGTTTGAACTTAATTCTGTTTGTCAAAATAATTATTTTTCCAAAAATCAGGCGCGGCATGGCTGTTGCTGGCTGTCAGTCGTAGCCTTGAGCACTAAAACACCTCTTCCCCCCCAGCGAGGGCGCAGGCATCGATGTGACGCATGCGTACTCGTGAAGATAGGTGGGACGGTGGTGGACACGCCCTGATCGCCTCAGTTCGGGAGGCGACGCTGGAGAGGTAAGACATCCCCGTAGCAGCTCCTCCACGGAGGGAGTGGAGCTCCGGGTGACGTCACGAAGGCCTAGTCCTGATGGCGGAATCCCAGGAAGAGGTAGACCGGGAGGCGGGGGCACAGCATGAACAGGCGGGGAAATACAAACTGGCCGGCAGGCGGCAAGGGGGCTGGGAAGGCCTGGTAGTGGAAGGCCTAAACTGGAGGAACTAGGAAATGCGGGAATGGCTTGAGACGGTGTAACAGGTTGCTGGGACATGGCAACTGGGTAGGAGAGGCCTGACTCGGGGAAGGCCTCATGCGGAACGGAGGCTGCGAACTCAGACGGACCTGGGGCTGGCTGCAAGGTGACGATGGCTGGCCTCTGCGGGTCGGATGGAGTCGAGGCCTCTGGAGGGTGGCGGCGCCTTAGTTGGTCCACATGGCGCTGCCACTCGGTGCCATCGGGTAGGTGGTCCCTGTAGGAACAGGGACCAGTTATTTCGGTGACGGTGGCAGGAACCCACCGAGGGTCCCTGGTGTAGTTCCTGGCCCAGACCAAGTCTCCCACCCGGAAGGAATGGGAAGGGGCCCCCAGGTTGCCAGGCTGTTGTCCTGAATAGAGAGGGTGCAATCTATCCAGGGTAGTCCACAGGTGCCGACCCATCAGTAGCTCCGCGGGGCTTTTCCACGTGATGGGGCAAGGAGTGGAATGCTGGGCCATAAGGTAAGCAGCCACCCTTGCTGGCCAGTCGCCACGGTCCATGCGACCCAAAGCCTCCTTGGCCGATCGGACCACCCTCTCCGCCCAGCCATTGCTGGCTGGATGGTAAGGGGCCACTGGCACGTGGCGGATCCCTTGTGTGTCCAGGAAAGCCTGGAACATCATGGATGAGAACTGCGGGCCATTGTCGGACACCACAACGTCCGGCAAGCCGTGGGTGGCGAAGAGTTGCCGCAAAGCCTGCACCGTACTCTCAGCAGTGGTGGAGGACATGAGGACCATACAGATAGTCATGGAATTTTTTAATCCCGGACACTGCAGCCAGAGCCTCCTTGTCAATCTGGCTGTAGTTCCTCTCAGCCGAGGAGAGTGTCTGGGAATAAAAAGCCACAGGAGCCTCTGAACCACTAGGAAGGACATGGCTCAGAACGGCCCCCAGACCAACAGGGGAGGCGTCACATGCTAACGTCAGTGGCATCTTGTCATTGTTGTACTAAGACTGCCTCTGACATCAGCATGGTGCCCTGTGGGCCTTCAGCCTGATAGGGGCAACCTGGGGGTCTAGGTTGAGGGAGATTGGTGTCCCCACATACTTTCCCAGCTTACCATCAAAAACCTCGGCATACTCCGCCAGGACGTCTTCGATGCCAGGGGGCGTGTCCGCCGTGAGGTGCACCCCGGAGAGGGAAAGGCCCAATGGGGTGAACCAATCCAGGCCCAAAAGAGCTGGCAGCGGCTTCCGGACCACCAAGATAGGAAGGCAGCAACTCTTCCCCCCATACTCCACCGCACCCCATAACAACCCAGGGTTGGAATCTGAGTCCCCTGGTAGTCCCGTAACACACTGTCCGGTGGTGACAGCTGGGACTTCGGAACACCGGGGCAGAGGCGGGAGAAGGTGGCCCAAGAGAGAAGGGAACGGGAGGACCCAGAGTCCACCTCCATCAGGCAAGGTGACCCCTCGATGAGGATGGACACATTTAACTTTTTTGAGCCGGCCGTTGCCTGGCTGACCAACTCTGCAGGGGTGGCAGGGAGATCCTTGTCAATGGTGAAGCAGTCATTGCGGCGGTGCTGCTGATGCGGGGAGGCTGGTTTGGCAGCGGGGCGGGTTGGGCGTAGGATGGCTGGGACGTCTCGGACTGTGGAGAAAGCGGCAGAGTGGCCCGGCAGACTTGCGCCAGCTGCGGCACACGGATGCTTTAAATGGGCAGGACGCCCAGACATGGTTGCCTCCGCAACCAAGGCAGGCGGCCGCTGCTGCAGCAGCGCAGGACAGCACTTGTGGCTGTCGTCTCAGAATGGCCCTCAGGCGGTCGACCTGGTCCTCCTCGGCAGGGTCAGGCAGTGGAACCAGCTCGTCTATCAGGCAGGCCCGTGGCATTGGCAGATGAGGCGGAGGCAGGAACCTGGCCATCTCAATAGTAGATTGCTAGGACAGCTACGCTGCCCTAGCCTTGTCAATGACTTGTGGCAGGATGATGTCTGCTTTTACTAGCAGCAGCCGCTTGAGACGGATGTCCTGCACTCCGCAAACAAATTCCTCAAACAGGTTGTCATCCAGGTCAGGAAATTCACACTGAATGGCAGCAGTTCTGAGGGACTGAAGGAACTGGCTGACCAATTCAGTCTCTTTCTGCACGCACTGCCGGAAAGCGTAGCAGCGTGCGATTTTAGAAGGGGTAGGAGCATAGTGGTTCTTCAGCCCGGCCATCAGCTCATCCCAGCTCAACATTTCGGGATCGCAGGGACTAAGAAAAAAACTGCACTTGCATGCCTGCGAGTATCCCTGCCTGTTGTTCGCTATTAGGAAGCACTCAAAGCATTCCAGGAACCCGGCCCACGACTCGCCGGCGGTTCCAAAAGGAGCGAATGGAGGAATAGCGGCCATGGTTCTAGCGGCTAAGGTCTCTCAGCAGTACGGAGAGAAAAAAATGATTCTCTGTGTCTGTCTTAGGCTGTTACTCAGGGCCTGTGGATCCCACCCTCGTCACCAGTGAAGTGGGCCGAGGAAGAACGAGGCAGGAGGCTCCTGAGGTAAGCTAACAGTGCTTTATTAAAACAGAAGTGAACAGTAGACAGGCTAGCGGTAGATCGGGACTCCGCCCTGCCTGACAGCTATTTATATGGAGCTGTCAAGCAGGGAGGCCAATAGGCGCCCCTTAGCCAATCAGGCGTGGCCTGGCTGTTGCTGGCTGTCATTCGTAGCCTTGAGGACTAAAACACTTAACAGCAAAATTGTTGCCTTGATTTTGTCCCACAAGGTGGAGCCTATCCAGCAAGGAGCAGATTTGTTCTCAAGGAGGCTCAAGGAGTTCCTTCTGCCCATGGAGGGGAGGGAACCTCAGCACTGGGCACTGCAGCTTATTTTCTCCACTCCAGGATTGCAGTTCCCCTCTGCATACAGAGGGGAAATGCCTACCCTGCTTCAGCAGGCAGTTTTTTTTAAAACTTCATTCACCTACAGTAACTACTGCAATGGAGATTGTGGTCATTGAGCAAGGTGGTCACATGTCTCACTTAACAACTGCAATGACTTACAACCTAAATTCTGGGTTCAAATTGAGGACAATCTGAGGGGTCCTTGGTGCTTTCTGAGCTTGCTTGTTTTCTTGAAGATATTCCATTACCCAAACTAGATAACATCATCAGTGCTAGGACTGATGATGTTATCTAGTTTGGGTAATGGAATATCTGCAAGAAAACAAGCTAACTCAGAGACCACCAAGGAGCTCTCATGTCAACCCTGAGCTACAAATATTCTCCTTTATAAAGACTGTCTGTATTCAAAGAATAGATTAGGCAATGAATTCAGTTGAAAGAAAATCAACATCTCCTAGAATGATCTGAATATAACTTGAAAAAATTCTTTCATCGCAGGCTTACCAGACAATGTCAAAATTCAGCAAATTCTATTTTAAAGGTTGCTTGCTTGTGGCAGATAGACTTGCATGCTCATAGAGAACAAGACCATGAATTAACAAACATCAACAAGAGTCTGCTTTTGGATTACATTTTCTTCTGGAGAAATATTGTCTCAGGAGAGTCTCCAATAACTTTAGGTAGATCTTAATTTCAAAGACTATTTTCAAGATTTTCAATGCTACGTGAAATCTGATGTCTACCTATGTGGACATCAAAGTGAGATGGTAATTCTAGCTGGCAGGGAATTCTGGGAGTTATGGAGCTTACCTGGACAGCTTGGGCCTGAGAAGACAAGAGGGCACTGCTCCTTCTTACAGAGATAGAAAGGCAATTTACCACTTAGTAAAGGAACCACAGGGACGCAGTGGCTCAGTGGCTAAGATGCTGAGCTTGTTTATCAGAAGGTCGGCTGTTCAACGGTTCGAATCCCTAGCACCACGTAATGGAGTGAGCTCCCGTTACTTGTCCCAGCTTTTGCCACCCTAGCAGTTCGAAAGCACATATAAAATGAAAGTAGAAGAATAGGGACCACTTTGATGGGAAGGTAACAGCGCTCTGTGTGCCTTCAGCATTTAGCCATGCCGACTACATGACCACTGAGACATCTTTGGACAGCGCTGGCTCCTCGGCTTAGAAACGGAGATGAGCACCGCCCCTACAGCTGGAAACGACTAGCACACATGTGCGTGGGAACTTTTATCTTTACCTTTAATGGAACCACATAAGAGAAAGTTCTCCTTATGTTACAAGAATTGTTTTATAAAGATATTTTTTTAAATTTATCTCTGGCCTGGCAGATCAGAGATTAGAATGCTATGCTAAATAGGGAGGTGGAATAAAATACTTGGTCTGTTCTCCACTAACCTGCTCGATTATCAGTATACTACTAAATAAGGCTACAGCATAAAAAAATTAAGCGCAATCTAGAAAAAATAATCCTATGTTCTTTTGCATAACAATGAATGTTAACGGTAGCCAACAACATCACAATGAACTAGGTTTTATTTCATGTAAAAATATTTTTACTTTGGACTTACTTTGGAGTAAGAATATTATTCTTATCATCATTGTGGCGCCAATAACATAGCGGACAAGGACCTATTGTAATCGGATTAGTGATCACCAATGATATCAAAATATTTTCATAAAAATGGACAATATACAGAGCATAAGTGACCCACTAAAGCTGCTCCATATTATCACTATTCCCACATTCTCCCAATTGGGTGGCACTTTAAACATACTCTGATTAGAAGCCACAATCACCCAGATTCTTGGAAGTTGTAGTCCCAACATATCTAGAGATCAAGTAACAGAAAATAATCAGTTCCATGCAAAAGAATTCACCACAATCTCAGTATCCAAATATAGTTCTTAAGATCCTCTCAGCTATTACAACTTTTAAAAGTTTTTACTCTAACAAGCAAAAAGAATATTGAACTGGATTATATATATTTTTTTGAGTGGGCACAAGCTTACATTTCTGATCCTCTAGGCAAGATGTATTCTTTCCTTGTCAGTGATGTTGTCATTATACTGTAGGATAACATTATCCCTAGAGTTAGAAATGCAGTTTTACAGATTTTTTCAATTATGTGTCATTATTTATTACACATTTTCATATTTACAGATTTTCATATTTAATCTACACATAAATATGTTTGTTTGATATGCCCTGTCTTTGCCTGTAAGTGTACACACACACACACACACACACACACACACACACACACACACACACACACAATTTAGGAGAGATAGTCATGGTTGTAGATGCTTGATTTTGTGTGTGTGTGTGTGTGTGTGTGTGTGTGTGTAGGAAAAGGTAGGGCATATCAAAACCAGGGGTGAAATGTTACTGGTTCAGACCAGTTCACCCGAACCGGCAGTAAAAAATGTTACTGGTTCAGCCAAACCGGTATTTCCGACGATCAGCTGTGACGCATGATTTGTATTAGCTAGAATCATCAGATTTCCTGCTTACTAGCTAATCTAAATTGCGTGGCATAGCGGATTCACACACATACCCTGCTGTTCTACTTACTTTTGCAGACTCGGAAGGTTTCAAAATGTTCTTTTTAGCGCTTTGTGGGCAAGCCTCAGACGCACATGCGCATGCAAAGCGTACGCTTGGTAGCAGACTCACCAAACCAGCAGCAGAATTCAGATGATTTCACCGCTGATCAAAACAAATATATTTATGTGTAGATTTGTTGTGAGACAGCCAGTTTAGTGTAGGTGTTAAGGCATTAAGGAGACCATGTATTCCAATCCTGCCATTTTCTCTCAGCCCCAGGAAGGAGGCAATGGCAAATCACTTCTGAAAAACCTTGCCAGGGAAACGGCAGTAACTTGTCAATGGAGTATCCAAAAACTGGACACAATTGATTGAAAGAAAAAAAGATCTGTCACAACATGAATTTGACTGAATGCCAGTTGCATTACTATATTTATAGAACTGAAAGGTATCTGCCTTGAATGGGACAATACTTGCACTTTCCATCTGCTATTCCCGGTATGTCCCAGGATTCAAAGGCCAGGCATTGTTACTTAGTGCAGAATGCATTAAGAAATATTTGATTTCTCCTTTTTATCTAATTTCTAAATCTATGCTACTCAAATTAAAAAATATATTTACTTTTCATACATTAAGTTAAATAATAGATTACAAGGGTCCAACAGTAAATTTGCTGAATAAATTGGAAAAAAAGTGTCTTTTTTTAAAAAAAAACTCCCATTTAAAAGACTGTAAAAAAATTCCTAGTAACATATTCCAGATACCTATATCTAATAGCAGACAAATTAGGTAAGAAAAACTTATAATAAAATATAAATCTGATTTAGATTTGTTCTTATATCCAATTCCAAAATAAAAGCTTGACTACTCAAAATGTAATCTAACAATTCCTGCTTCATCACTGTGCCATGATAAGGAAGTATTATAACCCATTCTCATGACATAGAATTTTCCAGAACCAAGTTAGGATTTTTTCGTATCCGTAAAACTCCTCCTTCTAAAAACAAGAGAAACTTCCAAAGGTTCTCCATCAAATATACTGAACACTTCCATCAACCAATAATTTAGACAAATTGGGTTCATTTTCTTCACACAAGGACTTTTAGTCATACACTGTATTATTTGGTATCTATAGTCTTTTTTAGATTAGGAAAACTAATTAAATGGCTATACTTTCAAAGGTTATTTTGAATTCAGATTTGGTTCCTGGCACATTTCTATGTACATACATTCTCTTGCTAAGCATGTTTAGAAGCCAATTTTGTCCATAGCAATTTGTGACCAAGTCAATCCCATTATAGAATTTCTAAGTATCACATTAATGGGAAGAAAACGTAATCACAAAATGGTAGGTACTGGGTTGAGGACAGGGCAATTTCAGCTCCTGCAGAAAAGTTTACAGCTCATTTAAAACATGTAAGAATTTTATACCTATATGTTTGGATGCCAAGAAAATATATGCTCACAATAATATAAAACTATTAAATTAATCAATTAATTAAAATTAATTGATATTAAGAATAATATCAAGGGGGTTCTTCAACACAGGTAAATGAAATTTCTGGAAATCATTCCTTCACTATTGTAATCTACAGAACAGTTGGGGTGTTCATCAACTTTATATAACTGCTTGGAAGAAGGCGGGGCTTAGCAGTGAGAAGATGGAGTTTTAGGCTACTCCTGAAATTCCTCTATACCAAAGGATTTTTGGACGGGTTCTTTGAACCCCAGCTGTCCCGGAGACGACAGTGAAGGTGGGGAGGGACCCAGGACCCCAGAGATATTCGCAAATCTCTGGGGGAGGGTATTAACTCCCCGTGCCAATTCCTTTTTGGATTAGCTGCGTGCTAACTGAAACTGCAGGTTGCCCCTAAGAATGGAAGAAGTGATGTCATCTGGTAAGCTGATTTTATTATCTAAGAGACACTGTTCGTGTTAAAAATTAAGATAATTGAAAACCAAACAACAAGAAGATTTAGCGGCGAATTAGCTTTTCTAATGGATTTATGACTGGTGGTTACTTTACCTCTTAAATGCTTCAAGAAACTCCGCGATACCCTCCCCCCTCTGAATCTCCCTAAGTGGATCGTAAAACTTATCTCCTACTAATTAGCCCGTCACGATTCGACATTTTTATTACTTTACTATCTAGTTCTGTCTACAACTAGATAAGACTGACAGCCGGTAAGAGACAAAAAAAAAAGTAAAAAGTGCTTCGAAGCCTGTGGGGAAAAAAAAAGAGAGCTTTTATTTTAACTACGACACATCATGGCGTCCCAAGATACCTCTAAGATTTCATTTCAGACTCTTTTCTCTGCGTGTAGAGGACTCTTTCATTCTTACCAAAAATTGGAAAGAAAACTGGATCAATTGATTCTAAAATATGAAGTTAAAACTGAGATCGTTGAATGCTTAAATGTTCCTGAAACACAAACGGAAAATGTGAGAAATGGTGTCTGGTCTATCTCAGAGGAAGAGAGGAGGGGGGAAGCCATAAAGACGACTCATTTAAAGAGACAGTGTGCAGAAGGAATGGAGAATCCACCCTTGAGAATTAAAGTTAAATTGGGAAGCTTTATAAGCTTAGGACAACTTTATTATTTCATCACCGACATTCAGAATCCAAAGGTGCCGAAATGTTTTTGTTTGGACTTGCTTATGGAAACATTTGGTAAATGTACCCAACGAATGGCTACTGGACGGAGGAAATTTTGCTGTTGGAGGGACACAGGCTGACAGATGGGACAATACAACTTAAAATTAGCTAGATCGGATTACTTCAATTTGTAATAGATATAGCTGAATAATGACTGATATGGATAGCAATATATATAATTTGGAACTGGCTGATAGATTGATGAATACAATTGAAAACTAGTTAAACCTAATTGCTTTTTTGTGTAACAAATATTGCTGAATAATAATTGTTATTGATAGCAATGTATATAATGTGGAGTTGATATGATAACTAACAATTGGATATGAGAAAATGCCTTTAGATTATATATAAAGAGTATTAACTATAATAATTAGCACTGTTAAAAAACTAAATAAAAACCTAATTGCTTTTTTGTGTAACAGATATTGTTGAATAATAATTGATATTGATAGTAATGTATATAATGTGGAGTTGATATGATAACTAATAATTGGATATGAGAAAATACCTTTAGGTTATACATAAAGAGTATTAACTATAATAATTAGCACTATTAAAAAACTAAATAAAATCCATATAATTAAATGTTAATCAATATTTGGAAAATGTTAGGATATATGATATAATTGAATATTATGGATGCTTAGTTAAAATAGAATATGAGGATTTGATGATAATAGAGGATTTTACAAATAAGTAAATGAACTGCCAGCATGTGTTATGGACTAATTCCTTAGCATAACTAAGGATGAAGGATGTTTAAATAACTATAATAATTAAAACCGGAGGTATAATGATGTTGATGGTAAATATTCGAGTTAAGATATTTGAATTAATAGGAGTCAACGGAAGAGAAGCACCAAAACATGTTGTAACCAGTTGATATACTTCTTATTTTTTCATAATAGACACCTGTGTTTTGTTTTGTTTTTCTGATTGTTGTTTTTGTCTTTTTCTGTATTATCTGTAATTGATTGATATATTAAGAAAGATGTTGTACCAGTTTTAAACTAAAACTAAAAAACATTTAATAAAAAAAAAAAAAAAACTTTATATAACTGCTTATACCAGTGATGGCGAACCTTTTTTGGCTCCTGTGCCAAAAGTGGGGGGAGCGCAGGGGGGTCGTGCATGGGCGTTCCACATCCATAATGCTATGCACGTGACACACACCCCGTGCTCATGCAGGCACAACCAACCAACCCCCCTACACACACACTTTTGCCACAGTTTTTTTGCCCTTCCCAGGCTCCAGAGGCTTTCTAGGGGCCTGGGGAGGGTGAAAACAGTCCCCCCCGGATGCCCTCCAGTGGCCTCAGAGCTTCCCTGAAGTCTCCGGATGGCAAAAAATGGACCTATGGGGAACCCGGAAGTTCAGGAATTGTGACTTCCAGTTTGTCCGTAGGGGCCGATTTTCACCCTCCGGAGCCTTCAGGAAGCTTCCCTGAAGGCTGCGGATGGCAAAAAAATGGATCTACGGACAAACCAGACGTCACTTCCGGTTTTTTCATACGGCTGTTTTTTTCCCTCTGGAGCCTTCAGGGAAGCCTCCTGAAGGGCCCTGAAGGCTCCACAGGGCAAAAAACAGCCCTACGAGCAAACTGGAAGTGACTTCCGGTTTGCCTGTAGGGCCAATTTTCATCCTCCCGAATTCACAAGATGTAAATAAAGAAGGAGTTTTCATGACAAGGAGTCTGTTTCTTGCTTCTGCTAAGGCTGGGTCAGAACAGTCTATCATCTAGGACAGGAGTGGGGAATGATGGCCCTTTTATGACTTATGGACTTCAACTCCCAGAATTCCTGAGCCAGACTGGCTCAGGAATTCTGGGGGTTGAGGTTCATAAGTCATAGAAGTTGCCATTGCTCCCTACCCCTGCTCTAGAGTCATCATTGGAGATTTTCAAACAAAGAGTGGACAGCAATTTGGGATGGCCTGAGGATTCCTATAATAGGCAGGAGGCTGGGCTAGAAGACCTCCACAATGCCTTCCAATTCTAGGATTCTTAAATACAGGCTGTTTTTCAGGAGACAGACATGCACTCCACCTCTCTCTGGTGTGTGTATGCGTACGTGTACATGTATATGTATATGTATGTTTTTCCATGTTTTAGATCTACTTAAATTCTACACTAAGCAGAGAATTTTAACACAATTCTATTTTAGTATATCTCAACAGATGAATAATTTCAGTTATGAAGCTATCAGGCGGAAAAAAAACAACATAATGCGGGACAGAAAAAGAGGTTCAAAGAAGAAAGGACTGATAACATTATGAAGCACCACTGGAAGAAAATAGCATTATATTTTTATCACAAAAGTGTTTAGAGGTTTCAAAGAAATATTTATTTCAACGCAGTGTGGCCTAAACATGCTCCCCAACACACACACACACACACAGACACACACACCTTATAACAAGAGCATTTGCATCTTTTGTATTTAAGGAAAAACAAACTGATCTTTTATGAATAAGTTCATAATACTCTGAACAACGTATGAACGCTAGATGTATTTATTTTTTAAGAGGTTGAGATCCATCATAGAAATCAATGCATAGGATTTACAAAGGGTGTTAAAGTATAGGAAAAAAACAGCATAACTGATGCCATTTTTCCCCTGTGAAAGCTGATAACATATCAACAGTTAATTTTTTTAAGGCAGTCTTACCTTAATAGCAATAGCAATAGCAGTTAGACTTATATACCGCTTTATAGGGCTTTCAACCCTCTCTAAGCAGTTTACAGAGTCGGCATATCACCCCCACAGTCTGGGTCCTCATTTCACCCACCTCGGAAGGATGGAAGTCTGAGTCAACCTTGAGCCGGTGAGATTAGAACCGCTGAACTGCAGATAACAGTCAGCTGAAGTGGCCTGCAGTACTGCACCCTAACCACTGCGCCACCTCGGCTCTATAAGGTCTTAAATGTAAGACCTTATAGTACATGTGAAAATATCTTGCAATTTGTAAAAGTATATTTTAAAAATGCCAAGAAGTCATAGTTATGAATAAATTTAAAATAAGAAAGGTGAATGTAGGACCTTTACTTAACTCTTAATAATTTTCCACGTGGCTTGCATAATTTCTAAACAAGCTGTAAGAGCTCTGAGACTGAATAAGTGAGCCTGGCATACAGCCGAGTTTTATAATCAACACAAAGCCAACAATTACAAATAATAGAGGCTTAAACAAAAGACACCTAAAAAAAAAGCAACCATCCACTGTCCAAATAAAGGAACCATTATTTTTCTTTTTAATATTACACTAGGATGATTCATTGGTGATTTCCAAAATAGATGTTCAGCAGATTCCAATCTTTGACCATGTTAGAAATCTTCTGATCCATGATCAGAGATGGGATGTATAATATTCTTTGGTTCTTGAGGGGCATACTGGGGGATGCAACCTAAAACCTGAATAGTACCAGAAGCAGTCACAGCCAGGGAATTTTTAATTTTTTTAATTTAGTTTTGTTAAGTATGATCTATATTTGTCATATATTAATCAAAAATGGTTACTTTCTATGTTAGGAAATAAGCTTCCATGACTGAAGGAGGACTTCAACTAAGATCTTTTTGATCTTAGTCTGTCCTGCCTCTTTGAAATGGAGGATCTGTGGCAAATTTGGAGAGTGACACACTAAACCTCTATTCTACACCATCTTTCTATATATAATAGATTTCAACCTCCATTACACCAAACCAAAATAGCTATAATTATTACAGATGACAAGAGTTGCAGTCCAAAATTGGTAAATGCAATAAAGCTAGGAAAAACTGTTCTACAAAAATAATTCTCTAATCAACTCCAACAAGTGTTTATTTATTAAATTTACATGCTGCCCAACTCACTAACCTGAGCGGCTGTGGAAGATTTACAGTGGCATAAAGACATACAATTAAAAGCATTTAAATTAACAATTGAATAAAGGTTAAAAACCAAGAGTTCAAGTGGTTTAAGGGATGGACCTTATCTCTCATTCAACCAACACCTTCATCAGAGTGTGCCCCAATCCAACTGGCAGAGTCAGGTTCCAGAAGGGTGGAGGCAGATCATCATCTCTGATGGTAAAATGTTCCTCAGGGTAAGAGCCATGGCAGAGAAGTTCTTCTCCTTTAAACCACTAGTTGAAATTCCTTGTCTGAAGGGGTCCGTAGAAGGCCTCTTCTTCAGAGTAAGCAGGCAGGTCCATCCTAAAGGGGCAAGATGGTTTCCCAGATAACCTGTTCCCATGCCATGAAAGGTATGATAACTCAGGGGTCACCAACCTTTCGAACCTCAGGGACAACTAAATTCATAATTTTAAATCCCGCAGACCACTAATATGATCTGCCTAATGACTGGCTGGATGGGTGTGGCTAAGTGGTCATGTGACTGGGTAGGCGTGGCCAACTCGATGTAATTCACATCGAGGATCGCCTCACCAGCCTCTACTCACCCCACCCCTCCCAGTCATTCTTCTCCTGCCCGCCCCCAACAGGAAGCAGTTGTTGGAGCTAAGCAGCCACCACAAGAAAGAGCTGGCAAAACAGCTGGCTCAGTTCAAATTGGATCTGATCGAGAAGGAGACTCAGAAGAAGCACCTCAATGAAGACTACGAGAAGAAGCTTTCCAAGCAGAGGAAAGACCTACAGGAGTGCAAGGACAGGTACTGGCCTCTAGAGGCTCAGTGGGCTGAGATGGTCAGCCAGTTCCAGGCCATGATGCAGTCCCACTGGAACAAGGCCCTCCAGCTCTTCGCCCCCAGCGGTGCTTCCCTCCAGCCTTTACCCAAATCCCTGCACCAGGAGGCTGAAGCAGACCCCAAGTCAGAATTTCTGCCTCCCCCCAACCTGCACAAAAAGACCCCAAAGGGGGAAGACTCTCTGCAGCAATACAAGTGTTCATTGTACATATCTGGCCCAGGGGACGTAGTTTTGAGAACCCCTTTAGTGCAATATAAAAAATGCAAATAATTTTTCTGTGGACCACCAAAATTTTCTCGTGGACCACCAGTGATCCACGGGCCACCAGTTGGTGACTGCTATGATAACTAACACCTTGAGGTTAGACCCAGAAGGTGACTGGCCTCCAATGCACTTGTATAACAATGACCTTAAATGCACCACCACAGGAGCCTCAAGAACTGTCAGTGCTGCTGCATTCTACATCAGTTTTAACTTCCAAATACTCTTCAAAGATAGCTTCATATAGAGGGCATTGCAGTAATCCAAATAAGAAATGAGTAGAGCATTAGTGAGCGCAGGGTCTCACAATCCAGGAAAGGGCACAACTGGTGCACAGCATGAAGTTGCATGAAGGCTCTCCTAGAAATTGACTGCCACCTGCTATTCGATCAGGAGTTGTGAGTCTAACAGAACCCCCTGGTTCAGGGTCTGTCTGGGGTAGTGTGACTCCATTCAAAAGAAGGTTTATCATTTCTGCTGTTGGTAACATGGTAATATTTAAATGTTGAATATTTCCCAAGGCAGAATTCCAATTTAATTTATAAATGTTATTATATATAAACTAATACTGATTTAGTTAAACTATTGAAATAAAATGTTACTTCAATAATTGACGGAGAATCCCTTAATGGTAAAATAGAGGTTCACTAGCAGACGTAATGAAAAAAATGAGACATCTTCCTTTTCATGCACAAATTACAAATGACCAGTTAAAGTTAAATATAGCCTCTAAATTAAATCACTGAACAACATGAGGCTACTTGTATTGTGTCAAATTAACTTCCTGACATATTTGCAGTATAAGCAAAGCTTGGACGTTAGAAGAGCCACCGAGTCAAAATGAATTACGGTGAAGAAGTATAAATTCATTGAAGCAATATTACCAAATACAGAGGACCAAAACCAGAGAAGCCAGGACCAGCCAACCCTAGAGAAGATAGTTTCCCCACAATTCTCAATGACTCAGAATCCTGTCTCAAACAATCAAAGTCTTTTCCATAGTAGAATAAAGGTGAAAACTAAACTACCTGACAATATTTTTTTAACCACGTTTTCCCCTTTGATCTTCACAGCTGTTTAATGGGTTTATTCCCATTGCTGTGTGTTGCTGCTAAAGTTCTCAAAAGAAGAGATAGAATGTTTCTTTCATATGTAATGCAATACCCTGAACTTTACCTTTACATCTTAATCCACTTCTAGGTTATATGAATAAAATAGGAATTGTTTTGCCCCTGCTGACAGCAGGCTCAAGAAGAAAAAGGCTAATATTTGGCGGATTTACCTAAAAACTAAACCAAGCAAAACAAAAACCTCAATATGTTTGACAAATAAGCCATTAGAATAACAAACAATTCCATTATCTTTGACAGAGAGAGAGAGAGACCCAGCAGAAATGTGAGGGAGGGAGAACAGAGCAACTTCGGAACAAAAGAAAGGAAAACTATAAAGATTCACAGCATGAGAAGCTGCTACAAAACCCCCCAGAAGTTTTCAGGGAAGAGGTGGTGTTATTTAAAGGTTTGATTAACAGCTAACCACGTGTACTTTAGACTTTTTATTTCCCACGAGCCTTGACATTCTGAATGCCGCATGAGCACTAGGAAGAAACAATATTACCTTCTACAAATAAAAACCTAAACCTACCCATGTTGAGAAAATGCAGCAATGATTTCCCTACAATCAAAATAATCCTTATGGCTTTAGGCTTAGATGCAGTCGACGTCCTCGGTCACCAAATTGGGGCTTGTATGTATGCTTTTTTGTAGGAACTTAGGAACTACTGAAGAAATATGTCGAGAGATTTTTTGAGCCACTGAAGGTTGATGAAGTATTTAGATTGTCATTATCTAAACAGAACCAGCCACAGAGAGAGAGAGAACTACTGGTTTACCTATCTTGTTTATCAACCAAAGTGGATCATACTGCACATCTTTTTGATCAAGAGAAGAATTTGAAAGGGCCATTGGGGCTATAAAATAGAGCCTCATGTACTCAGCACAGGAATAGCAATTTAACGCATCACCAACAGATGGCTTTCTACTAATTTTAGCCAGAAACAAGGCAGAAGAACCACAACAGTCTCTCTAAATAATTGGACCTACTGTCATACTATTCTTACTCTTAGAAAGTGTTCTTAGCAAAAAGTTTTCTTTTCCCAACATTCAAGAGGCATCTACCATCCAAATGCAAGCTTTTTGTCTATCTATGGTACCATAGTAGTTGCCTTAAAACACTCCTATGTATTCTTATTTATCTGTTCATTTTGTATAGCATTAATATATGTATTTCCATATGTGTGTCTATTGTACACATACGATTTGAATGTATTAATATTACACAAAATGCCATTTCACTCCCTCCCCCCACCTCAGCCTGACTCCATTTTCTCCACTGCCTAGCAGTCTCTAAGGAAAATATGAAAATATGACATAGATATACCTTCCATATTTTTCTAAATTCCAACACATACACACCAAAACCCCATCTGCTTAACTGCACCTGCCTCAGGGCTCTTATGGGCTTAGGGTTTCAATTTCATTAGTTGAAAACACATACGTTCTTTCATGGTTCAGAGAATTTTCTGCCTACAGAATCATAAGGAATTATTTATCTTAGGGTCTGCTTTGATTGTATTTAAGTACAGGCAAAATATCTGGAGATTACCCAGAATAAAGGCATTGCTAACAATCAAAGTCTTTGGATCAAAATGAAATCCCTTCAAGGCATTTCATTCGATGTATGCACTCTTTCTTCCTTCAAATCAATACAATGCATTCATTTGTAATTATATTTTTACAAAGGACCAAGAACATTCAGAAAGTCCTTTAGATGCAGCAGGCTAATTGTCAAAGCTGCTGATTGACAAGCCTGCCTCTTTGCAGCCAGCCAATTTGTCAGAAATGTATCAATCCGGTACTGCAACTTTAAAGTTAGAATCAATATGTACAGAACCCTTAGCTATTGCTCAGTTAAGTTAACAGAAAAAAGAAGTCAATTTTCCCCAGTTGAAAAATCTCAGTCTCTCCCCACTAAAAAGATTTTCATCAAGTTTAACAGAGGTCTGTCCCAGAGGTATGCAAAGGTTACAACACCTTTGTCAATAGGATAAGAAAGACATTGTACCGTGGTGAAACATCACAATGCATGCAAAAAAAGGGAAGGCCTTATGCTGCAGCAAAATCTGCTTCACAACAAGGTGGCATTGTTTCCCTCATTTTAACTACCTTTATCCCTTTAACTGCCTTTCTACGGACATTTCTGTCCCCATAACCATGGTTGTGGAATCATTCTGGCCAAGCTGTCATTGAAAATTTGCATTTATGCATTTCAAACTGTTCAAGAAAGCTTAAAGCTTTATTTTGATAATAGCCTAGTGAAGCAGAATCAACTGAAGGATGGTGACTGACTAATGCTAAAAAAAGCCCCCCCCCCAAAAAAAAGAGTAAAATTTCCCCTGTCAAGTCATATCCGACTCTGGGGATGTTGCTCATCTCCATTTCCTAGCTGTGGCAGCCAGTATTGTCCGAAGGTGCTTCCATGGTTATATGGTCAGCATGATTATATGATGAGGCACATGGAACTCTGTTACCTTGCCCCCAAAATGGTACCTATTTATCTCCTCACATTTATATGCTTTTAAACTGCTAGGTTGCCAAGAGCTGAGGCAAGAACGGGAACTCACCCCATCATGCAGTGCTTGGGTCTCAAACTGCTAACTTTCTGGTCAACAATCCCAGCATCTCAACCGCTAGGCCAGCAAGGTAAGCTTAATTTATAGCACCAATTTAACTATCCCCTTAATTTAGATTGTTAGATATTACTGCATCACATTGACTTCCCATGCTTCTATTGAAATTTTGACTCCTTTTTAATCTGAAGAACACTTCAAGATTGTAATTTTTTAAAAATGCCTGAGAGTTTGGGTTACACTGCTGAAGAATTCTGGGATTGCCATGGCTCCATCCACAAGTGGTGAAGTCTTGAGCAAATTACACAGTAGTAAATCAGATGGTAAATCAACAGGACAGCCCTTTCCCAACTTGGAAAAAACCGCTGCCAATACAACATCTCCTATAGAAGTCTTAGTAATACCAAGGAACTACCTGAGGCCAGCCAACAGAGAGAGATTGCTTGAGGTAAATTTCATCAATGCCAGTAGTGAACCAGACTCTCAATCAATTTGCCCACAAGATAGTCAGGGAAATCCCCAAGCACCAATTGGAAACCAGAAAATATCCATAAGGCTTCAGGAGCAGAATGGATCCAGTCTACAGAGGAAATAGCAACCGTTTATCATATCTGGACGAAGAAATGAATAGACTATGAAATAAGTCAGCTCACACAGTAACTATCTGGAAGTGAAAATAAAGTCAAATATATGTCTCTTGAATATACAGTAGATGCTTTCAATTAAAAAAAGAAAGTTCCACAGGGTGGATTCCAGTGCTTTAACAATTCTCAAAACATGAGGAACAGTTATCATAACAAACAGTGAATGCCTTCTTATGGGAATAGGTCTATTTTATTTCAGTAGCAATCTGGAACACAAAGCAGATTACAAAGCACAGCAGTGATTGAAACAGTCTCTAACAGGCAACCAAGATACATGGATATTTCTAAATGCATGTTTCTGAACACAATCTTTTCCCCACGCCTATTCAGGTTTCATTGGGAAATATACTTGTTCGGATGTACAGGCAATCCTCGACTATAGCAGTTCATTTAGTGACCATTCAAAGTTACAATGGCATTGAAAAAAGTGACTTATGAACATTTTTTACACAACCACTGCAGCATCCCTATGATCACAATTCAGATGCTTGGCAATGGACTAATATTTATGATAGCTGCAGTGCCCTGAGGTCAGATGATCACCTTTTGTAACCTTCTAACGCACAACATCAATGGGAAAGCCAGATTCACTTAACAACTACTTATCAACTGAAGTGATTCACTTAACAACTGTGGCAAGAGAGGGCATAAAATAGGCCAAACTCAATTAACAAATGTTTCACTCAGCAACAAAATTTTGGGCTCAATTGTGATCGTAAGTTGAGGACTACTTGTAAACAGCATGAATGCTAACTATTCTGGCTGCTGAAATAGTGTATCGCTTTCCTTCCTCTCATCTTTATCATTAATCTGTTTTAGAAAATCCTAGAACATATCGAAGAACATATCTTACTATGTTGAAGATATATAGGAAGCACAGCTGTTCTTTGATTGGCATTTGTTGATTTTTTGGATTCTATTATTTATCATTAACTTCATAATGTTTTATTTATTTATTCACAAACTGTGTTCCATACATTGCAATAAATTCTCTACTGTTTATAACTTCAGCAGATGCGAACTGCTGAGACAATAAATCTTCCAGAAAATGTGGTGGACTGAAATGATAAGAAAGTGCCCTACACAGCCCTCTGTTAACATAAGATATCAAAGCCTGCACCACTTTTGGCCATGATAATTAATTGAAAGATCTTCCTCACTTTAATAGTAGCAAACAGAATTTTGAAGTAGGCTACTTCATAAGAACATCATTAAAGCTGAACAAGGTAGAATTATTTCTGTCTGGCTCTCTTTCATTATTTAAAATTTTGAGAGTTTGCACTGCAACCTTTGCATATTAATGCACTCAAGAGAGAACGATATAAAACTAAACTATTCCCTTGAAATAAATAAAGCTGTGCTTTTGCATGGAAGCCAGGAGATATTTCCCTATCCAACACCACCTGAATTAGCTGTGACTTGCAGATCAGAATGCATCTTCAATGTTTTTAGAAGTGGAAAACTTGTCAATTATTCCCATGATCCTCATTTACTATATATCAATCAAATAGCAAATCCATCTTAGCTCTGCTAAGGCAAAGCTTCTTTCCAATATCATTGATGGGATTGAGATTTCTTCAGGTTCTATAACAAAGCAATCCATCATTTATTTATTTTTTGCCCTTTCATATAATTAAAAATTATTTTAATGAGAGCCCTGGGATGACTAGTCATTTTTTCTCAGTACAAACCTGCATTTTGCCAATATTAAGCACGCTTACTCTTTCGAGATTGCTTAAGGATTAGCAAAGGGCACTAAGGAATTAAGGAATTTTGTGGAAGGGCAAAAAACTGAATGGAATTGAATATTTTATTTGACCAAGAGTGATTAGACACAGAAGGAATTTGTCTTCGGTGCAGAAGCTCTTAGCATACATGCAAAGCCACAGAATAATAGTAACCAGCATAATAATAATAATAATACCAATAAGAGGGGAGTAGTAAAGAAGGTAATAAGAAGGATAAATAATAATGCTACAGACACAAAGGAGACCGAATTCTATGTATATCTAAATATATTCAGTAGGAAACTTAATTGCATTATTTTTGAAACATCAGCATATATACATTCATTGTACATATATCACACTCTCACACACACAAGGGAAGCAGAGTCTCCTGCAGTCACTGAAATACCAACAGCATTTTTAACACTAGGGTATTAGGATTATCCTGGCAGGCAAAGAGTTTTATGGAGTTCTGAGGAGCTGCATTCGTCCATCATGTAGGAAAATTTTAATTTCCCACATGAACGCCTCTGTTAGCTCATGGTGTGTTTGGGCATGCTATAGTTCAGCTGAGCAAGTGCCTAACCCAACTATGGCAACATTCCCCAATGAATACCCAAATTAATAATTAGTGCTCTTTCCCAGCAATATTCAAGTGCTGTTTCTCACACAGATGGCTAATTTGCACGGGGCTGTTTATGCCAGACAATTAGCAGACTTTTTCTCAAACTAAATTACCTTAAACAAGCAAAAACCTGAAGAGTCAGCTTTCTGTAGGTAGGAGGCACATGAAAGAGAGAGCAACGGAGGGTTACAGGCATTCTCAGGATGGCTGGGCTGAAAACATTCAACTCTTTTTCTGTCACATTGCAGAATTGCCATTGTTCTGTACTCTAAACTGAATCCCCTCAGTGGAGCAGAAAAATAAGCAAAATATTTTACAAACAATAGTTTTAATCCAAATTCCTCAGGAAGTCATAATCAAGGATTCAATGATGCTATATAAACATTTCAGGGAGTACACAAATTTTTTATTCATTTTCTTTATTAAGGCTGATTTGTCATGTTGTTGTTTCCAAGTTTCCCCCCCCGTCTGTATCTCTCTCTATTTTAAAACATTAATATAAGTGGTGCTAGATCATTCTTATCTAATTTGGTGTAGTGGTCAAGGTATCAGACTAGAAACCAGGAGACTGTGATTTATAGTTTTGCCTTGGACGAAGCCTACTGGGTGACCTTCGGCCAGTCACTTTCTCTCAGCACTAGGAAGGAGGCAATGGCAAACCAGTTCTAAAAAACCTTGCCAAAAAAACTGCAGGGACTTGTCCAAGGAATATCCAAAAATCGTACACAATTGAAAAAAAAACAAAAAACAAAAACATATATACCGGGGAATGTTTCTCATCATTATTGTACGAAAAACACAGGAGCAAAGCAATGGTGAAAAATCTACCAGTACCATTTTGCCTGTTTGGCCAGGAAAAATTCTGTGAGGAATTAAACTCTCAAAGCTTACTGTTAATTACTTGCACATTTCCCCCGTTTTCTTAGAAGGAGTTGATGTGGGAACCAAAAAAAATTTTTAGAGATGTTTTTAACCTTCTCCTAATTCATATATGTATGCTATAAGATCCACTGTCATGAAATTCACCATTGCTGAGAACAAGACAGTATTATTAGCCTATTAGATATTAATTCTGCATTGTATGTGAGCCTTTGCTGACATACACTATAATAGATTTGGTGGTAGAGTGAAAGCTTTCACAGAAATTTAGAGAAGCAAGACAACTGAAGAATGCCTAAGCACTCCCATCTCCATACAAATCCATCAAAATGATACATCAAAAATAGGAACCAAAAAAATCCTGAAATAATTATGTTTTAAGCTTAAAGTTGTATAGTACCTTAAAGACCTTCTGTTTGGTTTAATTTAAACCTAAATTCCAAACATAGTGCTTACAACACTACCTTTGGATTATTATTATTTTAAAAATAATATTTTAAATATTATTATTATCATTATTATTATTATTATTATTATACAATTGTATCACAGCGGCCAGTTGTTTCACCGGATTTGGCATTGGTTACTAGTCGGGCCCCACCCAGGGGCCTAGGACGTCGTAACGTATTTTCTTAATATGCGTGCAGATCCAAGCAGTGCGGCTTTTTGCATTTGACTGATGGTGATTTTGTCAATTTTTAACTGTTTTAAATGTAATTCCAGTGCTTTTGGAATAGCACCCAGTGTGCCAATTACCACTGGAATTACCACTGCTGGTTTGTGCCATAGTCGTTGAATTTCGATTTTTAAGTCCTGGTATCTTGTGATTTTTTCATGTTCCTTCTCGGTGACCCTGCTATCACCTGGTATTGCGATGTCTATGATTGTGACCTTATTTTTCTCAACCAGTGTGATGTCTGGTGTATTATGCGCCAGTATTTTGTCGGTTTGTATACGGAAATCCCACAAGATCTTGACCATCTGATTTTCGGTGACTTTTTCAGGCTGATGTTCCCACCAGTTTGTTGCTGTTTTAATATTATAATTTTTGCACAAATTCCAATGGATCATTTGTGCTACTGAATTGTGCCGCAATTTATAATCAGTCTGCGCGATTTTTTTTACAGCAGCTGAGTATGTGATCAACAGTTTCATCAGCTTCTTTGCAAAGTCTGCATTTGGCATCATCAGAGGATTTTTCGATTTTGGCCTTAATGGCATTTGTGCGGATAGCTTGTTCTTGCGCAGCCAGGATTAGTGACTCTGTTTCTTTCTTTAATGTACCTGTTGTTAACCATAACCAAGTTTGTTCACTGTCCACTTTATCTTTTATTTTTTCCAGAAATTGGCCATGCAGTGCTTTGTTCTGCCAACTCTCCATTCTTGATTTTATCACATCTTTTCTGTATTCTTGTTTCGTCTGTTGGGCCTTCAGTAGATTTTTGTTCTTTACTTCGATTAATAGATGTTCTTGACTTTCTTTTAAATAATCAGCCAGTGCATGTTTTTCTTCTTCAACTGTTTGCTTCACTTGTAATAATCCTCTGCCACCTGATTTTCGGGGCAGGTACAGTCTATCAGTATCACCACGTGGATGTAAACTGTAGTGCATTGTCATTAGTTTCCTGGTTTTTCGGTCCAAAAGGTCCAAATCAGCTTGTGTCCAGTTAACTATACCAGCTGTGTATCTTATAACTGGTATTGCCCAGGTATTTATGGCCTTGATTGTATTTCCACCATTCAATTTAGATTTCAAAATTTTCCTAACTCTGTTGGTGTACTCTCGCCTGACAATAGTTTTTACTTCTCCATGCTTGATGTTATCCAACTGCAGAATGCCTAAGTATTTGTAGGCTTCATTTTCTTTGCATTTAATTAATTGGCCATTGGGCATTTCAATTCCCTCACATGCAGTGATTTTGCCCCTTTTTATGGATACAGTGGCGCATTTTTCCATGCCAAACTGCATTGAAATATCGGTGCTGAATACTCGGACTGTGTTTGTCAATGATTGGATTTCTATTTCTGACTTTCCATAGAGTTTCAAATCATCCAAATGTGAAATTTTTTCAGCTTCTTTGGCTGTTTGGTAGCCTAATTTCATTTTTTTAAAGATTACTGATAGTGGGATCATTGCAATGATGAAGAGAAGAGGTGAAAGTGAATCACCCTGGAAAATTCCTCGCTTGATATTAACTATTCCGTAGATCTCATTCCCTACTGCCAACTCAGTTCTCCATTGTTTCATCGCCTTTTCAGTAAAGGATGTAATATTTTTGCTAATGCCAGTTGTTTCTAAGCATTTTATGATCCAACTATGTGGCAGTGAGTCAAATGCCTTTTTGTAATCAATCCAGACCATATTCAAGTTCGTTTTTCTGTTCTTACAATTTTCTAATATCATTTTATCAATTAGAAGCTGATCTTTGGTGCCCCTGCTCCTTCTTTTGTTGCCTTTTTGCTCTACTGGCAAGATGTTGTTTGTTTCCAAATAATCCATCATGTTATCTGCAATGATGCCTGTGAGTAATTTGAAGGTTGTTGGCAAGCATGTTATTGGTCTGTAGTTTTCAGGTGTTGTTCCTTTAGCTGCATCTTTCTGAATCAAGTATGTTTTTCCAGTTGTCAACCATTCATCAATTTGTCCCTTTTGTAAAATTTCATTCAGTTGCCTGGCCAATATTGCATGTAAACTGGTCAGATATTTGAGCCAGAAACCATGTAATTGGTCCTTTCCAGGTGATGTCCAATTCTTTACCTTTTTAACTCGATTTTTGGCCATCTCAGTTGTTATTTCTAATACTTGCATTTGCTTGTTGCCAATGCTTTTCTCAAAGTCATGTATCCACTTTGCTTCCTTGTTGTAGTCCTTTGCATTTTCCCACAATTCTTTCCAGAATTCAACTGTGGCCTGTTTTTCTGGTTTTTCACTTTTGGTGTCACCATTTACATTAAGACTTTGATAAAAACGCCGTTGGTCTGATCGAAATTGCTGATTTTGTTTATATTGGATGATTCGTGCCTCATATCTTTCAATTTTTCTAGCTGTTGCTGTTATCTGCTGTTTTACAATCTACAATCTACAATCTACAATTACTAGCATCTGCCCTTAATTTTTTGATTTTTTGTTCTAAACGGATTTTCCACTTTGGCTTTGATGCTTTTTCTGTTGTGTGACTAGGTACTTTAATTTTAATGCCTAGTTCATTAGTGACTATTACAGCTGCGCTGTACATTAACTGGTTTGTTTCCAAGATGGATCCCGGTTCAATTGTTGAAAACACTGCATTAACCATTTTCATGATAGGGGCCAAAATTTTCTTAGGCACAGTTTTTAGTGATGGTAAACGTTGCCTTTCCTCATTAAGCAGAAAATGCTCCATGATCTTATCCTTCAATTCTTTTTGTTTTTGAGTTAGTTCATCAGTTGGTTCAGTGATAACTGGTTCTAGTGGTGGTGATGTTATTTCCTCCCCGAGAGCTTCTTCTGGGAGTTCTACTATAATGTCTTTAGTTGTGTCTTGAATATCAGTTATTTCCGCTTGTGATATTGTTTTTTGGGTTTTGCAATTTGCCTGAATTTCCTCATGTTCAACTTCACTAAACACTTTATTCCGTATAATAAATCGCCTTTGATCTGCTAGTCGTTGTTCACTAACATTTGAATCTGGATATTGTTGTTTCCATAATTCATACATTCGCTTTAAATAGCCTCTTTTTTCTGGCTCTGAGTTGTAGTAACAGGCCATTATGGCACGGTTTTCATCTGGTTTTGGTTTGGTTTTATTGGGATTTATATGCCGCCCTTTTCCCTGAGGGGACTCAGGGCGGCTTACAACCACAGGGGAGGGGAAGTGCAAGGTCAAAACAAACACTTTGTGAACAAAAGAAAAATAATAAAACACAACTTTCATTCAGCAATCAAACACTCGGGCGGGTAATTAGAAGCCTATCCCCAGGCCTGCTGGGAGAGCCAGATCTTGAGGGCTGCGCGGAAGGTCTGGATCGTGGTGAGGGTGCGGATCTCCATGGGGAGCTCGTTCCATAGGGTCGGGGCAGCAACAGAAAAGGCTCTCCTCCGTGTGGTCGCCAGTCGACATTGACTGGCAGATGGGATTCGGAGGAGGCCCAGTCTGTGCGATCTGATTGGTCGATTTAGGGAGGTAATCGGCAGAAGGCGGTCTCTCAAGTACCCAGATCCACTACCATGGAGTGCTTTAAAGATGGTCATCATTATCCTGAAGCGCACCCGCACTATATTTTTGTCGTTTTGTTGGCTGGTCCACTTGTAGCCCACTTGTCGACGGATGTCCAGGGACCCCAACATCCGCCGCGGCCCTTGTTAACCCGCGCGACGACCGATGCGGTATGGAATTCTTATTCTTATGGAAGAATTCCATAAGAATAAGAATTATCATTATTATTATTATTATTATTATTATTATTATTATTATTTATTTTTAAAAAAGGTAAACAGATTAAATTAGAAGCTAGCAAGTATCAATCTCCAAAATGCTATTTACTTATAAAATGCCTTTGCATTCCATATAAACCTTACAGGCATTCCTAGCAAATAGAACTGATGCCTTCCTGGACCTCAATGCTTTTAATTACAAGTGTACCCAACTTCTCATTAGAAAAGGCTAAAATAATGAACCCTGAGCTGGGGAAGATACTGGGAAGCAATGTTATCAATTGGCCTTCTGATACTGGCAGCTCCTTTCTTTGAACTTCCACCACAGGTTGTCAAAATCTCAACGAAGTGGTAGATTGAAAATAAGCTGAGGCCATCTTTCATCAGATGTACTGGATTCTAGATCTTACAACTTTATATCACATTGGAGGTATTTTGAGTACTTTTGACTGATTTTTTGACTGAAAGTTTTTAATTTTTAATTCTGATTTTAAGCCAAAAAAGCACACTAAAAATTTGAGGGTTGGTTCTTCTCATCTTACCGGAGATTGACTCCCTCCTATTCAAAGCACACCTTTTGATGATGCAGTATCTGCTCTTTGGAATAAGTTGCCCCCTGAAATCCTTGTGGCTCCCACTTTGAGGGCATTCCAGAAAACTTTAAAGACCAGGCTATTTTCCCAAGGCTCAGGAGAGAATAGATGGAGCTCCTTTTTTCATTGTGTTTTCTTTGGCTTTCTTTGTTGTTGACTGGACTTCCCATTTTGTTTATTATTTATTATTTAGAGTATTTACTTATCTTTGGAGTGTTGTGAGCCATCCAGAATCAATCTGACATTGGGAACTGCTGAAGTTGAATTAAATAAGTAAATAAATATATTACTGTGGTTGATGGGGTTTTTCTGGAATATGTTACTATAATTCAGGAATTTTTGTTCCTCTGTCCCCATGTTTGTTGTCATTTGTGGTAAAGAAGGGTGGGTGTCATAAACTCTGAACCAATGTTGAGTTTAGATAATGATAATGATTTTGGATAATCGTTTTCGAACTGTGGTGCTTCGGTATGATTATCTTCCTAAAAACACAGAAGAGGGAATAATAAATCTAGACTTCAGTATCAAATGAGAAATCTGCAAAAGATAACACATTATGATCTACAGAAAATCAACTTGATTGGGAGCGTTAATTGTTCCTTCTTATCCATATCTCTGTTGCCATCTTCTTTCTTATCAGCCATAGCATCTTTAACTATCTAATTCATTATTATGTGGTATCCAGGATCACTTTCATAATAATCATTGTAAAATAGCTTCTTCACACCTTTCCACTTTTGTCAGCCTTCTTTATGCTTTTATGGTAATTACTGGGTTCAAATCCTTCAAACTATAAGTCAGCATCTACATTATAAAGCAATAATATTTCCAGTCATTTGTCAACATTTTAATTGCTGACTTTTTGCACGAATGAAAAAAGCAGGTTTCATAAAACATAGTCAGTACTTTGATTTATTTAAAGTACAATGTGATTTAGGCTTGATAGAAATGAGTACATGACTATAGAAAATTAGCAATAGTAGCAATAGCAATAGCAGTTAGACTTATATACCGCTTCATAGGGCTTTCAGCCCTCTCTAAGCAGTTTACAGAGTCAGCATATTGCCCCCAACAACAATCCGGGTCCTCATTTTACCCACCTCGGAAGGATGGAAGGCTGAGTCAACCCTGAGCCGGTGAGATTTGAACAGCCGAACTGCAGAACTGCAGTCAGCTGAAGTAGCCTGCAGTGCTGCATTTAACCACTGCGCCACCTCGGCTCTTAATAATACAATAATACAAAATTATTGTATATGCATATGCACTAAATTTGTATTCCATTGCAATCATGTCACAGGCTGGGAAAAGTCTACTTGGAAAAGAGGGTGAAGCATTCCAAGGGATGCTTCCTTGCCATGCTTCCCTAAGGCATGTCATCAACTCCCCAAAAGTTCATTTTTTTGCTAAAACTATTATTCTGTGAATCAGATTTTCTTTGATTAACAGAACTTCTGATTAATCATGTTTCATGCTTGCTTCCTTGTAGTAATTAAAAATGTCATGTTACCTTGCATCAATATTTTTTAATTAGACCTGATTTTCAAAGATTTTTAATATGAGAATTAAGTATTCTGAAAAGAGTGGGAGGAGTAGCAAAATAGGGTGATTGGTCCACAGATATTTTCTATCTCCAACACATCGCACTGCAGCCTAAAACTTACAAAGCTAGAATTACTGATCTGAGAATTCAGCTTCAGGCAAAAAAATTTTTTGTTATAAATTCTTTTTAAAAGCACAAGAACCTAGAATCTGTACCTGTTCTTCCTAAACTCAGGTAATCTATATGATGTTATAACAGTTTATTATTACAAAACCTGTGATAGTGGTTATAAATAATTTCAAAAGTCTGATAATTTGTTAAACTGGAAATGTTATCCAAATTATCACTATGAAAAATAATAGATCATTTTTTAAAAAAAAATACACTGACATACATCTATGTGCTCACAATCTTGTGGGTAAAATGCTATTTTAGAGGCAGCTTTGCTAAATTTGAAGTTTTTATTAATAAATAGGCTCAGAGAATGAAAGATGAAATGCAATTGAAATGGAACATTAAGTTTTGGCTGTATCTGGGTCAAAGAACAAAAAGTAGTGCTCATAGATTATAAAGCTGTAATTGCAACACACATGATCCAACTTCTTTTTTTGCCATTGCCAGCTAAGAAAACAGGGAACCACCTGTTGCTATGTCAATAACTACTTCACACTCATGCACATTTCCAGTTACATCTATTTCAACCAGTGGGGAAAACAGACTTTGAGGCGTACCTTTTATATATAATGTCTTTTCTCACATTCTCATGCATTCACATGTATGCGCAGTCTGAAGAAGAAACATTTGTTCCAAACATTAGGAGGAAAGCCCCAGAGGCCAATATTTAATGCTCTATTTAACAGCATTTCAAAAGGGAAAAAAAAACTAGGCTCAGTGTGTCAAACACACACAATTCATATTTATGTTTAGTATGGGTTTTTTCATAGCTCTTTATTCTACAAAAGACTTTAAACATAAAGAGTAAAATGGGCTGTCCCAAATTTGCTGAACTGAGCAACGTATGAGCATTATGTTTGATCAGAAGGTACATATACTGTATCTCCTAGTCAACAATAGTATAAGAAAATGGTACATTGGTTTATTACTATCATACTTTCATTTTCAATGAAATACATAATTCTACTTGGAATGAAAGAAAGACTTCTGAGGTTTTTTTAATTGATGGTGAGCTAAGATTAAACTTGTAACACTGAAATACAATATTAAATTTGATTATTCTTAATTGTGTGGGTTCAAGGAATGATGTTTATTATTAACTGTATTTTAATGTGATTTATATAAGTATGTAAAGATGATGTGTATTTAAGATTAGGAATTTTTTTTGTTATGGTGGATGAATATAATGGAGGAAATATGGGATACTTTTTAAGGATTATATTAGTGAGGTAATAAAAGGAAAAATGAATTAACAAAGACATTAAAATTTGCTTTTTAAAATCTTTAAACTAGAGATTCGTTTTAAAATCTTGCTTGAAAATAAAGTATTTTTGAAATAATGACTGATAACTGGATTTGTTTAAGATTGTACAAATATTGCAAAGGCTGAAACATTGATTATGATATGTTTATAATATGATATGATATATGATATTATGTTATGTTTAACACAGAGAAAGAGATTGTCTTACTATACATTTCTGTCTGGATTGAGGAAAGTCAGAAGTCTTTCTTTTTTTATTTTCTTTGTTTGTTTATTCCTTTTTCCCCTCCCCCCAATTTTTAACATTTCCCCCTTTTGATTCTCTCTACCTTTTTTGTTGTTATGTTGTATTTTATCTTCTCTGAAATTTAATAATGTTGCTTTAAAAAAAAGAAAAAACTGTGGGAAGATCTTTGTTTTTAACGACTAGAAGGATTTTGTAGGCATAAAAGGTAGTGAAGAAAAACAATGTGGTTTAGACTCCTGCAGTGCTGCTTAATTGAAGCTACAGAGAAAAGAATTGATTTAACTCATCAGGAATTTTAGCTATTCTAGCTCTCTCTGGGAGAAAATACATTGAGATTTGGATGCTAAAATAAATCCATTGGTTTGTTGTGTCTCTCTAAAGAAATTAATGAAGCAGTTCAAGCCATCTTCCCAGCCTACTCATACAAGAGACGTGCACTGAGGGATTTCCTTGTGTTGAATCTCCACTGACATGGGTATTGTATGCTATCTATATAAACTCTTAGTATACTATGCCTATCATGCAGCTTAAAGGACTGCCGACAACCTCTGATGTCATGCTACATGTTTGCCTTTAAGGATAACATGAAATTTCAATGCCCAAAACAGCTGTTGCTACAGATATCAAATGGAATGGCTTCAACGCAAGGATACAAAACAAAGCTCATGAGAACACTTTAGAGGACTCAGGATGAAACAACACATAGTATGTTATACACATAGCTTGTAGTGTGTGACCTTTTAGATTTTGTTGAATTATACCTCAACTATGGCCATACAGGATTGATTCACCCTCACTTAACAACCACAATGGGGACCAGCAACTTTGTTACTAAGCAACATGGTTGTTAAGTAAAATATCACATGCTCATGACAGATCTACGACTTCACTTCTTCTGTGAACATTGTGAATTAACCATAGGTATTAAGCAAGACATCTTATGACCTGCAACTTGTGATGTGTAAGTAGGATAAGAATGAACTTCTCCCTGTGCATTAATGATCTTGACAAGCATCGAGAGACAATTATTAAAAATTATTATTACATAGCTCTGGCTAGTCTTTGTTTTTCCCACACCTCAGCCCTGTTTCACTAGGAAATCTATTTAGCTGTTTTGCTTACTGCAACATGACTACACTTTAGCTTATTTCATTTGCTTTTTGGTTCAGATAAGTCCTATCCAGTGTCTCTCAAACAACAACCTGCACACCTTGACAATTAGAACCCCTTTTATCACTGCCCCATAGAAATTAACAAATACCATTGCAACAAGAAAGTTAGCTCTTTCTAATTCTTTTTTCCCCTCAACTTCTTCTTGATCATTTACCTATAAGAGCAAAACCCAAAAAAAACAAAACCCAAAAACAAAATCTGGACTGTATTAAAAGAAGCTGGTGAAAGCAGCTCATGATTAGGATCAGAAGCACTCTGACAAGCAGTATTAAGATGCCAGCAACCCAGCAGTCAACTTCTTTCTTGGACTTTTTCCCATCTTCATCCCAGGCTTTCAAAAAGACCTTCAACAGAGGAAAATGAGGGACTCCTTCCCCCTAAGTTGTCATGACAATGGCAGAAGGGGATGCATCTATGAAGCAGACATTAACCAAGTTGGCTTTAAAGCCCTCTCGCTTGGGTTTTTCTTCCCCACCCACCTACTACAGAGAATTTCAATGACTGTATTTAGCTGTCGCTTGCAAATCATTTCTCTTTTCTCCACATGGCATTAGAGGTGTCCGGCCATTGTATGCTGAGGAATGCTGGCAGACAGATGATAGAAAAACACAAGGTGGGGGTAGGGGATAGTCAGTCTTCTGGTTAAAATTGTAATGCTGGAAGTTTCTTATGACCATTAATAGACTGGTATCCTGTTCTCCCAGCAACCCATTAATCTAACATGTATCTCATAAAGTCCCTCGTTCATTCTATTCATCAATGTTATATATTGTTTACTTTCGCCAAGGCACAGATACCAATTCAATTCTATCGCTGCCATCGCTGACTAAAAGGCTTACTATTACACATGTTGTATTTGCAAAATGTTAACACAAATCCCTTGCTGGCTGATATGCACTGTGCATCTTTTACTCTGTCTCATAGTAACTGCCACCACCTGCTGCACAGAGCAAGCGCAGTCCAGCCAACTCTATTTATTTCTAGTTCCTCCTTTTAGAAAGCAATGCTCTTTCCATTGTTAATATACTATGCCATGGTAGCATTCAGGTATTTTTTTCCTACATCATCATTAGCTTGAATTAAACTGGTTTCTGTTTTATGAGACTGGCACCAGGTTCTACACAATGCAATAGCAGAGTTGGAAGGGACTTGGAGATCTTCTAGTCCAACCCCCTGCCTAGGCAGGAAACCCTATACCGTTCCAGACAAATGGCTATCCAACATTTTCTTAAAGACTTCCAGTGTTGGGGCATTCACAACGTCTGGAGGCAAGCTGTTCCACTGATTAATTGTTCTAACTGTCAGGAAATTTCTCCTCAGTTCTAAGTTGCTTCTCTCCTTGATTAGTTTCCACCCATTGCTTCTTATTCTACCCTTGGAGAATAGTTTGACTCCCTCTTCTTTGACTCCCTCTTCTCAGGGCAACCCCTGAGAGATTAGAACACTATCATGTCTCCCCTAGTCCTTCTTTTCATTAAACTAGACATACCCAGTTCCTGCAACCGTTCTTCATATGTTTTAGTCTCCAGTCCCCTAATCATTTATTCCCTCATCTAAATCATTGATGAAGATGTTGAAGAGTACTGGACCTAAAACAGAGCCTTGGGATACTCCATTGCATACTTCCCTCCAGATGCAGTTCTGTTAAGGACTACACGTTGAGTGTGGTTGGTCAGCTAGTTACAAATCCATCTGGTGGTGATGCTGTCCAACCCACATTCTTCTACTTTATCTAGTAGTAGTTATGGTCTACCTTATCAAATGCCCTACTGAAGTCCAAGTAAACTATATCAACGGCATTCCTCTGGTCCACTAATTTTGTCACTTTATCAAAGAATGCAATAAGATTAGTCTGGTATGATCTGTTTTTGACAAACCCATGTTGGCTTTTGGCTATTACTCTGTTTGCTTCTAGGTGTTCGCTAATTCGTTGCTTGATTATCTTTTCCAAAATCTTTCCTGGTGTTGAGGTCAGGCTGATAGGTCTATAGTTTCCTGGATCTATTTTTTTTGTTTTTTGAAGATGTGAACCACATCATCTCTTTTCCAGTCCTCTGGCAGTTCCCTGGTGCTCCAGGATCTCTGAAAGATATAGTTCAGTGGTTCTGAGATATCATCTGTCAGTTCCTTCAGAACCCTGGGGTGTAATCCATCCGGTCCTGAAGAATTGAACTCGTCTAGGGTAGACAGGTGCTCACTTACCATTTTCTTGTGTTCCTAATCTGATTTTTGTGGTGGTTTTTGATAGGTTGGACTGTTTATCCCTTTGTGTAAAGACAGATGCAAAAAATGAGTTAAATAGTTCTTTCTCCCTGTTGCTTGTCACCTTCATGCCACTTTCTCCCAGCAATGGACCAATTGTTTCCTTAACCTTTTTCTTGTTTTTAACATGTTGGAAGAAGCTTTTTTTTGGTCATTTTTTACTTTTGTGGCAAGCTTTTCTTCATTGTGAGCCTTAGCTTTCCTTACTTCACTGCGAGGTGGCGCAGTGGTTAGGGTGCAGTACTGCAGGCCACTTCAGCTGACTGTTATCTGCAGTTCAGCGGTTCAAATCTCACCAGCTCAAGGTTGACTCAGCCTTCCATCCTTCCGAGGTGGGTGAAATGAGGACCCAGACTGTGGGGGCGATATGCTGACTCTGTAAACAGCTTAGAGAGGGCTGAAAGGCCTATGATGCGGTATATAAGTCTAGCTGCTATTGCTATTGCTATCTTTACAGGCTCGGGCTATTTGCTGATATTCTGCCTTAGTTATGTCGCCCTCTTTCCACTTTTTATACTTAACTTTTTTTTTTAATAGAAAAATTTTCATCCTGCTGCGGAGATATTGACATTGATTTTTTCTTTTTTGATCATTCTTTTTGACTTTTTTGATTTTTTTACACCTTTTTTCTGTTTTGATCATTCCTTTTAACCTTTGGATCATTCTTTTTGACCTTTTGACTATTTGCACCTTTTTTTTCCTTTTTCCCACTTGTAGCCTGAAGCACCCCTCCTTTTCTTTTTGGAGGGGGGGGGTTCTTTCTTTATTTTATATCTTCTTTTGTATTCTTTCTGTATTTCTTTCTCTTTTGAAGAGATTGGGACATCAATAGATGGCTAACTTTAAATTTTGAACAAAACAGTTGGAAGAGTTCCTTCTTTTTTCTTTTCTTTTTTTCCCTTCTCTCTTTTGCTTTTTCTCTCCCTCCCTTTCCTCATCTCTCCCTCTTCTCCTTTGTGTCCCCTACGTACTTCACCCATTGTACTTATAACCTTCCACCCTCTAATACTAATTGGCTATGAGTAGAAAAGCAGTTGCTTTTGGCTCTACATCAACCTCCGCCTCCTCCCCTGCGGGAGGTCAGAGGACAACACAGACAATGCCCCAGCATGAAAAAGAGAAGGAAGCAAACTTTGAAACACTTATGCAAATGATGCAGAAAATGCAAGCAGGAATTGACAGTAAAGATGACAAGTTAGACACCCTTGTAAAGAAGTTTGAGAGTATGGGGAAAAAATGGAGGTAATGGAACAACAAAATCAAAGCATAGTGCAAAAAGTTGATAAAATGGAAGGGAAAATTGAAAGTATGCACAACTGGATGGTGAAATATGAAGACAGGATTCAAAAATTGAAAACAAAATCCAAGGAGGAGAGAAGAAAACTGAGAAGCTAGAGACCAGATTAAGTGATGTAGAAAGAGAGAGCAGTGGAATATTAAGATGGGAGATGGATAGGTCTGAATTCTTCTTAAGATTTCAAAACATAGAAGAAGAGAAAGGAGAGGACTTAGTTCAGATAATTTCAAATATTTTGATAGATGTTCTGGAGATGTCCCAGGACAAAATAATAGAAATTATAGACGAAAGTTTTAGAGTATACACAAGATATGCAATGAGAAATGCTCTCCCAAGGGAAGTGCATGTAAGATTTACTAAGAAAACAATTAAATCACAAATCTTACAGAAATTGAGAGATAGAAAATTAGAATATAAAGGTAAGGAGACTGTAGTTCTCAAACAAATTCCGAGAGAGGTGAGAGAGAGGAGAAGAGAATACCAATCTCTGACCAAAGTATTGATAAAAAAGGTGTTAATTACAGATGGCTCATACTGGAAAGTTTACTATGTACATGGCAAGGACAAAGACACAGGATAGATACAATTGAGAAGGCAGAAGCTTTCTACGAAGAATACTTTAGAGAAATGGCTGAGAAAGCTGGGAAAGATGACTCAGCGGTACAAATACTGGAACCACCTGCAACCGCGACCAAAAAAATAGAAGGAACAGTAGGTGGAAGTGAGAAAGAAGGGGCGATGGGGGATGGAAGCCATAAAGGAAAACGAGAACCCAGATCCACTAGAACGATAAATCCTGTATATAAAGTATAAACATGGAAGGAAGAAAAATGATTACAATTAACATTAATGGACTTAATTCGGTAATTAAAAGAAAATATTTTATAAATTAGAGAAATTACAACTTGACATAATTTGCCTGCAAGAAGTACATATCCAAAAGAAATATGAACACTTATTAACTCAACCAAAGCTTGGGAAAATGTTTTCATCATTGGCGAATTGCAAGAAAAGAGGAGTGGTCTTTTATATTAAAGGCAACATTCCAGCAAAACTAGTCTATGCTGAGGAAGAGGGAAGAATCTTGATGGTGGAAATTATGGATACCAAAAAAACACTGCTAATTGGAATCTACGCCCCCAATGTAAAACAAGATGAATTTTACAAAAAACTACACAAAAAAGTTTTGGAACTAGACTATGCTGATATTTGTATGATGGGAGACTTTAATGGTATTGTGAATCAAAATATGGACTATAAAACACACAAAACAAAAAAATTAAATAGGAAGCTTCTGCTGAAATCCTTCTTTAGGATGACAGATGAAGTAAATCTAAAAGATATATGGAGAGAAAGAAATGCTAAAAAAGAACAATATACCTTCTACTCAAACAGACATTCATCATTTTCTAGAATAGATATGATATGGGCCTCAGCAGAGTTGAGCTCCAACAGAAAAGAAATTGAGATTGGAGCAAGTACCTGGGCGGACCACAATCCAATTTTAATTAAATTGAAAGGCCAAAGGGCAAGACCTAGATGGACACTAAATAACACTATATTGAAAGAAAAAGAGTTTGTACAAAAAATGGAAAAAGAGCTAGTCCTGTTCTTTAAAGAAAATAGGAAAGAAGATACATCGTTGCAGAATCTCTGGGATACAATGAAGGCTGTTATCAGAGGTTTGACAATAGACTACACAAGGAAGAGAAACTTAAAGAAAAGACAAATGCATAAAGCTTTAGATAACGACTATAAAATACTTGAAAGAGAACTACAGAGAGCACCACAAAAAAAAGATGTTAAAATAAAAATGGACGTAATTAAACACAAAATGGACCTATTAGAAAAGGAAGAACTGGCACAAAAAATTAGAGGTGCCAAACAGAATTATTTTGAAAATGCGAAAAAGCCAGGCAGGTGGTTGGCATATAAGCTGAAAAAAGAGAGAGAAACAAAGAAAATATTTCAACTAAGAGATAAACAAGGAGAAATCCAGTATGGAAATATTGAGAAAAAAATATATTATACAAGACTACTATGCTAAACTCTATGAACAAGAGAAGGTGGAGGAGGGACGAGTTAAAAAGTACTTACAAGATGCCAATCTCCCCCAGGTATCAGACGAAACTAGAACAATGTTAGAAAGTAAAATAACAATGATGGAGCTAACAGAGGCACTTAAAAAAACAAAACAACGGGAAAGCTCCAGGACCAGATGGACTACTGGTGGAATTTTACAGAACATTTGAAGAAACACTGACCTTCCCACTCCTACAAGTCATGAATGAAGTGATGTCTGAGAGCAAAATACCGAAGTCATGGTCAGAAGCGTATATCACACTACTACCCAAGGAAGAGACCGATTTAACACAAATCAAGAATTATAGACCAATCTCCTTATTAAATTCAGACTATAAGCTATTTGCATCTATACTAACTGAGAGACTTAAAAAATATTTAAATGGCTTCATCCATTCAGATCTATACTTAACTTTTTTGTCTTTCAATTTGTCAGAGTTCTTTATGCCGCTATGCTGGTTTCTTTTGGGAGCTGTTATTTTTCTTCTTTATTGGTATTGTGCTAGACTGAGTTTTTGTAATCTCATTTTTCAAAATTTCCCAAGCTTCTTGGGTTGTTTTCCCCTTGAGGATTCTCATCCATGGAATTCTTCCCAAGCTCTAAGTTTATTGAAATTAGCTCTCTTAAAATCCAAGAATCTAGTTTGACTTTGTTCTACTACTTGTGTTTGCATAATGTTGAATTCCAATGTTCACTTTCCCCCAGGGTTCCTATGGCTTCAACACCTTCTATCATTTCCTCTCTGTTAGTGAGAATTAAGTCTAATATGGCCGATCCCCTTGTTTCCTTCTCTACTTTTTGGGAAACAAAGTTGTCTGCTAGGTTCATTAGGAACCTGTTGGATCTTCCACTTGGTGCAGTTTGTTTCCCAGTTGATGTCAGGGTAGTTAAAATCCCCCATTACTATTGCGGTGTGCTTCCTACATACCTTAGTTAGCTGATTAGCAAAAAGTTCATCTACTTCCTCTGCTTGGTTGGGTGGCCTGTAGTATTAACCTATGGCAATGTCACCCCCCCCCAACCTTTAATATTGACCCAAATGCATTCAAGATAGTTCTCTATTTCTGTAGAGATGTAGTTATTTCTTATATATAGTGCAACTCCACCTCCTCTTTTATTTGGTCTATTTCTTCTAGCTGTATGTTCCATTTGTGGGTTTCATCCCTCAAAAGTTTCTGTAATGGCAACAATATCATATCTGCCTTCATTTACTTGAATCTCTAATTCACCCTGTTTATTCCTCATACTCTGTGCATTGGTGTATAGACATTTGAGCCCATTTTGATTGATCCTGTGTTTACTGTCTACGTAACCTGTGTTATGCCTGACTGCACCTATTTTCTTGCCACGTATGATTCATGCACATGGTATGGCATCACTGTTAAATGCTTGGTTTTGCTTGACAGCAGGAGTGATAATCTTACCCGCACAAACATCTATGTTACATGCACTGATAACCCTATGAGTTTTAGATTGCTGGGGACAGAAATGTTCTGTATCAATTAATTCTCTGCATACACAACTTGAGTGAAGGCTCACTTTATAGTGGTCTAATGGCTACAAACTTAAAAACCTGAAGAGATTAAGGAGTTGAAGTTAGAGAAAGCAATTATGAAGGACTCTCCTTCCTTCTAAAGGAACTTTTCTATAGGTGCATGCAGAACAGTGATCACCAAAAGAAAGTAAATGTTCTTCTCCCCATTAGCCTAGTTCAATTACCTTGTCAAGATTAGCATTTTCTTCCCGCTTTGAATAGCAGAGATTAGGTTGTTTCTTAAAGCATAACTATTGACTGAATAGTTGACTGAAGTAGTAGGGAAAACTAAATGGAGTTCCAACATGTGGTGATCACAGAAATAAAAACACAGAAGTGATTATGTAGTGCTTTATATGCTATAAACATCTATATTGGAGGGGAAGAGCATAGGAATATATTTGCATAATTATATTCTGATTATTTCCCTTCTTAATGCTACTTTTTCAGACTTAATTCATTTGAGAGAAACTTCCAGTTTCTGAAAACCAGGTTCCAATGAATTTTGCACAACGCATACATTTAGCAGGAGTCAAATAAATCAAGGAAAAAAGAATATCCATTTTTAGATGTAGGAGATGATTTTCTGTAACAGAGAGCTGTATTTATGGATAGAGGCTTTCTATTTGATGGAGGACTGATATTCAAAGCTCCTTAATTGCAAGAAAAGTCCCTTCATCATCAATGAGGACCAAGAGTAGTGTAGTTCTTCTTGTTCTTGACATTGGTTTGTATGATGCCAACATCTCTAGAACAACTATCTTTATCAAAAGAAAACCAAACACACTCAATTCCTCTAACTGTCTGAAAACATTCCATTTTTCTTTCCATTCTTTTTATTTGGGATGCTTGAATAGAAACAAAAAGATGTTTTATTATAGCGTAGGTTTTCTTCAATAATATCCCCAAACAGATGATTATACCTTGCTTACTTTACACAATCCATCACAAGAAAGATCACAAGGCGTGTCTGGGAAGTAATTAAAACATTTCTCTTTTTCTTGCTGTGAGGTCATCCAACTGTTCCAACAACCAGAACAGTTTGCTACTTTTAATAACTTACCTTCAACGGAGAAATATGCTGGAGGCTTAATTATACGGATAAACCTATTTTCACAATCTTGCTTACAAATTTGCCAAATTGGCATGTAACCAATGAAACTGACAGGAAGGCAGGCCGAAAGAAAGAGAAAAAAACACATATCACTTTTAAAAAGTCATCAAAAATATAACTTATAAACAATGTTAGGCAGCTGCACCTTAGAAATTCAAGAACACATTGTGACATAATCAGAAACATCATAATGCACATGTCATGGTTCCAAGAAATACCCCCAATGAATAAAAACTCCAAGGCCTGAAGTTCCTCAAAATTCTAATTTATTAGAATGTCATGTTGGCACATCTGGGAAAACCCAAATCTGAAAGTTTCCAGGTTTTCCCCACCCTGCCCTACACCCACAAATTCATCACAGGGCCCAATCCATTCCTCAGACTCGATTGGAGACAATCCCCACTCACTCCCATCCAGGTGCAGGTATGTCCTTGACTCCCAGTACAAGGAATGCTGCTATGGCTAAGTTTCCACTCCTCCAACAAAACAAAACAAACAAACAAAAAAAACCCTCCCAATTTCCCAGGCTAAAATATGTGGCCGTCAGGATGCAAAAATGAAAAAAAAAATGGCTTCCAAAACTGACAGCATACAAAGGAATTTCAACTAATTTGTACTTTAGAGTGAATGTCAAAAAAGGTGCACTTAACTCAGTGCAGGATTCACCTACAAGGGTTATAATACTTAAGTAACTTCTCTCACTTAAAAAATGAAAGTGCTTGCCCTGCAGTTTTTAAATGAGAAGTAGGGTGCAGTGTTGACTGTTTCTGACTTCTCCACCTAATTACTTAAATGGCCAGTAGTTGTTTTTTTTAAAGTAGAAATAAGCAGAAAATCATAAATGGAGCTTGCAGTCCCAGCAAGCTACACAGATGGAATACAAAATGGGCTGGCAAAGGCAGTCATGTATCTGTAACAGGGAAAAAATGCACATTATCTCGGTTTCCTCACTTAAAGTATCCTCCAGCAGGGTTTAAATTTTGTAAGCTGATCCTTTCATTTCCCGCTTTGAAAATGACATAGTGCCAGATTTCAACTGAAGTTAAATATCATATTTACCCAAAAGGAAGACTAGCTGCAATGTAAGACAACTATCTCCCAAGAGTAGATAGGAGGGGGAGAAAAGACACAACCAATGATCTTGTACAATGATCTTGTTATCCAGACTTATCAACTTAAAAATTTCCCATCTCCAGGTAAAATAGGGTCCTCCAGATACTTTGCCAATTAATGTGTTTATGTGAAATACTTGCTTAAAGGTGTGGACAGATATATCTGCCAGAAACCATATTCCCCAAAAGGGAAGAATCAGGGTATAAAGTAAATTTATATTAGCTACATTAATAATGAATATGTGAAGGGAAAACACCGGCCTCCTTCTGAATAAGCCACTATAGCAGAGTATGAGCGCCTGCAGATACAGTACCTGCTGAGCATAAAGGCTGCTCTGAAGAAGGAACAGCTATGGGAGATTATAAAAGGAGCACGAGAGAGAAGCCAGAGATCAACCAAGAGAAACCTACAGCATAGAGAAGCACGTGCTGGATTCCCTTATCAAGCTTTCACAAGCAAACCCCTCCCCCCTCCCAATAGCCTGCTGACTTCAATCCAACTCATTGCCTAAGCCAAAAAAAAAAGAGCTGTTTCCTCATGCTAGTAAGAGAAATTGGAGCCTAAACAAGTAAGAGCTACTTATATGGCACCAGCTGAGGCTAAAAGGTTTACAAAAACTACAGGTGAGAGAACAGGAGAGAAAGCTTTGAATTGCCACTGCCAGAATAGTTTAGCTCCTTGGTTAGGCACTGTAGTTTGAAAGTTACATTGTGTTCTTGACTTGGGTTAGGGAGAGATACTTTTTAGTGAAAGACAAATCCTAAGTCAAAAATGAGCAAAGTTCTAGTAAACAGGAGGTCACACCTAATTTTAAGAAGGTGGTGCCACAGGAATGGAGCAGTGGTGTAGAGGACAGGTATGGGCCATGCCTTGGCTAGGGCAAAGTACTCATATTTCTTCCTTTTTCTAGGTTTTTTACTATGACTTTGAGCTTAGAAAGAACTGTGAATGCTCCAAGCAATGAGTTTAGGGTTCATGAAGCTGTGGAACCTGATGAAACTGGTCCTGATGAAACTGTTCAGGAGCCTGGATCTAGAGTCCCTTTTTAACATATACTAAATGGATACTATTCTCTTATGCTAATCATATTCAAAGCAAAGTTTATAAACCATAGGCATAATTTTTAAAAAATCAGTAGTAAATACATCCATTATTGATCAATAATCAACATGCTAAAACTATGCTTTTTTCTTTGTTTCTTTCCAACTGTCTTGAAACATTTTTTCTCTCTACTTCAGCTCCTTCAAAATCTTTGTCTCATACAGGCACATAAAACTGATTGATGCATACTAAATCATAAATTAACAATGAAGGATGTTGGGCCCTGTATTTACAAACCCTCAACTTGATTCTTGTCACATGCACCATTGTCCCCTATGTGTAAGCAAATACTGCACACAGATGGGCAAAGAAAAATAATGAGATAAAGTTGAAATGATATGTCTTTTGCATTTTGGTTTTCATCCTGTGTTCTCATTTCAGCCAAACCATAATGAACTCTACTTTAGGCCCCCACTTGCCTTCTATCATTAAGCCATTAACTGTCAGGCAAAACTAGATGACAAAATTAAATAACTCCTCTGTAAACTGAGCAGCACTAGAGAAGAGAGGAAGGAAAGCAATCACATAGTAAACAGAGGATTGCCAAATAATATATTAACTCCTCTGGACAGAGATGCTCAAATAGGACACACGCATCATAAGTGAGGTTCCGGAGCAACCGAAATGAGGCAAAAGATGAGCTTTGACATTTTAATTAACCTGTAATAACTACCATAATAAAAACTGTAACACAGAATGCCTAAAGACCTATCCATGTCTTTCTCTGAAAGATGGAGGTTTGATTTCTGTCTAGGTGGGATCCAGATTCTTTGTTGGAGTAATTAGAATTTAGAACAGGCTATGGAGGATCCTGTATTATCTGCCATTCATCCCTGCCCTATAGCTCCCTATTTTTCAACGGCTTGGATAAACTAGTAGCATCCTATATAGCATTTCACAATATAAACTTGCTACAATACTATTAGGGGTGACATGATAGCAATGTTCCAATATCTCAGGGGCTGCCACAAAGAAGAGGGAGTCAAGCTATTCTCCAAAGTACCTGAGGGTAGGACAAGAAGCAAAGGGTAGAAACTAATCAAGGAGAGAAGCAATTTAGAACTGAGGAGAAATTTCCTCACAGTTGGAACAATTAACCAGTTGAACAATTTGCCTCCAGAAGTTGTGAATGCTCCAACACTGGAAGTTTTAAGAAGAGATTGGATAACCACTTGTCTGGAGTAGTGTAGAGCTTCCTGCCTAAGCAGAGAGTTGGACCAGAAGATCTCCAAGGTCACTTCCAACCCTGTTATCCTATCCTATCCTATCCTATCCTATCCTATCCTATCCTATCCTATCCTATCCTATCCTGAAGTTTAATGTGAGAATAATAGAAAATTCACCAGACTTTTAAAAATCCATACTTCATCTCTCCCTCTACTAATTTGCAAAAGTATTGAGCAAGTTTTAAGCACTCAACGTGAGCAAAAATAATATAATTGGTAGTGACAGATCTAAATGCTTTCTGAGAGCAACCGATTTGAGAAAATTCTTTTTGTGTCTCTAGCAGAAAGGAAGAGACATCAACACAAAAAGCCCAAATGAAAAATGACCTAAAATTTCTCTACAAATCTTATGTAAACACCCTGTGGGTACCAGCATTTGGTACCATCCAGCTCAGCTGCACACAAATGATATGAACTAATTCTCTTTCCTCTCATTTGGATAGTTGTCAGCTCACAGGAACCAAACAACCTATTGGTACAGCATGGACTTGATTTATAAAATCATACTGAGTAGGCCATTATCAAAATGATATTCATTACTTCTCATTCTCATGATTTGTAGTCATAATATGCCAATTTAATTACAAAATATTGTTCCACCTGGTATCATTTTACTATCACAAAGCTTCTTCAGCCCACAAAAATCTCTTCTTTCATCCTTGCTCAAGTGCCAAGTTCATTACTTTAGTCCCACTTGAACTGGGATTCATTACAATTATCTTTTGCTAGGTATTGCTTAATCTATTGCATTGGCTGTTCCAGTAGAAACTGGTCAAACAGTACCTGAATAATAAAATAATACTGCTGTATTTTCCCCACTAACATATCTCTGAATAAAATCTTAAACATGTGATCATAGTCAATGTACCTGGGAGTTGAGTGTTCTTACTCCCATTCAAAGTAGCCCAACACCTGAAATAAGAAATGAGTGGAATGTATAACTCTGTCCCCTTCAGTAATACTATGTTGTTACTGCAATCTCTGCAGGCCTCGTCACAGACCCATCACAATATTTGCTTAAAATAAAAGTCCAGACACAGGCAAAATTCTGATACGGCCGTTTCCAGATGCAAACTGTGCTAAATGTACTAGGATAATGTTTGGGATGGGCAAAAGTCATTTCATGTTTAGAAGTGGCAGAGAGATGAACATGATTACTTCTTTCCACCCAATTAACTTTCTTCATTTTCTTTCTCAAGCTAATCAATGTGGTTAGAAAAAAGCTGGAACACTAACAGAAAGGAACTTCTAGAACACTGTTTTTCAAACTCTGCAACTTTAAAATGTGTGGTCTTCAACTCCCATGATGGCTGGGGAATTCTGGGAATTGAAGCCCACACTCCGGTTGCCAAGATGCCGATGTAAAGTTGCCAAGCTGGAAAAGAATCATTCTAGAGGAAACCAGGAAGTATACAGGGGGGGGGGGGGAATAGAAGCATTTATGACAGATTTTCTATCTCTTGCATTTAACTACAGTATTAATCATACTCTGATAATGCTAATCTACTGCCTTAGCTGCACAAAATGGTTCATTCCCTCACCCCAAGATCTGTTTGCTTCCTTCCTTCCTTTCCTTCTTTCCTCTCTTCCTTCCTTCTTGCCAATGAGTTCTTTCTACATTTCTAAAGGAAACAACATTTTTTTATTGGTGTGCATGTGTGTGTATTATATTATTCCAATGAAAAAATGTGCATGTATGTGAAAAAGGTTGTTGTGTGTATATGTATATATAAAATAAAAAAAATAAAAAATATGGTGCAGTAGCTCTGTTTTTCTTCATATATAAAATAAAAATAAAAAATATGGTGCAGTAGCTCTGTTTTTCTTCATATAAGTGTCCAGAAGTAATGAGGAATATTAAACTTTTTTTGTTCTGTTTTGTGGAATTTTTGCCAGGTGGTCAGTTTCCCCCGTCCCTAGTTGAAGACAGACATTACTTTCAGTTTCTCAGTTCTACTGAGAAATACGAGGTGTCTTTTTTCCTTGTCTCTTTATTTCACATTATTTTAACTTGAGATATCCAGATGGAAATATAGGAAAAGAGACAAACCAGCCTGGATGCTACAGCCCTGCTATTAGACATGTTTTCAGATGAGGAGATTGACAGGACTAGAGCTCAAACTCTCAAAAGGCAACAGCGCAGTCATTGGAGTGCCAGCAATCACCAGAGCCAATGACTTCACTTTGACAGGCCTGAGAAGTTTACAGGGCCCCTAACCAGCACCACATGGCTGGACTGGATTTTATGACTATTCTTACAATGGTCATAAGGCAAGTCATTACGCTCATAAAGTAAATCTTATTGTAAAGCAAATCACAGTCATTAAATCCATTGTAACTTTGAATGGTTACGACCAGTGGTTAAGCCAAGGACTACAGCAGTGGTAGGTTCCAGATCCCGTTCCAACCGTACCGGCTTGAACAGGCCCGGCGGTGTGCACATGGATGCGTGCAGCGCGCGTGCACACGTGCACAGTGTGCACACACGTGCAGCATGCACATACGTCTTAACATCTCCATGATGCTCAGGCTGCTCAGCGGAGCATCGCGCAGGTGCTGTAAGTGCTGTGCGCATGCGTGGAAGCGCCGAAGACTTAAAAGACCGGTATGGAGCTTGGGCGGGCGGGCGGGCCCTCTGAAGCACCGTACTGGTATCCGGTGCTCCAGGCAGGCTCCGGTACTGGGGTGTACCACCTGCAACCCACCACTGGACTACAGGTATGGGTAATCTTCAACTGATAACTGTTTGTTTAGTGACTGTTCAAAGTTACAATGGCACTGGAAAAAAAAGACTTTTGACCCTTTTTCACACTTACTACCATTGAAGCATCTCCATGGTTAAGTGATCAAAATTCAAACACTTGGCAAATTCTCCTTTTTTGTACTTTATTAGTACTTGGCAATTGGCTCGTATTTATGATGGTTGCAGATCCTGGGCTGATGTGATTTCTTTTTGCGACTCTCTGACAAGCAAAGTCAATGGGGAATCCAGATTCACACAACCACCATGTTTAGCTTAATAACTGCAGTGATTCACTTAACAATTTACGGCCTCACTTAACGAGCGAGGCCATAAAAGGGAGCAAAACTCACTTAACAACTCTCTTGCTTAGCAACAGAAATGTTGGACTCAACTGCCATAAGTCAAGGACTACCTTTACTTAGTCTTGGGCAGGGGCATTTCATGAAGATTCATGATTAGAGACCTAAACTTCAGGGACGTTTGAGGCCAGCCAAAAAACATGTGAAGCCAACAATGGAGTAGACTCTACAGCCATTGTTTTGACTGTCAGCTGAGCACTGAACGGAAGTTCAATGCGGCTTATTTATTACCTTCATTCCCTTTGATCAGTGCTGAGAATAACTTATGAAAAACTCAATTTTTGCCTGTGAACAACCTGTGTGGCTGCATTTTGGACCTTGATTTCTTCTAACCCCGCCTCTTTTTCTCTGGTGGGTTTGTCACCTGATTGACAGCTTACTGGTCTCAATTCCTGCTTGCCTATTGCCATAGGAAACAGAGTATGCCCACAAAGGTACTGAAAAAGAGCTTTTTCAAAGGTAGCTTTATTTCAGCTATCTGAAATGGAGATCCAGCTTGCTTATCTTTGGCCCATGGCAGATTTATAACCTTCTAATTGCTTTCTGGCAGGCAGCTGAGCTGGCATAGGAAATAGAAAAGCCCAGGTTAAATCCTGAACTTGGATCCGCCCCATTCTTGCTGCTGCGCCATGACTGGTGGATATATTCCCACACTGGCTGGTGAAGTGCTGAAAAGGGACTTCAGCAAAGCCAGAGGACGAAACATTGTCATTTTGCTGATCATGAACCAATCAGGGCACCATCTGTGACTCAGAACAGACTCAAGAGAGGCAGGACAAGGTTTTAATGAGGCCAGCAAATCGCTTTGTTTTGTGCTGATTCAAGGACAGAGAGAGAGTACTTTAAACATATAAAGATTTGGCTTAAAAAAGGCATGTAAGTGATCAACAACCTCTACAAGAACACCGTAAGCAGCCCATTTTCAGTGAAGGTATGCTGGGCTGAAGTACCTCTTTACTGCGATTCTAGTATTGAAGAATTTCCACAATTTAACTAAAAAAGTTTAGCATAAAGCTTGAAGTCTATCCATTTTCCCTTCTGTGGTTCTCTACTGCCCTAATGCATGCAAATCAATTCCATTTCGTATGACATAAGCACTCTTAATAATAACCAAACTAGATTTTCTGCTTGAACTTGCATGGCCAATAATATCAAATAAAACTAGCAATAATCCACTTTTTCTCTTTATGACTGATCATCTTTTTTTTTTTTAAATAGCTATTAGGAACTGCAAAGAGGCTTATTATTTACTGAGCTGATCAACAATTCAATTGCTTCCTTTCAGCTTATCTTGATACGGGGCAATCATTTATCTGTTCCATTCCATTTATGTGAATTCAGTTACTAACACCTGCAATGATGCTTAGGAATGGGCAAATCAACTTGCCATCTCACAATCTCAAAACTATTGATGATCTCATCCAAAATGAAAACAAGAAATAGAAAACAAATTTAAAAACTGGCTTATAGGGAAAAATGGAAGTACACTGGCTCATTCAAACTGCAAAAAAAAAGTACTGCTAGACTTTATGAAAGGTTATTTATGTTTGCAAAATCATTTTTAGGAAAATTCTTAAGTCTTAAGAACAAATTATATTGAATGGGTTAAAGATACCAGCTTCTAATTGCATCTCTTATCAACTGAATATAACTTTGATTATTAGTATATCTATATTATTTAAAGGTAAAGATCGGCAGTTCGATGGTTCAAATTCCTAGTGTCGCATGATGGATTGAGCTCCCATTACTTGTCTCAGCTTCTGCCAACCTAACAGTTCGAAACATGTAAAAATGCAAGTAGAAAAATAGGTGGGAAGATAACAACGTTCCGTGCACCTTTGGCATTTAGTCATGTCGGCCACATGACCCCGGAGATGTTATCGGACAACGGTGGTAACGAAATGGAGATGAGCACTGCCCCCTAGAGTCGGGAATGACTAGCACATACATGCGAGGGGAACCTTTACCTTTACTTTTTATTATTCAAAATGTGTACTAATACTTGCTGCTGAAATGTTATATATTTCAACAGGCTAGGATATGGTCCATGTCCTGCTCCCATCTCACTGAGACAGATGTCCATGTCATCTATGCTGTTCACTTTTTCTGCATCACAGTATCAACATACACATAGCTGACCAAATATATTGCAAAAGTATTAAGACAGACCAGTTTAAATAAGTTATTATATCTTGACCACATGAAATCATTGTAGTTGGAAGTTCACACATCTTCAGGACATCAAGTTAGAGAGTATGCTACAGGTCAACGTATATGTGACATTTTCAGGAAGCAAAGCAGCAGATGACGGTGACAAGTGGTGGTTATTCTGCATATGCAATTTTTTTCTTTAAAAATTCTGATACAATTTTAATGGTTTTGCTCCAGAATACAATAAACTATCCAGAGAACGCTCCAATCAAGCTTTTCTTTTTTTTTCAAGATTCAGAACAAATCATGCTTAACATTTTAGTAAAATTTTAAACTTAATAAAACATATTTATTGCTATACATTTTTGTTAACTCTATTCATACTTATTATGATAACGAATTCCTAGAATATATGGCTTTCTGTAGAAGTTATAATCTTCCATATTAACTTCAAGTTTGTGAAATCTTTTTTTTTACCTACTTTGCAGTTTATTGTATTATACTATAGTCACATTTTATAACTTTACACTTTTGGGGTGATTTTATTAGTATTTTTAAATTAAAAATTACACTAAGTCATGATGGTTCATCAAACTACTGGCATTCTACCAGAATTCATAATCAAAATAATCTGAACATTACCTTAAAAACCAGTGAATCCACAGAATTCGAACTGGGTCCACCATTAAAAGTTTATAAAAGACTCAAAGTATCTGAGAACCTCCTGGAATAGGCCAGCCTGTTCTAATTTTTTTACATCAACGAAGTTCCTAAAACCATATTATTTCAGCCACTTATGCAGCATCCTGACTCATATTTAAAGGTAAAGGTTAAGGTTCCCCTCGCATATATGTGCTAATTGTTCCTGACTCTAGGGGGCGGTGCTCATCTCCGTTTCAAAGCCGAAGAGCTAGCGCTGTCCAAAGACATCTCCATGGTCATGTGGCCGGCATGACTAAACACCGAAGGCGCCCAGAACACTGTTACCTTCCCACCAAGGTGGTCCCTACTTTTCTCCTTGCATTTTTACATGCTTTTGAGCTGCTTGGTTGGCAGAAGCTGGGACAAGTAACGGGAGCTCACTGCTCACTTTGTTATGTGGCTCTAGGGATTTGAACCGCCGATCTTTCTTATTGACAAGCTCAGCGTCTTAACCACTGAACCACCGTGTCCCTTGTTTATTGTATTTCTATTATATGTTTATTATAAAGCTAGAATGTCTTCTTATTTGCAATTTTCACTAGATTTGCCTTTTCGCTGAAATGTTAGTGATAAGGAGAAAACTACGTCAATCCAATTTGTCAAGTACAGTACTCAGATGGAGACTGGAATTTTCTGGACCCTGACAAAATGTAGCTGGTCATATTGTACCAGATGTTGAACATTCATTACAATCAACCACTCTTCTACTCCTCTCTAATCCATGCCATTCAGATGCCTTCAGGAAGTGATGCAGTATAATCCCTGGGCTGATTTTTAATTAAAGAGTCTGCTTTAGGAATCCTCCAAGCCTTCAAGTGCTTGTCTCTCAAAATGTAACCAAAAGATGTTGATGAGCCCATTGTTCCACACATTTACTCCTTTATTTAAATAGTTAGCATTAGAGCTATGCAATGATTCAGATTCATTTCAGAAGAAAGGCTTCGGAAGATGCAGAAAGACAACACCTGTCTGGAATAGGAAAGATTCAAACATTATATTCAAAATTCCAAAGAGTTTTAGTTATGAGGTGATGGCATTTAACCATTGAAATAGCCATGATAATTATTCTCAACTTATGTACAAGGTGAGTAAGTCAATAAGTCTTTTGTTTTACTTTCCAGAAACTGCCCAGTGTGAAGGGGAAAGATCAGGCCAACTAGCTTTGGATCGGTCTATCCAGTGCAAAGAGGAAAGATCAGGCCAGAGTGGCTTCATTTTGGTCTATCCAATGTGAAGAGGAAACATTCCAGCAGTTAGAGGAGTGGCAAGTTGGTCATGCCTACCTGGTCAGCCACACCCACCTGGTCAGCCACCCCCCCCCGCCCACCCCCCCGAGGTGAACCACAGCCCTGATGCGGCCCTCAATGAAATTGAGTTTGACACCCCTGCTCTAGAACAATGTTGTTTGATATATCTAGTACCTTTCCCTAAATATACTATATATGAACCTTTTGGGAGAAATAAGGAGCTTCTGATTAGTGCTCATGAGCTTTCAAATACCTGACTGACTAAACAGGATACTGACCAGCTTAACCACTGGTCTGATCAAGTAGAATTCTTCTCTCAGGCTACACTCAAGGCTGACATTAGTCTGTGCAAACTGGTCCCCCGCAGTGTTATCTAGAATGTATAAAGGTACTTCAAATCTTTGCTGCAAATGTAAAAGGCATGATGGGACATTTTATCACGATTGGTGGACATATAAACAAATTCAATAGTATTGGATACAAATACATATAGGTAGTCCTTGAGGTACAAACAACTGTTTAATTGGCTGTTCAAAGTTACACATGGACCCCAAAAATGTACTTACAACAGGGGTTCAAAATTGCAATCATCAAGAAGCCTCTGCAGTCATGTGACTTGATTTAGTCACTCCTGAAGCAGTAGTCAATTTTTAATCTTGTGGTGTCTCTTTGCGACTTAGAAATCACCTGTGGTTATGAAGGTAATTTCCGAGGTCATAAAGTTGTGTTCGTCCCTCCTGGTCACATGACCAATTAAAATCTGACAACTTTGCACTGTTTCCCCCCCCCCCCTCTTCATTGCTGCTGAGTGTAGAAGTAGACGTGACTATCTCTTGTTTCTGCCCTTGTGGCTTTTCTTTCGTTGCTGTTGCCTTTCTTAAGTACTTTAAAATATTCTTTTTCATTGTAATACTGTGCTTGCTTGCAAGTATTTCACAAACTGCTCTGCTTGTTTGTAAATATTTACAAAGGTATTTTATTATTATTATTATTACAGTGCTTATGCTTGCAGAAATAATAGCTAGAAATATCTGAATCTACAGAAAGCAGGTTCGGTACTGTAAAGTTCCTTTGCATTCTATTGTACTGAATGCAATGTTTGAGATGGTTTTCAGACTGCTCCTTTGCATTTTACTGTATTATGTATGTTTGAATGTGTTTTCAGATTGCTGCTGAAATACTAGCCAGTATCTATAGCAGGGATGTCAAACTCAATTTTATTGAGGGCCACATCAGGGTTGTGTTTGACCTTGGAAGGCCAGGGGACAGCCTGACAAGGGTGGACGTAGCCAGCTCAATGTCACTTGTGTCGGGGACACCTGTTTTCGGCTGCGACAGCCTCCTGCAATCCTCTGCCAGTGAAAACAGAGCTTGGGAGTGCCACACATAGTCCTCCCGAGCTCCGTTTTGCTGTCAGAGGCACAGCGGGCCAGTCCTTCGCTGTTTCTAGGGCAGTCCTGTGGGCCAGATCTAAGCATCCCGTGGGCCGGATCTGGCTCCTGGGCCTTGAGTTTGACACCCCTGATCTACAGACAGCAAAGATAATGTAAAGTTCTTTATCTTCTACAGTACTGTGTTTGTTTATTTGCTTTTGCATTGAAGATTGTACTAGAGATTGCTAATAGAACAGTTGATGGGAAGATAGCAGTGGCTCTGTTCTCAGACTCCATGCTGGAGAGCCCTGTAAATTGTCGAACTCTTAGTTCACTTACAATACAATGCAATACAATAGCAGAGTTGGAAGGGAGCTTGGAGGTCTTCTAGTCCAACCCCCTGCCTAGGCAGGAAACCCTATACCGTTTCAGACAAATGGCTATCCAACATCATCTTAAAGACTTCCAGTGTTGGGGCATTCACAACTTCTGAAGGCAAGCTGTTCCACTGACTAATTGTTCTAACTGTCAGGAAATTTCTCCTCAGTTCTAAGTTGCTTCTCTCCTTGATTAGTTTCCACCCATTGCTTCTTGTTCTATCCTCAGGTGCCTTGGAAAATCGTTTGACTCTTCTTTGTGGCAACCCCTGAGATATTGGAACACTGCTATCATGTCTCCCCTAGTCCTTCTTTCTATTAAACTAGACATACCCAGTTCCTGCAACTGTTCTTCATATGTTTTAGTCTCCAGTCTCCTAATCATATTTGTTGCTCTTCTCTGAACTCTTTCTAGAGTCTCCACATCTTTCTACATCGTGGTGACAAAAACTAAATGCAGTATTCCAAGAGTGGCCCTACCAAGGCATTATAAAGTGGTATTAACACTTCATGTGATCTTTATTCTATCTCTGTTTATGCAGCCTAGCACTGTGTTGGCTTTTTTGGCAGCTGCTGCACACTGCTGGCTCATATTTAAATGGTTGTCCACTAGGACTCCAAGATCCCTTTCACAGTTACTACTGTTGAGCAAGGTACCACCTATACTGTACCTGTGCATTTCGTTTTTGTTGCCTAAATGTAGAACCTTACTCTTTTCACCATTGAATTTCATTTTATTAGATAGTGCCCAATGTTCAAGTTTGTCAAGATCCTTCTGTATCTTTAGCCTATCTTCTGGAGTGTTGGCTATTCCTGCCAGCTTGGTGTCATCTGCAAATTTGATGAGTTCCCCATTTATTCCCTTATCTAAATCATTGATGAAGATGTTGAAGAGTACTGGGCCTAAAACAGAGCCTTGGGGTACTCCACTGCTTACTTCCCTCCATGAAGATGCAGTTCCATTGAGGACTACACGTTGTATGCGGTTGGTCAGCCAGTTACAAATCCATCTGGTGGTGATGCTGTCTAACCCACATTCTTCTACTTTATCTAGTAGTAGGTTATGGTCTACCTTATCAAATGCCTTACTGAAGTCCAAGTAAATCATATCGATGGCATTCCTCTGGTCCACTAATTTTGTCACTTTGTCAAAGAATGCAATAAGATTTGTCTGGCATGATCTTTTTTTGACAAACCCATGTTGGCTTTTGGCTATTACTTTATTTGCTTCTAGGTGTTCGCTAATTCGTTGTTTGATTATCTTTTCCAGAATCTTTCCTGGTATTGAGGTCAGGCTGATAGGTCTGTAGTTTCCTGGATCTGTTTTTTTTTTTTCCTTTTTTTCCCCTTCATGTAATGATTGTGAAGGTCACTTAACTAACCAAAACAAACAGCAAGCCCAATCTTCATTCACTTATTGACTTGGTTGATTCGCTTAACAAGCCTGGTAAAAAAGTGTAAAATGAATCCAATTCACTTCACAACAGTTTTGACTTACAATCCTAATGGGCAAACTCCATTAAGGTCATACCTCAAGGACTATCTGTACATCAATTCAGAAAATTAAAGTACAACTGAAACCAGAGAGTTTTCTTTTGGGACAACGAACAGGTAACTAGAAAAAAGTCAAGGAGCTTCATTTTTATATATGAGAGCTGCAACAAGACTATTATATGCTCAAAAATGGAAAGGTTTTGACACTGTCCACAATGTAGGAGTGGTTATTGAAGATGATGGAACATGCGGGATATGTTTCAATTAACTTGTTGGATTGGAGAAAAGCAATATCTATATTTATGGCTGACAGGAAACTTGTAGATCTTTTACAAGAAAAGGAAACAATGCATTTTGATATGTGGTTTTGATGATTTGGGGGGTGGGAGGACAAGAGAAAAAAGTTCTTTCAATATTCATAAAGTAAGAGATACTTTTTAATTGTATTTATACAATTAGCAGCGCAGTGGTTAGAATGCAATATTGCAGGTTAATTCTGCTGACCGGCAGAGTTTGAGTCTCACCGACTCAAGGTTGACTCAGCTTTCTATCCTTCCAAGGTCAGTAAAATGAGGACCCAGACTGTTGGGGGCAATCTGCTGACTCTGTAAACTGCTTAGAAAGGGGTGTAAAGCAATATGAAGCGATTTATAAGTCTAAGTGCTACTGCTATATTTACTGCAAAATGAGCCTCTCAGCATGGAGAAGGGAATGGTAAGGGCACATCCAGGCACCCAAATCTGGATCACATAACCACAGGGGCGTTGCAACAGACAGAACTGCAGAGAGGGGTCATAACTCCCTTCCATCAGAATTGTAGTAATTTCAAATGGTCACTGAACTAATGTTCGTAAATTCCTAAGTCAATTAGCAGATTGAGCTGCTAATGTGAATATTCTTACATTGTACAGATATTAATACCTATACATGAGATGAGTTTTTGAAAACACCCTTATGCTAGTCTTGAAACAGTAAAGTAAAAGCAATAGGGGAATGTGTCTTTTGGGGCAATAGTATAGCATACATAACAATATTTCTAGTCTGTAACAGAGGCCATTCTTTTATCTCGTTTCTTTCCTCATTTCCCATTTTGCACCAATTGTTTCACAAATAAAACAAAGCCTAAGAAGAATGTTCCCATTTTCATTCAATTAACGTAACATTTAATTTTGTGCTTATTGTTAATTTTCTGAGCACTCAGATTATGAAATGATTATCTTACTCTAATAGGTCTTTGAAAAAGAGCAGCTACTTGTTCTGAATAGCCATACCGGAGTGCTCTTTAATTTGATATAGTCTTCCACATACTAACCTTTATGCTTCTCTACACACCCATCTAATGCTCCTAACACCACCTTTTAGGTTCTTTTAGACTCTTGTTTTTTATATGTACTTGGTGTTTTAATATATCTGCCGACTTTGCATAATATTGTTTTAGACTCTAGTGCTTTTTAATTGACTGTACCCCACCTTCCTTATGTTGGTCTATGGCCATAATAAAAATATGATTTGATATATTATGAATAGCAAGCTTGCACGTACAATACCACAACCTCTCTGCCAATCTAAATGGTAGACAACATCTAAATGTGAATACCATGTATGGACTTTGGCAGACATATGGAGGAGATAAACCCAGCTCCTCCTTCTGGAAGGGAAAATATTGTTCTTTTAAAACGAGACACAAAGCTCAGAGAAATGGAGCAAGTGTATTTGATCCGAGGGAAAAAATGAGATGTTATATTTCCCCAATATCTTTAATAAAAGGTGAATTATTCCAATTGAGGTCCAGGGGGGCAAAAACCAGGGGACTTTGTTTCAAGATATCTCTAAGAATGTAACAGAATCTCTTACGTGCTCAGGGAAAACAAAGAAGGGAGCATGACTATTACATAGGGAAGCAGGGACATCGCACAACAGATTCTTGAATGCTGGATAGAGAGGATACATGAGAGGGATTCAGAGTAATTCTGCCTTAATTACAGAAGGTATAAATTGAATTGGAAAATTGTTTTGGCAGACTTTCAAGATTCTGTTATCCCAAAAGCGACAAAAGTCTTTTCAGAAATCCAGAAATTGTTTCCTGAATCTGCATGCCTCAAGGGGATTGAGAAAGCAGCAGATAAAATTTCTCCTCTATTCCAGAAAATCTCAAGGGATGGAGAAATTCTATTTGCAAATAGTTCAACACTATCTTGTGATCTACTCACAATATTCTTCTTCTTCATTGAATTATCTCTTTGTTTTTTCTTCTTCTCATTCTTTTTAAGCTGTGTTTACTTCTTTTAACATGAAGATTTGCATTTGTGGTATTTAAAGTTTAAAAAACAGTAAAGTTTTGATTTTGTTTATCTCTTGTGAGATTGGTTTAATTCCAAAAATGGAGGAGGAACAAGGAAGAGCTGAAATTCCTAGTTACATGCCTTTATACTAGAAAACAAGAAGATTACATTATAATAATTATTTTCCTCAGACTTTTCTCTTTTCATAACCAGTAAGGCATCATAGGCAGTGAGAACTCTCATCTGTCTCATATATCTTGGGTTAATGGGAGAATGCCAGGTTGCTTCACTTCCTGGAAAACAGGTGCATTAGAAATACCAAGCCACTGCCCAATGGAAGGAGACAGACTAAGTGTTTGTATACCCGAGGGGATTTGAGATAAAAGATCTGAGATTTCAAATCTTTCTCTTTATGGCCTCTGCTATGAGTCGTGGTGGCACAGTGGTTAGAATGCAGTATTGCAGGCTACTTCTGCTGATCACTGGCTGCCAGCAGTTTGAGTCTCACCTTTTCCATCCTTCCAAGGTCAGTAAAATGAGGACCCAGATTGTTGGGGGCTTAGAGAGGGCTGTAAAGCACTGTGAAGTGGTATATTAAGTCTAAGGGCTATTGCTATCCCACTTCAATAACACAAATTATTATTCTTTTTGTTTCTGTTTCTGTATTCAAACATTCACTGAGTGTTGGTAAAATAAATATAGCATTTGACAGATGAAATTTTAAGCTACTATAAATTGTTTTCTCTTTTTTTGCTCCTTCCTATTCACTACACCTCATACTTTCAAAATATGTTTTGAATGGCTAGAGTATCACTGAAGGCAGAATGAGGGTGCATTTCAATGATAAAAATAGTTTTGTCAGCAGAAACACTCTATTAGACTTCATGCATTAATGCTGCAATTTTAGTTCTAGGCCAGACCTCGCTCCAGATTCATCACCACAAAACAATCTTGATTCATATCACAAGTTCAAATTGTGTACTTTGCTTTATAGTTAAATATATCCAAAGTAAAGAAACTAAAAGGAATTACTGAACTGATCTGTGTTGCTCAAAACTGGGATAGGGCCTAGGGGAGAAATCTCAGGTGCCTTCTACACGTGTATTGTTACATCCAAACTATTGAGGAATATTGCCAGAAAAAACTTCAGTTCCAACAACTGGGAAAGACAGCATTTCTCTCACAGCCGGAAATTAGCAATGTACAATTAGGTATTATCAGCAGATGACCCCTCCTAGCCCTTTCATATGGGGATTAAAGGAGGGGAGAGAGATCACCCCACACATCAGGGCTACAAAAGCCACCCTCACTGTTGGAGAAGTAGAACCACTACAAAAGTGGCTACCTCTAAAGTTATAAATTTGCACTCAGGATAATTTGTAAAAAAAAAAATACTTTTTGAAATTGCATTGTAATTGGAAGCTTTTAAGAATATTCATTACTTATTTTTAGGCAGACATTTTGGCAACTGTTACTTTTTATTGGTATTAAGAGCCACGGTGGTGCAGTGGTTAGAGTGCAGTACTGCAGACTACTTCTGCTGCCAGCAACCTGCAATTTGGCAGTTCAAATCTCACCAGGCTCAAGGTTGACTCAGCCTTCCATCCTTCCAAGGTCGGTAAAGGACCAAATTGTTGGGGGCAATATGCTGACTCTGTAAAACCGCTTAGAGAGAGCTCCTTTCCCAAACAGCCATCAATTGAACTCTTAATTGAAATTAATTGCTGTGTGAACGTGTTTTCATTGGGTCAGGAATTCTCAAACTCTTGAGACACCATAACCCTCTAAAATGATAAATGAATTTCAGAAATCTCACTACCCCTCCCCGCTTCAGAATTCTCTTGGGGTTCTGGTCTCATCTTTGCCAAGACAATCCTGATATGGATTTGTTCAGGCAAAACATCAGTGAATATTGAGATCTGCTGAATTTTCTTTGCTGATATTTGGCTGATTCAGCAGAACACAGAAAGAATGTCGTAGGGTATGATGAGTTGGATAAAGAGATTTGTCATGACAAAATCATGAAGCCATTATGAAGTAATTTAAATATGACCTCTGTTTATAACAGCATATATAGTTTTTCTCCTGTCTGCTCTACGTAAAACCTAAATTATTTTCCATTCTTTCCTAGTTTTAGTAACAGTCTTATCTACTGTTTTTTATTTAAATAAGAGACTTATACACAGACACACAGAAAGATAAACAGAGAAGAAAAACAAAAGGATTTCCAAATGAGGAACTTCAGCTTAAATAAATAAATAAAACATAAAAAATATTTATTTCTGCATTCTGTATAGTGAACATATTTATCGACGTGGTTAAAAGGGGAATGATCAAGTAATGGGAGAAAAGGAAAAAGATCAGAAACCAAACATGGATTGCAGTTTTAAAATACTGTTTTGAAATAGTAGATGTTGATTTCTCATTGTCGAGAAACAAGGGTACTACTATACAAGATGCTTGAATTGGATAATACCTAGAGTAAATATTACTTTGTCCAGTGAAAATTGTTATTCACAATATCAAATGAATCTTAGTACTAATGTAGTTTTAAAGAATCCATTATTCATAATGAAGATAATACTTTAGAAGAGCAATGGTTATGGAATAATTTATGGAGTGAACTTACTATGCATACCAATGACTACTGTAGTCAGAGTTTCCAGCAGTGGTGACTATTAGATTTGAATTAATCCAAGAGAACTCTCTGATCTAATTACAGTGATTTGTGCCTTTATCACCAATTGGTTGGACCTCATCCTTTCTCAAGTACGTGTAGCAGGGGTGGGATTGAAAAGTTTTAGCAACCGATTCTCTGCCCAGTTGCTTGGGGGTGGGGGGAAGCTGCCCATGGGTGTGTGTGGCCTACTCAGCCTCATGCACCACCGGAGGGGGTCACCCTCCCAGGGCTCTGAAGGCTTTCCTCAAGTCTCCAGGAGGGCGAAAATGATCGTTCTCTAGGCGCTGCGGGAGTGTCCAAACATGGGTTAACTTCAACTTGCTGCCCAAGGACTGAGTTTAACATTTCTGTAGCTCTGCCTCTTGCTCCCCTCAGAGGCCCAGTTTTAAGAAACGAAGGAGAGTCCAAAAGGTATGCAGATGGAGATGAAGAATGCCCCCATTGGAGTGCAGGACACCACGGGCACACTTTAGGGTGGGGTTGCAGCGCCTAGAGAACGACCATTCAGGTAAGCCAACGGTCATTCTCCTAGGCGCTGCTTGGAGTGTCCAAGCACGGGACATGCCAAAGCTATGCGTTCCCAGGGAGGGAAGAAGAATTGTCCAAGCCCGCGGGGGTCGCAATGACTTGCTGCAGAACTCTTCTCCAAAACATATGTATGATGGGCTGTGAGACAATCGAATTCAACACTGTTTCCCATTGTCTGCCAGAGCAAAGAATTCAAAACTGTTTTAATTTCTGCCACACGCTTACAGTGTAGAAGAATTCAATTATGCAATGAGATACTGCTTCAATTAGATAGTCAATTGACTCTACGGTTCCAATAACTAATGCTGCCTATTTTAAGCCAAAATTGCAATATTTTCAGAACTCTACAAGCAAACTTGTCTTCTAAAACTTTCCTGACTAATTTATAGGTTAGGGATAGGATTAGGGGGGTAGGAATGTAACATGTTTAAAAGCATACAGATTCTGCTATGGATGCTTTTAATCAGGAACGAAAAGCCTAAAGGCAAAAGTGATTAATCCTACAGCTGGGTCACCTTGAAGACAAAAAAAGGCAATTTTAGAAAGAAAAGAAAGCTGAAAATGCCAGTGAATTTTTTAGTTAAAGTAAAATTATACATTGCAGTGCAGAGGAGACTGAGGTTTCCATTAAAAGTTCTGCTATAAATATTTTAAAAACCTTTTATAATAGCACAGGTCAAATGTCAGAACATATTCTTGCTTAATATACTTCAGAAAGTGTCTTTATTGCTATGGGAAACCTTAAATAATTCTGCTCTGTTCTCTCAAATACAGAAAGCCGAATCTACTATGCACTGGATAATGGGTTGGGGTTGGGACTGGGGTGAAGATCAAGGGGGAGCAAAAGGGAAACTATGCCATACGTATAACGTGTTAAACTAGAAAGAGTGTAATGCAGAAATTATTGTGCAAGAATGAGTTAAACTGGCATACTGTGATAAGGTACTCTAGAGTTTATTTTAACAATGATTTGTTTAATAACCCACAAGCCTTATCTCTCATGTCTATGTGGTCGTCATTCCGGTCAACAAGGACTGCATTGGAGTTCCTGGATCTATGGTGACAAATGGGATCCAGGTTGGTCTTGGCTGAGCAACCAGAGCCAACAGCTATTGGAAGAAAAGTTGTTTCACTCATCACAAATACAGATAGTCCTTGACTTACAATCACCATTGAGCCCAAAAATTTCTAAGTAAAATATTTGTTAAGTGAGTTTTGCCTCATTTTACAACCTTTCTTGCCACAGTTGTTAAGTGAATTCATCTTGTTAGTAAGCTTTGAAAAGTCACAGGTATCAAAGTTATAAGTATACATGAAAGCTAGAGTATGCCTGACTGGTCCAGAAATTACAAAAAGCAAGACAATTTACTAGTCAGACTCTCTCTGGGTCACTGTGAATTCTCAAGCTATAATGTAACAACTAGGCTTTCATCAGAAAGATTCAATACTGCATTGGCTGATAATTAATTTTTTTCTGAGAAAACTTGCAAGTTCTATGCATCAATATACATGCAGGAGAACTTTTACTGACTTTATTGATTGAAAAAGATTTATATATCATGCCTCGTAGAGACTAAGGAATAGTACTGATTTCACTGCCTGGTATAAGTGTTGTTTCTGGCAAAGTAAAAATGTTCAGTGTCATACATCATAAATGCCCCTCATAGCTCCACCATCATCTTGGCCTAAATTCTCACCACAAAGCTAGCTAAAAAAATGCTATATTGCTGTAATTCCAACAAGGCCTTGGTACTATAACAATGCTTAAAACATAGAAAGTCTGTAAGAAATATTTGTCTCAGATACCTAAGAAAGATTAAGATCGAGCAAGAATAATCAGTAGTGATTTCGCCTCAGTCACTACATTTTAGTCCAATCTACTTCACAGTTGTTGTTTTGCAGAAAAAGATGCAAAAGGTACACTATGGGAACTCCTGAATAAAAAGCAGGATAGAACATGTTTGAACAACATGTTCAAAGATACTCATTGTTTCTATGCACTTTTTATGTCTTTGGTGACATAAACATACAAAACAACTAGTAAATTATGAACTAATTAGTTCAATGCATGAAAAGTGTTACTAAATATGATATAAAATGAAGTATAATGGGCAGAAGAAATGGCCTTGAGGGACAGAAATAAGAGCCACTACCAAGACAACAGTCAGATAAAAGAAACGTGAGTCTGGGGAGAACTGTAATCTGAGAAAACATCTCAGAAAAGACCCTTGGAAAAGATCTTTTCCAAAAGATAAAAGAGGAGATAAAAGAATAGAAGGGGAATGTTCTGTTACTATAATCACATTAATTGTTGCCTATATAACATTAGTTTCTTAATTTAGTCTACATTGAAGGACAGACATGAAGTCAAATTTTAAGTCAACTCCTGTTAGCTTCATGTAATTTTCTTGGGAGCTGTGGTGACGAGAAGATTCCTACCAATTCCTTGGAACAGCAAAGGTGATGAACAAGCAAGTACTGGAGCACATAACACCAGACAAGTCACTGGAAGGCAAAATCAAGAAACTGTGTCTTGCTTATTTTGGCCATTTCATGTGAGGCAATTCACTGGAAAAAGCTATTATGTTTGGAAGAGTTAGCAGGAAAAGGAAACCAGGCCATCATAGAACACAGTGGTTGGACTTCATCAAAGCTGACATGTAGAAAAAGTCAAAGAAATATTGCAAGATCAGAGGACATGAAGACACCTGGCCCATAGAATCACCAAGAGTTGGAAACATCATCATCATCATCATGGTTTTTGCAGCAACAATAGGAAGTGATTTGGCATCTAGATTCTTCTACATCTATAGGGGAAGGAATATCGTCACGTTAAAAAAGAGAAAGCCTAGGAGCTCTACATAGACTTAGTCCACTTGTGGTCATATAGAGATTCTAGGTTGATCCCAGGGGTGAAATTCAGCAGGTTCTGGAGAACTGTGTAGCGGAAATTTTGAGTAGTTTGGAGAACCGGCAAATACCACCTCTGGCTGGTGCAGAGTGGGGTGGGAATGGATATTTTGCAATATCCTTCCCCCAGGAGTGGGAAGGGAATGGGAATTTTGCAGTATCCTTCCCCTGAAATGTGGTGGGAATGGAGATTTTGCAGGATCCTTCCCTCGGAGTGGGGTGGAAATAGAGATTTTGCAGTATCTTTCCCCTGCCACGCCCACCAAGCCACACCCACAGAACCGGTAGTAAAAAAAAATGAATTTCACCACTGGTTGATCCCTCTTTTAACTCTGTCCCCAGGTTCTGGCTCTCCTTTCTCTACATCAACTAGTCTGACTTTCCTGGTGATTTCCCCTCCAAGTACAAACCAGGTTTGATTTTGCATTGTGTTTTAAGGATCATCCAAGTTTGATCTTTATTTAAATTGATGTCTGTACTTCATAATCACCACTGCTGTAATAGATAGAATGAATACCAGAAGATATTTGTAGGTCTCAAAAACTAAAAACAATCTGCAAGCCATTTTACATTTATGTTCATTTCATACTCTATGTGATAATTAAAAAGCTGGAATTATCGTAGTATTTCTCCCCAACTGCTCCATGCAGCAAACAAAATTAGAGCATCCAAGACAGATGCCTCTTCAGTCACTGCTTAAATACAATCACTGACTGGAAGGCCATTACTTTCTTTGGTAATTGGTTCTACCATGCCTTCATTTCTGAGATGCACCTAATTATACAAGTTTCCATTTATAGAATACCGTATATACTCGAGTATAAGCCGAGTTTTTCAGCCCACTTTTTGGGCTGAAAAAAGCCGCCTCGGCTTATACTCGAGTCTACAACTGGATCCGGCAGTGCTGTTGCCTGTTGGAGGAGGAGGAGGCGAACCAGCCTGCCACCGCCGGCCACCGCCAGCCCCGCCGCTCTTCCCGCCCCCTTCCAAGCCCCACAGTCCAGTGGACGCAGCAGAAGCAGCCCCGGGGCTCCGCTGCATTTTCTGGACGGGGTCTCGCAGGAAGGAATCCCCTCTCCAAGGGATCCCCGTCCAGAAAATGCGGGGAGCGGCAGCGGAGCCCTGGGGCTGCTTCTGCTCCGTCCGCTCCTCTCTGCTCTCCTGTCGCCAGCTGGTGGGGCTGACCCTGATCCATAAACACTGCCGAATTCAGCCTTGGATCTTTGTGGGGACCTCTTTCTGGTCCGCCTCTGAAGTCCATATTCTCCATAGTCTCTCGAACTGCTCCCCCCCCACCTCCAGTTTCTTCCTAGTTTGATCCCACGCGCCGCTGACCTAGGAACCGCATACCTCCCAGCAGTTTTTTCAGGCTGCTCCCAGACGGGAAGGGAGGGGGATTGTAAACCCCTTCCACACCCTGGCTCCTCCTCTTCCAGAGTTCGGGCTCTCTTTCTTTCTTTCTTTGAAAGAGAAGCCCAAATTAGCCAAAGGGGGGAAAGCGAGCGAGCGAGCGAAGCAGTGGGAGGGGGAAAGGTCCCTGTGAAGCCCTGCGGCCAAGGAGCGCTGCCTGCTTTTTAAGAAAACCTGGAAGGGGAAGAGGGCGGGTTTTTCCCCCTCCCTTTTTCTTTTCGTTCCCGTGGCTCAGCCTCTCCTTTCCTTGGGGCCGTCACGTTTACTGTTTGCAGTTCCTTTCTTCGTATAAAAACCCCTCTGGCTCCAACGGGACCTCTTCCAAGAATACCGGGCGCAAAACTGCGCTCAGTTTCTGAAAGGTGGCCACGATCCCCAGTGGAAAGGCGTTATTCCCCTCAGTTGTGAGGGCAATGCTGCTCGCGACTTTCCCCTAAATGTTGGAGAAAACTTTTCGCCGCTGTCCTCCTCGGCTCATTTGGGAAGGACGATTGCAACAGGTCGAGATTTCCTTTCAAAACAAAACAAAACCAACCCCTCCCCCGGTCCCAATGTTTCAAACAACCCCCTTTCCTGCTGGGAAGAGCCCAGCCAACCCCCCGTCCCTTCCCATTCGAAAGGGAAGCTCGTATCACCTTCTAGAGAAAGTGGCAAATGCCCTCCGTGACTTCCTTGGTTTCTCTCCGGGCTCTGCTCTTCGGCATTGCCCTTGGGGAAAACTGCCGCGGTTTGTTTCCGTGAATATATTAACAGGCGCGCGGAAAGCAACTAAGCCAAGGAGCGTACGTAGTCCAGCCAAGCGAGTCTAGTTTCCTGGGGTCCCTTGCTCGCTCGCTTTCCCCCCTTTGGCTAATTTGGGCTTCTCTTTCAAAGAAAGAAAAAAAGTAAGAAAGAAAGAGAGCCTGAACTCTGGAAGAGGAGGAGCCAGGGTGTAGAAGGGGTTTACAATCCCCCTCCCTTCCCATCTGGGAGCAGCCTGAAAAACTGCTGCCGCGCCACGCCTGCGCCCCAAACAGAGCTGGGTCCAATCAGCCTTTTTTCCCCTTTTTATCCCCTGTCTCAGACGTGCGGGCGCGCATGCTGTGAACTTGCCCACTTAGACGTCGAGGTTGCCACGTGCACTCTTGTATTTTCCCCTTCCTCTTACGTGCCCCCCTTGGTGCAGCGGGCTAACGCTGGTGAAAGGAGTGGGGTGGACACAACTGGTAAATTATAAACCACAGATTTTAATCCTATTTAATTTTTAATGGTATCAAATTTAGCTATAAAGAAGAGAGAAAGAAAGAGGGAGTGTGTGCACAGGAGTGTGGATTTTCTAAAAATCCCATTGAATCCAGAGGAGGGGAGAGAGAGAGAAAGAGGGAGTGTGTGCACAGGAGTGTGGATTTTCTAAAAACCCCATTGAATCCAGAGGAGGGAAGAAAGAAAGAAAGAAGAAGTGTGTGCACAGGAGTGGGGATTTTCTAAAAATCCCATTGAATCCAGAGGAGGGGAGAGAGAGAGAAAGAGGGAGTGTGTGCACAGGAGTGTGGATTTTCTAAAAACCCCATTGAATCCAGAGGAGGGAAGAAAGAAAGAAGTGTGTGCACAGGAGTGGGGATTTTCTAAAAATCCCATTGAATCCAGAGGAGGGGAGAGAGAGAGAAAGAGGGAGTGTGTGCACAGGAGTGTGGATTTTCTAAAAACCCCATTGAATCCAGAGGAGGGAAGAAAGAAAGAAAGAAAGAAGTGTGTGCACAGGAGTGGGGATTTTCTAAAAATCCCATTGAATCCAGAGGAGGGGAGAGAGAGAGAAAGAGGGAGTGTGTGCACAGGAGTGTGGATTTTCTAAAAACCCCATTGAATCCAGAGGAGGGAAGAAAGAAAGAAAGAAAGAAAGAAAGAAAGAAAGAAAGAAAGAAAGAAAGAAAGAAAGAAAGAAAGAAAGAAAGAAGAAGTGTGTGCACAGGAGTGGGGATTTTCTAAAAATCCCATTGAATCCAGAGGAGGGGAGAGAGAGAGAAAGAGGGAGTGTGTGCACAGGAGTGGGGATTTTCTAAAAATCCCATTGAATCCAGAGGAGGGAAGAGAGAAAGAAAGAAGGAGTGTATGAGGGTGGGAGATTTCCTAAACCCCATTGAATCCAGAGGAGGGAAGAAAGAAAGAAAGAAAGAGGAAGTGTGTGCACAGGAGTGTGGATTTTCTAAAAATCCCATTGAATCCAGAGGAGGGAAGAGAGAAAGAAAGAGGGAGTGTGTGCACAGGACTGGGGATTTTCTAAAAATCCCATTGAATCCAGAGGAAGGAAGAGAGAAAGAAAGAAGGAGTGTATGAGGGTGGGAGATTTCCTAAACCCCATTGAATCCAGAGGAGGGAAGAAAGAAAGAAAGAAAGAAAGAAAGAAAGAAAGAAAGAAAGAAAGAAAGAAAGAAAGAAAGAAAGAAAGAAAGAGGAAGTGTGTGCACAGGAGTGGGGATTTTCTAAAAAATCTTCTCTTATGTTTTAGCTTGGTTGCTGAATGAGCTAAGGTTTTTGTACATTTAAAATTATTGTTGATACCATATTGTTTTTATTGACCCTCTTTTCCACTTACAGAGCTAGTTATTTATTTATAAATAAATAATATTTATTTATTCAAAAACATTATTGGTATCTATTTTTATTTTTGAAATTTACCGGTAGCTGCTGCATTTCCCACCCTAGGCTTATACTCGAGTCAATAACTTTTCCAGCTTTTGGGGGTAAAATTAGGTGCCTCGGCTTATATTCGGGTCGGCTTATACTCGAGTATATACGGTATGTTTAGCACAATCATGGCAACTTAAAATAGTAAGAAGTCACTCAGTATTGCAAGAAAAAAACTTTGAACTTGCTAGACTATTTTAACCACTTACTTCCTGTCATTTTTGTTTAAAGGGTAACTTATTACTCTAAACTTTCTATAGGCAAGCGCTGTCTGGATGCAACAAACTGTATCTCTCTTCCCCCTCAGATATGAGTCTGTAGGGCAGATGATGAAGGAATATTCCCGCACTTCTAAAAGGAGCATGTTGAAAATAACTGTTCCAAAAAGATATTTTGTTAAAAGACTGCCAGGATGAGTGTCTTGGAACCATCTTCCTTTATATTTACAAATAGATGATGTAGGCAATGACGAGGCTGAGCCTGAGGGAGGGGTCAAATGCATAATCAGTCTTGAGTTTCTTCATGATCACAAGAGATCTACTGTATTTTTCAGAGTATAAGACGCTCCTTTTTTCCTCAAAAAAGAGGCTGAAAATCTGGGTGCGTCTTATACATTGAATACAGCATTTTTTGCCTCCTGAAGCACTGCCCCTTCACCAAAACGGCCGTGCATAGCCTTATGAAGGCTTTCAGAGAGCTCCTGGGGAGGGCAGAATTAGTTACCTAACTAACTAACTATTCTCTCTACCTACCTACCTCCTGTATTTCTCTTTCTTTCTCTCTCTATCCCTCTATCTACCTACCTACTTTAAAAAAAAAATTGCCTCAAAACCTTGGTACGTCTTATACTCTGGTGCATCTTATGCTCCGAAAAATACGGTAAGTCCAGCTCACTTTGAATTCTATTCTTTCTTATCTACTGCCTACTTGCTTTGACTGTTAGTAGTTCAGATTCTTGTAGAGAGCATTAGCATACAATAAACCTATATTCTTTGAACTGCCTGGACTCCTGATTTCCCGTGCTTGACAGATCCATTTTGTGCTTCCTCAGAAAAGCAGTGCTCTGATTATTAAAGGCAGACCAGCTTGAATAAGCAAAAAAAAAAAAAAAAAACCTTTAGAATTGAATGAAAAGATTCACATGATCTTCTGGTTTCTCTGGAATTCCTCCGTGATTAGCATAACAATGTTAGATAAGATAAAGGTAGTCATCTTCTTTGTCATGATAGACTTTCTACAGCTTCAGGGTGCAGTTCTTCAAAGTCTAGGCTTTAGTAAGGTTTGGGCTTGCACTGTGATTTTTTAAATATATATATATATTACATCAGACTGTTATGATTGTTATGACCAGACAGAAAAACCTATCTGGGGTTCTTCAGCAGGTTCACCGAAGGTGACAATTCTAGCAACTACACTATATCCACTTACCTAAAGTTGATTTATACCTCATTTTTGTTTTGAAAGAAGAACAGATGTAACAGAACATCTTGGAAGAACATGTGCCAAGTAGAAGTAGAAACTATCCAGAGAAATGTAATGAGAGAAAAGAAAATGAGATCTATTGGTTTCCTGGCTTTCTAAATATCTAGAAAGGAGAAATAATTCTCCAGTATCAGTATCATTTATCCTCTCCTGAGAGCAACAATCACAGTTTCTATTATCTGGTCCATGGAAACAAATTAAATGACTATTTCTGCTATTTCTGTTTCAAGCTAATGCAATTACTTAGGTGATGCGGCTAAACTGTTTTTTCTTCCAGATCCCCAAGCACCAGACAGCAAAAACAGGGGAAGTCATAATTCCTTGCTTTCTGCAAGTGAGCTGCAACGGTTTTGGGAAAGGGCACCAGAAGATTGCCTGCTTGACCCAGTCGATTCTGCAGAAACCAAGATAGCACTACTGTCTTGATCATGAAAAAAGGGGCTGCAAAGAGATGTGTACAAATTCTTCCTTGGGCTTAACATGGTTTTCATCGGACACAATGAAAACAGGTATGAAATAAATCCCAAGAGATCTACAGTTTCTAAAGCAATTAGGTTTCTTCATTTTCTAGTAAATGACCTACTGAGTCTTCAAAGTACAAATATGATTAGAGTCAGGTGATAGATTTGAAATACTTTCTCTTCTCCAAGAGGACATCTCAGCAAAGTTTATACCCAAAGTAGTAACTGGAATGTGTGGAATGTTTCAAGGATTCCAAAATTTGTTTACAGGGAACTCAAGCTGTTGCAGATCAAGGCTAGAAACTTTTGGTGGTCTAACAAGCTCAAAGTATTCCATGTTTAAAACACAGGGATTGTGATGGAATTTGGGAAGAATTCCATCCCAATGACATCTAGAAGAATAGATGCTTGACAAACTCAAAACATGACTTTCTTACAATGATAATATGTATGAGTTTTGTATGCTTTCATAAAAAAATGAGAGATTTCATAGAGAAAGAAAATATGTGAATAGAATAGAATAAAATTCTTTTTTGGCCAAGTGTGATTGGACACACAAGTAATTTGTCTTTGGTGTATATGTTCTCAGTGTACATAAAAGAAAAGATACATTTGGCATGAATCATAAAGTACAACACTTAATGATAGTCATAGGGTACAAATAAGCAATCATATCATACTAGGAAATAATCAATATAAATTGTAAGGATACAAACAAAAAAGTTACAGTCATACAGTCCAGCATCGGCCGCTCTAGGAGTGCTCTCTATGGTGGGCTGGCTGCTGGAAGACTCTCTGTCCGGAAGACTCTCTGTCCGGCAGCCGGCTCACCATAGGGAGCAATCGTAAAGCGGCCGATGCTGGAAGAGTCGGCAGCCGATTTTTGGAGTTTGGAAGTTATGCTCGGAGCATGGTGGCGGTGAGCGGCGGCGGTGCCATGGGAGAGCTATGCAAGGGCTTGGTGAGGCTGGGGGCGGAACAGGCACTCATGCACCCCCCCTCTCCAGCCAGGCAGAGCTCCATGCACTGACCTAGGGGATATTCCGAATGTGCCAAGCCATGGGAGCTGGGGGTGGGCAGAGTGCCACGTGGCTTGGCGCCTTAGTGATACCCCCTAGGTCAGTGAATGGCACTCTGCTGGAGAGGGAATTTGCCGGGCGGCTGCTCATGAGTGTGATTACCTCATGGCTGCTTCGCCCCTGAGGCTGTGCCCAGCTCTTCGGGAGCCTGCTCGCAAGGGAACAGCTGCCCGGCAACTCCCCCCTCCAGCCAGGCAGAACACCATTCCCCAACCTAGCGGTATCCCAAAGGCAGCAAGCAACGTGAGCACCTTTTCCCCCTCCCGGCTCCCGCGGCTTGGCGCCTTTGGGATACCGCTAGGTCGGTGAGCAGTGCTCTGTCTGGCCAGAAGGGGGGGGTTGTCCAGAGGGTTTATTTTCGGGGGTGGGCTTATATTTTTGCCCACGCGAAAAATGTGGCAAGGCGTTAGTTTCAGGACAGGTTGTATTTTCTGGGAAACACGGTAATAATAGTAATGCAGCCTTAGGGAATACTGTGTTTCCCCAAAAATAAGACAGGGTCTTATTTTCTTTTGACCCCCGAAATAAGCACTTGGTCTTATTTTCAGGAAAGTCTTATTATTTTTGAAGAGCAGGAGGTGGTGAGTTGGTCACCTCATGGCTGTTGCTGTGTTGTAATATTTTCGGAGAGGGCTTATTTTCGTGGACCGGCTAATTTTAGCGCACGCATTCAAAAGCCCGATTGGACTTATTATCCGGGGAGGTCTTATTTTCAGGGAAACAGGGTAGTTTGACAGTGGTGAAAGAATTATTTGTTTAGCAGAGTGATGGTATTCTGAAAAAAACTGTTCTTGTGTCTAGTTGTTCTGGTGTGCAGTGCTCTACATATAATATAAGAGATATATAAGAGAACATTTGTAGCTCCAGGTTGAAATGAGGAGTCCTTGGTGCTCCCTGACTTGATTGTTTTCTTGCAGACATTTTCATTACCCAAATTAGATATCATCACCAGTGCTAGTCTGATTAGCACTGATGATGTTACCTAGTTTGGGTAATGAAATAACTCCAAGAAAACAACTAAGCTCAAAGAGCACCAAGGACTCCTTAAAGAAAATATAACTCGGCATCCTATGAATTGAATCTAAACGCAGTGGTAACAATTTTCAAGGACAAGCATCCCAGCTGTAACATCTGCTTTGTTAAAGGAATGAAAAATAAACAATTCTGATATGAATAAGATAATCAGATGAGTTTCTTCATATTTCTAAAATTGCCCTGCTTTTCTTTTTGTGAGAGATGCAAAAAGTTTCCCAATGCTATAATTCTCTATAAATACTTACATTTAGATAGTTTGTTAAAGATGCAGCAATTTGCAAAAAGATTTCTAATTTCCCTTACGTCAATTCCTCCATCCATGAGATGTGTTTCTTCAGAGCCAAAATCAAACGACTTTGCTTTAAATAATTTCAGCATCTACAGTACATAGCAAACATCTCTTTTCCATATTATTAGCTCTATTGGTACAATCTCTAAAATATTGAGATATTAAAAAAATTACTATCCCTCTTGAATGGGAGAGCAAATAGACAAAATCTGGGAACTTATTTTGGTGATGTGGTTCTTGCAGAAATTAGAACTTTGCTTTTCCAGGATACTCGATCTGAATATTTATTAACTCGGCCATGAGGAATTATCCCATCAAGCAAATGCCCAAATCCAATATTTGGCCCATTCACTCATTCATAAAAAGTCTGAAGCAATCCCAGGCCTCTTTAGAAGTAAAATAATTTCCCTGGATCAGTGTTGGAACAGCTAAACAGGATTAATCAACTCTTCTAAGACAGAGGTCTCAGAATTCCTAGAGAGGTCCTGTGACTGGAATTTCCCCTCAAAGCTCCAGTTCTGTCTAGTTTTTACATACAGATAGTCCTCAGTCAATGACAATGATTGGGATTAGGATTTAACCTAACCTCAACGATCAAACTCTAATCTTAACCACTGCTGCCAGCTTCCCATTGCCACTGCGCTCAGCATACCACATGCCACTACTGTACTGGCCAAGACCTTCTTTCATGCCAATGTAGTCAGAGTTTCTCTTGTATCCTACCCAGGGCCTCTATTCATGTTCCTCCCTGGATCTTCTTTTGTGAAAGAAGCCTGGTGCATGAAACCTCCCTGCTGCACCAGTGCAAAAGGAGGGCACAACTAAAATGATCCTTTCATACCAGCACAGCCAGGGCATTCTATCCTATGCTGAGCTTCTTTCATGGGTGGAGCACAAGAGAAATCCTGGCTAACTGGTGTGAAAGAACGAGGCACAAAAACTGGTGGAGCATGGCATGGCAGGCATGGTGGCACCAGGCAGTGAGGACACTTGGCAGTAGTAGGTAGGCAGAAAGCCAAAAGGTGGGTCATAAATACAGCGGGTCCGGAATTTTGTCCATGTGAAATTTTAAATCAATATTTTTTTCATTTAATAAAGTTATAAGTGGACTGAGAGACCAGAGGAATTTAAAACGTTTGTGTCAGCGTTCCAAATATCATGCAGAATTAAATCAGAGTCCAAGGCAAAGCTATCCTTAAAGTTCCAATTTAATAAGATAGACATGTTGGCAACAAACTGTGGAATCCCAATTCTAAAAGCTTCCTGGGATTCTACCCAGTTGAAAGTTCATGATCTTATCCCCACACCCATAAATCCATCACATGGTCCAATCTTCTTCGGCCACGCTGGCATCCCCACCCAGCTGGTTCCGATCAGGAGCAGAGGTGCGGAGACAAAAGATGACCTTGGGCTTCTAGAAAAGAATGACAACAACACATTCCACAATTCTACTCCTTTCTATTCCCCCCCCCATTACTACACTAATGAAACAGTATAATGAAATAAGAGTGTGGCATGCCAAAGATCCTAAAAAGGAATATAACTGCAGGCCTGACAATTTGTCCTTTTGTTTTAAGATTTGAAAAATAGTATATAATTAAATAATACACCCAGGAAACAACTGAGATGGAATTAAATCCATATTGGGAATTGAGATTCTCAGAATGTTGCAAATGGACATCAGAGGGACCAAAGGACCAGGCAGATTTTTTTTTTAAAAAAAAGTGGGGGGAGATGCTTCTATCAGTGTTCAACCTAAGGTTTCAAAATGGCCAACCCTGATATAACTTTTGAATTACCTGAAGAGGCCTTTGAAATCTTCCAAAGTGTTGGGTTTTCTAAGATACCATAGGTTCCAATATTTAGAAGATGTTAAAGGGAGATTTTAAAAACCAACTTTTATCTGACACAATATAATAGAACTTAAAAGTGTGAAATGCAGTAAAACCACTATGTTTACTTAAATGGAAACACAAAAGATAAATCAAGAAAAAAATATCTTGGAAAAGAAACAGTTGCGACAAGAACTCTTGGACAATGCCTTTTTACTGAATTTACAAAGTGGCTTGGTAAAAGATCAGAAGAATTTTGTGGAATGCCAAAAGCTGATGAAAGACCAAATCTTGCGAAACGCTTAGACTGAATTAAAAGCCAAGAGAATGAACCATAAAAAGAAGGAATATAAAGTTGGACTATATGATCAGGGATAAATCAGTTATGTTACATGAATAAGAGTTGTTTTTTTTGCTGGCAATTTTAAAAGAGGGTAAAGAATTATTATGTCAGCTTATGCTAGTTCTGACGAAAGTTGGGGGTTATTTCTTTATTATTCCTTTTGTTTGTTTCCTTTTTTACACTCCCTTTGTTATGTTATTTTTTCTTTCTTTTTGTTGCTTCTTTTAAACTTCTTCTTTTATCTTTTAATTTGCACTTGTTTTTACAATGTCAATTTTAAAAAATTATTGAAGTTTTTAAACTGACAAAGTAAAAATAAGAAAAAATACCAATTATACTAGAAAATTATAAAAAATCATGTCAGCTTAGTATAAGACAATAAGTATGTCTGTGGGTGCACATTTGTGTACACACACACCAATTTACACATAGACATAGAGACATTTAGACAGCCCACACATACATACACCAGGGGTTTGGATGTAACATAGGACAGAGAGAAACGATGACAGGCTTTTCAAATTCGGCTTCCCCGCCCCACAACAAAAAGGACCATAGTTACTGTTTCTTGAAAAGCTTCCATCAACTCTGACTCTTCTCAGTCTAGCCTAAAGACAAATGGCCTCTCACCTGAATACAAAATATGTCTGCCCTTTTTAAAGCCCTTTCCACCTCCCCAAAGATCAGACGAGGTTGGATAGATGCAGACACCTGCCAGCTAACATTGGCTTAAATTATGAAATAATGCAGCTTTCCCATATTCTCAGATAGAATTGGAAACTTTGCAAGGCAAGAAATTCCCCTGAAGACACACACACACACACACACAGTACAAGTTGTAATTAAGGAATGTAATCTTGACAATAAAATTGCATTTCTTTTTAAAATCCAAGCTAGTGTTTGAGGTAAAGCTCTAACACAGAGAACTGCATACTAATTATAAAAAGTTTCCACAATAAGAAATACCAAACTCTAGATAATGAATTAACATCAAAGAACAAAGACCTACGATTCACAATACAAAAAAAAATCTTTAGATAATTCATATGGTTAAAAATGCCATGGGTACTATCAGAATTGTATCTAGGCAAGATTAGCTTTCCTGCTGTGGGAAGTTATCATCCAGCCCTCTCCCAGAAAAATGAAATATCCTAGGAAATATTGAAAAGGCAGAATATTTCTCTGGATATGAAAAGAAAGAAACATTTTTTAAAAGACAGAATAGTTGCCTGTAGCTTCCTGCCCATCCCCACTGTTAATGGGCCATCAAGAAGGCCAAGCTAGTCCATTTTACATAATAAAGACTTCGCTGCAGCGGCGGGGGGAGGGATTAAGGAACTTTACCCAACTGACCACATGGCATCTGAGAACTCAACCAAATCTGGATTCAAAACACAGCCTAGAGAGTAGCCCCTGCATGGCCCCATGGGAGTCTGACAACCAATCAGAATACACAGGAACAGGAAACAGAGAGGTGGGACTAAACAGGTTATAAAAAGCCTAGCAAGCCCCTCCTTCAATCCTTCTCTTCTTCTCCACCAACATTGAAGCATGTGATCATCTTTTCTGTTCAGGGCTCAAGTTATGTGACCCTGTCCAACAATAAACCATCTTTCCAAGCAGCCTCCATGTCTCCAGTGTCTTTTTCCACACTTGGAGCTGAACCCAGAAGGACATTTCTTTCATCACTGCCATGAGCAATTTCTAGTAAAATGTGCTCTACATGGGGCTGCCCTTGAAGAGCATCCGGCGACTTCAGCTAGTCCAGAACGCGGCCGCGCGAGTGATCATGGGCGCACCACGGTTCGCCCATATAACACCAATCCTCCGTGAGCTGCGCTGGCTACCTGTTGATCGTCGGGTGCACTTCAAGGTCTTACTTACCACCTATAAAGCGCTCCATGGTAGTGGATCTGACTATTTGAGAGACCGCCTCCTGCCAATCACCTCCCTGCGTCCCATCAGATCGCACAGAGTAGGCCTCCTCCGAATTCCATCCACCAGTCAGTGCCGACTGGCGACTACGCGGAGGAGAGCCTTCTCAGTTGCTGCTCCGACATTATGGAACAACCTCCCCGTGGAGATCCGTACCCTCACCACAGTCCAGGCCTTCCGCACAGCCCTTAAGAACTGGCTATCCCGTCAGGCCTGGGGATAGGATTACTCTCACCCTGCCCGAATGTTGACTGAATGTTGTGCTTTTATGATCAATTTTTTTTTTTTTTTTTTTTTTTAATCACGATTCTTTTCTTTTTAAGTCTTGTCTTGCACTCCCTTCCCTTTACTGTTGTAAGCCGCCCTGAGTCCCCTCAGGGAAAAGGGCGGCATATAAATTTCCAATAAAATGTAAAAAAAAAATGTAAAATGAATTCCAAGTCTTTTTCATAAGAAAGTGGGACAGTTTTGTCAATTGGAGGCACTGCCCCATAGTGGACAAAAATCATTCTGTCTTAAATTAAAACTATGTTTAATAAACGTGTTTCTCATCATTTGTAGAAAGTTAGCACCCACCCCTCTCCTAGAAACATGAAATATTTTAGGAAATATTAAAAAGGCAGAATATTATATTTCCCTGGATGAGAAATAGAAAAATATGTTTTTAGGCAGGAAACAGACTCACTCTTAATATCCCCCACCATTCTCAATAGCCCACAGCAGATGTCCCCACTTAAGAGAGAAAGAGATAGCTAGGTCTATTCATAGGCAAATGTCCTCACCCAAAATCATCTCACCACATGGCACCTGGGAAGATTACATCACCCAGCAAGACTTAACCAAGCCTGGGACTCAGGACAGCCTACAGAGTTGCCACTATATGGCCCCATGGTAGTCTGACAACCAATCAAATACAAGCTCAAATTCAAAAGCCCAGAGAGGGTATAAAACTCAGGCACTCTCAGCATCTCTTTCCTTTTTTTTTCTTCACCCAACATCTTCAAGGCATGTGATCCTGTCCACCATTAAAATCTTCTCTCCAAGCAACTTCCATGAATCCAGTGTCTTTTTCCCCACTTGGAACTGAACCCAGATGGACATTTCTTCCAACACATTAAATTATTTTAATTTGCTTATCTGCCTTTACATATCTATCATCCAAAAGTAGAATGGATTAATAAGCTTCAATAAAAACTTTCTAATAATTCTTGTTGCTGGCATAGCTTCCCTCTCCACTTGCAATTTGAATTGGCACTATAAAGCTGTAATGACCCAAATATGTTCCGTTAATCTCTACCCGGAATTTAACCCATCTTCTGTCATTATTTCTCATTCCAGATAAAAGATGCTATCATTAGGGGTTTTTTTCCTGGAAAGAGATTTGCCTTGTATTTATCTATGAAGCATGCCAAAGAAATGTTGACATTAGCTCCCAGGTATTCAGATTTTTCTTTATTTATTCCATTTATACAGTCTTTCATCTTGCTGAGCATCATCAATAAAATAACAGAGGAAATAAAAGGCTATAATTTTATGGCTGGAGCTCCAGACAGATGAAAGGGTAACAAGAAACCTGCAGTAGTAAACTCTTCACTGCTCCTCTTCCATTCCAGGGAAAGCAACTCATTAATCCTCAGGGGCCAATTGCTGCTTTTTCTTAGTTAGGATATATACTAGTGTCAGCAGAAAAATGTTGAAAGACATCAAGATGGTGGGCACACCCGCATAATCAAAGACTTGCCCTTTTGTAAAGTTTGTCACGGGGGCGCCTAAAAAAAGTATGAGGCTTCAATGGTGTGATTGTGACTGTCATCTTGACTTTTTGACCCATCTCCCTTGATGTGCACAAAGCTACTTCCTGAGACTGCAACAGGTGGCAAAGTGGGGACGATAGCTGATGCTTACAGCCTGTAATGGGATTTTTTTTTTTGGCTCGCTTTAAATCTTGTACAATGTATAAATGTACAATGCAACCTCCCTTTCAGCCTTCATAGAAGTTAAAGAAAGACCCCCAAATTTTCCACAGAGGTGCCTTCTCTGCAGGTGCCTGTCTGGTCCCCTAAACAGTGGCATTATCATTCAAATTTGAAGCTTAGGTTCACAAAGGGAGCAAGCCCCAGGAAGCAATCTGGAGGGGAGACAACTTTTTAAACCAATAAAAACTTGTGAACCAAATAACAAACACTCAATTCACAAGTGCTGTAGTTAACAAGGAGAGTCAAGGCCTAATCTACCATGTTAATTGAATTTAAATTTTGGAGTTGGGAGATTTTTAGCGCTTGCATTATGTATATATATAAAAACAACAACACCCACTTATCCCTCCAAGGCAAAGAGCCAATGTAGCCAAGAAAAGACAGGAAATGCAGTTTGAAAAAAAGCTAGTGATTATTCAAAAAAAAAAAAGAGGCTTTCATCTGTAGAATGAAGGGCACAATTGATTTTCAAGATAGCTGGTTTTTCTTCAGCTCCTTCTCCCACTGCAGTGCAAATTTTAACTTAAATTTTTCTTTCCTACATACAGTTTCAGTGAAGAATTTCCCACAATCTTATTCCCACCATTAAAATAAAATAGCAATGTAAAACATCCTGGAGTAACAAAGCTTTGCATAAAGTCAACTTAAATAATATGCATGCCTTCTGCATTGTATGATCATATAAATTAAAGTAAACATAAAGGTAAAGGTTAGCCTTGCATATATGTGCTAATCGTTCCCAACTCTAGAGGGTAGTCTAGCTCATCTCTGTTTCAAAGCCGAAGGGTCAGCGCTGTCCGAAGACGTCTCCGTGGTCATGTAACTGGCATGACTAAACACCGAAGGCACATGGAACACTGTTACCTTCCCACCAAAGGTGGTTGCTATTTTCCTACTTGCATTTTTACATGCTTTCGAACTGCTAGGTTGGCAGAAGCTGGGACAAGTAACGGGAGCTCACTCTGTTACGTGGTACTAGGGATTCGAACCGCTTAACTGCCACCTCTCTGATCAACAAGCTCAGCGTCTTAGTCATTGAGCCACCGTGTTAACACCACATTAACACCGTGTTAACAAACATAGTTATTAACAAAAAATAGGATCACTCTCTTAACTGGAAGGAGGTTTCATAACAGAATTTGAAGAGAGTTTATGTACCTAAAAGGGTAATTGGTTAATTAATAAGCAGATATTAAAACATAAAGGATCTTTTTTAAAAATATCAACTATTTTATCGTATAATTGCTATACCACTTGCAAACTAGTTTGCAAACTTAAAAATATGAAATAGACCTAATCACTTTTATGGATAAGTAATTCCAAATTCTTTCCCAAAGAGGTTTCTTCAACCATTAAGGCCACATGGAGGAAACCTGTTCCAGAATCAAATAATAGACATGTTTATACAGACTATATCCATATAGCTCTAAAAATCTATATATCTTCCATTCTTACACATCTGCTAGGACACTGAACCAGAACTGAGCATGCAAGAATGGCAAGAAGAGATGAAATGCAGACGTTATGCTTCACAATTAAGATTTAGAGCACCTTACAGCTGTTAAATCTAACAGACGAATACTGGGAGCAATAGGAAATGCACAAAAGTCCTTATCCAATGGGATTTGCCTAGTTCTTATGGTTTTCTGCCTTTCGTTACAAATTTCAGTTCTTCAAACACTCATTTGGCTCATTTTCCATTTCATGATTTTACAGCCTCTAATTAATAAAAAAAACTTTATTACTGTACCATTATGATATTAATAGAATTGCAACTTTTTGATTATTTTGTCAGCCTCTGGAAGTGCATTCCTCTGAAAGAGATGGGAAAATAGCCTATAACAATAATAAAATAATATTAATAGGTATTCTTATTGTTAAGGCATAGAGCCAAATAATTGGTTTTATAATCCTATTGTAGGAAGTTAGCACCCACCCCTCTACTAGAAAAATGAGATATTTTAGGAAATATTAAAAGGGAAGAATATTTCCCACAAAAGGGAGGCAGAAACTCAGCCTCCCACTACCTTTGTCAATGGGCCATTAAGGCCTGGACCCGTCTATTCTACATAACAAAAACCTACCTCCTTCAGGCAGAGCCATAATAGGAATCCCAAAGCCCTTTCCTTACATCATCACCCAGTAAGAGTCAACCAAGATTGGGACTCAGGACAGCTTACAAAGTTGCTGCATGGCGCCATGGGAGTCTAACAACCAATCAGAATACAAGCTCAAATTCGAAGCCCAACAGAGGGTATAAATCTCTCTCTCACACACACACATGCCTTTTTGCCCAGGACCTCAAACCATGTGGTCCTGTCCACCATTAAAACCATCTTTCCAGCAGCCACCATTGTTTCCAGTGCCTTTCTACCCACTTGGAACTGTTCCCAGATGGACATTTCTTCAAACACTATTTTATGAAAGACTCAACACACAATCACAATGCCGTAATGCGGAGTATTTCTGTTCAGGAGATGAGAATCCTTTGTTGTTGTTTTTTAAAACCCATTTCACTTCTGCCTCCATCCTTTGGTCTTCACATTCCTGATTCCTCCCTCCCCTTTTCTTCCAAATAGTGGGCATTTCACTTCCCTTCACCATCTTTAATCCTCATTGCCTGCAATTCTTCCTTAGCAGATGAAAAACCTTGAGGAGCTTTCTGAAGGTTTTGTACTTTTACAAACTTCAAGGTTTCCCCAAAACTTGTTTTGTTAAAATTGCTATTTTGACTCCATGAAGATTGATATACAGATTTGATAGTTTCTAAAATGCTTAAATGGCTGATGAAACACAATTTATTTTTACACATGGTGAGATGTATATTCTTATTCAAAAAATATTCAAAAATTGAATATTTCAAAAAGACATATTCACAAATTGCTCTAAAAACTACATCTTAAAAAGTGAATTGAAAATTCTATACTAGAAGTGTCAAACTCAATTTTATTGAGTACCGCATCAGGATTGTGTTTGACCTTGAGGGGCTAGGGTGGTGTGGCCAGGGTGGGCATGGCCAGCTCAACATCACACATGTTGGGGAAGTTTGTGGAGGCCTGAGCGCTCTGCCAGCAAAAACGGGCTTCCAAGCTCTATTTTCAGCTGCCATGGCCTCCTGCAACTCTCTGCCAGGGAAAAGGAGCTCAGGAGGGCTGCACACGGCTCTCCCGAGCTCCATTTTCCATGGCAGAAGCACCACGTCCTTCGCTGTTTCCAGGGTGGCCCTGTGGGCCAGATCTAAGTACCTCACAGGCCAGATCCAGCCCCTGGACCTTGAGTTTGACACCCCTGCTCTATACAATTCAGGCAGGCCTTGTTTAGTGATGTGATGGACTATAGAGAAGTATAGACAATTTTCCAAGAAGAAGGAAACACATCCCATAGGGTAAGACAGTAGACCACACAGTCTAAGCTAGATAGGAGGCAGAGGAAGGGAATTTAGAATCCATAGAATCTCTCAAGGTATAACTGTTGAGGCAACAGTAGTAAAGATTTAGTCTGGCATTATTGTAAGTAGGCAAATAAAGAACTAGCTGGATTGTTCTATGTCATTCTTGGGCTGGATATGTTAAGAGTCCAAAATTGGGACTGGCAACTTGGTTATTAATGGAGGTGGTCATTAAGTGAAATCACGATTGTACATACAATCTTATTTCAGCTTTCCTTTACAGATCTGCAAAGCTCACAAATGTAAGAGCTGATAATAAAGTTAGTTTTTATCACCATTGTATTTGAATGGTTGCTAAATGAGGAAGACACTAAACAAGGATTAACTTATATCATTAATGCACAATACCTCCTTCTATAGAATATTGTAATGTAATATTCTAGTCATAAATTCATAAGGTGAAAATGAAAACAAAAAAACTCAACTGCAATTCATAAAGAAGGAATTTCATTGCACTTTATAGGTTTGGGGAGGGGACAATCAAGCCATTAATTTTCTTTTTTAAAAGTAACAAGCTCCAAAACATAGCTCAGGTACAAACAAAGAACAGCACTTTCCACATTTTCTACCCTGCCAGTAAATAGCTTTATTTTGGCTTCTATTCTCCATTTTCTTATTCCATTCAATGCCAAAGTCTACCAGACACGACAAAGATTTAATGAGCAGCTGAAGCACGGTTTTGATAGTCTAGCTGCCTTTTGAAATCCTTTTTATTATTCACAAGACTTCAAGAGATTTTTTTTTTAATCGGCATTCCAAAATGAGGGGGGGGGGAAGCATAGCATGTTCTCTGCAAAACTTCTGAATCTTTGTCTGATAGGAGAACTGCTGTGCAGAATTCATCAGGCAAAGAAATATGCCTCCAGTTTTCCCTTTGCAGTTCACACTGTAAAGAAATTTCTATTTCTTTCTGCTCATCTTTAACTATAGAAGTAGTAATTAATTGCAACATACTTGTTCAGGAAAGAAAAGTTAAATTCTGCTAGTCAAATGAGTAGGAAATGATATACTGTTCTATTGAACAAAAAAAAAATGGGACAAAGCCAGAATAAAGATTAGATGTTTCCAATAAAGGTAGATGATATATTTATTGTGTGCTAAGATATATAGAGATATAATTAACAGATATGCATAAGAATGTAATCTTTCCCAGGCTAATGAGCATCAACAAGGATCATTTTTGGAGGTCCTCAGAAATCTCCCTTATTTGAATCATGACACACCCTTCCAACATACCTGTGTTCTGAACAGAATTGAAGAAGCTTCTTAGATGAGAAACAAAACGTCTTCAAGGAAAAACAGAAAAAGCACCTTCGGGACAACTATGACCTGGATGACTGAGCAATCTCCATAGAAAATTGCTAGCGAAGTTTTGAAAAAAGCCAAGGCATTCAGTAATAATATTTCAAAATCAGGTGAGATGTGAACAAGCCAACATTAGAAAATTCTTCTGTTTCCTGGACCAGGACTCTATCATTGAGGCCCCCAACCTTTTGAGCACCAGGGACCAGTTCTGTGCAGAGAGGTTTTTCCGTGGAGCGGAGGGAGCTTGGTTTTGCATGCCATCTTGTTTCCACAGTCTGGTTGCTAGCATGCCGGGGGGGGGGGGGGGGTTGGAGATCCTTGCTCTATCATATAGATAAATGTTTTGCTCTTTGCTAGATAACGTCCAATCATATATCACATACTGTAAGTTTCATGATATTTTTTAAAACTATTATTTAGTGAAATGTTTGAATGAAGAAACATTAATGACTTTGTAGAATTTGCCATAGTCTGCTTTAGTCTTACCCCCTTACTTCCTTTCAGGCTCCAGTAAGTACAAGTGCAGAAAGATCAGTGCTGACAAATTGGGGAGAAAAAACACTTTTTGCATTTTGTCAGAAATCCATCTTAAACCTCAGATAGGGAAAAGCAGAATGCTCATTTGTAAAAACACACACAACCCTACGATAAAAAACTTTATAAAAAATATGGATACAAACTGTTGTTCAGCACTCGCAGTAATGTTCTAATGGTTTCATAGAAATTTTGAATTTACCGCAAGTTTCTAAAGCTCTTAATTCTTTGGGAGACTGGTTTTGCCATTCTTTCAGAGATTGCTGAAAGCATTCAAATCCCTATTAGGATTATTAGATATTTTTTTAACCCCACTCTCATCTTGTCAGAGTAGAACTCCATAATGCTTTGGGATAATTGCACACTATACCCTGTTTTGACTAAAGATTATTTTAGGACTCCATTCATATTCTGATGATGGGAAACATGGTTCCATTTCACTGTAAATTCCTAATTATCCTGTGAGATAATTTAAGGAGAAGAAAGCAGATGATTCCAGGCTGCCCACCACACCTGAATAGCAATGCAAATGTATTGGAATCCATTTAGCAACATTGAAAACTTTCAAGGACAGCATATTTATAACAATATTTATAATATCTTTAGTACTTGATTGAGTAGAGTTAACTGATTGAATAAATAATCTGCTTTGTGAAAGCTCTTCTACAGTTGGGATTATGAAGAGCCAGTTAATATTCAATGCTCTGGACATATAACAGACCATATTTAGCAAACCTAACATATAAAATTGCCCTTTCAGGAAGTAAAAACATTTGGGTGTTATCTTTGAAAACTACATAGATAAAGGTTCTGTCCACTGTATAAACACTTCACATGAAATCTTTGTCCTCTTCTCCCCAAGACACAACAAAACCAGCTGATTTTCCCCAAATTAAAATAAGATCTTTCAATTTAGAAGTCTCAAGTTTATGCTTGGTCTACACCATTACCAAAGAGGGCAAAAGCCAATTTTATGATAAGATATTACCAAAAAGAAGGGTCTTCTGTTTGTATAGAATCCAAATAAAAGATGGGAAAAGATCAGAGCAGAGAAACAATCCAAATTTTATTAGCAAATATTTAAAGGGTCAAACAGATGGAAAAGACCAAGATAGGCAGCTAAGAGTTTTTTTCAGCAAAATAAAAATGTTGGGTCTCAATTCCTGATGCATTCATCAAACGAGGTGAAGTATATTTGGCTTCCTCTAAATTGAGATGAAAACATTCTGGCAGGTGTTTCATGGAGACGCAGCTACAAATAATCCAAGTCATAAACAACTCAGCATGCCACTCTTGGCAGAATGCCCTTGTCTGAACATGGGGCTTTGTTACTGGGTTTTTTTAAAGCCTTCTTAGGCATCAACTTTGGTTCTGCCAGAGTGAACTTCTTCCACCAATATCTAGAAGAGAGAAAAGCAATCATTGCTTTTTCCACCAATGAGAAGTAGTATTGCAAAACTTCTCCTGTGATGTTTAAAACAATAAAGTAATACAAAATGAAAAAGGCAAACACTGTGCTGGATCTGAGGAACTAGAAGGTATTGCTCTAGCTTGATTTGATGTTGTATCTAGATTCAGATGACACTCAAATGTTTTCATTTCCTGGAAGGGCAATTTCAAACGTTGTGTTTGCCACTTATCGTATTTTTTGGCATATAAGATGCTCTGGAGTATAAGACACACCTTAGTTTTGGGGGAGGAAAATAAGAAGAAAAAAATCCTGCCTCTGCCTATCAGCATCCATGGTATTCAGCTGACACATGGTCAGCCAATGAATAGGCATAGCAACTAAGTCAGCCAATGAGGGCTATTTGCATTCTGAAATTTGCTGTGTGAGCAAGGAGACAGGAAGGAGCCTGGCTTTGCTGAGAACTGAAAGTGAAATTGCTTGTGTTTCGTTTGTATTTACTGCTACCTTGGAAAACCTGCTTTTGGTAATGTATTGTATATTATTATTATTTTGAATCCTGCTGAATCAGTTACTGTGCTTTCTGAATGTGATTGCTGCTGCAAACTCTGATCAGTCAGGTCAGCTTCATCCAGAGGGCTTAAACCGACCCTACGAGCAAACCGGAAGTGACTTCCGGTTTGCTCGTAGGGTTGTTTTTAGTCCTCCGGAGGCTTCAGGAAAGCCTCCTGAAGGTCTCTGAAGCCTCCAGAAGGCTTAAACCGGCCCTATGAGCAAACTGGAAGTCCGTTCCCGAACTTCCGGTTTGCCCATAGGGCCAGGTTTTGCACTCCAGAGGCTTCAGAAAAGCTCCTGAAGCCTCTGGCAGGCTTCCAGGGGGTGGGGGAGGCTCTTCTTGCCTTCCCCAGGCTCCTATAAAGCCTCTGGAGCCTGTGGAGGGCGAAAAAATGGCTTTAAAAAGGCTGAATTCAGCTGGCCAGCACGGGCATGTGCGCTGGCCAGCTGATGGGGCAACACCTCGCGTGCCCTAATAAATGGCTCCGCGTGCCACCTGTGGCACGCATGCCATAGGTTCGCCATCCCGGCCATAGACCATCGCTGGCTCCATGCCTTGTGTTTTTGGCCTCTGATGGGGGGGCTACATTCGGTGTATAAGATGCACCCAAATTTTTGCCCTCTTTATTGGGGGAAAAAGGTGAGTCTTATATTCTGAAAAATACTTTATGTTCCATTATATATTTCCACAGTATTTAATCATAATTTGCTGCAATTTTTCACAGTACACATAATCCCAACTATGGATAAGCTTTTATTGAACAGTTCATTTATTCAATCAGTTAACTATACTCAATTAATTAAGTACTGAAGATGGTATATTGTTACAAATATGCAGTCCTTGAAACTTTTCAGACTTGCTAAATCACAACTCATTTTACGTAGTCATAGCTCATATACTGGATTTTGTGTTTCTGGCATGGAACTTCAATTATTTTATAAACATGGAATAGAGATTTCATGAGAGTTCAATTGTATATACCTCAGAATATGTAGATCATGGCTGGCTGGGGAATTCTGGGAGTTGAAGTCCACAGTCTTAAAATTACCAAGGTTGGACACCCCTGGTATAGATCCTGTGGGTCATTTAAGGTTAAACTTAAGGATAAGAATTTCTTTGGAAATCCAAAGAAATAGTAATGCTAGATTATTGTCAAAGCATAGAATCAATATAACCTTCTACTCAGAAGAAGATATACTGTATTTTTCAGAGTATAAGACGCACTGGAATATAAGACGCACCAAGGTTTTGAAGAGGCAAATTTTAAAAAAAGTTTTTACACTCTGCAAACTTTCCAAAAAAATAGCCCGTTTTTTGCGAAAACAGGCCCATTTTTTGTCAAAAAAGGGCATTAGGAAGCTTATAGAGTGCTCTTGGGGGATGGGGGGGAATGAGCAAAAAACAGCCCATTTTTTGCTCATTTTTGCCCTCCCCAGCCCCCGGGAGCTCTCTGAAAGCTTCCTAGAGGCTCTGCACGGCCATTTTGGTGAAGGGGCAGGGTTTCAGGAGGCAAAGAAAATGCTGTATTCAGTGCATAAGATGCACCCAGATTTTCAGCCTCTTTTTTGAGGGAAAAAGGTGTGTCTTATACTCCAAAAAATACGGTAACTAGGATCTTACTGAGATCTACGGTGGAAAAAGATGCTTAAACAGTCAGCCTTATCATAAGACTTTTCAGTTCCTGGTGTAATGAGTTCTATGGCAACATTTTCTTACCTAACCTAGAATTCTAGCCCTTCTAGATGCCAGCAGTCTAGCATTCTCCATTCTCAGGATACTCAACAATCATCCTACCAAACTAAGTCTTTGATAAGCCGGGTTTTGTCATCTAGGTTCCTGCCCTTCTGCTCAGCACTTGCTTCTGTGGCTTGTGTTTTCCAACTAGGGTTGGGAAAAGGATGGCAAAAATTCACGTGGATCATGAATCTTTCACATGTGCAATTTAGAATTCAGTTTAATAAATTGAAGCTCTCACTTTGTAAAACCAAAACAATGACACCCCTCTGCAGTTAATGTTCACCCGGATTAATAAACTGTCATGCTAACAAGAATTATTTCTCTAACAACAATTAGGAGATACTTAGCAAAGAAAATTTAAGCCATTATGACCCAGCATATCTATTCATATCTATTACAGTTATCTATCAACAGGATGTGCAATAGATGACCGATTTATAGCCCATGTTCAATTCTTGTTTATACAAAGGATGCTCCATTAGACTAACTAATTTCTAAAGAAATTCCTTCTCCTCTATTAGCTAACCTGATATACTGCCATTTCTCAAAGCTGAAAGTGATCCAGCATAATAACCTTTAAATATATTTGAACCTGGTTACCTTTTTTTATCAAATTGAAAATTGGGCAAAGATGGTCAATGGAGAACATAAGAATCTCAGCTATTTGTAACCAAGATATCTTCCACAAAATATCTTTCTTAGGGTTCATAACAGAGGTGGGTTGCTCCCAGTTTGGCCCGGATTGGGCAAACCGGAAGTGGTGGTGGCAGGAGGCATGCACAGAAGCATTGTGCATGTGCAGAATGGAATCCCACCACTGGTTCTTATCAATAGTTCTGGCCATTGAGAAGCTAGAACCACGATTATACAAAAAGCTGTCAAGATAATATCCTGGTGGGGTCCTTGGTGCTTTTTAAACTTGTTTGTTTGTGTGTTTGCAGATGTTTTATTACCAAACTAGATAACATCATTAGTATTAGAAAGGAGTAGAGTTTGCTCTCATTTTATATTCTAGTGGCTTTCCAGGAGTGGTTTTGATGGTTCCTTGACTTTTGATTACTATTAGCTTGTTTGGCAGTTCCTTGATTGGGGTATTGTTCGCTTCTTGATTGTGGTCTAATGTTAATCTTGCTGTTGACGTCTGCTCATTTGGGTGTTGATTGCTGGTGAAGTGGTCTTTTGGTTTTCTTTTTGGTTTTTTGATTGTCTCTTTTGAATTGTATGTACATTTTTTATGTCTATGTGCCTGTTAGCAGCTCAACCCTGAGCTACAAATACTATTCTCTTCTATCACACTAATATCCTTGTTCTTTAACTATGAAGGAAGGGACTATTTTCCTTCCTATTTTTGTCATCTATATTGTTCTCTATTTCTCAAATGTTTGCCAGTATCAATCAGAACAAAAAGTTAGTAAGAAAATAGTTACCAGGCTGAGAAGGCTATTTTTAGATATGCCCTAAGTTATGCTCCTTTGTGGAGGAAGCTAAAACTGTAGTTCACTAGGGAAAAGCTAGCTATGCCTTTCATTCTGTTAAAGGTTTCAAATTAGGACTACTACATCTAGATTATAAAAATGAGCACTGCCACATTGCTGCCTTCCATTGGTTATTCAGATGTTTGTAACTGGTAAGCTCTTAGAGAAAACATATTTCTATACTCAAGCAGATTATGAGCTTCTAGTATGTTACCTACCAAATATATACAAATGTCTTAAAATCTGCATTTTGTTTCATCATTTCCCAATTCTTTTTTAATTTTAACAATGTTCCAGTTTCTGTTCTGGTTTTTTCTTTACAGTAACAAAGAATATAGTTGAAATGAAGAAAGGTTAGCCAGCTGGGAATGTTAACTTAATCTGAAGCCAAGCAATGCCAGCTTTCCCACTACAAGCAACTGATGTTTAACTCTGTGGGTAGTTGATACTGATCTCTTAAGGAGATGGAGTCCTTTTAGCTACCGTATATACTCGAGTATAGGCCGACCCGAATATAAGCCGAGGAACCTAATTTTACCACAAAAAACTGGAAAAGTTATTGACTCGAGTATAAGCCTAGGGTGGGAAATGCAGCAGCTACCGGTAAATTTCAAAAATAAAAATAGATACCAATAATGTTTTTGAATATTTATTTCAAAGAAAAACAGTAAACTAGCGGTGTATTCAATGAAATACTTCACTCACCTCATGATGCTGATGTCCCGCTGTGATGATGATGTCCCGTGCAGCCGCGGGAGCGATGTCCCGCCTCCTATGACACACGGCACAGTGATTCCTATCATTGGATCACTGTACCAGAGGAGGTGGGACATCGCTATGTGGCTGCTTGCCATAACAAGGAGGAGGTGGGACATCGTTGCAGAGCGGCAGGAGGGGGAGGAAGGGGAATTGTAAGACAGCCCTGCATTACATTAGAACGTGAGGAGGGGGGATGGTGCGGTGCGCGCTGCGCGGCAAACTGACACAGAGGGAGGGGAAACTCACAGGGGCACTGGGCCATTCACAAGTGTCACCCAGCGGCATGGCCCCGCCCCTTTTTCTCCTCCATTTCGGGCAAATTTTTCACTGACTCGAGTATAAGCCGAGGCGGCTTTTTTCAGCCCAAAAAGTGGGCTGAAAAACTAGGCTTATACTCGAGTATATACAGTATATAGTTTAGACCCGTCCCTGTTTTGGAATTTACCTCACAGAGTTGATATAAGGACAAAAGACAGCCAGCTATAGTCTCTTGAGCCTTAAATGTTCCCTTGAAACAAGTTTCATTCTTTGGATTTGCATGAATAGGCCCATTTTACCGTGTAAATGTGTTTTTATTTTCCATTTTCATTTTCGTACAGTCACATATATACTGTGCAGAACCGGGGCCATATAACATTAAATAATAAACACAGCCATTCCTCTTGTCAATAATACCCCCCAAAATAGAAACCCAATGTACCTCTTCGACCCTCCATACACCCTTTCTTTCGCCCCCCTCCAACTTTCCCTCTTCCCTCCATCATTCCCCTCTACCCTACTTCCCCTCCCCCTCTACCACACCTCTCTCCCAATACACTCCCTCCCTTCCTTCTCACTCTCCCTCCAATCCTCTCTCCCACCCTCTCTACCCCTCTTTCTTCTATCCCTCTACTCCTCCCTTCGGTGTATTTCTACTATCTATTAATATATTCAGCTTGTCCTATTTTAACACTGGAATTGAAGAGCAACAGTATACAAGTGCACTCACGTTACTTTAAAATCTAACACATACTATATATCCCCCCTCCCCCCTAAGACCCCACCTCCCTTCCCCCCCCCCGACTTCCCAGAGCCCGTACACGGCATAGATTTTTAACAAACACAGTCTAAAATATCTTAAGACAAAGGAAATAAAGAAAAAAGAAAGTCAATAACATCTCAGCGTTGAACTCAGCTTCTTCCTGTTGCACAAACTTTGAACAGTTTAAATTATTCGTAATCTTAAGCATAGGCTATCTGGAATTTCTTAGTCCCGTATTTGTTTTGTGTATAGTCAATCCATTTTTTCCAGTCTCGTTTATATCTCTCATTTGAGTGGTCTTTAAGATATGCCAATATTTTAGCCATCTCGGCTAGGTTTGTAACTTTCAATGTCCATTCTTGAGTTGTAGGCAAGTCTTCCTTCTTCCAGTATTGCGCCACCAACAGTCAATAGGCCCATTTTATAGAACAATATGAACTGGTTGGCCACAGACATTTTCCCGGCTTCTGACAAGCTTTCTCAACTTGTTGTCTAGTATACAAATTTCCATGAAAGAACATAAAACTATAGGTAGTCTTTGAGTTATGGATTTAAGGGAGCTTGACGATTACATTCATAACCCAAGGATTTGTAGGAGTGAATCGCATAACTTGACTGCAATCACTCCCTGCTTTCACCCATGCATTCACTAATTGAATGTGCAGGGCCTTAAGTACACATGAGGTATCTCAAGGTAGGGAAGGCCATTAGCAGCCTAGTGATGTAACAGACCACCTGCTTAAGACTACCTAAAGCCTCCTCTGATCAACTGAGATACTTCATGCTCCACACAATTGCTTCCCCCTCCCCCCCATCATGCCACACCTGCCACAACTCACTACCCTGCTCCCAGTGAGTGGTGAGGGGCAGCTAGGGGAAGCCAGCTCCTACGGCTAGTCTTCCGTAAAAACCAAAATAAAACCATCAAATATAAAGTCTGCTAAAGATGAGAACTGAACGGATTTATTTTTAAGATTATAATTCAGACTTATTAATAAAAAATTCATTTCTTCTAACGACCCTGTAGTATTTTTTTAAGAAAAACAACCATTAAAGCTAAAGTAAAAAAAAAACCTCACAAACTTTTCCAACTAAATTGTAGTGCTGATAATTTTATACAAGAAACCAAGAGGAAATTAATATAATTATATATGCCAGTTTATAATAATTTATTTCACAGTTGTTACATTCTTTCTTAACAGATATCAAAAACCCATGTCTCTTTTCCTGTGATGTTGGCAACAAAACAAGCAATCTATGTTTGTGCAAATGCATTCCTTTCGAAGGACTATTACAATAGCAATACTGTTTAGTGATATCTTGTACATAACTTGCTCATTTCTGTTTTAATACTGAACTGAGGTTAAATTCTATAATATTAAACATTGAGAACCTATTGGTAAACTGCAGTGACTTATTCTGCTAAAGTCCAATGTCTTATAGTCAAAATACTAATGAGTAGAAAAAAGGAGGAATGATCAAAGTATCTCTCTTATAGTTACTAACATCTGTGATAAATTGCATAGCTCATTAAATCTTTTGCACAAGAGAAAAGGCTGAGCTGAATTAGAGCTAAATACTAGCAAGCATGAAACAAGTGTCTTACTTGGCCAAAGAAATATGACTACGAACAAGTCATTATTTCAGGAAAAGCCTTTCCAAGTAATCAGTTCACAAAACTAATCCAACCGTCATAATTCAATCACGCTGAGTCCAGGCAGAATTTAGATTTGCCTAATTTTTGTTATCTAAAACAGTACTGTAGCTAGTCTCCTCACTAACAGGGAAAATCACTGTACAGAACATGTATTTATGAATGAAGCATTTATTGTGTTAGCCTCCATTTATCTCATTGTAGATTTGTAGCTTTGTCATCCTTGAAACTTTGTATCAAGCTTCGGACCTTAAAACTCCAGTAGATTATAATGTTCCAAAATTGGTTTTGTCTAAATATGCTGAATATATGATCATTCTGGTAACAGCTATTTTTCCTGCCAAGCTCATTATATTCTAGTTTAGTTTAATGTATGAATTTAACCAATGGATAATTTAATCCAACATTGTGTTTCTGACAAGAGCTGCCACAATCTTTCTAGAATCTCACAAGCAATAGGTATGCCACTAATTTGTCCCTAGCAGTTTCCTCACTCTCAACAATTAGAATTTATGAAAGCGTTTCATAAGCTGGCATTTCCAAAATCCCGGAACTACAACTCCCAGAATCCCCAGCCAACATGGAATTGGTTCCTAAATATGACACTGTTCCTTCCTCATCATTGAGTAAAAGCAGGAGATATTACGGAGGAAACGTGCAAGTCACTCACTGACTGAGAATAACCATTGGCTTACCTGAAGGATCCTTTTCTGGGTGCTGCGAAGGAGAATCCAAGCATGGGTTAAATAGAGCCAATCTGCCCAGGACTGAATTGAAACTTTAAGCCACGCCTCTGGTGCTGACTAATCCTCAGATTTTCGTCAATGAAGGCGTGGACAATGCGCACTGAGAAGTTCAGGAACCAAGTCAATGAAAGTCGTAAAAAAAATAATATCCACAAGTCCAGAAAGAATTATATGACAAATGGCGGAGCAGACCCCAGGGTGGGGTTGTACTCTCCCTCACAGCACCCAGAAAAGGACCCTTCAGGTAAGCCAATGGTCATTTTCCTGGATGCTGCTCTGGAGAGTCCAAGCATGGGACATACCCAAGCTAAATGTCACTAGGGCGGGAAGCGGAAACATCCAGGGTGTCTCCGCTGGTATGAATGCCCTGGAGAACTCACCTCCGCAAAAGCAAATTTGTCCAGTCTGTAGTTTCGAACAAAGGGAGACAAAGAAGTCCACGTGGCAGCCTTGCAAATCTCCTATCGGTGCCTGAGTAGCCCAGGCCGTCGTGGTGGTGGCACTTCTGGTCGTGGTGGCGGCACTTCTGGTAAAATGTGTGGTGATATGGCGTGGCACCGGAATAGATTGAAGAACGTGGGCCGAGGTAATACAGGCCCGTAGCCAACGTCCAATGGTCTGAGAAGAAACTTTGTGGCCCTGGGATGCAAGTTGAAACGAGACAAAAAGTGATTCAGAACAATGTATGTTTAATGTACTTACGTAATGTTCTATGAACATTGAGCATGTGCCACTTTTTCTCTTTGGGATTTTTGGAGTGCAGACAAAAATCTGGAATTATGACTTCCTGGGCCCGGTGAAACCAAGAGTTGATCTTGGGTATAAATGCCGGGTCCAAACGGAGGATTACTCTGTCAGGTTGTATCAAACACAAGTCCTCGTGAATTGACAGTGCTGCCAATTCAGAAATTCGCCGTGCCGACGTGATGGCAATCAAAAAGGCTGTCTTAAATGTCAGATGTTTGAGGCTGGCCGATCGGAGACGTTGAAAGGGTGGGCCAATGAGAGCCCGTAACACCACATTGAGATCCCATGAGGGGTACCTATGAACGACCGGAGGCCTCAGGTTGGCTGCACCCCATAGAAAACTACAGATGATGACCAAGGGAAGAATGCTCGTCTACTGTCAAGATCATGGACAAGGCTTCCACCTGTTGTCTGAGAGTGTTAGGGGCCAGACTTTAGTCAAGTCCATCTTGCAAAAAGTCTAAGATCTGAGAAATCATAGCCGTAGTTGCCACAGCATCGTGCTCTCTGCACCAGCTGTCGAAGGACTTCCACGTGGCGTCGTATATTCTGATTGTAGAAAGCCTGGATGCCAGAATGGTGTGAATGACCTTAGTGGAAAGACTACCCCTACTTAGGAGGTCCCTCTCAAGTGCCAGATGGCTAGTTGTAACCACTGGGGCTCTGGATGTTGAAGCGCCCCCTGGCTGAGAGAGACCTCATGCTGGGGAATCCACCAAGCAGGATTGACTGAGAAACTCACCAGGTTGGCGAACCAGGTCCTTCTGGGCCAGTAGGGAACCACAAGTAGAATTTCCGCCTCTTCCAACAGGATTGTCTGAATCACCCTGGGAAGAAGAGGGAACAGGGGGAACGCGTACATCAGTCCCGATGGCCACGGACAGTGGAGAGTGTTGACCCCCTCAGCTTGCGGGGTGTGGAACCTGTAGAAGAACCTGGGGAGGTGTGTGTTCTCCGGGGTTGTGAACCGCTCAACAAGGGTGGAGACAATTGGTGGAACAGATCCGGGTGCAGGCGCCATTCCGAGTGATCGACCCTGGCCCTGTTCAGACAGTCCACCTGGATGTTGTGGACCACGGAAATGTGCTCTGCTTGGATCAAGCACAGGTATCTTTCCGCCCACCATCCCAGGCACTCTGTCTCCTCCATCAGGGACCTGGAGCGAGTGCCCCCCTGGCCGTTTATGTGTGCCTTTGTGGCCACATTGTCCATTAGGATTCTCACGTGACGCCCCTTGATGTCGTCTTGGAACTGAGCAAGTGCGAGCCACACCACTCTCAGTTCTAACCAGTTGATGCTGTGGGATGCTTCGGGCATTGACCATCTGCCTTGTGCAAACTGGTTGTGAAGATGAGCGCCCCAGCCGAATAGACTGACGTCTGTCGTGATGGTGAGAGGGTCTGGCTCTTTGAAGAGGGTGCCCTTCGCCAGGACGGGGGACAGCCACCACTGGAAGGACTGACGTACCTTTGGTGAGACCTGAACCAGCTGTTGAGAGTTGCTCATGTTGGCCCTCTGGTAGGGCAGGAGGAGCCATTATAGGTGTCGAGAATGAAGGCTGCCCAAGGTACTATTGACAGGCACAAAATCATCTTGCCGAGCAGTTGTGACAGCTGCATAATCGATGCCTGCGATGATTGCAGTACCTGCAACACCTAGCTTCTGATGCTTGCCAACGGCTCTGGAGACAGGGAGACCTGGCAACTGGTGGTGTTGATGATGGCACCCAGGTGCTGCAGCCTGGTGGTCGGATGCAGATGACTCTTTTCCTTGTTGATGGAGAACCCGTGATGTTGGAGTGTTCGCAGTGTGTGCTGCAGGTCTTGCACCGCTTGTTGCCGTGACGATGAATGAATGAGGATGTTGTCCAGGTAGCAATGCAGGCGCATCGGGCAAGATCTCAGGAAGGCTGCCACCGCAGCTAGGATCTTTGTAAAGGTCCGAGGTGCCGAGGACAGTACTGGTAGTGGCGCCTGCATAAGAGAATCTCAGGAACCTGCAGTGAGCTTTGCGAATGGGGATGTGGAGGTAGGCCTCCTTGAGATCTATGGATGTTAGGAGATCTCCTGGCCTGATGCAACCCAGAATTGACTGAAGGGACTGCATCTTGAACCTCCGGTATGCTATATGATGGTTTAACTTTTTTAGATCGAGGATCCCTCTCCACCCTCCGGCGTTCTTTGGGACAAGGAAGAGTATTGAATAAAACCCTGTCCTTTCCTGACCTGGTGGAACCGGTTCTATGGCGTTTATGTCCCTGAGATGAAGGATCTCCTGTTTCATGAGAGCCCTCTTGACCAGACAGGAGGGGGTTGGACACTGAACAAAGTGTCAGGGAGGGGAGGAAATGAACTCTAATGTTAGACCTATGCGTATCGTCTGAAGGAACCACTGGTCTGACGTGATTCAATCCCATTGGGCGTGGAACAGCTGGAGACGCCCTCCTATGGGAGCTGTCTGCTGATGGTCACTTATAATGTCTGAAGGATCTGGAACTGGACCCTCCACAATAGGGACATTTCGAGAAGGACTGTTGACGGTTTCTGTCACGAAAGGGCTGACGGTCCTGGGACCTATCCGTGCCTTGAGAATAGGGACTTTGGAAGGAACTGGAGGTAGATGGCTGGTCAGAGTTCCAAAAGGGCCGCCTCCTATAAGTCTGGCAACCCTTGCGGTCAGATTTTTTGTTGACCGAAGGCATGACCTTCTTTTTGTCCTTATTTTCAAAAAGGGCAGGATCTAGGGCCTCCCCCAAAAGCTTGCCATCCTTAAAGGGAGCCGAGGCGAGCTTCCACTTGGAGCGCATATCCGCATTCCAATGCCTGAGCCCTAAGAGGCACCTGGTGGTGACATTAGAGGCCAGGGATCTAGAGGCAAACCTAGCAATGTTCAGGATGGTGTCAGCAGTGTACTCTGTCACTGAGATAATTTTGTTAACATCCTGCCTTAATTTGGTATCCCCAGCCAGGAGCTTGGCGAGGAGCTGTCTCAGCCAGAGTAGCGGACAGAAAGGATGCAGAAGTGGAAGTTTTAATGGCCGTGGCAGGCATTCTCGGCCCTTTTGTCCTCTGCCTTGAGCCCTTCTAATAGTTCAGGGGGAGCACTGAATTGGAAGTGAGTGCCGCCACAGGTGCGTCCACGGGAGGCAATTTCAGTAAGTCTTCTAGACTTGGATCAACCATGTACAATTTCTTGTCATTACCACTAGGGGTAGCAAGGGTGCCTGGCTGCACTCACTGCTTTTGCACTACATTAAGAAACAATTTTGGAACTGGCACAATTTCCTGAGTAGGTTCTGGCTTCTCAAAGAGTCCCTCACTGAGGTCCTCCAGTGCAGGAGCAGCCGGAGCCGGGGTGCTAGTACCCAAGTAGGTCGAGGCTTTAGCCTTGTTCAAAATAGTCTTAAAATGAACATGCTTGAACAAGCCAGAAAAGGCCAGCTTGTCGGGAACAGCAGCCTCATCCCTGGAGAATTGCGGTTCTAGCCCCGGATCGAGGTCCTCCTCCCAGTCAGAGACCTCACTGGCCAAGGATGAGTGTGATGACTGAGGGACCTGGGCCTGAGCAACATCTTGTGCAGGCCCAGGGTCGGGGGTGGGCATGATTTGCGTGGGCGCTTGGCCCGTTGCAACATGCCAGCCTCTATCCCTTGGGAAATAAGGGATGCCATGATTGCATGTGGAGATGTAAAGCTTGGAAGGTAACTTTCCCCCACTCACCACATCAGATGAAACTGGCCTTAGCGCTCTGGTGCAGAGGTACTGAAGGCAAGGGCAAGCAAAGCTCAGCAGTCCTTTGATTGGTGAAGGAGAATGGTGCGAGCTCCAAGCTCCCAGCACCCACGCAAGTCAATTAATGTGGAGCACGACCACGTGGGCCACAAACCTCTGCTGCTGCCCTCTACCATAATAGTGGAGCTGTGAGTTGGCAAACCTGCCAGAATTCCGGACAGGAAGACTTCTAGCGGCGACCTGCAAGAGACAGGCAATCAGGCGACTGTAGCTGGTTTTCGCAGCAAAAGTAGGTCAACAAAATGGTGGCTGGAACTTTGACCCTCTCAAAATTGCTGCCGCCACATGCGACCCACTTAAAATGGCTGCCCGCACACACCAGAGAGCTCTGAGGCTCCGCGCCAACAGCCGGCTCACTCAGAAGCACGGTCAGCAGCAACGGATGTCCCAGCGAGGTTACGATCGCAGCGAGATCGCTGCAATCGTGGTGGCATTGGCACTTTGACCCACGCGCCTTCCCCAAAGCAGCCTGCAGCCTCACAGCACCCAAGCGAACCCAGGACACCGGAGAGGCTGACATTGGTGAGAACCAGGGAATTAGGGTAAAAGGAAAACTCACCAAGCCTGCTCCAATAATCAGGAAGAAGAAGATAAATTTTGTAGTAAAGTAGAAAAATAGAGAGTCCAAGCAATCACTTAAGAATGAAGAGAAACTGGAAGCGCGTCCACTGGGCTAGCTGAATTGAAAAAATGTGAGGATTAGTCAGCATCAGAGGCATGGCTTAAAGTTTCAATTCAGTCCTGGACAAATTGGCTGTATTTAACCCATGCTTGGACTCTCCAGAGCAGCACCCAGGAAAATTCCTTATTTATACCAATATAGCAATTAACAGCCAGAGTGCACTTTTTAATGTGGAGAAATGACAAGGAATGGAGGTAAACCCATTTTTACAACAACTCAACAGAGGCATTTCGGGTGAACTAGACAATATAATACATTATTTGTATAGGACCATGAAAATAAATTCCTCCATGGAAAGCTGCTGACACAGTGAAGATAAATCGTAGGAAGTCTGATTATTCTGAGATGTCAGGACAACATATGCAATGGTTTTCTGTAGAAAAGTGCTATTTTGATTTATATCTGAAGTCAGATCACAAGATCGTCTTCTTCTTTATTAGGAATGGGCAAAAAAAGTCCTATTTTGCAAAATGTTAAGTCATTTGAAACATCATGCTATTTATAGAACAAAGTTCCAGACTAGAATTAGTCCGCATGCTGGACAAATAAAGCTTAAACTTTTCAGTCCACTTTTTAAAAAGGAACCTTTAAGTTCATTTGATTCTTAGTGATCATTTAGTTCTCTTGGGAAAGAAAATGGAAGTTGTTGCTGGTACTTTTTTCTGGTGCTTTTTGTTTTGACTTCCTAGTCCATAACCCTGGGATTTCATAATTTTACTTACCATATTTTTTGGACTAAAAGACACACCTTTTCCCCCACAAAAAAGAGGGTGAAAATCTGGGTGCGTCTTATACACTGAATACGGGGCATTTTTGGCCTCCCAAAACCCCGCCCCTGTCACAAAAATGGATGTGCAGAAGGTTTTGGAAGGCCTGCAAAGTGCTCCTGGGGGCTGGGGAGGGCAAATACAAGCAAATAAATGGGCAGTTTTTCGCTCGTTTTTGCCCTCCTAGGCCCCAAGGAGTGCTCTATAAGACTCCTAAAGGCTATGCATATCCTTTTTTTGGCAAAAAACGGGGCCGATTTTGCAAAAAAAAAAGAGGCCGTTTTTCTGCTCATTTTTGCCCCAGCCCCCAGGAGCACTTTGCAGGCCTCTCAAACTCTGCATGCCCCGTTTTTCACAAAAAATGAGGCGTGCAGTGGGTTTGGGAGGTCTGCAGACAAACATCCAATTGACCTTAACACATATTGAAAAGCTACCATATTTTTCAGAGTATAAGACGCACCAAGATTTTGAAGAGGTAAATTAAAAAACATTATTTGCTTAATTTTTAATTTTAATTTTCATCATGATTCCTTCAAACATTCATGATTTTTAAACTTAGCTTGTTTTGTTAAACCAGAGTGAAAATTTACCACCAGGAGATTTAAAACACACAAAAGCAACACTTCCTGCAACAACATATACCTGAATAGTGGAGGGTCACCTCAAGGGCCACTATGAGCCATAAACCTAATTTTAACTTCTGGATTGGGGGTACAATACTAGTTGCGGGGGGGGGACGGCAAAGGTGGAAGATTAAGGAGATCTCCATCCCTTCCCAGCAAATACTGGGTGAACCTCGGATTGGATACTAGAAATCAGCAAGGTTATTCTTACGTATCTTTAACAGTAATTTGAGGTTAACATGTCAGAACAAGCTGCAACTAACTAAAAACAGTAGTGAAACTTCAAAAACCTGAAGGAAGGAGAGAAGGGAAACCACAGATGTTCAAAATGATCATAGGTTCATTACCCAATGCAGCTAATACATAGAAGCAGCACTCAGCATAACAGAATTGCATCACCCAGAAGGAAACTCTTTGAAATTATTGGTTAGTTTTCTCCCTATTGACATATTTTGCGAAGTGTCAGGACAATGATTAGGTGCCCAGGCAACTATTTCTTTTGGATCTAGAGACAATGAACACGCCAATGAATAAAGAAACTTTAAGTTTTATTGTTTAACTGTAACAAATGGATATAAAAGCGTAACACAAAAAGCATACATAGCTAGCAAGATGATATCCAAATCTCTTATAATCTGCCAGGAGGTACTTACCAGAAGATTTAACTCTTTAATGGTACTCTGCTGGGTTGCTCTAAATAGGTTAGTAGGTATCCTGAATACGTATCTAACATAGTCAGCATATATTGCCATTTTCCATGTCACGGTAAAAGTAAAGCTGTTCTAGTCGTTCCCGACTGTAGCAGGAGGTGCTCATCTCCCTTTCAAAGCCAAAGAGCCAGCGCTGTCCGAAGACGTCTCCAGGGTCATGTGGACGGCATGACTAAAGGCACACGGAAAGATGTTACCTTCCCACCAAAGGTACTTCCTATTTTTCTACTTGCATTTTTACATGCTTTCGAACTGCTAGGTTGACAGAAGCTGGAACAAGTAATGGGAGCTCACTCCGTTAAGCGGTGCTAGGGATTCGAACCGCCGAAATGCTGACCCTTCTGATTGACAAGCTCAGTGTCTTAGCCACTGAGCCACCGCATCCCTCTCATGCCAGGGTAGGGGACCAATATAATCTATTTGCCAAATTGTTCTGGACTCTTCCCTTATACCAGGGTCCCCCAACCCTGGGTCTGTGGACCAACACCAGTTCACAGCAAACCAGAAACTGAGCTGTGCAAATAAGCGAAGCCCCATCCGCGGGATGCAGGCAGCATGTGAAAATACGCCCCCTCTGGTCTGTGGAAAAACCTCACTCCAGGAACTGATCCCTGGTGCTCAAAAGGTTGGGGGCACTGCCCTATAATAGCATTTTTAGATCATCGGATTAAGGTTATATTACAGAGAAGCAGATATTGCAAACATGAAATGTACTCCATCAAAATATAGAAGTAATAATGGAATACTTCAATTTAACATTGTATATTATCAATGGACAAATCTAGGACAACATATGTTTTCTATTATGACAAAATGTATTTTATTGCAATTAGGAAATATTATGAAATTAGAACATGACATTCAAGGTTGGTCTAATGGAAAAATTAATAAGTGGAAAGATACAATTAAAGATATTAATGTAAATTGGGAATGGATTAGAGTAACCCGATTTGAAAAATAGTATCAGTGTTTTAATAGTGTTAAAATTAATTAAAGGAGCAACCATGGTTGCCTATCCATATCTTCCACTCCCTGATTTAACTGCTAATCATTTGTAGACACCTCACTTTAATTCACAATTAACTGCAGAGGAATCCTTATTATAACCTGATCTGAACAATAGGGCTTCAAAAAGAGCATTGTCCAATTCATACCACTCCATTTGAACCATGGGCTTATTACAATTTTAGTAGCGCTACGTGTGTATAAATTCAATTAAATGATGATGTTCCTCAAATAATTGAGAGCATGGAAGTCTCTCTCAACCATCAAGTTAGAGAAGGTCTATCTTATGTATTCCAAATTCGCACTACTACTAAACAAAAACATTAGGATGGGGAGCTAAAGAACGAATATTTATACTTCCCGTGGGATTTAATATCAGCTCAATAGTTCAGTTAATATGGAAAAGTAGTCAAGTTGAATCCTGGTTGCAAGCCCTATTAAAGGAAGGATGTCAAAAATTACACATGAATATGCTGAATTAGAGTTACTCAAGATAGTGAGGATTTAATCACTCACGATCGGTAAAGTATTTTTTTTCAGGGAGGAGCCCAACTATAACCAATATTTTAAATTTGGAATTGCATCCAATAATTATTTCTGTAATATGCTAAAAGTTAAATGATAATATGTAAATATATGATTTATTACTGAGAGTGGATTTTATGAAAAGCAACAATGTGAAGGGAAAATAAAATGTCAGGGACAATGCAGAAAAACAATGTTATATTGAGGAATTTAGTGCTATATGTTGATTTCTCCTTCGTATTAAGAAAAGTCTAGAAGTTTAGAGCTCGTTCTGAATTAACCTGCTTGTTTTTCACTCTTGCTTGCTGAATAAAGTAGAAGAGGAGAAAATCTTCACATAGTTGTAAACCTGTGAAAATCTCAAACCTTCAATTCCCATCCCACTGTCATGTGCCACTCAGTCAAAGTTTAGTCCTGAAGTATTCTGCCATAGAAGGGGCTATGATGTCATAGTACCGTGTTTTGATGTTACCAGGAGCCCTGGTGACGTTAGTGGTTATAAGGCAGTATAGCATGCTAACTCTGCCCACAGTCTGGAATTCGATCCTGACGGGATTTAAAGTTGACTCAGCCTCCCATTCTTCTGAGGTCAGTAAAATGAGAACCCAGATTGTTGAAGGCAATATGCTGACATTTGTAAACTGCCAATAGAGTGCTGCAAAGTAGTATGCAGCAGTATATAATTCTAAGGGCTATTAGTACTGCTACTGTTTTGTTTGTTGGGAGCTTCTACATGGAAGTACAAAATGGACCCTCTTGGGGTATCTCTGCTGTCATTATTAAGAAGCTCTTGGCAGCTTGCAAGCAATTTAGGTATCATAATTATTTATGTAATATGCAGAATTACAGTTAGGAATGAAAGCGTTTTATGCTGTGCTTTTAAATCTGTTTGCTTGAGCTGATATTAAAATTCTATTATTTACTGGCATACATATTGCCTATGGATTGAAAAGAACAAATTCTTGGGCACTTGATCACTGCCCTGACACTTAGCAAAATCATGACATAAAATCACTGAGTTATTTACATCAGTGTAAATAAAGGAGATTATTTTTAAAAAAATTTTAAAATCAAAGTTTTTAACATTGCAACCACCACAAAGCCACAAGAGCCCACGGGATAATGTCATCTGGCAGACTGAGACCAAGTTTGACCCTGCCTTCCACTGGGGATGGTCAGAGATGTTGGGGTTCTAGTGAATCAGGGAAATGGCTAAATTCACTATATTCTTTGCTTTATTTCAGGACTCTATTATTCACATTCCTCTTTGTTTCTGAATTCCTGCCTTTTCTCCTTTCCTTTTTCCGTACCAAGGTAAAACAGAGTAGAATACAAATGTGATTCTAGAGAATTCCTGACTCCCTGAGGGGCAAATCAAAGAAGTCTTGGTTTAAAAATCAGGAGTCTGGTAATACTCTTTCCAACTGACAAATTTTAATAAAATTTTTTTAAAACTTTTAATAAAGTTTGTTAGTAAAAAAAAAAAAAAAGTGCTACCAAACTCTTGATTCGTAGCAACCATAGACTTAATACAGCTCTCTGTTTACAATGTCTACAAGCAGCTATTGATTTAAAGCAAGAGATAATGCAAAATCACAGCTCTGCTCGCCTACTATCAGCTGAATGCCAATACTACAGAGACACAAACTGCACATCTCTCCCTACACTCTGCTTCCCCCACCAAACATTTAACCAAGTGCTGAGGCAATACCCCAGCCCTGAAAAAGCACAACGCAGCAGATGCTCACTGGCCTGGTTTCAAAGGAACTTTTAATGTACACAAACACCTTTTAAAATGCTGCTATAGGGTTGAGCCTATTTGTTTACAAGACTGCGATTCTGCCGCATTAAGCAGGGGAAGAAGCCAAATATACCCAGGGGGATATCTCCGAAGCCCAAAACATTCAGATGCACCACAGGGCAGGTTTCCAGAACATCTGTTCCACCAACTTAATTAGTTCTTTTACCCAAGCAAATAATCATCTGAGATGCTAGCATCCAAGAAGAAAAATCAGTTGAGTCTAAGCCCTTTAGGACATGATTTTAAAAAGAAAAATGATAAGCACTTAAAGGAGAAATAACTTAATCTGGTCCATGGATGACCGAATCTGAAAAGCTAATGGAAAAACTTATTGATTACTAAAGCAATCCAGCACATCCAGGAGAATTGGGAGATATTCTTTATTTTCAAAGCTGGGCAGGGGGAAAAAAATCTTATTTCGCCTTGGGCTTTTTGAACTGAGAGATGCAGACAAAGAAAGAGAGTAGACAAGAAATGTAAAAGGCTATTATCCAAGTCTTCGCTATGGAATCAAAGTGTATGCATTTCTCAGGCTCTGTCTGGGTTGTTTGCTGTCTGCTTTGAAAACAACCCAGGACATAAGCAAGGATAGCGGTGCTATTGATCTACTGCAAAACTGAAAAGGTTTTAACAAACAACTTATATAAGAGAATATCAACTACTGAATATTTTATATTGTTCTGTCTACTCACCCCCCCCCCCCCGCATTTTCTCTAGTTTAAAAGAAGAAATTATCATCAAAGAGAAACTTTTTTCAGTATCTTCCGTTACTCAGCTAAGGCAAAAGCAAATAAAGGATGCATTTTTAGCATAGTAGTAAGAAATAGGGCATAAAACTAAATGTAAATGCAGATAATTCTCGATTTACAACAACTGACCTCAAAAGTTCCTTTGCTAAATGTGACAGTTGTTAAGTGAGTTTTTGCCTCATTTTATGACCTTTCCTGCCACAGTTGTTAAGTAAATCACTAAGTTGTTTCGAATTAGTAATAGGTTGTAAAGTGAATTTGGCTTCCCCATTGACTTTGCGTGACAGAAAGTCGCAAAAGGTGATCACACATCCCTGGAACACTGCAACTGTCATAAATGTAAGCCAGTTGCCCAGTGTCTGAATTTTGAATACATGACCACGGGGATGCTGTAACAATTATAAGGTGAACAATGGTCATGTCATTTTTTTCACTGCTTTCATAACTTTGAATGGTCACTAAATGAATAGTTGTAAGTTGAGGAGTACCTGTAAGTTGAGGACTACAGTTCAATAATACATGTCTAACCTTCGCCAACTCCCCCTAAACAATGTTAGTATTTCAATGAGAAACCACCAAGAGCCATATGCTAGTTTCAAAAATCCTGTAAGAAAGCAATGGCAAACTATATCTGCCAAGTGGATTAATCAAGCTCCACTTATACAAGTTTCTACTTTACCAACATTGAAAAGGAATTGTTTTGATTGCTCAGTTTTCACAAGGTAGAACTTTCTGACATCGATCAGTAGTCCAAGTGATACATTCTAGCTGAACATATATAGTTGTTCTATATCAGTGATGGTAAACCTTTTTCGCCTCGGGTGCCAAAAGCACACACACACACACTATCACGCTTGCGTGACCACTCCTATAATTTAACCCCCCCCCCTGCGCTGTGCTCCGTTTTCTGACTTCCGGTGGGCCCAGTAGGTCCATTTTTCACCCTCTCCAGGCTCCAGAAGCTTTCTAGGAGCCTGGGGAGGGTGAAAACAGCCCAACGCGCAAACCGTTCCCGAAGTTCTGGTTTGCGCATTGGGCAATTTTTCACCTTCCGGAGGCTTCAGGGAACCATCTGGAGGGCAAAAAGGGCTGAAAATCAGCTGCCCAGCACACACATGTGCACTGGAGCTGACAGGGCAATGCCTCACATGCCCTCAGAAATGGCTTCGCGTGCCAGGCGTACCATAGGTTTTCCATCACGGGTCTAGATGGAAATAACACATACATTCATTTAAATATTCCTTAATAAGAATAGACAGTTTATTCTTTGCAGGGACGTGCAGTCAAGGGAGGCAGGGCCTCACCACTGTCATCATGAAAAGAAAAAAAAATTAAAGGAAAAAGGCTGAGGTAGTTGCTGCCAGAGTCACAATGGATGACTCTGCTTAGTGCTTAACTGTTTAAAAAGCCTCTTTAAAAAGTGCCCTCTACAGGAGGAAGCGGGAGAACCACGTGCCTCATTTAGTCTAACTTTATGATCACTTGAGCAGAGTTAAGCAAGGGTTAAAAGCCGAAAAATTCCTTATGTAGATGAGGCACGTGGTTCTCTCGCCTCCTCCTGTAGAGGGCACTTTTTAAGAGGCTTTTTTAAACAGTTAAGCAGAGTCATCCATTGGAGACTCTGGCAACAGCTAACCCAGCCTGACCTCAGCAGCTCTTGCCTTTTTCCTTTTACATTTTTACATTTTCATCATGGCAGACAAGAGCAGAGTTGAAATCCTCTGTGAAACAGCTGGAAAAGGTATGTGGGTCAGAGGGAGGGGGAGGAATTCAAAATTATGGTAATTTGTAAGTAATTGTATTATTGTAAGTAATTTGTGTGTGTGTGTGTGTGTGTGTCTGTGTTTTACCCGCCTCTACTGGCGTGCAGGCTGGCACTTTTTTTTATGTTTCGGCAACCCAAAACTGTTAAAGCAAGGAGGCTGACCACTCAGCAGGCATGTTTATAATTAAGTGTGGGATGTCTTCATTAATATAATCTGCCCCTTTCTCCTTCTGATGCTATTTTGTAGGAGAGGGGAGAAAGATGGGTTCACCCTTGGTGTGGTAGAGCCCTTCCGAAAGCCCCACCCCCACTTTCAAAAAGCCCCGCCAAAGCCCTGGTGCTATGTCCGACATAGGGCGGCTTTTGCCCGCTTGCCTCACCAGCCATAAACCTCACCGCACGTCATTGATTCTTTGTTGTGATGATTCAAGACCACATTAGCTTATCAATTCTAAAGTACTTCATGACAGCAATAAATAGAGGTAGAGCTATAAGGAATACATTTGAAGATTTGAAGATAAATGAACTCAAGTAGAAATCAGTGCATACAATTATCTTGATAGCTAATCAGAAGAAGCTTTTTTAAACCCAAACCATACTTCCCAACAAACTTCAACAAACTTTTCCTATAATGAGTTCTACCTAACTCTTCTGTTGGGTTATTAGAATGAAATTTGGGGACATTCATTAGAAGGAGAGTGAGCAGCAGGATCCACATTCAAAGTAATGCTGCGGCAAACATTTTGCCAATTTTGACTCCCCCAGTTAGAAACCCAGAAGACCAATGGTATCCAGGGAGTCATAAAGAAAAGTCCCAATAATAAAGCCCCACCCCTTTATCGGTACATGCATATACAAAAGGAGTGGAGCACACAGGCAACCTTGTATTCATTACTTTGATGAAAGCAGTAAAATCATCTGAATAGACTGTTTCCATCTCACCTGAGGTGGGAAACATCTTTTTTAAAAATCTGCAAACTACTGTAGGAATTTTTTAGCTGAAGGGAGGAATATAGACTGAATAAATCAGACCTGGGCATTTTATGGCCTGTGGGTCACATACCCCCCCCCCAGCAGTGGTGGGTTACAACGCCCCGGTATGGGCATACCGGTGCCTACCGGGAGCACCAGGTACCGTTACGGTATGGTGCTCTGGAGGGGCCACCTGCTCACGCTCCTTACCAGTATTTGAGGTTTTCGGGGCTTCCGTACATATGCACAGAACATACAGCACCTGCGCAACACTCTGCCAAGCAGCTGGAGTGTCATGGAGGTTTCACGGAGCATCACAGACTGTAAGTATGCATGTGCGCACTGCACGCATGTGCGTGCGCACTGCGCACGTTCGTATGGTGGATGCCCGGCTCCGTTGCACTGTACTGATTGCAGCAAGATCCGGAACCCACCACTGCCCACAGGTTATTTCCATCTCTCTTCAGTGTGGGTGGCATTGGCAGGCCAGCAACAGAGGCTGGGGATCAAGCATTGTCAGGGAGATGACATCAGTAGGAAGTGGGGTGGTAGCAGGGGCAACCCTCCACAAAAGTCCCAGTTTCTCATGTGGCCCCTTAGTAAAATTAATTGCTCTCCCCAGAATAAAATACATGTGGGCCATAAGAAAGATAATACACGTGGTCCTCAATTTACAACACTTCATTCATTAAGTTCCAAAGTTACAACGGCATGGAAAAAAGTGACTTCTGATCATTTTTCACACTTACTCCCTTTGCAGCATCCCCAGGGTCACATGATCAAAACTCAAGCGCTAGTCCACTGGCTCGTATTTATGATGGTTGCAGTGTCATGGGGTCATGTGATCAGCTTTAATTTCCAAACAAATTTTGGAAGTCAAATAATCACATGTTTTCTACCTTTCAGATTTTTAAAATTCTCACGGCTAGGAGGAAATATTGACTGATAGGCTGAAATATTCCTTTTGTTGTTTGCAAGCCCCACTTGCAAAGGGAAACAAAATAGTGGACATTATTTTCTCACTTAATCAAGGTAACTGATTAGGTTTGAACATAACAAAACAAGGATAAAACATCATTTTGTAAATGTACTCAATATGTCACAGCAAATCTTATGATTACACTCCTCCCAACCACAGTTGTTTTTTTGAGGGGGAGGGGGTGAGGAACATTAGCACTAGATCACAGTATAAGAATTTCCAAATAAATCTGGATATAATTGCACTACACTTTTTAATAGCATCGTTACCTGTCACGTTACACAAAAAGATTCCTTGTCAATTTAAACTAGCATTTCAGATACAAATGTGTTTCCTGGTCCTATTTTCACTGATGCTATGAATTAAATTTAGAATGCAACTACAATAGTGAAATGAACAGCCAAAGTTGTTTAAATAAAATAAATGAAGAAAATGTGCTTAGAAGTAAAGCAAATGCTACAATATGAAACTATGACCCTTCTCTAATATGTTGATGAAGATGCTCAGACATCCAAGTAGAGTTGTCTGGAAGTTGAGTCATGGTGTGTGTGTGTGGGAGAGAGAGAGAGAGGGGGAGGGGAGGGGGGAGGGAGAGAGCTATGGATACATAAAAATATACACCATTCAAATATTAACATAAGTTATATCTGAATTCTAAAAGCAATAAATAAGTACTGAATTTTATAGCAGTTGTGGCTCGATAGTTATTGCAGATTTTTGTAAACTCTTTTCTTTCTTGGAACATATATCATGTCTCACTGAGTCAGAAACATATTTATCATTCTACTATTTAGCATTGCATGTGAACCTGGTCATGGAAGATGCTTTTGAACAAAAGGCTTTTAAGTTTGGATGCCAGATGCACTGGTTTGATGAATCTGATGTTACATACCATGCAGCAAGTTCAGAGTCAGGTCCAGTTATATAAGCAAAAGTAACACAGGTTAAAACAAATATTTATGGTTTTTGACATTTTTCCCTGAACTCTAGCTGATCTCTACTTTCCTTTTTAACACAATAGCAGACTGTACTAATGGAGGAAACTACCAACACAATGAAGCCTGACTAAGCATATCAGAGTTATCAGTCCTACTCTATATACCATGCTGATTTATTAACTACAAGGTATATTTTAAAGACATATATCAAAGTATGATCAGTACTATCACTGATAAATTGCATTAATTCATATTTTATTAGTTCTACTGCAACAATTGATTATATTAAACTATGAGGTCTACCAGAAAAGGACTCTTCAAAATGTAATGTCAACTCAGAATCAAATTTGAGAAATAATTCCAGGATCAGAGTGGATCTTTACCTTAAAAAAAAACAATTAAATGAAATGTTAGAAATGTGTTGGACATTTTGGAATATCTGGAACAACATGAAAAACCAGCTGCACTGATTTTCTTAGATGCAGAGAAGGCCTTTGACAATTTGAAATGGGCTTTCTTGTTCAAGATTTTGGAAGGTATGAATTTTGGATAGCACTTTGTAAGTGTTGTGATTTACTATATTTATCTTGCAATCTTATTCTGAATGATGTTGCAATCTTGTTCTGAATGATTCTGGTGAGGGACTTTCCCCACACAGTCATATAAGACAAAATTACTTCCTTATGCAATTTGTTTCTGCATTGGTCTCTAATTTCAGGCTAAAATCTTTATATCTTTTGTTTGGTTCATGAAATGAGTTAGTTGGAGGTGCCTGTGGTAGGTTGAAGGACCTGGCTAAAGGAAAGTTAGCAATAGCAATAGCAGTTAGACATATATACCGCTTCATAGGGCTTTCAGCCCTCTCTAAGCGGTTTACAGAGTCAGCATATCGCCCCCACAGTCTGGGTCCTCATTTCACCCACCTCGGAAGGATGGAAGGATGAGTCAACCTTGAGCCAGTGAGATTTGAACCGCCAAACTGCAGATAGCAGTTCAGCTGAAGTGGCCTGCAGTACTGCACTCTAACCACTGCGCTACCTCGGTCTGTGCCAAGGTCATTCATTATTTTCTTGAAAACTTCCAGAGATGGAGCATCCACAACTCTGGGAGGCAAGCTGTTCCATTGATTAATCATTCTCTCTGTCAGGAAGTTCCTCCTTATTTCCAGGTTGGATTTCCTATGGAAGGCTTCTAACCATTGCTTATTGTCCTGCCCTCAGGTGCTATGGAGGTACTATCTATTCCACATTGTTCTGTCTTACCAAGAAGCAGGCTGAGGTGTATTTCATAAATGTCTTAATAAAGTCTAACTATACTATATCTACAACATTTCCATAGTTCACTAATTTAGTCACTTTATCAAAGAAGGCAATAAAGTTTGTTTAGCATAACCTGCTTTTAACAAACCCATGCCGGCTTCTAGAAATTTGGATTCTACTTGGAATAGCTGAACTCAGACCACTGCTCTAATCAAGTTAATGTTTTCCTTATTGATTGCCAATTTAATTGTTTTTCAAGATTCAAACTTTGGGTCTTTCATAACCTTATTTACTTACCAGGGCCTGAATCTGGCTTTTCTGTATTAAAAACAATAGTGAACCATTAATGACCTATGGTTCAGCACATTCATTTTCCTGCATCTGTAAGGCATCAATTATCAGAGAAAGAGACAGATATTCATTCATCTATACTTGACCTTCTGTTGAGGCTATCTCTATCAAATCATAAAAGGGTCATGCTGCAGTTTTGCACCTCCAATAAGCTACAGAGACTGGTTGATTCTTTGGAGGGCAGACCATTGATATTCACAGTAGATTGAAGCTTATGGCATTCAACTGTTCCTTGGGGCATGCTGAATGATATTACATCTGGAAGGAATTAGTCCAGGGAGAACAATAGTGTTAATCCTAGTTTAATCAGACAACCCCACTCTTGGCAGCTGACATAATGATAGCATACTGATTCAATGGAAGCAGTTTGGAAAGACCTTTTAGTATTGCAGTCTCCCAAAACAACTAAGACAGAATTGACATAGACTTAACTCTGCTCTGTTGGACAACAATGGAATGGAAGGCATTTTTAATAAGCTTTTCCACAAAAAAAAGTCCTAATCCAGTGGATTTCACACTAATATTAAAAACAGTCAAGGTAACAAATATTCAGGAGTTGATTTTAAAAAAGGAAAACCCATATTACAGTTTATATAAAGTGTGCCGCTGATCTTTTTTGCCTGCATGAGCATTAAAGATCACGATCTAGAACCTCTGCACATACATTTGTTTTTTTCCCTTCTCCATGAGTGTACAGAGGGGGAAAACGCAAGACCCTTCTTCATTGAAAATTGAATTTTCTTCTATTTTCTTGGGAATATTTACTCCTTATCGATCTATGTTTTAAGATTCCAATCCAGATCTGAATTTCATAATTTTACAGCAAAGTATAAATCAAAGGGTCATCTCTGTCTTACATCTCAAAAAAATCCATGTGTTTTGACTTTGAATTTATTAAATGAGAAGAGTTCCGTTTGTCTGCAATTGCAGAGTTTATAAAGTATTCTATAAAGATGTCCTCAAATTCGGGGATAAAAAACATCCAAGTTCTTTTCTTGACAAATTACATTTTCCAGATTGTCTTTTCACTTCCCAATATTGCCTACAGCCCTGGGGTTGTGTGGCAGCTTCCTATTGAATATTAATTAGAACTAACCCTTCTTTGTTTCTAAAGATCAACCATGTCAGTTAAGTTTCAGCCCCCAAATTAGAAGTACAGATATTTTATGTATGCTTGTTAAAAATGTAATTTACAAGATCTATACTAAATGATGATAAAGGGATTGCCTATAAATTCACTTCATAAGATCCCATTTCAGTCCACCAGAGTCAAAGATTCAGTGGATCCCCATCTGGAATAGCTCCCCCACAACGAGAAAGGAATCCAAATATGCACAGATCTGCCAAAATTATTGGGAATTAGCATATTTGGAGGTGATAGCAATCTCAAGTAGGAACAGGTATGATGGAGAAGGGACGGTAGAAAAAGAGTTGAATTATTGTGACTCCATTTTTGTACCAGAGTTAATGGATTTTTAGAAAGTAAATGTAGCCCAAGAATGTCATATAAATGCAAAATATGCCTGCTCCCTCAATTCTGCAAATTGTTCCTGAATACTGTATGGTATTATAAAAATGAAGAAACAGTCTATGTACCACCAGTGGGGGAGGGGGGGAGAATCCAAACAGTAATTGTAGCAAACCTGTTTATAAACCAGAAAAAAATATTCAGATTTATTATTGTGATAATGCATTTGAAAAACAGAATCCTGAAACTGTTCTAAATGGGTATATGTTTGTACTTATTTGTTTGCAACAAGTATAATTCCGTTCTCTCCAAGAAAGGAGTGATATATTGAAGCTGAATTGGAATTACCAATTTGGTCCAGCATTTAAATCTGCTATGTTATACATTGTAGATCATCGCATCAGCATTAGTCATAAAATATCATACATACTAGCAACATCTATCTTGTGGAAAGCAACAAACATTTTAAAGAGGCCACTTTACATTGAATTGCTTATAACTTCCACACCATAGGCCAGGGGTATCAAACTGGATTTCTTCAAGGACCGGATCAGCATTGTACTTCTGTGCGAGCCGGGGGGGGAGGGAGGCAGGGGGGAACATGATGGACGCTTCATGCAGTCCGTCTGACAAAACAGGATGTGTGGGAGCCATGTCCCCCCCGTACCTTGTTTTCGCCCTCCATGGTCTCCTGCAGCACTCTGCCAGCCGAAAACGGGCCCCAGGGAGGTCTTGAGTTTGTCACCCCTGCCATAGGCAATGGCTTCCAATCATTATTTCATAAAATACAGAATGTTTATAATGTGCATTTCTTTTCACAAGCATTCAATCAACGTTCCCCCCCACACACCCCACGTCCTGTACTCACATTTATATCAATATTCAAGGAGGAAACACTACATAAATATCTGAAATAAGTTTAGGATCATCACTTTTTTTGTCTTCTCAAATATACAGAACAAGTTCTGGGAATCTACCAAGAGAGTTGGAATCAGTCCTTAGTGCCAGAGGGAAAAAATGAAACAAAATGAAATAAAATGAAATTCAATGGTAAAAGAGTAAGGTTCTACATTTAGGCAAGAAAAACGAAATGCACAGGCACAGTATGCACAGGAACAGTATAGGTGGTACTTTGCTCAATAGTAGTAACTGTGAGAGAGATCTTGGAATCCTAGTGCACAACCATTTAAATATGAGCCAGCAGCGTGCAGCAGCTACCAAAAAAGCCAACACAGTTCTAGGCTACATAAATAGAGGGATAGAATCAAGATCACATGAAGTGTTAATTCTACTTTATAAGGCCTTGGTAAGGCCACACTTGGAATACTGCTTTCGGTTTTGGTCGCCACAATGTAGAAAAGATGTGGAGACTCTAGAAAGAGTGCAGAGAGCAACAAAGATGATTAGGGGACTGTAGACTAAAACATATGAGGAACGGTAGCAGGAACTGTTTATGTCTAGTTTAATCGAAAGAAGGACTAGGGGAAACATGATAGCAGTGTTCCAATATCTCAGGGGTTGCCACAAAAAAGAGGGAGTCAAACTATTTTCCAAGGCACCTGGGGGTAGAACAAGAAGCAATGGGTGGAAACTAATCAAGGAGAGAAGCAACTTAGAACTGAGGAGAAATTTCCTGACAGTTAGAACAATTAATCAGTGGAACAGCTTGCCTCCAGAAGTTGTGAATGCCCCAACACTGGAAGTCTTTAAGAAGCTGTTGGATAGCCATTTGTCTGAAATGGTATAGGGTTTCCTGCCTAGGCAGGGGGTTGGACTAGAAGACCTCCAAGGTCCCTTCCAACTCTTTATTGTATAATTGTTGTATAAAATGAAAATAGTCCTGTAAGACAATGAAGAAAGAACGTTGGTCTTACCTGAACGTTTCTTTTAAGAGGAAGAGAAGGAGTGGTCACGTGTGGTATTCTCAAAGCCTGATTGGTCCAAAGACTGAGAGCAAACTCTTAAATACTGGTGACTTCCAATCCTAGCCCAGTTTCCCGAAGGCGAATGGTAGAACTGAAACAACAAAACAACAACAACAACCGCCCCCTTACCAGGAACCACCCGGGCCCTCCCCTTGGCCCCAAAAAGGAAACCACAGGGTGGGTTGTGACCGCTCCCTCCCTTCCTCTTAAAAGACACGTTCAGGTAAGACCAACTTTCTTTTTCCAGAGGAAGGGAGGGAGTGGTCACGTGTGGGACATACCCAAGCTTCTAGTCCCAGGGAGGGAGAACAATAGACCCCTAAGGCCCAAGTGGCTGCCCGACAAATGTCTTCAAAGGGGGCCCTCGTGGCCCACGCCGCCATGGTCGCGGCACTTCTAGTAGAATGGGCCGTAATGCCCGATGGGGCCAGACGACCAGCCGCCCCATAGGCCTCCACAATGGCTTGACGCAGCCAACGGCCAATGGTGGCCGAGGACACCCTGGATCCCAACGTTCCCGGCTGGAATGAAACAAACAAGGCTTCCGTCCTACGGACCCCTGCGGTCCACCGGAGATAAATGCGTAGTGCACAGCGCACATCCAACCGATGCAAGAGCCTCTCCCTATCGTTGGACAGGCCCGGACAAAAATCGGGCAGGACGATATCCTGCGCCCTATGGAAAGGAGTGTTTATCTTTGGAATGAAGGCAGGATCAAGGCGAAGCACCATCCTGTCCTAGTGAAAATGACAGAGGTCATCCCTGGAAGAAAGGGCGCCCAGTTCCGAAATACACCGGGTGGAAGTAACCGCCACCAGAAAGGCCACCTTTAGGGACAACAACCGTAGATGAACAGACCGGATGGGTTCGAATGGGGGCCCTGTCAAGGCCCTGAGAACTAGGGGAAGATCCCACATGGGGAATCTATGGACAGGGGGAGGCCTGAGATTAGCCGCCCCCTTCAGAAAACGCTTGATCAGGGGAACATGAGAGAGGGAAGAAGACCCCCCCCAAGACCGAAGACAAAGCCGCCACCTAGCGGCGCAAAGTGTTCTGTGACAGCCCGTCGTTCAGACCCTTCTGCAGGAAGTCCAAGACGTTGGGAATCGTGGCCCTGTCGGGGGAAATGCCAAGAGGGGAACACCACCGGACAAAGGTCGCCCAGGTGGAATTGTAGATGCGGGTCGTCGACGGACGCCTAGACGCCTTGATGGTACGAATGACCCCAGAGGACAGGTTAGCCCCCCTCAGTATCCGCCATTCAAGAGCCAGGCGGTCAGATGGAGCCACTGGGGCTCCGGGTGAAGCAGGACCCCCTGCTGCAAGACCACCTCCTCCTGCTGAATCCTCCACGGAGGGGCCACCGAAAACTGGACTAGGTCCGCGAACCAGGGCCTCCTGGGCCAATAAGGGGCCACAACTATGACTAGCGCCTTCTCCACTACCACCTTCCTGATGGTCCCCAGAACAAGGGGAATGGGAGGAAAAGTGTATAGAAGGCCCGAGGGCCACCTGCTCCTGAGAGCGTCCATGCCCTCCGCATACTGGGACTGAAAACGGGTGAAAAATCGGGGGACCTGTAAGTTCGTGGGCGAGGCGAAAAGATCCACCAGCAGAGTGCCAAACCTCCGACAGATCCTCCGAAATAATGACGGATGGAGCTGCCACTCGCCATTGTCCAAAGTCACCTGACTCAACTAATCCGCCAGGTGGTTCGAAAGTCCGGAGATGTGTTCCGACACCAAAGATAACAGGTACCTCTCCGCCCAGGCGCCCAGCCTCAGAGCCTCCAGCCAGAGAGCTCGAGAGTGAGTCGCCCCCTGACGATTTATGTGGGCCTTGGTGGCCACATTGTCCGTCAGAAGGAGCATATGACACCCCTCCACCGAGGTTTGAAAGTGCAGGAGAGCCAGGCAGGCCACCTTCAGCTCCAACCAATTTATGTTATAGCGGAGATCCGAGACCGTCCACCTGCCCTGGGCCAACTGGGAACCCACCAGGGCCCCCCCAACCGAACAGACTCACGTTCGTGGTGACGGTCACCCTGTCCGGCTACCAGAAGCAGCAGCCCCACTGAATAGCCGGGGAGAGCCACCACCCCAGAGAGGACCTGACCCCTGCCGGAATACGGCAAGTCCAAAGGGAATTGCTCAGTCGCCCCCTCTGGAACGGGATGAGCTCCCACTGGAGGGCCGGAGGTGGAGTCTAGCCCAAGGGACTATCCCTAAAAAGAGGCCATCTTGCCTAACAACTGCGATAACCTGAGAACCAAAACTAACCGACTTCCACGAACGCTTTCTGCCAGCTGGCGCAAACTCCTCTGACGCTCCTGGGACAGACGGACCACCCCTGACACGGAGTCTATGTCTGTCCCCAGGTGAAGAATGCGGGTGGAAGGGGAGAGATGGCTCTTGGGGAAGTTTACAGAAAACCCCAGATTCTGAAGACTCCGGATGGTGAGGCAAAGGTCTGAGACGGCCTGAGGAAGAGACGCCGCCTGAACTAGGACATTGTCTAAATAATATTGGAGCCACACCGGGATGGAACGCAGATGAGCCGCCAGAACTGCTAGAACCTTCGTGAACGCTCTGGGAGCCGAAGCCAGCCCGAAGGGAAGAGTTCTGTACTGGTAGTGGCCGGCTCCATGCGAGAATCTCAGAAACCTGTGATGACTGGGCAGTATTGGTATGTGAAGGTAGGCCTCGGTGAGGTCTACCAAAGCCAAGAAATCCCCCTTTCGGATGCCCTGAAGGGTAGATTTGAGAGAGGACATCTTGAAGCGCCTGTAAACCAGAAAACAATTCAGGCGCTTGAGGTCCAGAATTGCCCTCCAGCCCCCCGAGCTCATCAGAACCACGAACAGTTGGAGTAGTGGCCCAGGCCCCATTCCTCCAGGGGAACTGCCTCCACCGCCTGAATGTCCGGGATGGAGGGAATGACCTGAAGAGATTCGGGGGATGGAGAAATTCTAACCTGAGACCGTGCCGTATCGTGGACCGGACCCACGAGTCCGACGTGATCTCGTCCCATTGATCTGCATAGAGGGAAAGGCTGCCGCCGCTGGGATGACTCAGGTTCGAGTCACTTCCCTCTGCGGTAGGGATGGCTGCCTCCGCCACGAAAGGGCCGCTGGGATTGGTGCTGGAACTGGTTTTTGTCCTGAAAGGACGACCTGGGAAACTGCCTGTCAGAGCGGAAAGAAGAAAAACGTTGGTTATGGTCATAGTCAGAGGCCCTGTAAGACTACCTACGGTAAGGGTGAGACCTAGCCTCGGGCTTCTTAGCGTTAGATGGCAGAACCTTCTTTTTGTCTTTATTCTCGACCAGAATGGGGTCGAGGGCCTCCCCCAAAAGATTAGGACCCTTGAACGGGGCAGCCGCCAGATTCCACTTGGCCTTGTTATCCATCTGCCAGTAACTGAAGTGGCCAAGGCACTGGACGCAAACTTAACCGTGTCCAGGGTCGCATCAATGGAAAACTGGGAAGCCGCCATGATCTTGATTAGATCCTGGTGGAGCCCCTCGTCCTGGATAGGAATGCGCTCCTGGAGCTGCTTAAGCCACATAACCGTGGCGTGGGTGAAATAAGAAGCTGAGGCTGCGGACTTAATAGCCCACGCAATGGCATTGAAATTTTTTCTCAAGGTAAGCTCAGCGCGCTTATCCTCCAACTTCAACTTATCTGCAGCATCCCCTGACATCATCGGAGAGGAAGAAACCAGAACAGCCACCAGAGTGTCAATGGCGGGCAACTGAACGGCCTGGGCAAAGGCCTGCTCCACATTATAGAAGCGGCGGTCATTACTCCCAAGATTCGAGAAATTAGAGGGCCGGGCCCACTGGTTGGTCAGGACCTCCATGAACAAGGGAGGGGCTTGAATCTCCTTCTTGTTCGTGGCCGTGTTGGAAAACATGGCTATGTCAGGATCCCTAGGCGGGGGCACAGAAGGATCCCCAGTCCCCACCTTAGTGGTCTTCCTCGCCTTGTTCAGGAGTATCTTGAACATGGCCGGGGAAAAGAGACCCGAGGAAGAAGGAACATCCGGAAGGACTGCATCCTCGTCCTCAGAGAAACCCATGTCCTGGAGATTCTCCTCCCCCATGACCGAAGCCTCGCTAACCATGGAAGGAGATGAAGCCCGATACTGGGCATGGCTAAAGCCCCCATGCCTAGAAGAGTGAGAGGTCCTGTCTCGCTGGGCGATGCCCCGCAAAATGGCTGCAGAAATAAGCCTTTTAATGCCTTCTGGAAGATGCTCCAAATCCTCCACATCCCCATAGGAAGAACTAGGCCTCTGGGGAGCCAACCTGCATGAGGGGCAATGGCCCCTGGATGTACCCTCCAAAGGATCAGCAGGGTCTCTCCTAGGGAAACCTGGAGACACCGAAGGAGAGGGAGACCTCCCCCACTGGGAAACAGAGTGGACCCTATCAGGGGAGGCCGAGGGAGAAGAGGGACTGAAACCTCTGGGAGAAGAATGCCCAGAAAAAGGCCTGATTCGAGACCTGGACCTGTCTCTGGAAGTAGGCCTCGAGGCCTTTGCCTGTCTTTCTGTCCTTACAAAGGTCTTTTCAATAGCCTTGTGCCTCCTGGCCTCCTCTCTAGTGGATGGGCGCTGGGCCTCATAAGATCTTGGAGGAGGAACCCCTTCAGACCCCTGCACCAGGTCCCCCACACCCCCCCATTGGACCCTCCACCTGACCCTGGGGGAGATCCGATCCTTCCTCCATGCCCCCCTCACGTGTCAGTCGAGGAGGAGGAACACAGGCCTCTGTAGGCCCCACCGGAACCTGGGCCAGTTGATCTTGTGGGTTACTAGGCCAAACGCCCCTGGCTAGGTCTCACGACTGTCCCAGAGTGGATCAGAGGCCCCACGCACGTGGCAGCAGCCAAAATGGCCGCCGGAGTTCCGTGCATGGGCTAGGAGCCGAAGGGAACACAAGCGGCTCAGCCGGGCTTCCAAGATCCAGCACCGCTCCAACGAAGTTGGGGGAAGCCACGCTGCACCCAGGCACGCTCTTCTCACCTCCAAGAGGCCGCCCGCCGTCCAAATAAGAAGCCAGGCAAAGCGGCAGCTGCCCGGATCATTCGGTGGCTCCGCAGGCGGCTCATGTGCTCCACATGGCGCCGAAGCCACTTCCTCCACTGTTCTTGTTAAAAGAAAGCAGCCGCTCCTGCAGCTGAGTCTGGAGCTGGTACCCCCGCAATCCCGGGGATAGGGCTGAGGCTCCGGGCCCGTGGGGGTGGGGAGTCTGAATACCCCACAGGGCCCTCCCCAACCGCCCAAGGTAGAGAACTGTCCCTTGGGGCCACAGCTGCTAATTTAGAATTTAACAAATTTAAAATGCCCAATTAAACCAAATAGAAAACCAGATTGCAACCAAATTAATCCTACCTACAACCAATTCTCAACAGTGCTTGGACCAAGGAGACTGAGAGGAAACTGGGCTAGGATTGGAAGGCACCAGTATTTAAGAGTTTGCTCTCAGTCTTTGAGAATACCCACACGTGACCACTCCCTCCCTTCCTCTGGAAAATTTTATCTGTTCCAACAAAGCACACTTTACAATGTCAAGCAAGTAACAATACAAGCCTTCAGAGCAGACCTAGAAGTAATAATGCTCTCTAATCAAAATCTTTATTTCCTAAAAAATCTTTATTGAGTGTTTTCTTCTGATTTACCACATTCCAAGAGACTTACGAGCACAGTAAAAAAAAGGGGGCTCATTTTTTTTAAAATGCATTCCTGTGCCTGCCAACTAGCCATCTTGATCCCCATACAAATCACTGATCAGCAAGTCAGCATCATAATGTAATATTTACTTTCAAGGGGCCGTGCTTTCTCGTTTTCCAGGCAAGCAGCATCAGGCCTTTTTTGAGCCATACATGTAAAGCAAGATTAAAAACTGTGGGATGTCTAGTTACTGATATTTCCATGCAAGAAAAGAAAACCTGAAGCTGTCGAAACAGAATTACACTGGCAACACAGAATATAAGAAGCATGAACATGAAAAAGCTCAACACGGCAGAAGATCAAAAGAATCAATTACACACCAATATCTTAGTCTTAGGAAAATTGAAATGGACTGGAATGGAATACTTTCATCAGAGGATCCTACTGTTTACTATTCAAGTCACAACAATTAAGGACCTGGCAATTCATAGCCAGGAAGGATGCAATGGAATCAGTGATTGAATATCTATTAGGCTATTACAAAGTCGTCATACTTTCTATGATATGAACTTGAACATATACCTAACATTTTCCAGAAGAAAATCAAGAATCAGAAATTACTTTGAAGTCCTGAATTTCATTGGTAGGGGACTAGAAGAAATGTGCAGTGAAATCAAAAAAGGCATTTTAAAAGATATTCTGATGTTTTGATGCGTCTATGTCTACAAAGTTAGAAATGTGCAAGCAACAGTTTTCCCTGACACACTATGGAAGCAAAACTGGAATTGAATAAGCAGGAAAAAGAGCAAGGTAAAGGTAAAGGTTCCCCTCGCACATATGTGCTAATCATTCCTGACTCAAGGGGGCGGTGCTCATTTCTATTTCAAAGCCGAAGAGCCAGCACTGTCTGAAGGCGTCTCCGTGATCATGTGGTCAGCATGACTAGTGGCAAAAGGCACATGGAACACTGTTACCTTCCCACCAAAGGTGGTCCCTATTTTTCTACTTGCATTTTTACATGCTTTCGAACTGCAAGGTTGGCATTTTGGGACAAGTAATGGGAGCTCAATTACACAGCACTAGGGATTCGAACCACTAAACTGCCAACCTTTCTGATCAACAAGCTCAGCGTCTTAGCCACTGAGCCACCGCGTCCCTGGAAAAAGAGTATTGATGCTTTTAAATACTTATGCTGAAGACTAGAGATATCCTAGATATTAATATGGATAGACAAACAAACAAACACCAATGGGTAATAGAATGAATGAATCCAGAGTTCTTCTTCAAGATACAAAAGACTAGGCTCAAATTATCATAATTCAAAACACATTATGGAAAGACCTAGCTCTCTTGTAATACTGGGAAAGATGGAAAAAAAAGAGAAGAAGAGGACAACCAGCAGCAAATGGACACAATTACAGCAGTGAAGTGTGCACTGTTGAAAGACCAAGATGGGAAAGAGCATCCTAAATAAAATTCATTTTGATAGCCATATCAGTTCTATAATCAGATATTTGATGTTTTACGGCCACATTAATCTTGCAATGCACACATTTCTTTCAGACAACCCACCCCTACCATGATATTTATAAAGCAAAACTAAAACATGTTTAGTGACATTCACTAGAAATATTCTAAAAATCAATTAATATCAGCATTTCAGCTTGGAAACTCCTAATATATTGTAGTGACGCATGATAGAATGCACAAATGAAACATATTTTTTCTGTAATATTTTGCTTATTCAAATATTTTTAGTATAAAGTGCCAATTACTGTTTATGACTATCATCTCCCACAAAAATGAGCAATCTTATACAGAGGACATTAATTGGTCTTGAATTTCCCCCTTTTTAGAGCAGGAAAACTGCAAACAGGCATTTATGTTATGGATGGTCATTCAGGCAGAAGCTGCATCTGTGAAGTACACAGAATCTGATAAGTTTCAAGCATCCACCAATGGACTTGTATGTTACCAACAGAAAAAATATAAGCTCCTCAAAGATATCTGGATAGATCAAACTGAGCAGGATTATCAATCAATATATTTTCCATGCAGTCATGTTTGCCTTTATCTTCTTCAAAGACTTCTCCTACCTCATCCATACATATGATCTGACAGGAAACCATATCATTATTCACAATTCACAACTTTCTGTACCCCGGGATCTTCCACTTGTGTTGTGACTGTTGCTTCCAGAATTCCCAATTGTTAGCCATATGGGTTGGGAATTTTATGAGTTGGAATACAGTACTAATATACCCAGAGCTGTATACAATGCCTATGATGATAAATATACCGTAAGTTTTAAGTAGGCAGACACTGAGGGTACGTTACAACCAGTCCTTTATTGAATAACAACAACTGAACTTCAGAACATGCGCAAAAGGACAGCGCCCGCCTGACAGCTATTTATACTGACAGCTGTCAGGTGGGGAGCCAATCGGGCGGCTGCTTTTCTCCCAGCCGGCAGCCGCGCCAGAGCCAATCAGATCTTCTCTGGTGAGGCTGCGGCTGTTGGCTGCGTCAGCCGGACGCAACACCCCTTCCCCCCGGATTGCGCACGCATAATCTTCCAGATATTTTGGTCAACTGCGCATGCGTTGGGAATGCCTCAGTCTGGGAGTGTCTGCCAGAGATATCGGTGGAGGAGGTTCGTTGGTATGACGCAGCTGAGCTGGAGGCCCGGCCCCTCGACCCACGCGGAAATTTAAAGGTAAGTTCCCGGCTGCGGGTACGGCGGGCAGCGAGCAACCGGGAAGGCCGGGGCAAGCTGGTTGTGGCTGGAGAGCGGTGTTTGAAGGTGTAGGCGGATTGGAGATGGCTTGTTGGTAGAGAGACTGGGATGTCTCATGGCGGCGCAGCTGATTTATATGGCGCCACCAAATTCGTCTGTCGCAGAGTTGGACCCTGTAAGAACAGGGCCCCATTAGTTCAGTTACTACGCCTGGCAGTCACTTTGGTTCGCCCGTATAATTTTGTGCGAAAACCCCCTTCCCCACCAAGAAAGCCTGTGGGGGGTCTGGTAGGGGAACACACAAGGGGGCATAGTGGGGGTGTAGCCGGTCCAGCGTGGTCTGGAGCCGGTGGCCCATGAGGACCTCGGAGGGGCATTTGCCCGTCGATTGGCATGGGGTAGAACACTGGGCCCAGAGGTACATTTGGAAGCGGGCTGGCCAGGGAAGGTGACACAGGCGGGCCAGGGTTTCCTTGGCAGAGCGGACAGTGCGCTCCGCCAACCCATTTCCAGCGGGGTGATAAGGAGCCACCGGGGCATGGTGGACACTCAGGCTGGCTAAGTAGTGCTTGAACTCCTCGGAGGCGAATTGTGATCCGTTATTGGAGACAAGGATGTCCGGAAGGCCATGGGTCGTGAAAAGGGCATCCAAGGTTAGGATGGTGGCGCCGGAGCGATAGGAGCCTCAGAACCATCGGGAAACAAATGGCTCAAACCCCATAGGGAGAGGTGTCACAAGCAAGTAGGAGGGGCAAGTGCTCATCGTACTGGATGAGCATGGGGGCAGCTGTCAAAAGGTGTTTGACAGCTGCGAGCGCATGCGCCTCACGGCTGATCCAAACCCAAGGGGCGGAGGCATCTAAAAGGCAGTGAAGAGGTTCCACAATGGAAGCCTTATGGGGAATGAAGGTGGTGTAAAAGTTAAGAAGACCCAAGAGCTCCGCCTTATTGGAAGGGGTGGGGGCGGAGGTAATGGTGGTGATTTTGGCGGGGGTGGGGTGGATTCCCTGGGCGTCTATGAGGTATCCCAGGAATTCCACCGCCGGGACGCCCAGCTGGCATTTAGAGCGCTTCAGGTGGAGACCTGAGGCCCAAAATCTAGCCAGCACTGTCCGGAGGGTTTTGACGAGTCCTGAGTGATCGGCAGCGGCAATCAGGACATCATCAAAATAAGGTATCACCCCAGGGATGCCATGGAGCAGGCGCTCCATCAACCCCTGGAAAAGCCCTACGACACTGATGCCAAATTGCAGGCGCCGACATCGGAAGGCACCCGGTGTGTCACAACTGTCTGAGCTGTGGCGGTGGCGTCGTCCACAGGCAATTTCTGGTATGCTTGGGCCAGGTCTAATTTTGCAAAAATTTTGCCCTGACCCAAGGAATGCAGCACATACTGGACAACTGGCACAGGGTAGGGGTGCGCCTGCAGCGCCTTGTTCATGGTGTTTTTATAGTCCGCGCAGATCCTCAGGGATCCGTCGGACTTAATAGGGAGGACTATAGGGGTTTCCCAGGGAGAGTGGTCAACCTGTTCTAAAATGCCTTGGGAGATTAGCTTATCTAATTCGGCATCTACCCTTTCCCTAAGGGCAAAGGGCACCCTACAAGCCTTAAGGTGGATTGTCGCCAGCAAGGGATCCAAATTCAGAGAAATAGGGGTCCCCTTGTAACAACCCAGGTCATTGGTAAAAACGTCAGCAAATTCGGTGACAAGGAAGTCCAAATCGGACGCCAGCCGGATTGAATTGACCCCCGCTATGGACAGGCTGAAAGCGCAGAACCAGTCCAGCCCCAAAAGAGTGGTCAATGGATTCCGGATTACTATCAGGGGCAAAGGACCTTTGAAATGGCCATACTGAACCAGGAAGGTGCCACAACCCAGCACCGGAATGGGCTTTCCCTGAGGTGGCAAGGGGATGAAGAAAGGCGTCCCAGACGGAAACGGGGAAATAAGGTTCGCAGAGTGTCCCAGGAGATGATGGAGCGAGCGGATCCAGTGTCCAGCTCCATGGTGCAGGGACGGCCGTTGAGTAAGACGCGAAGGTGCATCTTACCCCGACCCCCTGAGGCCATTGAAGCAGAGTCCACCAGCCAGTCGGGGAAGAACCCCTCGAGTTCTGAAACAGTGTAGCACCCCTGGCGGATGGATGAAGGAGCGGAGGCAGCCCAGCGGCCGGCAGGGGCCCTGGCAGCCCGCGGTTCCAAGGCAGGAGAACGGCAGACAGCAGCAATGGCGCCTTCCACCGTCCAAGCCTTCCGCATAGCCTTGAAGAACTGGCTCGCCCGTCAGGCCTGGGGATAAGGATAGTTACCCCTCCCGAATGATGAATGTATGTTGCCTACCATTTTATTATATGTCTTCTATCTTGATGTTTGTGTTCCCCCCTTCCCAGTTTTATGTGAGCCGCCCTGAGTCCCCTCAGGGAAAAGGGCGGCCTACAAATTCTAATAAAACTCTAAAACTCTAAACTCTAAAAACTTTCTTCCCACATTTTCGGCAAAGGGTGGCCCGGAATCGGCAAGAAGCACGGGAGTGGCGGCCCACACAGCTGAGGCAGGCCCCCGCATCCCTGAAGGAGACAGCCCGCAGGTGATCCACAGCAACGTCGATGTCCAATCGAGGGTCTTTTGGGCCCAGCTGACAGTGGATGGAGGAGGGAGGCAGCGAGGCCGTAACTGATGGGGGAAAATGGCGGAGATCAGGCGTGGCTTTGCCAGCCATCTCATAGGCCCATGCCTCGTCCATAGCAATCTTCATGGACAGTTCGGAACGGGAGAGAATGCGGCGGTGCAGATTGATGTCCTGAAGACCATAGATGAACTGCTCAAGGAGCACGTCATCAAGGTCCAGGAATTCACAGTTCATGGCAGCCATGCGGAACTCAGCTACGTACTGGCTAATGGATTGACCCTACTTTTGAATGCAGCGGCGGAAGAATTGGCGGCGAGCATATCGAGAGGGAGCCTGCTCGTAATGTACTTTCAGCCTGGCCAAGAGCAAATCAAGTGGCATTGAGTGCGACGGAGTAGGGGCGGACAAGGTACGGGCAGTGGCGAACATCTCCGAGCCGCAGTAGTGCAGGAAGACACTGCGCTTACATCCCTCAGAGAGGTCTGTCAGGTCGTGGGCCTGTAAGAAGACCTTGAACCACTCGAGGAAAGCTTCCCAAGATTCCGCCTCAGGATGAAACGGAGCAAAGGAGGAAGCGGCAGCAAGGGCCGGAACATGGACAGGATCTAATTCGCTCATCCTCGTCGCCAGTTTTAAGTAGGCAGACACTGAGGGAACGTTACAACCAGTCCTTTATTGAATAACAACAACTGAACTTCAGAACGCGTGCAAAAGGACAGTGCCCGTCTGACAGCTATTTATACTGACGGCTGTCAGGCGGGGAGCCAATCGGGTGGTTGCTTTTCTCCCGCCAGCCGGCAGCCGCGCCAGAGCCAATCAGATCTTCTCTGGCGAGGCTGCAGCTGTCGGCTGCATCGGCCGGACGCAACAGTAAGTAATATATTTTTTTTAATGTACTTCAAGCTTAGACACTGGGTGATTGCAAAATGTATTCCTGTAATTGTTTTGGGCACAATACAAAAGTAGTTTGCCACATTAGCCTTCTGGAATCTTTTTCAACTTAGCATTTTGGCCAACAGCCTTGGTCACATGATAGTCACTAGGGCTGTACAGTATTTACTGTAGCTCTGACAAGCAGAAAGTGCTTCAGTTTTTATGGGTGTATATTAGCACCTGTCACAACTCTTAAACCAAACCCACTTTTCCCAAGATTGCCCTTCAGAGGGCAGCTGCACAATAACAGGAAAAGACATGGCTACTGTAAAGAGTTCACATAAAGTCCTCTGCCCTTTACTGCATCTTTTTGTTTTTCTCAAAAAAGATCACTGCAGAGCTCCATGGGTATTTTACCAAGGATTAACCATGTTTGACCCAGGTTAGCTTCTGTGATTCAGCCAAGGTGAGCTAAATGCTGCCATCTAGCTGATTACAAGATGCCACTCAGGATGAAAAAGCCAAGCTTTGTGTGCTGGACTACAAACCGGGAGACAGCAAGTTCTAGTCCCATTTTAAGCAAGAAACCAACTGCATGACTTTGGTTCAATCATATCATCTCAGCCTAAGGGAAAAAACTAATAGCCAACCGCTTTTAAAAATATCACCAAGAAAACTGTAAGCTAAGACTGATTTGAAGGTAGAAACAAATGAACAAAATCTGAGTTTACAGAACTACACTAGGATCCTCAGCACTTACCCAAACGGCACTTTCATAAACCGCTTTCTGCGGGGGCAAATACTACACAAGTAATGCAATTCCTACCTTCATTCTGGAATGCAATCAAGGCCCGTTATCTTGAAAAGACCTTTCAAAGAGATTTATTTATTTCTGTGACCATTTTTTTCATCATAGTTATTCGAAATGTAAATAGAAACTGCAATATAAAACAGATAATTCAAAACCAAACCAAAAGTAAGTGTAAAAAGTAATATAATATAATAAATATAATATCGATCCATCTGGGTTTCATACCTCCATTCCACGCGCCTGGGTCAACAATCAAAATTTTAACGCTTTCCAGAAGCTAGATGTGTCAGGACCAATCTGAACCCTGGCGGTCAGGTGTTCCAGAGGAATGATACCACAACAAAAAGGCAAACTTCCTGGGTTCTGCAAGATGACATTCTTTAATTCATGAGACACAAAGCATGTCCCTCTTTCCATATCTAACAGGAAGTTAAGATATCCCTGGTAGGATTCTTTTTTTTTTTACTACCGGTTCTGTGACCGAGGCTTGGTGGATGTGGTGTGGCTTGGTGGGCATGGCAAGGGAAGGATACTGCAAAAACCCCATTCCTCACAATCAGCTGGGACTCTGGAGGCAGAGAATAGATGGGGCCGAGGCCGGTCAGAGGTAATATTTACCAGTTCTCTGAACTACTCAAAATTTCCACTACCAGTTTTCCAGAACTGGTCAGAACCTGCTGAATACCACCTCTGCCTGGATGGAGACATTCCTCAAAGTATGTTATGAAAGCTTTTATAGGTGACAAGCAGCACCTTAAATTGCACCAGCAAGTCTAGAGGAGGCCAGTAGAGTTCATGCAGTAAAGGTATAATCAAATACCCATTATTGTCGTGGCATTCTGGACAAATTGCAACTTCTGAATGTTCTTCAAGGGCAGCCCTATATGTGTTACACTGCAGTAATCCATTGAGTAGGTAATCAAAGCATGAGTGACCACTTATGAGAAAAATCAATAGGGCATGCTGTATGCTTAGAAAAAAAAGAGGGGAGAGTTATGATTGCCTGAAGACAGAGGTGGTATTCAGCATGTTCTGACCAGTTCTGAAGAACCAGTAGCGAAAACTTTGAGTAATTCGGAGAACCAGTAAATACCACTAACTGGCCCCGCTCCCATCTATTATCTGCCTCCCAAGTCCCAGCTAATCAGGAGGAAATGTGGATTTTGCAGTAATCTTTCCCTGGAGTGGGGAGGGAATAGAGATTTTACAGTATCCTTCCCCTGCCCTGCCCACCAAGCCACACCCACCAAGCTATGCCCTGCCCACCAAGCCACGCCCACAGAACCGGTAGCAAAAAATTTTGAATCCCACCACTTCCTGAAGATACTGTTTCGAAGTTGAACCATTGGTTTCCTGGTTTAATCCAAGGTAATTTGAACTGCTTTCTTTTAATCAAGACAGCCATTTATCGATCAACATGATGCTGTCTTATCATGCATCATAGTAACTTTCCCCCATCAGATTCTCCCTATATAAGTTGGGCCAATCCCTTTAGCCATGATGATTCAGAGTTATGGAAGTTTAAGGCCAATATATCTGAAGGACATGAGGTTGAGGAAAACTCCAAACAAAAGGGAAATAGAATGTTTCACATTCAGAGTGCTCCATATTTTATTTCACCCATATTAAACAACCAAATGCAGAACATTAAGTTTCTTACATAAAATCTGCCTCAAGAGAAACCAGAGATTTGTCCCAGTGAATTAAAATCTATCAAAGAGATCCTACACCTGCCAGGTGACAAAGTAAGTGCCTTATGTGTGAGAGAGGCTTACCAAAAGTGATTTAAGCACAAAGCAAAGTCGTACAGTACAGCTGGTCCTCAAATTACAACCATTCATTTAGTGACCATTTAAAGTTACAATGGCACTAAAAAGAGAGAGTAATTACCGTTTTTCTCACTCACCCCCTTTGCAGCAACTCCCACGGTCATGTGATCAAAATCCAGATGCTTGGCAACTGCCTCATATGTATGACGGTTGCGGTGTCCTGGGGTCATGTGAGCACTTGTTGCGATCCTCTGACAAGCAAAATCAACGGGGACACCAGATTCACTTAATCGTGTTAAGTGCACTTAACAACTGCAGTGATTCACTTAACAATGGTGGCAAGAAAGATCATAAAATGGGATAAAACTCACTTAACCAATGTCTTGTTTAACAATGGAAATTTTGGGCTCAATTGTGCACATAAGTCAAGGACTACTTGTATATCCTTATCACTAGCCTTCAAGAAGATAACTCCTTAACCAGCCTTCCTGGAACGAATCTACCTCTGATTCAGAATTTTTATTAGATGCTTTAAGGAAAGAATCTTCACTGGGTCTGAGCCGAGGTGGCGCAGTGGGTAGAGTGCAGTATTGCAGGCCACTTCAGCTGACTGCTATCTGTAGTTTGGCGGTTCAAATCTCACCGGCTCAAGGTTGACTCAGCCTTCCATCCTTCCGAGGTGGGTAAAATGAGGACCCAGATTGTGGGGGCAATATGCTGACTCTGTAAACCGCTTAGAGAGGGCTGAAAGCCCTATGAAGCGGTATATAAGTCTAACTGCTATTGCTATTGCTATTGATCTGACAAAGGGAGACAGATGTGGAAGATTGTTCTAAATAATTTGGTTCAAGCTATACTAATAGAACAGTGGCGGGTTCCAGCTGCCGCTACTGCCGGTTCGCTCAGGGACGCGCTGTGTGTGCATGTGCGCATGTGCAGTGCAACAAAAATTGCTCTGCGCATGCGCAGAAGGCAAAAACAAGATGGCAGCACCTACAGTATCACCAAGAGAAACGGTTTGGAGGCGTGGCAGGCCTGGGTCGCTGCCAGTTCCAGCGACCCAGGCCACCAAGTTACTACCAGTTCAGCCAAACCGGTCCAAACAAGTAGGAACCCACCTCTGTAATAGAAGAATGTGACAGTAGAACTTACACTGAAAATATTCATTCCAGCTTCTGCAAAGAAATATTTCATTATTTTCTGGAACCCAGGGCCCTTCCTTTTTTAGCCATAGGAAATACATAATAGGTCAAAGGCATGAAACGTTATACAAAGAGGTACATCCGGAGCTTGTTTCATAAAGTTCATTCTTTGGCATTGCCTAGCTCAAAATAATTTGTCCCTGGTAAAAATTATCTTTTTCTCTGTTGCAAGCTTGTTGAGAGACAGAAAAATCTAAATGTCTTCTTTAACTGAAACTGCTTCATTCCCACAAACCTATTCATATCTTCAGCACAAATGTGAATAATACATATTCTCTTAGAATATTTTTTTTCCCTAAGAGCTTTGGCAAGGACATTAAAGCTTTTATCACTGGTGCTTCTGCTTAAGAAAAAAAATATTTAATCAGGATCACATTGTCTTATAAAGCACAGCTGTTCTCAATTGTAAATATTCTAAAGAACTACCAACAACAACTAACACCTCTCTTGGCTACTGTCTGTGAAAGCCAACATCAAATGAAAAACAAAAATCTAGTGAAATTAATAGTTCACAGAAGGTGGTGATCTCTAGGATAGGCTTTGTATTCAAAAGTTACATATGGTCATGGCCATTTCAAAAAATAGCTTTTCAACAGTTCAATTCACATTATTATGGCAAAGACAATATACTGTTGATCAGGGGTGTCAAACTCGATTTCATTAAGGGCCACATCAAGGTTCTGTTTGATCTCAGAGTGTGTGTGGCTGGGGGGGGGGGCATGGCTAGGGTGCTGAGGATCACGCACGGCCGTCCCAAGCTCCATTTTTGGTTGCAACAGCTTCCTGCATTGCTCTGCCAGCGAAAATGGAGCTTGGAAGGGCCATGTGCGGCCCTCCCAAGCTTCATTTTTGCTGGCTGAGGCACTGCAGGCCAATCCTTCACTGTTTCCAGGGCAGCCCCATGGCCCAGATTTAAGCGGCCTGGGGGCCAGATCCGGCCCACAGACCATGAGTTTGACGCTCCTGCTGTAGATTCTACCACTAGGCAATTCTTTCACTTAACCCTTCTTGAGGTGAAATGTAGTTCAGAGTCACAGCTTTGAATGTCTAGAAGGCAGGAAGAGGGTGAAAGCCAATTCCCCCTCCCCAGTAGTTCTTATATCCCATTGGGGTTTTCCTGTGCTGGTACTGGGTGAGCGAGTGAGCATTTCATGGTGTTTGGTCAGATGTCTTATTAACAGAATCCTGCCAGACTAAAACAGCTATCTCCAATAAGTATTCAATATATTCTGTGAACGAACTGCATTTCACCTCTTCCTGCTGATCAGACATTCTAAGTTCAGCTGTCTCTTTTTCCTCTGGGAATGATCCACTATTTTGGATTACATTCTATCATACTTGGTTAATCCCCAAAAGCTAAACAGTACAATAAGTAGGTAAGTGCTTAGATGAGAGATCACGAAGAATCTCACCACCAAAGTTGTAAGACTAAAAAAAAAAAATCCCAGAAGGCAGAAATGATAAACTGATTATTGTTGTGAAGAAAATAAAATAGTTACAACCCCTTTTGTCTTCATGATGAGAAATTGCTTTTTCTCCCTCTAGTTTAGAAGCAAAGTGTGCTTATGCTAGTTCAGAAATAATGCTTAATATAATTAACATAAATCAGATGAAGGAAGATGGAAGGAATGCACAGACTGATTTTAGTTCTAACTTTAACTGATAACCTGCATGCTTTGATTATGACTGCCTCATCAACCATTGCTAACCTCCTGGACTGGATAAACCATTAAGCCAATTAGGCTACGGTCTAAAATACCAGATCAACTAGGACTCCTGCTGTGGTGGGAATTTTCCAAGGTCACATTGGATAAAGATTATTAGACTGAATTGGTTTCAGGCAGCCGTTCTTCCAATTGCTTGTTGCACAGAGCAAAGCAGAATGGTGCATTAATTCAATGCAGGAACTGAAATTATTACATTTTTATAAGCATCAAGAATGTCAGAACATCACTGTATTCATGTCTAACAAAGCATAGCTAAGAATAATTGGTGGCATAATTGTGTGTGCTTCCCTTCAGGGTTTTCTCTTTCTTCCCTTCCTTCTTCCTCCCCCTCCATCCAAAGGGGGGTGGGAAAGAGGTGGTGGAAGAAAAACAGTTTCTTGACCATATGGCATCAGAAGAACCAGTGGTCAAAATCAAGGATATCCTTTTGTAGAATCTTGTCACTGAATAGCTTTACAGAAAGTGATCCCTGGTCTTTCAGAAGAAAAATAAGACTCCAGTATTTTATACAATCCCTCAAAACATTTGAGTGTGGTCCACTTGCCCCTCCAAAAATGTGTCATCAGATGATCATTTTTAAGAAAACATAAACAGGAACATATTAGGGAGCGGCCACTAAATGCATTTAGGAGCCAAGGTGGCGCAGTGGTTAAATGCAGCACTGCAGGCTACTGCTAGATCAGCAGGTCAGCGGTTCAAATCTCACCGGCTCAGGGTTGACTCAGCCTTCCATCCTTCCGAGGTGGGTAAAATGAGGACCCAGATTGTTGGGGGCAATATGCTGACTCTCTGTAAACCGCTTAGAGAGGCCTGAAAGGCCTATGAAGCGGTATATAAGTCTACTGCTATTGCTATTGCTATTAATTTAGTTGCAAATAAAACCGTATTGTATTCCATTTTTTGTCTTAAGTCATACAGCACCCATTTGTTCTGGTCACACATCCATTTGGCATGTGGTCCTCAACAAATCACTCCCTTGTGAAGTGCAGATCACCACTGAAAAAGCTGCACATCCCCGTGTTACAGAAACACCAACTTTTTGACAAACATCCTTTCCATCGGGAAATCTTAATTTTAGCCTCAATTTCCCTCCATTAGGCTCAACAATGTATAGAATTATCTTCAAATCTTTTGAGATTGTTCCACAAAAGACTAACTCAGAGAGGATGGAATCTTTAGTAGCTAAATCTTATCTATCATGCATAGACGGGGAAAACTGCGGAGGGACTGACTTATAGTTGGCTGCTGAAAAGAGCCCCTTAAAGCTAACTTTCCACTCATGTTGGGCAAGCGCTGGGACAGCCCGGAAGTGGGAAATCCAGGAACAGCAAGACTGTGTTCAAAGGCTGCTTTGAAGGAGGACAGCAAGTACCTCCAGCTAATCCAGCTCCGCTTTGTTCCCCCACAAGAAAATAATAATAATTTGTTCATTATGCCCCTTAAATATACTGCTTCCTTTTTTAAATTAGGAAACATTTATTTAGCTATGCCTACAAGGGATAATTTATTTTATAAGCCGATCCAGGCTGTTATTTCTGGAAAGAAAGATAATGTAGCAAGTGAACATTTAAAGTTTTTGAAGCAGCTAAGATTCTGAGTGTAAATGTTTGCTTCTGGCTTGCCCCTAAGCAGTGAAGTATAAATAGCAGCAATTATAAAGTTGCTGGGAAAAAAAGACTGCCTTCTCCACAGTTAATTTATAGTTTATTAGTAAAGTAACAATTCATTTTATGTATCTAATTGAAACAGAAAAAAAGGAAAGTGATGCTTTGTTTCCAGTCCTCCTAGATCAGGATGCCCTTCAACCAGCTCAGGGCTGTCAAACTCGTGGCCTGCAGGCCGGATGCATCACACTCTGACCACGCCAACGCCCACTTTAGTGAAGGGGGGAAAAGTCCTGATATGTCATGTGATGCCACCATGATGTAAGTTTGACACCCCTGAATCAGCCCAAAGGCTACAGAAAACTGGGGCCACAATCTACAAGTGATGGGGCCAAAACCCATTTTACCTAACAGCCCTCTTTAAAACTAAAAAAAGAGTGCTAGCTGAAATGTTTGAACACACGTCCCGTCCCCTCATTCTACAGCAGTATTTTTCAAACTTGGCAACATGTAAGAAGTGTGACTTCAACTCCCAGAATTCCTCATCCAGCATGCTACCTGGGGAATTCTGAGGGTTGAAATCATACATCCTACATATATTGTTTTTTTTAAAAAAAACACCCTCTATTCTAGAGGTTATAACAGAATAGTAGATTAGACAGTAGATCTTAGATGATTCCTATACATTTTTTGCATCCTGCCTATGCCTATCTTACCACACATATTCTGCCTTTAAGCCCGACATAAATCATCTGTGTAACATAGCCACAAGTAACTTCAATCAGCAGCTTTAGGCATGCAAATAATGGAAAAGGAGACAAAAGTAACTTTAGTGGGGATGAAGAGAAGCAATATTCAAAGGCCTGTCATTAGATATAGAGATCAAAATTAAGAAGTTTATTATCATTAAAAGGGCTTTTCCTAGTTGGAAAACACCACTTAAGTATGGCATGTTCTGAAAGGTCTGTCCTTTTTATGAACCAAAAGACTGTTTAAAGGCGTGTTTGCAATGATTCAATATGCATCCTGTATATGCATCCTGTATAAAATGATGGCAGGGAAACTGCTTTTAAAACCAAAAGACAAGGAGAACTCTTTTTCTCATCCCACCAGTTTCTACCGTTTCAAGTTTTCTCCCAATAATCACACATTCACCCATAGCATGAAATTGTGGACCAAACTAGATGGATAATTTAAATTTTATTATGCTTCGTCAGGCACATCCAGTTTGTTCAGGGGAAGAGCAAGAAATTGGAAAAAAAGGCTGAGGATCCAGGAAAAATGAAAGTATCTTCTGAATTATTTAATGAGGGTGTTTGTAAGCCTGAAAAATCAACAGTATGATAAATTCTAGAATGTTTGCATAGAGAATGTTTGCATAGAGAATGTTGCAGTTCAGTTTCATATCCCAATGAAACTGAACTGCAACAGCTGTTTATACCTTAGAAGCTCATAAAAAGGTTACCCTCACATCAATATTTGGAGTTTTCTACTTCAGATACAGTAAAATGTATTGTTTCTGTTCCAAATGTGTCCTCCACGCAATAAATTTCTATGACAGTGAGACCAGGAAGCAATAATCTGTGGCACTAATATTTAACTTTCCGTCTGCAGGGAATCTGAGATTTAGAGAACATTCAGTTGTGTGAGCAACAGTTGCTGTAGTAGACACCTATTTTCCAACTGCAACGACCAGCCTCAGATAGCCCAGGATTATCCAGGTGTTGGGCAGCAGGGGAGAAGCAAAGCATAAATAGCACAAATGAGCATTTTTCTATTATTTACTTCCTCCCTGTAGCTAAGTATTTGCCACTGACGGGAACAACCACCGAGGACCTCATAAACTGCAATGGTATTTCCTTATTTATCTAATTTACTATCAATCTTGAGAGAAATTTAACCTCACCTTTAAACCAAGAACCTTATAGTTTCCTCTACAGATTGAAGCAACATAGTTTTTTTTAAAAAAATTCTCCGACTGGTCAAATAACTATCTTTTACCATTAACAAGCAATGCATTTTTAAATACTTAGCAACAATCAGCTGTTTGTCAACACAACCACTATGTAACAACAACTAATCAATCAATATTCCACAAATGTATAAGGTAATAGTCCAAAAAATGCCTGAAACCACCAGGTTCAAATTTCTTATCTAGTTGTGATCTCATTGTGACTGGACTAACTGTCCTCAGTCTTCAGCCTCACAAGATTGTTTTTAGGAATATGAGGAGAAAATAGTAATAAGGACCACTGCTTAGAGTCCCTCATCAAGTTAATACTCAGTTCATACGAGTTCCAACCACAAGATATCTTCCTAAACCTCAACTGCAAAACTTTTGTTAGCAGCCTAAAAGTGAATCTAGAACACTTATCATCCGTGATACAATTTATTCAAAATCTTTAAAAGTTTGCCTAAAGCAGTGTTTTTCAACCTTTTTTGTGCAAAGGCACACTTTTTTCATGAAAAAAATCACGAGGCACACCACCATTAGAAAATGTTAAAAAAAATTAACTCTGTGCCTATATTGACTATATATAAATTTTCCCACGGCACACCTTACACTATGCCGCGGCACAGTGGTTGAAAAACACTGGCCTAAAGGACAAAATTCCATCACAGGTTGACTAAATGAATAATTTATCCTTAACAGCATAAATAAATAAAGCTGCCCTCTTTGCATTTCGGATCGGGAAACATTTGAATAGGACAATCGTGAATTTGTGCATGCACGTTCTGAAATAAATGCCACTGAATTTAATGCCACTGACTGAGCCCACCTGAGTTGACATTTTTTCAGTAGACAGCTTAATCATTCTTGATCCTAATAGAATTATCATCAGGACTTAGCAATAATAAATGGTTTTAAGTGGGTAAATTTAGATTCTCAGCCCAACTTTCCACAACTGCCTCCTTCCCAGCCAAGGACAGGAAGGCATGGCCTTAAAGGGGAAGGAAGGAAGGGAGGCTGTCTCAAAGTAGGTAGTAGTCCAATAGAATTCAACCCCCCTCCCCTTCCTTATGGGAGAGCGCGTATCATGTGACCTATCTGGCATTTCTCCAGCAGCCAACACAAAACTCCCGGCAGAAGAGGCACTTCCATTCATAAAGTGAGTGGATGCCTGCCACAGAAGTTTGAAACAGGTATTTGTTCTACCCGTTCATTTTTATTTTTTTTTACAAAAGGGGGGGGGAACCTCTTCAGCTGCTTATTCTAAACGCGGCACGAACCGCGGAAATGCCACTAGATTTTAACAAACCCTGACAGGGGTAGAACTGTATATAATCCTCCTCCTTTCGGCAGAAAGGGCTGCTTTCGACACGCATTCTAATCCAGTTCTTCCTACAACTGGGATAATGTGGATCTGTCATTGGCAAAACAACCCTGGAGGCGCATTTCATCCCATGTGTTCCCCCAGAGAACAACTTGTAGAGGGGCTGCTTCCACTACACAAACACACACACACCACAATCTCTGCTTCACCGTCTTTCATTTCTCTTCACCCCGGCGACCTACGTCACCTGCTCCTTTCTGCCTGTAAGAGAAAGGGCTACACTACTACTCACGGCAGTCTGCTTCGTCACTATTATCCAAACAATCATCGTCCTCGTCACATTTCCAAATGGAAGGGATGCACCGCTCGTTCCGGCACTGAAACTGGTTCTCTTCGCACTCCTTCCCGGAGCCTGCGACAAAGAGAGAGAGAAGATCCAATACAGTATCTTTCGAATTTCACCGAAAAATAAATGTGCACGAAAAGAAAAAGCGCGTGCACGCATACACACACACAACCACACAACGCACACATACACGCACCCCGCCGATCCCTCGCAATTCCTTTCTTAGCCGGCAGCCCCCAACGCGCTAGGCCACGATTCTCGCACAGAAAACGCACAAAAGGCTATTTTGCGAGGAAGCGTCTCCCCCAAAGAACGCGCCGTTCTTCCCAGGGCAGGTCACTTGTAGGGAGGTGTGACCGATTCTATCCTTGGATGCGAAGGAGATCGGCAAAGCAGGTGGACAACAAAGGATCGTTCCAAGCCAAGAAAGGCGCAGAAAAGATGCGGAGTCTCATCTTTTCTCTTGTGTGCCTCCCAATCTTACATGCATTCGGGTCTTGCTCGTATAAGGGGGGCGACGGCAAGCTGTCGCGCTTTTATTCCTCTTAATTCCTGATTGCATTTAAACCGGGGTAGGGGCAGGAGAAGAGGAACGGAGAATGAATGGGCAGATGGCGAAAGAAAACCGCTTTGGAACAGATGATGGTCGCGAGTGAGACCCGTTAACTGAAAGATACTCTCTCCAGGAGCACCGAGTGGCACCCTATCAATTACTCCGGGACGTTTAGGATGGTCTTCCTGCACACGCGGGTCTCTAGGCGACACCAAGCTACACAATAGCTCTTGTCTCGCCTGTTTACGCACATCCCCTGTATACAATCGGATTCCCTCTCGCGGGGCGTGGGGGGGGACGGACACAGGGAAACGCCAACCCCACGACTTCCGAGCAGCGGCACCAAGCCGGCACCAGTGAATGCCGGCAGCTCTGAAGGGTCCTTCCCCGGGTCCTTCCCCCTTCGCTGCCCGACCCACCTCTGGCGCTGTGGAGCTTGATCAGGAGCAGATGCAAGAGCAGCAGCCTGGTCAGAGCTGGCCGATACATCGCGCGTCCTTTCCCAGCTGGCTCTCAACCCCCGACGCCGCTGGTCGCATGCAGCCCCACGCGCTACCTTTGCAGACTGTTAACTGCGGGCGGATGTTTCTTCCGCCGTGTGTGCATTTCAATCCGACTAGTGACGCTCCCCCACAGGGCGGGATTTCAGCAGCCAGCGAGCCAGACCTGAGCATGCCCGCCCCATAGGCGACCTGGAGGCGGGACCATGTAGCCCGAGCACGGGAGGCGAGACCGCCCTCTTTTGCGATTTGGAAACCTCGGCGGCAAAGCGATCTAGTAGCTTCCTGTGGTCATATATAGGCTGATTAAAGTGGGGGATTTTTTTTAAATCGTCATCGGTTTGGTTCCAGGTGGTGAACGGTATTTAGCCATGCTTACCATCTCTGTGCCGACCTTTCTGCCAGCGGGAGTCGAGGCGATTAACCGTATTAACCAAATCCTAATCCTGAAGAGATCAAATCAGATTCCAGTTGACTAAACAGTTTCTAATACTGTGAGTAGATGGATTGCACAGCCAGTTTTTAAGAGAGGCAGCGGACCCCTCTTTGAAGCTTCCAGAGTCGCTGTCTGTAACATTCGGGCAGCATTTCTTTTACTTAGTGCATGGGTCAGCAACCTGTGGCTCTGGAGCAGCATGTGGCTCTTTCATCCCTCTGCTGCGGCTTAGCAATAGCAGTTAGACTTATGTACCGCTTCATAGGGCTTTCAGCCCTCTCTAAGCGGTTTACAGAGTCAGCATATGGCCCCCACAGTCTGGGTCCTCATTTCACCCACCTCGGAAGGATGGAAGGCTGAGTCAACCTTGAGCCGGTGAGATTAGAACCCCTGAACTGCAGATAACAGTCAGCTGAAGTGGCCTGCAGTACTGCACCCTAACCACTGCGCCACCTCGGCTTCCTGTTGCTGGTCGGCCCCACAATTGATAAGGCTTTCAGTTAGGACAGGTAGAGGAAAAGGGATGCCCCCCCCCCCAGGAGGAGACTCTATGGTGGGGGAATCAGACTTCCAGTCGGCTCCAGAATTGAAGGGGGAGGGGCTTCTGTTTAGAACCTTTGGGGCTTTTAGAGTGTTTAAGGTTGCCGACCCCTGGCATAGTGGGTTGTGTCCAGAAAAATCCAGACATCCAGTAATTCTTCATTAATACAGTTAGGGACCAAGATAGTATGCTTATCCAATGCCATTTCTGAAAGCAAGCAGGAAAGATTGCAAGGGTGAGATGTGCTACACACAAATTTAATAAATAAAATAAAACATAAATAAATAAAAAGCACAGTACATGGCTTTTTATTTTAAAAAATGTTGAGTTCCATCACTGAAAGCACCTTATTGAGATATCAGCTATCAAGGAAATAATTACATAATATATAAGATTTTGGATATTTTTATGTATCAAATTATAATGTATAAAACATGCATTCCATATTCTTGTAATTTTATTATTTAGTTACCATATATTTGGCATGGAAAATCTGGACTCCTCTCCCCTCATGTAAAATTATGGCCTAATTCATAAACACAGTTATGGCATTATTAACCAGGAATTCAGATTTATCCTCACGGACGTAACTACAACCTTGCTAGCCAGATGTGAAAAATCTATGGCAGAACAAATGTACTATGGTATATTTCAAATATTTCAAAGAGTACAATATTTTGGTTTTTTAGGAAAACAAGGCTCCTAAACCTTAGCTAGAATTAATTATCTCGTGCTTATTCTGGCACACAGTTCCAATTTAGGAGAATTGCCATCTTTTTAAAATTGCAGATAAAGCCTCCTATTAACATTTGCCACTTTAACAAATGAGTGTTTTGGGATGTGCATGATAACGCCTAATTATTAAATGTAATTTAGACGATGTTATCATTTTTACTCCTGCACTGTGGTGGCAATAGGTCAGAAAGTTCTAAACATTTCTGCTTTTGGGTTACATTTTGGGTTACTACTGTAATGCGCTCTACATGGGGCAGTCCTTGAAGAGCATTCAGAGACTTCAGCTTATCCAGAATGCAGCCACGCGAGCGATTATGGGTGCACCTCGGTACACCCACGTTACACCTATCCTCCGCGAGCTGCACTGGCTGCCTGTTGGACTCCGGATGCACTTCAAGGTGCTAGTCGTTACTTTTAAAGTCCTACATGGTATCGGACCTGGGTACTTGAGAGACCGCCTCCTGCCAATTACCTCCCTACGACCAATTAGATCCCACAGATTAGGCCTCCTCCGAATACCATCAGCTAGCCAATGTCGACTGTCGACCCCTCAGGGGAGGGCCTTCTCTGTGGCTGCTCCGGCCCTCTGGAACGATCTCCCCGTGGAGATTCGGACCCTCACCACCCTTCAGGCTTTCCGCAAAGCTGTCAAGACCTGGCTGTTCCGGCAGGCCTGGGGCTGATGAGTTCCCAGCCCCACTTGAATTGCTGTGACTGTTGTGTTGCTTTTAATCTGTTTTGTGTATCTTGTTTTTTGTATTGTTTGTTTTTTGTATTTCCCCCTTCCCCACTTGTTTGTTAGCCACCCTGAGTCCCTCGGGAATAGGGCGGCATACAAGTATAATAAACATACATACAAACATACATACATTTGCTAGGGAGGAAAGCAAAGTGAGTGTCTTAGGAGGAGTGACAAAGCCACAATTAGGCTACATTTGGTTTTTAAAAAATTAATTAATTAATTAATTATTTTCCATATTAAAGTGCAATATTGACTTCTGGAGGAGCTTAACCTCCTTCAAAGTTTAGAGAGGAATAATGTATTTGCAGCTCCATTTAGTCCCCCCCCCCCTCCATCTAGAATAAAGGGTCATTAAAAAAGTGAACTTACAATTGCAGAATTCTGGATTGGTTTGTGTGCTGGAGAATTCCGGGTGATAAAGTCCACACACATGAGAGTTATTGTACTGTGACTGGGAAACAGTTCTTAGATGAATCAGATTTAAGAAGAAATTCTTGACCTTCCTAGACTATCACAGACCATTGGTCCCAGTTTCAAGTAGCACATATACAGTCCAGTCAGACAGCCAACCCAGAGTTGGCATTTTCTCTTTGTCTGACTAGCTCTGACAAATACTAAATTCTGACTGCGGCCAGAAGAAGACATTGCATCACTGTTATCATATCCTAAGACCGTGATGGTGAACCTATGGCTCGCATGCCAGAGGTGGCAAGCAGAGCCCTCTCTGTGGGCACACACACCGTTGCAAGCTGCTCTTCTGGTTTTTGGCACACATGGTCTTTATGGGTGCTGGATTGCTGGAAAATGGCCCCCAAAACAGCCAAAAACCAGGCATGCATGTGCCGGCCAGCTGGTCTTTGGGTTTCTGGTGCTCTGGCACATGTGAAAATTAGCTGGCCGGTGCCCATGCGCGTGCTGGAAACCCAAAGACCAGCTGGCCAGCACACGCATGCACATCATTCAGTGATTTTGGGGTTTCCCACGCTCCGGCGTGCAAGTATGCGTGTTCCTGTTTGGGCACTCGGTGCCAAAGAGGTTCGCCATCACTATCCTAAGGGAAGAGGAAGCTCTGTATTCCAACCACATAATTAAACCAGGACATAATACTTAAACATTGGGAGATCTCCTGGCTGCGTTGATAATTGTTAGGATGATGTCAAACAATAGCTTTGTCTTTATTTTTATAATTTGTATTGTATGTATTTTATTTTATTGTGAGCTTGCTATATTCAAGTACATGAGATGGGTGGCTGTATAGATCAAAGAAATAAAGTAATTATTTGAACCTGAGAGTTAATATCCTCTGACTATCCATTGATCTTTTTTCTTTTGCTGTTTGTTCAAAGTCCATTCATGCTTCACCTTCCTCCTTCTCTTCAATTCCTTTTTTGTTCTGGCATATTTTAACAACCTGGCACAGATACAAATTTATCATAATTATGTAATGCAGTGTCCAGCATTAAATACAAATCAAAGTTATGGTGTATTGATTAATACAGAAAGGAACTATATAGTTTACAAAAATTTTTTTCCAAAGAGTGAGATGCTTGTTTACATAGTTCCAAATATACAGTGAAATATATTGCCACTAAATGCCTTGCAGGAATTAGGTAAAATGTAATTTTTTTCTCTCTCCCAAAGAAAAGTAAATAAATGTAATGGTGTTTGCCAGAGCTAAAAAAAAAAAACATCTTTGAAGGGAAGCGTTACTGAAAAGTAAAATAAGTCCAATGTCCATTGATTCATTTATTCACTCATTCATTTGAGAACACCCAACTCCAGAAAGATGGGACACCTAACAATATAAACAAATAATACAAATACATTAAATATATAAAGAATAAAAGCAAGATAAATAGGAGCAAAGTAAGACAGAACACAGCCAAGCTGGAAAAGAAAAAGGGAAAAACAAAATGACAAATCTGGTTGACAACAGAAAAAAACACATAAAACTAAATATCCAGCCAGAGCTGCAGCTGCCCCAGTCCTCATTTTCCAACTTCCTTCTTTTATTAAACAACTTAATAATAGTTGCATTACTGAGTTAGACATTTTGGAGATTCAAGATTGCAAGTACTAAGTACATAAAAAAGAGCAGTACATTTCTTGCATCATGCCAGTTGCTAAAGGTTTCACTTGCTGTGTAAGATGGATGGTTCACTTTGCTCACTGCTAATTGCTGTGCAATTATCCAAATCGATGAAAGAAACCTCATTGTCATAATGACACCCTTTGTGCTTATCCATGTTTCTCAGACCTGTCCTTGTTGATGTCCATGAAGGCCAGTTGAATTCCAAGGTATTTTCAAGGTAAAACATAAACTCGTATGATTAAAAATGATTACCATCCTTAACTGCAAAACCTGAGGAACTATGAATAGAATAGAATAGAATAGAATTCTTTATTGGCCAAGTAAGATTGAACACACAAGGAATTTCTCTTGTGCATATGATCTCAGTGTACATAAAGAAAATAAAATAGAATACATTCATCAAGAATCATAAGATACAAGCAATCAAATTAGTAAAGGAAATACTTTACTAAGGAAACAAGTAAAAAATTATAAATTTTAAAGATACAAGTAACATAGTTATAATCATAAGTGGAAAGAGATAGGTACTAGGAAAGAGATAGGTACTAGGAAGGAAGAGAAGAATAATAGTAATACAGTCTTAGTAGATAATTTGACAGTGTTGTGGGAATTAGTTGTTTAGCAGAGTGATGGCATTTGGGGAAAACCTGTCCTTGTGTCTAGTTGTTCTGGTGTGCAGTTCCCTGTAGCGTCGTTTTGAGGGTAGAAGTTGAAACAATTTATGTCCAGGATGTGAGGGATCAGTAGATATTTTCACAGCCCTCTTTTATTCAGAAGAGAAGAGAAGAAGAGAAGATAATTCTTTACTGGCCAAGTGTGATTGGACACACAAGGAATTTGTCTCCGGTGCATAAGCTCTCAGCGTACATAAAAGCAACAAGTTATCAATCATGTTCATAACCATTATAAAATGCATTAATCAGAAATCATAAGAATCAACACTTAGTGATAGTCATAGGATACTAAATAAGCTATCAACATAAATCATGCTGTGATAGTAAATAAAACAATATAAATCATAAATTACAAGCAACAATGTTATAGTCATCAGATGCTAAGGAAATATGTATTAGGAAAGATGAGAAGAAGAATAGTAATACAGCCCTACTAGGTAGTTTGATAGTGTTGTGGGAATTAGTTGTTTAGCAGAGTGATGGCAGAGGGGGAAATGTCCTTGTGTCTAGTTTTGGCATACAATGCTCTACAGCATCGTCATGAGGGTAGAAGTTGAATCACTTTAGGTCCAGAATGTGAGGGGTCTGTAGATATTTTCACAGCCCTCTTTCTGGCTGGTGCAGTATATAGGTACACAATGGAAGGCAGGGTGCTGGTAAAGTATGCAAAAAAAATAAAATAAAAAATCTAGAGCCTCTTCAACAAATCCTCAACTCAAATCCTGATACTATGTTTCCTAGCCACAAGCCGTAGTTGGCCATCCTGCCCCCATGGCCTCTTTTTGTGATACTCAGGATCATATCTTTGACCATTATTTCTGAAAATTGACAGCATAGTTTCCCATCATTTTGAGTTGGGAAAGAGATGGACATGCTAATATAAGCCCTAAATTGATACATAACTTAAAAAAGGAAAGAAACCAACCTCAGCATATGTGATGCTGTCCTTAGGGTCCCCAAACATATTAATTATGGTCTTTGACTACTAAAAAATGGACTCATCATGCCTTTAATTGTGGACCACAAAATTAACCAAACCCAAGATGGTCCCAGCCACTTCCATGACTTCATTACTTTTTTGCCTTGATCACTTGAGTCCCGAAAATTGTTCAGTGAGTTAGATGCTGCAATTTGTGTGGCATGTCACTTCTCAGCTCTAAGCAGCCTACAATATAACACAAAAAATATAATAAAAAACATAAAATGACAAATACTAAACCAATACATAGTATTGAGAATAATACTGTCTTTTGTAAATCCAGGGAGTCTCCTCACTCCGCTGTAAGGTAAAATGTAACTATAAAAGTAATTTGTCAAAAAAAATTATGCATTACATTCTGATCTGGAGTGTTCTGTTCAAATTAACAGTTTAATTTTAAATAACTGAAGGGGAAATTGGTTTGGCTCTTGGTTGCCTCACAACTAATCAAAAATCAAGAGGAAAAAATATTGAAGGGGATAAAAGGATAAAAAAGAGTCATGCAGGTATGTTGATTTTCTGGTCTAGCTGACATATTGTTACATCTCTCTGCTTGCCCACCAGTTAATTTCATTAAATATTATCTCAAATTACAAAACTGACATATCCATAAGGCTATGTTATTATACTGTGACTCCAAGCTGTATGATGGCATAATCATTTTGCTGGTTGTATCATCCTGACATCCAGTTTACAAAATTCTCATTTGCTAAGCCAATTGCGAGGTATCCAATATGAGCAATTTGAAGATCAACTCCTGGCATTTTATCTTGAAAAAAAATGAGAGGAATGTCATTTCAAAGCTTTATAAAAAATTAAATAGCCTAGATGGCACTTCTATAACAATTTCAGAAGTTACCGCTGTCAGTGTGCTTTAAATTACAGACAAATTATTCTTCGGAGAGTCAACATTGCCAGAATGTCATCAGCCTCAAAGCAACAGAAAAAAGCCAAATGAAGCTTTTGAAGAACTGGTTATCAGCAGTGTGTATGGCTGTCCTGCTACACATCCCTCAATTGCACATACAAAGTCATTCAAGTGACAAGAAATGTGGATTCATACAAAAACAACTTTGAAAATAAGCTGTACTTCTTTGTGTGTCTCTGTGGCTCTGCTTATGGGCAGACTTTAAGAATTTTGAAGAAAAGAAGACTACTAGTCACCAATGTTTTCTAGCAAGAATCCATGTTTAACCAGATCACTGAAAGCATCTGAAATGCATTCTCTATGATGCATGGTTAAACTTCTTTCTCTTACTCCTTACCTCTTCTTTGGCAATGATTCCTGGAAATTGGGGAGTTATAATTTTATAGGCCTTAAGCAATATTTTAGCAAGGGGTCTCTGCCCTGTTGTTGGGTGGGCATCACCATGGTGAGGGTAGCCTAGTTGGCCTTCTGCACCATGGTGGGCAGGCATTTTTGCCCTCCCTGGGCTTTAGAGGCTTTCCTCGAGCCTCCGGGAAGACAAAAACGGCTTCCACAAGCTCCGGAGGCCCTCTGGAGGCCAGAAATGGGCATGTTTCCAGCCTTCCCGAACTTCCAGTAGGCCCATTTTTTGCCCTCCCCTATTCTCCGCACCAGAGGTGGGTTGCCAATTTCTTTACTACCAGTCTGGGCGGAGCCGCCCATCACCGCTACTACCGGTTCAATCCGGGCCGATCTGGGCCGATCCAGCAGCAACCCACCTCTGCTTTGTACTTGCCCTGCACTTACCTGCATCCAAAACGGGCCATGTGGGAACTCCTGAGAAGGATGGGTGGGGCCAGCCAGGAGTGGGATTTGGGGTTTCTCCGAACTGCAATAAGCTTAGATAGAGGTTCTACCGAACCCCTGTGAACCCCTAGCAGTTCACTCCAGAGTGTTTCAAGTCTGGGGAGAACTGCTTTGAATGGTCTCATCCTCATACCTCTCATCCTCATACCTCTCAAACTGCCCTAGTAATATTTTTTAAAGCCATGTCCTCATGACCCTGCTTTTGTCTCATTCCTAGCCTACATCCTAAAGTCATCTTTAGTTGTTCCAGGTCTCGATTAGTGTTTTTTCCTCTTCTTGCTGTGGGCATAGCATAGTATCCCTCCTTAGCAACATAGCTGATAACAAGATTTGGAGTTGGGATATGCCTAACTCCAATTTGACCATTTTATATTTCTGTATTCCTTTTTGAGGTTTAGCACTGTTTTTGAAAGAACTCCTTAGAACACCAGTTCCATAGAACTAAGAGAGCTGTCACCAATGAGTAGTTTGCAGGTTGTCTGCTGCTTTGGTTTTTTTGTGTGGCAATGCACTTTCACCTATTGTAATGGCATGTGGGAATGACCTTAAGAGGCAGGAGGAAAATCCACAGCCTAGACAATGGTCAGATAAAGGAGATTTCAGTCCAAAAAAAATGATGTAAGCTCCTCAGATGGATGTCTCTAGTTTTTGGGAGAGTAAATGTGATGACGGGATAAAATACCACCAGTATGCGGACGATACACAGTTGTATCTGTCCGCCCCGTGCCAACTCAACGAAGCGATGGATGTGATGAGCCAGGGTCTTGAGGCTGTTAAAGACTGGATGGGGGTTAACAAGCTTGTGCTCAATCCAGAAAAGACCGAGTGGCTGCTGTGTTTCCCTCCCGCGAATTGGCCAAGTGTTCCATCTCTCAGGCTGGGGGGGTCAAAGTGTACGCCCCTCAGACAGGGTTCGCAACTTGGGAGTCCTCCTGGACCCACAGCTGACTTTCGAACATCATTTGTCAGCTGTGACCAGGGGGGCATTTGCCCAGGTTCGCCTGGTGCACCAGTTGCGTCCCTACCTGAACCGGGAGGCCCTCACAACAGTCACTCGTGCCCTTGTGACCTCTAGGCTGGAATACTGCAATGTGCTCTACATGGGGCTGCCCTTGAAGAGCATTCGGCAACTTCAGCTGGTCCAGAATGCGGCCGCGCGAGCGATCGTGGGTGCACCCCGTTTCACCCACGTAACACCTATCCTCCGCGAGCTGCACTGGCTGCCTGTTGATCTCCGGGTGCGATTCAAGGTGCTACTTATCACCTACAAAGCCCTTCATGGTACTGGACCTGGGTACTTGAGAGACCGCCTACTGCCAATTACCTCCACTAGACCGATACGATCGCATAGATTAGGCCTCCTCCGAATTCCATCATCCAGCCAGTGTAGACTGGCAACTACCCGGAGGAGAGCCTTCTCGGTGGCTGCTCCGACCCTTTGGAACGAACTCCCCGTGGAGATTCGGACCCTCACCACCCTCCAGTCCTTCCGCGCCGCCCTAAAGATCTGGCTGTCCCGGCTGGCCTGGGGTTAAGATTCTAACCCCACTCGAATTGTGTGACTGTTGTGTTTTTAATAATGATGTATTGTCTTTATGTTAGAAATTGTTTGTCCTCCCCCCCCCCCTTTTTTTGAACTGTGAGCCGCCCTGAGTCCCCCCAGGGAAAATGGCGGCATACAAATAAAGGGAAAATGAAAAAAAAAATGAAATGAAAATGAACAGGAGGGGTACTTTCAGACTTGCAAGATTCTGTTAATATAACCTTACAATAAAAATACAGCTAGTACTCCTGGTTTGGACTACCTTGCAAAGCTACCATCAATCTTGCTTGTCTGAAATCTCTAATTCCAGAGGTGGTATTCAGCTGGTGCAGACTGGTTTGGGCAAACTGATAGTGGCCAACTCTACGCTGTCCTATTAGCCATATTTTCGAAGCTGTGCGCATGCGTGCAAGCCACGCATATGAGCAAAGAGCATGCACAGAAGGCACCCGTGCTCACAAAGCGAGCATGCGCACGTGGGGCGAACCATTGGTAAACATCTGTGAAACCCACCTCTGTCTAATTCCCTTCACCTTCACAGTCCAAGAAGCTAGGGACGGTCCCTCCTGAAACATTCTCTGCCGGTTGCCTAGTCTGTGGCTCTTCATCCTGTCTTCCAAGGTCATTCTCACACACCATTATATACTCTGATGCCATTTTGTGAATTCTATGGGCTGCTTCCAGATCATGCAACCATTATCATTCCTTTGCATGAGAAGATAAGAGCAGACCTTGCTTGTTATCTATGATTCCCTCATCATCTGCCCTCCACCCACACCTGCAACCTTTCAGCCAAGCCTTTTTGGAAATAGGTTAAATGTTGGAAATTGTATTATATAATTTGTGGATATTCTTCTTGTTAATTCTTGTTTCTTGCTTCCTTTCTATTTCCTTGGTCAGTATTTAGTTTCTGGATTTTTTCAAGGAAAAAAGTCTTTTGATTATGCTTCTATGCAAAATTAAGGCTACTAATTACTAATATTAATTTTAAAAATTCCTGCAGTATTTTTATCTAATGATTCTTTCATCTTAAGTAATTTTAATTTGTATTAGTCATTCAAAAGTATTTTTACCCAAACAACTATTACTAAACATTTATAGCACTTATTTTTGTCTAAAGATATTAGTGACTTTTCCTAAATGGTTATTAAAATGCTGCTATTTTAGTGTACAACCTCATACGCATTCAGAGGACAGCATTTATTTCTTTCCTTTGAACAAAACTGTATTATAAATACTGATTTAGATTCATACTGAAAACTCTTAGAAACAAGCGCACTGTAGAGAAGTTACCAAAAAATGACAGTCATATTTTCTTTTGAACTATCTACCGGTATTTAAAACTAGAGAAACATTGATCAAGGCTTCTTGCACAGTATGTCAAATCATCTTTGAACTTTATTTAAAATTCTTTATTGTATTTAAAGGCTGGTCAGAATCTAAATTAATAGTCCTTTTCTCCTTAAGAAAAAAAGTGGTTTTATGGAAGTGTTAGTATTAATGTGGGAAGTTGGTTTAATGAAGCTCAGCAGATTCGCCATGTAGTCCAGTACTGTGAATTGTGACTGGAAGCATATATAAAGTCTGAGAATCTTTACATACAAAGCATATTTCAGTAGTGAACGATCATCCTTCTATGTCAGCGTAGATGCTCCTTATTGACTAAATTACTAATATTTAATTGCAATAGAGTGAAATGCCTTTTTTCTAGGCCAAGGATCTCAATATAAGTGACATTCAGAGAGTCACATTTCCCACAGCTAGGGAAAAATCTTTTGCTCAAATATAGGAAAAGAGTTAAGCTCTTCAGGCAAGGAATTTAAGAATGATGTAAAATGTACAATATTTATTATTGTTGTCCTTTCATTCATTTCTAAGTCATTGATATGTATATTAAAAAAACATAAGCAACTGCAGGTAGTCCTTAAGTTATATTGGCAATTAGGAACTGAATCTCCATTACTAAATACATGGGGTTGTAACTCAAGGATTTCCTGTAGAAAAATCTTCCAAAACCAAAATGCATATCTGAAATAATCTCTGCTCATAAGGAAACTACAGGAACAAATATACTTATTTATTAATCAATTTATATGGCCTCTGATCTCCCTTCTTTATCTCTGGGTAACTTACAATAAAATACGTTAAAAATATAATTCAAAATATATAAACAACAGCAAGGAATCATTTAAAAAACCTACCATTAACAGAATCATGAGACAGGCTCCATCTCACACCTATCTCTCATACTGCAATAGTATGAGGGAACAACCTTGGAAGCCAGGAAGAAGTGCTACAGCCTAGGCAATAGTCTGATAAATGAAACCTAAATATGAAAGAGGAGTGGGAGTGGAGGAAAAAGTCTCAGAAAAGACTCTCCTTAATTTTCAGGAGAATAAAAGTAAGGGAGGAGATAGGAACTTTCAGACTCGCAAAATTAAGTTACTGTAACTTTACAATAAAGGTACTATTTGTAGTCCTGGGTACTTCTTGAACTACCTCAAAAGACTGAGAGGGTCCCAGGCTTGGATACAAAACCAAGTTTTCAAGGCCTTACAAAAGCCCAGCAGTTGCCACATGATATCTTGGCAGAAGATGACAGACCAACATAGTCTATTCAAGTTTAAACAAAAAGATTTTCAATATATGTGTGCCCTGTGATTTATTTATTGATCAATTTGTTATAGTTATATGGCTAACGTGACCAGATTTTAACATTGGTAAAGAGGGACACCATTGACCGGGGGGGGGGGGGATTCTTGATTTAAAAAATTAAAAAAAGATTTTAAAACATCCTATCCTTCAAATTGTCTTCTGATAACATTATGGACATGTTCACTAGTTTTCTAAGCAGAAGTAATGGCTTCTAGAAGTAATTTGCCAATTGTCTTGTTCTTCTTCTTCTTGCCACCATCTCCCCCACCCCAAATCACTGCCCCAGCTTCCAATCTACCCTGTAATCCTGGGATTTTGCTCCTAGTCTTTTCTAGGTCTGGTTCTGCTCATTTTTCAAGACCAACCAAAGTTTGTTGACTTAGCATCAGTAAATGGAGGATTATGTCTCCAACCCCCCCCCCCAAATTAAAAGGGATTGCTTTTAAATAGCAAGAAAAAAACTAAGATCCCTCCCGAAGCGGGAGGGGAAATTTTTTCTTTGCTGTTCCTTATGGCTTAGCTGAGACAGCAGCTTTTGATGATTGTTTTTCGAAACTTTTATATAAATTGGGGGGGGGTATTCTCTCCATCCTTTTTGCTTACACTGGGGCTTGGGGAGCTTGGCAAAACTTCTTGCCTTGCAAAAATTTAGCCCCAAAAGGATGTGGGGGAGGAACGGACACCTTAGCATTCTAATAATCTTTCACTCATTGTTAGATGGTTTGCTAAGATACATCAGAAACTCCTCTCCAATATCCACCACATGAGGATGCTCTGTCCAGAACCCCTTAAAAATGATACCAGCCCAAGCACCATGGGAGCCCAGGAAGTTCACCAGGGAAGGATTCTCAGAAATCATAATTATCAGTCCCAGACCATCAGCTCCTTGTTCCCACGTTCAAGCCTATCCAGCAGGTGGTTCTCCTGAAGAAAACCCCAAATTCCTGAGCTGGGGTTGGGAGAGGATTAAACCAAGCGCAGAGAAGGTGCCCCACGTGAACAAGCCCCCAACTCACTGAGCTTATAGGAAAAGAGTCCCTGAAGCCTCCCCGCCTGTTATCCTTGTTAGGACTCAGCCTTTGACATTCCCCGGAAGGCTCCCCGCTCCACCTCCCCAAAAACAAAAGTGGCGGCATCCCCCTCCTTGAGACACCTCACTCGAAGGAACGAGGCAACAGGATTGAACCTTCTGGCCAGCAAGAAAGAACCTTTTGGCTTACCTGCAGAGATGCGACGCGGGCAGGTAGAGGAAGTGGGCCGCGTCCCGGGAGGGCAATAATTGTTCTGGGTTCTGGGATGAAGGGGACGTCATTCAGCGCCAATCCATTCTTCCTCGCCAGCGGAGGTGTTGCAGGAGAGTTGCCAGCTGTGCTGACACGTGCGTTACAAAGGAAATGAATATAACAAAAAGGTCAAGGAGTTCGCTTGCATTGGCAGCAAAAGCGAAAGTTGTTCATAGTGGGAGGAGCTCTCAGCCTGGGGGCTGCTGATATCTTGCGCAGAAGGGGTGGGGGAGACGAGGGAACCCGATCTAGGAATGAGCTGTCAGCCTGACAAAATGCAACCCCTTCCTTCATCCTCCTCCTCCTCCATCACTAACAGCTGGGGGCTCAGGAATCGGAGCAAAAAGCCAGTACGATCTTGGCATTGCAAACTCACGCACATACCCACTGCTTCCCCCCCCCCAAAAAAGCAGGATTATAGTTAGCTGAGCAATTTAGAGGCTTCCACTGTTCCTCTCGGTTCCGTTTTCCTTAGAGGACTTTGCAAGACGCTAGTCCTTCTTGAGTACTCTTGCGCTTTAGTCCTCAGGATTCCCTGGCCTCCATGGCCGGGTCATCCCAAGCGCGCACGACCTGGAGCTCCCCACGCCTAGCTGCGTTGCGCACACGCGCAGGCATTCAAGGAATCCGGCATTTTTTTAAAGGTTCCAGATCCTCTGCAAATGCCCTACTGCATCCCGGCTGTCTCCAATGCAAGGGCAGCGAAGGGCAGCCAACAAGGGATGCGGGAGCTAGGAGCAGCTGAAGCCCCAGCAGCCGCCCCGCTTCTAATCTCCATCTGCCCGATGGAGGCTGCCCGGCTGCTGGGACTTCGGCTGCTCCTAGCTCTACTACAATGTGTAGTAGAAAAGGTGTTTTATTTCTAGGAGTGCTGGCAGTAAGAAAATGTTGGGCCCTGTAGGAGCATAGATTGAATTTTGATAATGAGACTCATAAATATTTTATTCTGTGGAAAAATTCTACTCTGAAAATATTCTGTTGGAAAGTTTGAGCAGAAGCTGGGATTATGATTTTAAACCAATTATTATGCTTTAAGAATGTCTCTCAACTTCAAATGTATTTGTTTTTTTTTTTACGGACTAAGACCCAATCACAATTTCAAATTGAATCTGGCCTTCCTGGTAGTAGTATATTTAACTTAAACATATTTCAATGGGTCAAATTCCAACATTTTGCTGCTTCGAAAGCACCTGATATGCTCTGTTATTTGATGGAATCTGTGACAGAATATTCCATATATATATATACACACACACGCATACACACACACACACACACATTTATATATATATATATATATATATATATATATATATATATATATATATATATATATATATATATGTTTTTTTATTTGTGCTGATAAATAAATAAAGGGAGACTAGTATAGATCTATTTCAAGCTATTTAGCTCTCATCAGCTAGCCATTTATTTTATTTATCAGCACAAATAAAAAAAACACAAATATAACAAAGGCAACAGTAAAAATATTGGGTTTCTGTCGTGATGGACTCTTGTGACGAGCCGAAGGACAGATGATGGAAGCAGTTAGCTTCCTCCCATAATTGGGGCTTACCAGGGGTTGTAAAAAATCTAATATATATACATATATATATATATATATATATATATATATATATATATATATATATATATATATATAATATTTTCATAGAGGACATTTCTGGAATATTCCAAACATGGATTAAGAAACTGGAATCTCCAATATTGCCCCCTCAATGGCATCATGTCCTTTAAAATGTTAAAATGGCATCAATAGATATGAGGTTAAAGTTGATTCATCAAAAAAAAATCCATTTAGAGTATTTTGGACTCCCCTAAAAGTGCACCTGAAAGGATAGGCATCGGAATTTCTTCGTGGGAGGAGCTGAACCAGCCCAAAACTGGTTTGTTTGTTCCATCTGGTACAAGTTAGACAATAACTACTGTATTTTTCGAACTATAAGACACGCTGGAGTATAAGACATACCATGATTTTAAAGAGGTAAATTAAGAAGAAAGTTTTTGTACTCTGCAGGCCTCCCAAACCCTCTGCATGCCACATTTTTTGCAACAAAAAACGGGAGGGTCATGCAGAGCTTTCGGAGGCTCTTAGAGTGCTCCTGGGGGCTGGGAGGGGGCAAAAACGAGCAAGAAATGACTCGGTATTTTTGCAAAAAAAAAAGGGCATGCAGAGCCTTTGGAGGCTTGTAGAGTGCTCCTAGGAGCTGTGGCAGACAAAAATGACCCATTTTAGCTCGTTTTTGCTCTCTCCTGCCCCCAGGAACACTTTGCAAGCCTCCCAAACCCTCTGCACATCCATTTTTGCAAAGGGGATGGGGTTTTGGTAGGCCAAAAAAAATCAGTGTATAAGACACACCCAGATTTTCACCCTCTTCTTTAGGGGGAAAAGGCGTGTCTTATACTCCAAAAAATGCGGTACATAGAGGTGGGTCGGAGCATATTTAGAAATGTATATCTGAACAGCAGTAAAGAGCTCTTACTTGAGAGTAGAATTACAAAGCAAGCAAGCATACACATGCACACACACACACACAATGTCCTCGCAACAAATATTTAGATGAGATGATGATGATGATGAAGAAGTAGATGGTATCTTTTCAATTTTGCTTGATTCATGGTGATTCTATGGATCACCATCTCTCCACATCTTCTGATCTTGTGCTACTTATTTGACCTGTTCAATGCTCTGCTAGTCTCAGCTTTGATGGTGTCCAACTACCATATTCTTTGGAGGCCTGGTTTCCTTTTGTATTTTGTATTTATTTAGTTTGTAAAACATGTACAAGATAACAGGCATAAGTATAAACATGGACATGAACAAAGAAATGAGTACAAATAAATGGGGACAGTAGGACAGGGACGGTAGGCATACTGGTGCGCTTATGCACCATTAACCATTAACTCTTCCAAATATAATTGCTTTCTTCATTGAATTCCCCTGCATGACATGGCCAAAATAAGTAAGTCACCATTTTGCGATTTTAGATGCTTATATACTTTACAGATTACATCAGCAATTGTAATTGGTTAAAGACATTTACTACACAACATACCTTACTTTTGGAGGGCTGTTCTCCAGGCAGATTTTCCTAAGTGCCTTTTAGGAGGTCCTAATGACTATGGTAACTATTCCCCCCACTCCCAGGAACTTCAAGCAGCTTCTTTTAGTGTGGTGACATCAAAGATGTAAAAACATTGAGAGTTCATTGACCCAGCCATGTTTACATTTTTAGATATTTGAATGTAAATAAGTAAATATACCAGAAAATCTTCAGATGTTAAAGATATTAATGTGACATTGAATTATATACACTCTGGAATCTCTCCATTTATCAGGAATTATAGTTGTATTCAGCCTGGAGAGGAGGTGTGGCTACTTGAGAAACTGGAAAAGTGGTATTATTGCAGATGTTAAGACCTGGTTCCTGAAATGTGTAATTTGTCTTAGAAAAGGCAATTTTTGTACAAATCAAGGGGTGAAGCAATATGTAGTATTTTTGCAAACAAAATGTGAGATTTTATGGCATTTATTGTCTACTGTTAAGTTTACTACACAAGGTGAATTTGTTTTTTTAATTTGGTACAAAAAAACTGTACATATTTTCCTACTGATTCAGTTTGTACATCCAATGTAAACTGATAATGTGAAGCAGAGTTCCATAGACAGCAACAATAAGGCTAAACACTGGAATCTAAAGTAGTAAAGTTCTTACATACAGTGCTGCATTTGCAAATTTTTGAAGATATGAAAACTAAATTAGTCCTTTATAAATAAGCTTAGCAATAGAGAGCAAGTGACTTCAGTAGTTGTCAGTGCTCCAACATTGAAGGTTTTTAAGAAGACAAAACCATTTGTCTGAAACAGGGTCTTCTGCTTGAGCAGGAGATTGGACTAGAAAACCTCCAAAATCCCTTAGTCCAGGGGTGTCCAAACTTGGGAACTTTAAGACTTGTGGACTTCATCTCCCAGAATTCCCCAGCCAGTCTGTGCTGTTTTGCTGATTATCCATTCTTCCTTGTTGCTATTTTTCCACTTTAATGCAGTTTTAGAACTGATTTATATAGTGTGGCTTTGATCAGAAACTTCATTGTATTACATTAGAGTCACAATTTCCATATTACCTTTGACATTCAAGATTCTCTTTATTGATACTTGTCCTTTGTTAATTAAACACTAACTTGAGTTTAATTGAGCTCATGTGTTCTGACTTCTTTTGCAGAGATGAAGGTGAGTTGAGAGGTAGGTATCAAAGCTAATATTTTTTTCCTCTGAGAAATTAATTGCAAGTTTTTTTTTCTCTTCTGAGGCGTACTCCCCACTAAGTGATCTCAGGGCTGCATTTAATATTGCACCGTTTCTCTGCAAAGTAATAGGGCTTTCATTGATTTTTGTTTTTGCTCTCAAGAGAAATAAACCACTATACAAGACAAAACAGTACACTAAAAATGGTAGATCTATGCTGTGGACTATGAAAAGCACCAGGTGGACCATTCTGGACCCCAGGATGAACAACCAAAGATAGGCTAAGTAACTGAGTGTTACAAGTCATGTAAACATTTACAAAGAATTGGGAAATCTGCTTGGCTTTGATAGCAATCTTTCTATCTGTTATTGAATCTTTTACGTACCTTTTTGGGAAAAGGTCCACAAAAGGAACCACAAATCCATGACCAATTGGGAAATGTGCTTTCAAAAGGGAGGGGGGAATGGTCAACACACACATAGTTTTATGAAAAAAGTGACTGTTTAGATACCAAGGAATTGGGGCTTTTCATACTTAAAAGAGAAATAAGGCACAACTTCACTCAACTAATACCTGGTGGGTATGTTGGTTTTGTTCTTATTCCTGTTTTTATCAATTTTTATCAATCTAGGATCATTATATCATATGAGATAGGGAACGACTATACTTAAATTCTTCAAATAAACAAACAAACAAATAAATAAATAATCAGCAGTGACGTTTGCAATTCCTCTGCTCATAATATGCATTTGACTAGCTACAATATAACTATGTTTCTCTTAAGTCAAAACACTGTGCATATTCTGTATTGGAATATAATTCACCATTGTGATATAGTTGTTAGGGCAGAAATGGGCAACTATGAACCCTTTACAATGTGTGGGCATCAATTCTCAGTATTCCTTAGCTAGTCATGCTGACTCAGAAAATATGGGAGTTGAAGTCCACAGGTTGTAAAGGGACCATCATTCCCCACCCCTGAGTTAGTTAGTTGCCCAGTTCCTGGTTAAGGTCAAGAAGATGTAAATTCGAATCTTCTGTCAGAAAAGGAAGTTCACCGAGTGACATTAAGCCAGTCAATTTCTTTGAACACAAACTTCTTCACAAAGTGGTGGATGTGAGGAAAAATCAAAAGAGAATATACTATATAGGCTGCCTAGAAAGAAAGGTAGAATATAAATCTAAAAACAAATAATATTTGCCAAACAAAATACAGGAAATTATCTGTTTGAGATAGCACATATACATAAGGATCAGTAGGTAAGCATTTATTTTTAATGAACCTCTTGTTAATTGTGATGGATCTCAACATGGGGTATTTAAATTGACATATAAATTATGAAATAATATCAACAATAATTTATGTAAGTCCCAGGGAACCCAAACCATAAGGAAGAAGAACTCACACTGGCAGCCTTGAGACTTTCCTTCACTTGCTCTTATTTCATATCACTTTGAATGAACTACAATTTGCTTGTAGAAAATATCATCCATGTGTTCTCCTTGGTGGGGGTGACCAGTAATAAGCATGAACAGCAGTACTTTTAATTTAATTTAATTTAATCCAGATACTCTTAAAGATGCTGCAAAGTGAACTCCCTGGATTTCAGGGGTGATATGAATGCTTTTTAAAGTTTAGTGGATTCTTCATCCTTTTCAATTACTTCTGCCTCTTTTGAACAAGTTGTATCCTTCACTGCTGAGTTGCATGCATGAGATTTATTCACCAGGTCGTAATTATTTCTGTTAAGTCACACTTGCTTCCCTATGGTAACAATTTAAGTTCATACTTATTCTTTTCTATACTCTGAGCATTACTGGATAATGAAGGTTGTGAATGTTATGAGTCAATGTTCATCCTGATGTTACTTTGAGTGATACTATATATTAATTTACTATTATTATATTTTAGCAAATTCCCTTCAGAAAAACAATTTGTTAATAAAAAGTTTGAGAGATCCCCAGGGTACAATAATCGGTTATAACCATGATCATAGATAGCATGAAATTAGATTCCCAATCTGGATTTAGTATAGTATTAAGAAGTCATTGGCAACATGGCCCAGCTGATGATATTCTTGTTAAACAATTTTATTTCTTCACTCTGCCCAGTGAGGCATGGCATGCTTGTCAATTTCCTTTGTTTGAAAACTGGAAATGAGACATACCCTTCATGCAAGCTTAACTGAGCATCAATCGGTTGTGCATACTACCTAATTAATATATTTTCTAGACTCTTGTTTTTGATAAAGTTGAGTGGATATGAATTGTGAAGCTAATTTTATCTAATTTGGCTTTAGTGTCATGCCAACAAAGTACTATTTCATCCAATCCCCACTGTAATTGAGTCTAAGGTTCAGTAGAATATTGAAGAATACATGTCATATTAATTGGGCTGGTTAAAAGGAACAAAACTATCAAAAAAAGAATCACCAGATAATATCACAAATTGCAAGCTCCCAGGACATCACTTACAACTTTTTAGCTCAAGGTTTATGAGATATAAATTTGTGTTTGTTGGAATAATAATGACTACTATTTACTTGTTTCCTTTCTCCGATGCACACATCAATTAAGAGAATAGAAATGAGACTCTTAAAGTTCATTCTTTTTTCAAACTCCCACACAACAGAAGGTTGTAACGCATATATTTATAACAACATTACTGAGGCCAACAAACAAAGAAATGAGAGAGCATGAAATATTCAACAGTGGTGATATAAAAATAACCCCCATCAAACCACACTTATTGGTCAATAAATGACCCCAATAAATGACATCAATGTGGTTGGGAAGACAATGAATGGACAAAGAACTGACTAGGAAGTTGCAAAGTAACAACCGTGTTTATAAAGCCACTTTTGTCACCATTATTTTATTAACTGCTGAGTGTCAGCCCACAGACTTATGACTTCAATAAGACAAAACTATAAACTGAATGCTTTAATAAAGCTAATTATGCCTAAAAAGAAACCTCATCTGGGATGTGATAATAGGTTACTGTCCAAGAAATGGTGGATAGAGTTTTTAATTGTAGTAATGGATAAATCAAACACAATCATCCATCCTGCAAAAATTGTTCTAATCTTTCAGATTTAGCAAGAAAAGAAAACCAAGAAAACAAACCAGGACATTGGGGACCCCATCCCCACTCCCAAATTTGATTATGCGTAACACATGCAATTCACATAAATTAACACAGCCTTGTCTCAATGAGCCTCACACAGGCCTGTTTGAATGCTGTATTTACAATAACATCTGAAGGAGAGCCACATGCTGAGTTTGACTCTGAGGGAAAGTTAGATTCCTACCATTCCTTTTGACACATTCAGAATGCTTGTATGGTTAATTTTCTGTGGTAGTACAGGGGTTATTCATGGAGACCATTACACATACCTTTGAAAAGTGTTATTCAGGCTTCCAAATATGTACAATCATTCATCTAGAGTTGTAATGCATTGAACCTCACTTGTGGAAATCAAGACAATTTTAAAGTACAATTGTATATTTCATATCCGTGTTTATTTTCCAATGCTTAGCAGTCATCTGTATATTAAGTGGTCAGGTGTGATAGGTTTTAGTGGCCTTTAGGACAGGAATAAACAAATATGGGGAATAATAGCTTTCTGGCATTGACAGCAACATTTGTATATATGAATGCATTGATGACTATTTGAAAATTTATTGTGGATGCTAAAAATAAATTATTCTGGAATCACAACAGAATAGTTGCAATCTTCAATTATGTAATTCCTAAGATTATTTTTGAAATAGTGACTGTGTTATCCCTAAGAACCTTTCTGAAGTAATCACTGTTTTGTGCTAATTAAAAATTTAACCACTGTATGCCTGTTTTTTAACTGATTAATTTTTAAACATGGTATTACTACATAAGAATATACATACCTAACAATATCATTTTTATAGTTTTGCAATTGTGCCGTAGGCTATTTTATTTATCTGTTAGAAATGTTTTGACTATATTGATTCTTTTCCTACAAAATTGATCCTTTTACTACAAAATTAGCTTCACACAAAAGAGCTTATGTCACTCATCCTCAGATATTAACAGAAAATAAGTAAATGTGTGAAATGTAAAAAAAAATAGTACTAACAAAAATACTTAGAATGTTTTATGTCACAGATTAAGTGACTGAGCCATGGTGATACAAAATCATTATAAAATTTGTTTTAATTGATTTTTTTTTGCAAATGCAAACTGTCTCTTGTCCCATAATTTAAAACCTAAATACAATTAGTTCCAGAAGACAGTAAAACAGAAATAGAAAAGGGAGTTACAATAGTAATAAACCATGGAGAACAGGGATTGTAGCAACAGTAAATTATGAGGAAAATGCTACGATTCAAACCAAGGAAGGAAGAAATGAGAATATGGGAGACATTTGGAGACATATTACTATTATAAACTATTAAATATGTAGGCTGTCATTTTCTATAAAATGAATATGTCTATATTCAAATAAGTGCACAAATTATATGCTATGACCAGATAAACCTAGCAGAAAACTTTGTCTTTCAAAAAGTAGAGAAGGGAACTAGAGGGCCCATCATATGGACTTAAATTTTCACTAATAGAGATGCAATGATAGAAGGAACCATGGAGGGGTGGCTGGCCATGCAATATTGGAATTCAACATTATGCAAGCATAAGCAATAGAACAAAGTCAAACTAGAATCTTGGACTTTAAGAAAAATGATTTCAATAAACTTAGAGAGAGCTTGGGAAGGATTCCATTGATGAGAATCCTCAAGGAGAAAACAACCCAAGAAGCTTGTGGGGAAAAGTATAAAAAATGGGAAGAGGGAAACATAACTAAGGCAGGATATCAGCAAATAGCCCAAACCTGCAAAGATGAAGTCCAAAAAACTAAGGTTCAAAATGCACTGAGGCTTGCAACAAAAGTCAGAAATAACAAAAAAAATCTTCTTTCAACATATAAAAAACAAGAAAAAAAGACAAGGAAACAATTGGTCCATTAATGGGAGAAAAAGCAAGAAGGTGATGAGCAAAAAAATAGCCCAGCCTATCAAAAACAGTACCACAAATGACAGATTAGGAATACAAGTTAAAATAGGCAAGAAAATGGCTTATTCAACATATTCTAAAGGACTTAATTTCCTTTTGTATTTTGTATCAATAAATGTTGTTTTACAGAACAGATTCCATTTTAAATTTTCACAATTGCCTGATCTGAGGTGATTCATTTTTCATGGTATTTTGAATTGAATTGAATTGAATTGAATTTATTGCACTTATATGCTGCCCTTTTCCCTGAAGGGGACTCAGGGCGGCTCACAATCCAAGTCAGGGAAGGGGATACAGATAAGGGATAAAAAGACGAACAAAACAATACACAATTTAAAAGCACACAACAACCATACCATTCGAGGAGGGGGGCAAAAGCTCTTTAGCCCCAGGCCTGTCGGAACAGCCAGGTTTTAAGGGCTTTGCGGAAGGCCTGGAGGGTGGTGAGGGTTCGAATCTCCATGGGGAGCTCGTTCCAGAGGGTCGGAGCAGCCACAGAGAAGGCTCTCCTCCGGGTAGTCGCCAGCCGGCATTGGCTGGCGGATGGAATTCGGAGGAGGCCTAATCTGTGGGGTCTAATCGGTCTATTGGAGGTAATTGGCAGCAGGCGGTCTCTCAAGTACCCAGGTCCAATACCATGAAGGGCTTTATAAGTGACGACTAGCGCCTTGAAGCGTATCCGAAGACCAATAGGCAGCCAGTGCAGCTCGCGGAGGATAGGTGTTACGTGGGTGAACCGAGGTGCACCCACGATTGCTCGCGCGGCTGCATTCTGGACAAGCTGAAGTCTCCGAATGCTCTTCAAGGGCTGCCCCATGTAGAGCACGTTGCAGTAGTCCAGTCTAGAGGTCACAAGGGCACGAGTGACTGTTGTGAGGGCCTCCCGGTTCAGGTAGGGACGCAACTGGTGCACCAGGCGAACCTGGGCAAATGCCCCCCCCTTTTTTGGTGAAAAAGCCATATAGGGCTTATCTGCAAGTATATTTGGTAGCTAAAATAGACAGTCTTATCATCTCTTTATACTGGAAAAACCTCTAATTGTCCAGCTGGAGCTGTTGGTCAGTCAGTCAGTCAGACTCATATTGAGAAGATACACAGACATTAAGACAGATTTTCCCTCAGATCATGAATGGAAAATTTGTATTGGCTTTGCTCATTTGGTTCAACAGTTTTAGAATAAGAAGGCAGGGGAAAGAATAGCTAAATCCTTTCATGGATGTTTCATCATCTATGAAAATCTGGCTATTATTATACCAGAAAGAACTCTTTTCTCTATCTTATTTTAAACTCAATTTTCCTCATTTTGGTTCTTTGATAGTACATATAAAACAGCATTCTGGCTTGGACTACTAAATGAAGACTAGGCCCCTCCCTAAATAGAAAGCTCACTTACTAATGAAGCCCATATATTCATGAAAGACCCATCCATGCAGAAGCCCTTCTGATAGAAAGCTGCAATCATTTTCGTCCAAAGCACTTTTCTCACTAAATTATAGCTGATTGCTATTTGATTGCATAAAAGAAAGAGAATACCAAACATAACTTGATGAATTCTAATTCTCTTGAAAAGCCCAGTCCCACTATTCTTATAAGGAATAACTTTGTTTTCCATGGCAATTGGGCCTGTGAAGTAATGTTTCACACCAGGAAATAAGTAGGTCTAGGATAAAAATTATATATATTTTTATATTTTAGCAAGCTTATTTAAAATTAGATACGGCGAATATGATAATGCTAATGTTTCAAAGAAGTCTAATCCTCAAGGAAAATTGTGCTTTCACTATTCTGATTCCTGATGACTGACTGGTATGGCCCTGTGGTTTTCTTGACAAAGTTTTTCAGAAGTGGTTTGCCATTGCTGCCTTCTTAGGGATTGAGAGAAGATGGCTGGCCTAAGGTCACTAGATAGCATCATTCCTAAGACAGAATTAAAACTCAGGATCTCCTGGTTTCTTTTAGGGTTAGTCTTCCTTGAGACTGATGGTAAAATCTACCCAAGTGGGTTTGGGTCAAGATATATTTTTTCCATGTCTTATTTATATAATAGGGTTCAAACAAGGCTGGAGTGAAAGCCAGTCTTCAGATGGAAATGATAATTGATCAATATCTGCCCTGGGCTTTGGGACAATTTAAAGTCAGAGTTGCAATTCTGAAAAGTTGGTGGTAAAAGTTAGTAACATTAATAAAATTAGATTGGAATCGGGGTGATTTGCTTAATTTTTAGAAATTCATTTAGATGAATGATTGTGTTCAGATGGTATAGGTGAATAATAGTGATTTGGGGAAATTAGTTAGGCTTCCTTACATTATTTTCTCCAAAGCAAAGCTATAAAGCAAGTTCTCAAATTTAAATTAAGAAAACTAACCGATATAATGTACGCACTTGAAATCAAAAGCTTTAAATCTTAAGAGATTAAAATTAAAGATTTCTTTTTTAGTAGGAAAAGTCTTTTGAAAGACTTTTGATTCCTTTCAATTCCAGAAATCTAGAAACAGCAGCTTCTAAACACCTAGCATTTTCTCAAAAATATGTAATATAACAACAAAATGCCATTGTCTCATGCTCAGTTAGAAAATACCACTTATTTTCTTAATAAAATAGTTTTCCTCTTAATATATCTTGTTCTTCTTTTCATATACATTTATTCTAGCCAACTTTCCTGGAGCTATAAGAGCAAGTGATTTATTTTTAAATGAAAGCATAAATGCATTCTCATTATGGTAAAACAAAGTGGAACTTAAGAGTGTATCATTAACTTATGTCTATGCCTTACAATCCATTTTGGTATACAAGTGAGGCAGTTTTCTCTCAATCTTGAATTTTTCTGGGTTAACAATGAATCTAAATACTCTTGTAGCTACACACAAAAACAGTTACTTTTCTGGAAGTGAGAAGAATGATATTCTGTATTTTAATAAAATCAGTATACACAAACACAGAGAGAGAGAGTTTTTCTCTAATTAAATCAATAGGGCAAGCAGGTATGTAGGAAAATGCTATTTCAACATTTATCTGGATCAATACTTGAACAATCTATTATCTGCATTGGATTATAACTCCCATCATTCTCACATAAGCAATTGCTAGAAGCTGTAATTCTACATTCCTAGAAAATAATAGATAAGGAACAGCTGATTTATTGAAATGTGTCCTCCTGATATTGCTACATTCATGTCACATGCACCTACTCAGGACTTCCAGATTGAAAGGCTTACCTGGTGACATCACCATTGATCAGGGGATGCCTAAGTGAGTTTTCATGTCCCTGTTATTTTTCCTACCAAAGTGGTACCTTTTATATATTCGCATTTGCAAGTCAATCTCTCAATGGTCTTCAGACTCAGCATCCTAGCCACATGAGCCCCTGCACCCCATATTCCTCCTGATAATGTGATTAGACACCAGACTAACATTGTAGCTGACAGTTGCATGTGTTTCCAAGAATGGAATAGATATGGTGTGAATGGGATTAGTGTGTGTGTGTGTGTGTGTGTGTTTGTGTGTTTGTTTGTTTGTGCGTGTGTATGCATGTATCCACTCATTTATGTGATAATAAGTTATTAGCCAGTGATACAGACTCTGTCTGAAATGGTTCACACTTACACTTAAACAATAGAATATTTGGTACATTAGTTTGCCCTCTCACTAGTTCTTCTCCAATGTAATCACATTAGCATTAGTGACATTTTTCTGCTAACCTCAGTTTGGCATTTGTCCAAGCTGGATAAATTCTGCTTCTTATAAGCCGGTATTAGAATGCATAGTCTGATCTTGGATTTCTGGATGAAATAAAGTGTATTTTGTTTGGTTCAGATAACATAACAAATTCTGGTTACTTGAAAAAAAAAATATTCAGCATATTTAAACATCAAAATATCTTAAATGCTTTCCATTTCCTCTTTGCGGCCAGTATTGGACGAGGAAAGACAAATGCACAAAAACAGTTCATGTATCACTAAATTATGCTACTATAATATTAAACGATATGCAGGCAGCACTAAACAATGCTTTAGTATTGCTTCTCTATGTGGTCATTGCTGCTTTCAAGATATTTGAAAATTCAAATCCCACAATATCTTCCCACTAGCCTTGATAGTTGAATGATGAGTATTAAAGTTGACAATAACTGGAGGCAACTGACTGCCTACCTCTCCATAAAATTGATAAGTTCTTCCATGACTGCTGTGATGGTCCTTAAATTATATATAATGGACCACTGTTAGTCCTGCCATAACATTCTTTGATGTCCCAAGGCTAGAATTTGATGGATCATAGCATAAGGGTAATCACTGTTCCCTCAAGCCAATAATGAGAATTGCATAGAGAATCACCTACATCTATCATATCATGAGGCCATAAGTAGGTTACTGTGTTTCTGTTTGGTTTCTGCTCTGTATGCAGATAAACCAACAACATTCATCCTCAATTTACACTTCCCAAAGGAACTGTTTATTCCATACATTGCTTGGAGGTTAAATAAAAGGTACTACAAATCTGCCAGTATTGGAAAATGAATCATATTAGCAAGTTTCTTTATCTGACACTCAAGATGCTTTAAAGCTCAAAAATGAGAGATTTCCCTGGCATTTGTCACAAGCAAAAATTCAACTCTTTTTCTAATTCTAATAGACATTTTTAGCCTCTTTCAAGGTTTTGTCTCTATCAGTATTGGAAAAGCATTTGCCCTTGTTTCAGGCAAAGAGCAATTTTCAGGCAAAGGACTCAACAATCACAAATTCCATTGTCCAGTTTCAATTCCTGCTTGTCTAGTTGTACATAATGTTGTCCCTTTGTCATTTCCTGCCAATGAAAGTGTCTAGCAGAGAAAACAAGTGAGGTCCTTGTCTTGCTAGGGGTCAAACTGTTAATGCTACTTTTCTTGAAAACACTTTCATCAGCAATTTTACAGGAGTCCATAGCAAGATACCTAAGTGCTTTGCTGGATTCACCAGAGACTCCCTGAAACAAATACACACACACACACACACACACACACTTTCAGATGTTTATTATGAAATAATTCTCCAGGGAAGAAATACATTTCTGGCAAAGTTTAAGCTAAGAAAAAATTTAAATTGTATTAGGCTTTTTTTCATGAACTTGCACACCACAACTGGCTCATCTTATACCTTCTTTTTAAAAAGCAATTTCATACTTCATGCTTTATTTGGCATATGAGATACATTGGTGTACCTTTTGGTATTTTCTGTTGTAAGCACATATGTAAATCAGAAGAAAGTTTGACTCATGGTGCTATGAATATCCATAATTCCTTGGAATATATTATTACTTCTAAGTGTTACAAAAGCAAATGGTTTACACTGAAAAAAAGTTATTCCAACCAGAGAACTGTCCATGGTACTAGAATAGATGACAATGTCTTTTTAATCCTGATGAACTAAAATATTATGCTATATGATGGGTGTTTGGAGGGAAAATATAACCATAATAAGATTTCAAAGAAAAAGTGCTCAGAAGTCTAAAGAAAAAGAACACACAGACACATACACATTGTACTGGAATTTTATTAAAAGAGCTTCTCTGAACACAGAAGAAATGATTGAAAGTTTTGCTATTAGGTACAGAATTAATGACCATCATTATGTTACCGCACTGTGATCCAAAACACCTTCAGTCAGAAAGAACTATAAAGTACTACACTTGCTTAAAACTGATCACTTTCTTCTGATTTTTTCAATCTTCCTCCTCTAGAATTGACACAATGATGAGATATGGGAGATTCCATTCTATACCCTACAATGAGCATCTCTGCATTTGCGAAGCAACAGAGGTAGAAGACCTGGTTCACATTCTAATTGATTGTTGCTTATATAAGGGAGTAAGAGACAGGTACCAAGGTCTATATACCAAACAAATGACCGATTGGGATCCCCATATCAAAACAACTTACCTTATGTGTGACCAGAACCTGAAAATAATATTTAACACAGCACAGTACTTGAACAAAATGGTTCAGTTGAGATCTGCATATGTAGGACTGATTGGGGCAGGGGTGACACAGAAATATAATTTTATCATATTTTATCTATATCTTAAGTTATTGTATTCTATTCCAATTCCAATTTCTATTTTATTCCAATTTCATTTTAAATTGTATTTTGTCAAATTCTATTTTAAATTGCTTCTATCAAATTTTAGTAATCATTTAGTAATAAATTATTACTAAATAATTTTAGTAATAATTTGGGACTTTGCACTTTGATATGGCCCAAGGGCTAATCAGTAAATACTCAATGTTAATGTCAATTTATACTTCTTTATCCTTTTGAGATTTGCTAGATTAGTTTCTAAATTTAGATCAGAGCTACATTATCAACTATTTTATGAAAAGAAATATGGAAAAGCTGGAATTATTATCTCTATTATTATTAATTTACTTCAAAATGCCAAGGAACACTTTGAACAAAAATGTTCTAGATAATTGTTTTAATTTTACAATCCCATATCTGTTCTGAAAGCCTTAATTTTGTTTCAGATTTTTTAAAATAAGCACTTACCACTATACTGTATTTGTTATGAATTTCTTGAAGCCCAAACTATATTTGGAAAATCCTTAAAGAAACTGATAGAAATCTGAAGAAAATCACAGTTCAACTTTGGGGATTCAATATCTATAAACAAGAATCTGAAGTCTAAAATAAACCAAACTTATTGTACTTTATATTTTAATTTTTAATCCTTTGATTTGTTTTTTTAAATTTTTATTATTATTGTCTCCCCCACACATCCATTCCAGAATGCCAGAGTTAATATAATAAATAGGAATGCATGCCAAGAAATATAATTTCTATTTGTTAAATCTTTTAAAATCTTTTAAACAATAAATAGACCATCCAGAATAAACAATGCACAAGAGGCGGGAAAAGAGCCTTTAAAATAAAGGCTTTAATATGGAAGAACATGGAGGGAAATGGAAAATGATCTGGTTGTATTCCGTTAATTAGATGGAGAATATGCTGGACAAGATCTGAACATCCCTAATGTTTTTGAATCCAGTACCACATAAAATCACAAAAGTCTTTTGTGCTACTTGTGGCATTCATAGCATTGCCAGCTACAGAAGGATTCTATTCAATTTTTTCTCTCTCCGAGATAATGAAAACACCACATCCATTATATATAAAGGACCAATGAATTCAGCACATACACTCACATGCACATAGATATGGCAGGATCCCCAATGTTGCAAAAAAAAAAAAAAAAGCGCTTGCGGACTGAACAGGCAGATAAAAGGCAGATGAAACAGACTGCTGAGAAAGAAAGAAAAAAACCTACCACCAAACTGATGTACACATGGAAAAGTATGAAATCTCAACAGAAAAATAAAATAAATGAAAGTGTGAATGCCGGAATCCGTTGACTGTTGTTTTTCTTTTACATATATATTGTTATTAGATGTTGGGTCTATTTGATTATTATATAGATTTTCACATGTGGGATATTTGTTTATTAATATGGCATTTTTGTTTAATATAGATGAGAAAGTTTTTGTAGACACATCACCTAAGGGGAGGAGAACATATTGAATATTTTTTATTTATTTTTCAGCATCCAGCTGGGATGGATTTTTAATGTTTAATGTTAGATCTATTTGACATTTGGGATTTTTTTTTTCCTTTCTCCTCCTCCCCTCCTTTATTTTGTACACAATATTTTTTTATTTTCATTGTTAGTGTTGGATGTTCATTTTTATGTCTTGTATTTTATTTTTGTTGCTAAAGGAAAATAAATGGTTTTTTTTTTAAAGAATAAATGCTTCAACCAACATAATGTAGTTTTAACCATCTTGCAATAAAACCCCGGAAAATGTAAATGTAGACATTGACAATTATTAAAAGGATAGCCCTTTTGGGGGTATATTTGGCAAGATATGAAAAATCCAAGATGTGTTGAGGGTAATTCAGTTCTCCAAAACCCACAAGGAAATGTACAGATGATGACCTGGTCTTGTCATTGGAGGCCAAGATTCTCTTTTACAGAATTACAAGATGTAGCAGCCTCTGGGCAATATGAAGCACAGTAGAAAGCTGGACAAACAAACCATAGGCCCTTAAGAGTCCTGGAAGCCCTAAATCAGAAGAAGTGAGACAGCAACTTTTCCAACAAATCTATTTTATTAACAGCAATAAGCTTTTGTGAGTTACAGCTCACTTTATGATATGCTCGGGGGCTGCTGGCATAAAGTCTGAAGACAGAGTCCTGAATCTTGAGGTTCTGGTTGTGATTATTCCAATGCTTGAGGCACTGGGATATCCAAAGCTGCTGTACCTCATGAAAATATACCTTTTAATAAAATGTGTTTGTATGAAGAGATGCTACCGGACTGCATTTGATTTTTGCTATCCTAGACACTATGGAGTTCTAGTGAACAATCACTTACATATGAGTCAGCAGTGTGCTGCAGCTGCCAAAAAAGCCAACACAGTCCTAGTTGCATTAAAATCAAGATAATGTGAAGTGTTAATACCACTTTATAATGCCTTGGTAAGGCCACACTTGGAATACTGCATCCAGTTTTGGTCACCATAATGTAAAAAAGATGTGGAAACTCTAGAAAGAGTGCAAAGAGAACAGCAAAGATGATTAGGGAACCGGAGGCTAAAGCATATAAAGAACAGTTACTGGAATTTGGTTTGTCTAGTTTAATGAAAAGAAGGACTAGGAGTGACATGATAGCAGTGTTCCACTATCTCAGGGTTTGCCACAAAGAAGAAGGAGTCAAGCTATTCTCCAAAACACCTGAGTGCAGGACAAGAAGCAATGGATGAAAACTAATCAAGGAGAGAAGCAATCTAGAACTAAGAAGAAATTGGAACAACTTGCCTCCAGAAATTGGAAGTTTTTAAGAAGAGATTGGACAACAATTTGCCTGAAATGGTATAGGGTTTCCTGCCTGAGCAGGGGGTTGGACTAGAAAGCCTCCAAGGTCACTTCCAACTTCCAACTATTCTATTCTATTCTATTCTATTCTATTCTCTAATCCTATTACTATTCCTATTCTAGATTCTCCTCCTACAATAGAAACACTAACTGCATAGGAAGCCTTCATCTTACAACAGTTCATTTAGTGACCATTCAAAGTTACAACAGCATTGAAAAAATGACTTATTTTAGTTTTTCATACTTATGACCATTGCAGCATTCCTATGATCATGTGATCAAAATTCAGACGCTTGGCAACTGGCTCATATTTCTGACAGTTGCAGTGTCCCGGGGACACGTGATCACTTTTTGTGACCTTCCGACAAGCAAAGTCAGTGGGGAAGCCAGATTCACTTAACAATCATGTTACTCACTTAACAACTACAGTGATTCACTTAACAACTGTGTCAAGAAAGGTCATAAAATGGAGCAAAACTCACTGAACCAGGGTCTCACAGAAATTTTGGGCTCAATTGTGCTCATAAGTAGAGCACTACTTGTACCGAGTGTAATGCAGGCTGGTATTGTTTTCATCCTGGGGCTATCATTATCACCAGAGAAGAAGGTGGCAGAAGAATACAAATAGCCCTGATTTTGAAGCTTCCATTTTTATTATGATCTTCCCCTATCTTTGCAAGTATTTGCAACTAACCCTGCAAACAAAATCTTCTTTTAAAAAAAAAACAGCCCCAGAGTCTTAAAGAATTAACAGCTTTTAATCAGTATGCCTAGAACAATGAAGCTGCTTCTTCAATATTTCAGCAGGACTAAGTTCTAAACAGCATTTATGACAAGCGTATAATCACACAAGGAACAAGACAAATTGCGAGCCATCCAGGCTCATCCATATTTAAGTGAGTGTGCTCAAACGCAAGCATGGCTTTGGGAAAAGCCGGGACAACATTCAGCAAGCTGCTGATAGAAGGCAGACAAGAATGCTGGCAGAGGTGTCAGTGAGAAATGGAGAAGACAAACATGCCAGCCCACAGCAAAGATCCATCTGCGAATGCAAATAGACTTGGCTCCAAAAGCAAACTAACTTGAAGATAATGAAGTCTCAAATTGCCACATTCCATTACAGTGAAGGGACATTGTCTTAACTGTACGATAAACTACACGAAAGAAAGAAAGAAAGAAAGAAAGAAAGAAAGAAAGAAAGAGGAAGGAAGGAAGGAAGGAAGGAAGGAAGGAAGGAAGGAAGGAAGGAAGAGACACAATTAAATGGGAGAGAAGAAGGATATCGCTTGTTTGAAAAAGTACATCATAAAGTCATAGTTGGAGAATAGTTTTATTATCAGGGTGGATAGTCTGTATTCCTTAGCCTAATTTCATGCACCCTTTCCTTTAGTGTGAAAAATTGGTTTACAAGAAAGAAAAAACACATCTTTGGTGATAACAAGAGGTTTGGGAAGGAGAGAGAGAGAAAGAAGAGGAGATGAACAGAAGGCAAAGAGGCGTAATGTTTGAGAATAGATGTCCTCAGCCATTCTAACTCTGTTTTACCCATTACTTATTTCATCCATACCTCTCATAGATTTTCTATGAGGAAATGGGAATCTGAATTTAGTTTGCATTCTTTAGTCACCCTAAAATGTGACAAAAAATAGTATGAGAACAACTATTTTTTAATATCTATGCAGACACTCTACAGTATATGCCACAGTTCTCAATACTGAATAATTCCTATCCCAGTTCTCAATACTGAATGCTGAATAATTCCTATCATGTTTATTCAGCCATTTATTCTCTTCACAAAATCTGGGGTGTAAATCTCAGATCAAGATGACACTGAGACACACTGGCAAACTGTGGGCTCTTGGACTTCAATTATACAGATTAAAAAAGATTATCTGATGGAAGCTAAAATGATTTAAAGCTGTATGTTCTTTGTTCTCAAGCAACTTGATTTGGGGTGGGAGGGAATAGATTTTTTTACAACATTAAAGCAGCATTATTTGTTAAGATTTTAAATAAAAGATTTAGTATAATTTTAGTCCTTGGCCTGTTAGGGTGATTGACCCAATTAATCACATTTCTATGCTGAAATATTTGTCCTGCGGAAAAGGAAAAATATATTTAGAAAAATTGCATTGTTATAGGTTATTTTTAAACAAATCAAAATAAATTAAGTGTCTAAAGCACTGGTGGCTACCGCCACTACATCTGGTCCCAGGAGAGAAGAATCAGAGAAGACTAAAAGACAAGGTGAAATATTGTGACAACGCTGTCCTGGATGATGCAGTCATTAGTGACATGCTGCACAAACTATTCACCATCAATCAGTCTCTTCCACTTTCTTCTCTCAGCATCGCTTAGCACATCGGTAGCCATTTCTATTGTTATTTCTACTCACTGCTGGAGGAATATGATGTCTTCTGCCCCTACCATTTCCATTAAAAAAATATAGTACTTAATAACTGATTAATTATCATTACAACTTTGTACACCCTTATCTAAAATGGAATGGGACAATTCACCATAGCTGACTTGCTGCAGGACAGGTTGCTGTGGAACAATTCAACACGGGATAATTCAAGAGAGGGACAAATAGAACTGAAGCTTGACTCCAGCCTTGAGGACTTCTAAGTTGAAAAGATTCAAACCTAAAGCACGACAAGTTCTGTTGCAATCCACGTGTAGCTCTCTTGAGTTATCCCATGTTGAATTGTCCCACAGTGAGTTGCCCTGTGGTAAGTTGGCCAGGGCCACTCGGCCGGGGCAAGTCGGCTGCAGCAAGTCATCTGGGACGAGCTGTATCTTGTTTTCAAAACTACCATGCCACACAGTGAATATTAAGGCTTTAATGGGGATGTGAATGTAGACCATTTACTTTCCATCTACATTTCTATTTTCCAGGTACGCAGAAAGTGGTTTGAATCTGGTCTGTGTTTGTTCTCATTCTGCTGATCTCAAAACACAAAACACAGATCACGCACAGGGAACACCATAAGCCAATGTATATTCACATTCCAGATGATCCCTGGGAGAAGGCAAAGGAAAGTGTGAGGCAAGAGTTCCTACCAAAGGAAACAGACTATCCAAAAAGTCTTCAGAAAGAAGGTAACAGCTTTCCAGAGATTAAAATAACCCAGAGCAGAATCTGGTATGAATTACCTCAGCCACAGAAAACAAACAATGCCATGAGAGCAATCATAATCCTAAAAGAGTTAAAAACACCAGCTGGGAAGTGCCCTAGAGGCCCCATTTCCAAATATGGCCATATTTTGGAATTCCATTTTAAACTTTAAAAATAAATATGAGGAAAAATATCAGTTTGCCAGCTGCTGTGACAGAGGACTTTGAATTGCGCATCTATCTTAATAGATACAGAACCAGCTTGCATTCAGTACTGATAATTTCCAGGAATCTTGAGGGAGTGAGAATGAAAAAACAAAACAAAAAAAACCCAGTTGTTATTAATGGCTCATATGAAATATTGTAAATAGATACAGATTGCAACTTGGATATGAAACCTTTAATTTTAGAGCCCCTTTGACATAGTGATTGACTCTACATGAATGCCTGAGGTAAAGAGCATTTTATTGCTAGAAGTAGCACTTCACTTGACACTGATTTTATAATGCATTCTTGTAATAGTCCTCTGCATGCTAATAGCTATGAGAATTCCCACCATCAATGGAGGATAGGGAAAGGGATGAGAAGTAATATAGTTGCAATCTTCAGGGTTCCTTCGTATGAACAGCTCTGCAGGCATGCTCTTTTTCAGCAGTCAGCTATTTTTGTGCTAGCCTAAAAACTTCATAATTCCAAAACTTCTTAGAATATGATTATTGGGAATTATGGAAATTATAATCTACCATAACTGGAAAGGACCAAGTTGTGGAAAAGCTATATTAGCATTCCATGCTTGTAATTTGCTTTGCTTTTAGTATTATAAAGCAAGACTGCAGCATTAGCAATTAACAAAATTAATTATAATTGAAATTATGTGAGTTTCTTCTTGCATAGACTTAGCTAGAGAATCACCTTGTAAGGGACATGGGCAGCACAAATATTTAATGAATATATAAAATAAATAAATTAATTTGAATGCTGTGCTCACCGCACAACCTCTAAAGGTGAAAAACCTAAAGTACTTGGTAGAATTTTAATCTAAAAGATCCCAATTAAGTAAAGTACAAATGCATCCAAGGAAATTTCATCTGGTCATCCTCTCTGTCTAGAGCCCCTGTATAAGCAATCTTTCATATAACGTTGCCATTCAAGCCCTATTAAGCTGTCTTAGGCATCTTGGAATATAAATGAACCAGGAATGAATTGTTGTTAGCTTTAAATGCGGGTTTAACTGTAACATCAATATCATGGTGTATTAATATTCCTTTACACCACATCTTTCTACAAATTAATGTTTGCCTTAAGTAGTCATTATTTTAAACTTGTGTCCTGCAAGAAATAGAATAAAGGGCATGTTTAGATAACCTACCTACCTCAGATATAGATAGAAAAACAAAATCTAAAATAGAATAGATACAATAAATAGGTTGGCATGTACCTTTGGAGGTGAATGTGGTTTCAGTTTTTCACATGTTTATCTTTTGGACCATGTAAATTTATATGTTACAGATTTTGCTTTTGCATATCTAAGATCAGAAGCCTTTAGAAATGGGAATGGTATAATTGTTATCACATTTATCACATTTCAAAGCATGCAGTGTTAACGTTTCTGAAATTCTAGGGTAAATATTTGCATTTAAATGTATACAACACTTTTCTCCCCTATTTTGTTCTTTCATTTTTGCTAATGGTTTATCGGGACCTCAATTTTTAGGTATGACAGTCTTTTTTCCTGATCTTGCTGGAATGGTGGGAAAGAACCACATTTCCTTCATAACCAGATTAATGGCTTTAACGTCAATGAAAGTACTGCAATACCAACAGTCAAGTGGAATGAGAATGAGTCTGTCATTAAATAGTGGAACTGAATCCAAAATACTAGTAACTGAACAAGGACCTTGATTTTTAATGTTTCCATCCAAGATCTCTGAAAAAGGAAACAATATTCTGAAGAGTGACATCAAAACTATCTCTCAACTGTATGAATATGTAGGGAAAATATTTATTTTGATAAGGGAAGAGGATGGCATTTCAAAAATCTATTTTCTATTTAAGGCAACCTATTGGTACCTATTATATTTTTTAAAAATCCCTAAATTATTGTTTGCCTTCCCAACTTCTGCTGAATAGTTTATTAAATGTGAATTTGAATTAATAATTTGAGTAGAAAAATTACTTTATTTATTTATTTATCCATCTATATTATATTTCTATTTTGCAGCAATCAAAATTATATTGTAATCAATAGCTTATGTACCAAAGATCCAATTAAAAACATACCCAATGTAAAAGATAAAAATGCAACAGTTCAATAATACATTTAAAAAAGACCAACATTGCAACCTCAACAGAGGCAGAGTTGGTCTGATCTGCACAGGGAGGTTATTGCATGATTTTTTTTTTTTTTTAATGTAGCATTTAACTTTCATTATAGAAACAGTTTTCAACCTATAGCAAGCCATTCAGAAAAGATCTGTGCCAGAATCTTTTTGAGTATACACTACTGGAAAACACCCACAGTGTCATTTGCCCCCCTTCAGTAGAGATAGAAAGATCCTTTTGGTTAAAACATCCTGTGTAAATATAGAACTCTGCTCAGCTTTATGATTCTTAAATAACTGGGCCAGAATACAACTTCATATGTATTCACTGAATTCCATGTAAGATAGAGGAAATATAAAAATGAATATGTTAGTCACAGATCTTCCATTTTGCTACGTCAATTAATATATTACTCACAGATCTTCCATATTGCTTTCTTAAACCTGCCCCTATGTTATGCTGTGGTTTTTTTGTTAGTACCATGCATTTCAGAATCACATTGCAAGAGTCTTCTTAACTGAAATCTGATTATTATTCCATCAAAAATGCACTAAGATTTTTCTCCCTTTATTCTGTGGGCCTGCAAAAACTTTTTTAAAATCCAAATTTATTTTGTTTATTCACTTTACAGTTATTGACAAAATGAGCAAATTCAGTTTTACATTAGACCTATTTGGAAAGATTCCGGAGATACCGAATCAAATAAAAATCTCCACTTGCCTCTCTTCCTGTTCCTGAATGTAAAAACCAACAAGGCTATGTATTCTGAAATACCGAAGGCAATAGAAACACAAGCAGGTAGAGTTTATCATGGCAGAAAGTATTATTGTAACAGTGGGTGAGACAGCAAGAAAAAATAGTTATGCAACAAGACAAACAAAACAAAAAAACTCTAATCAAAGCAGGAGATCAGGGAGAACAAATCCCATTCTCAAAATTGCAAACTATCTGTCTAAACAAAAACCTGAAAATATCTATAAAATCTATCTACAAAATCTGTCAAACTATATGGGTATACAAAAAACAATGCAAACCTACGCTCAAAGTTTTAGTGATGATTTACTAGGGCAGGTTGATGTTACAGACTTAGAAATTGCCCACAGAAACATAGTAAGAGAAAAGTACATCATCTTTTATCCTTCACCAATATACTATAAAAATAATAGGATAAAGCCCTGAATTTATCATTCTGGCAATCTTCAGTCCCCACCCTCCACCCCAGTATACATGTCAGGTGCAAAGAACCAGGTCCAAATGTGAAAGATTCAAATTTACAGTTTTATTGTTCAAACCTATTGCTCCTTACCTGTATTTGAGCTCTTCGGCGCTTCCATGCACGGAGCGCACGACGCTTGCGCGATGCTCCGAGCAGCTGGAGCATCGTGGAGGCTCACGGAGGCATTGCAAAAGGTAAGGATGCATGCACGCTCTATGCATGTGTGCGCGCACACTGCACATGTTCATGTGGTGGACGCCGGGCCCCGTTGCAACTGTACCAGTTGCAATGGGATCCGGAACCCACCACTGGTGCATAGGAACCTTCTCAAGTAACAGTTTGCACCTATTCTATGCATTATGGTCAGATAATCTAATGAGCTATGCAAATCCACCTTAAAAGTACACTGAATCTAAAAGTTTGATTTTGAACAAAATCCAGTGGATCTCTCTGTCTAAAACCTGGCACATGTTACCCCATTAGACCAGACATTTCCCTGCAAATTGTATCCTTCCTACCTCTCCTTCCATCCTGAGATAGCTTACAATTACAAAGGCATAGGAAAAATACTAAATAAAAGCCATAAAACAATGTTCAAAGCACAATACAAACAATTCATAAAAATATTTCAGAAGATATTGGCTGGGAAAGGCCAAAATAAAAAGTGATGTTTTTAACAAATGTGACTGAAGCCCACCACAAAACTTTTGCACACACAGGGCCACTAAAGAGAAAATAGACCACACATTACTACCAACTAGCCACCTGCAGAGCACATCATGAGAAATGTGGGGCTAGATGAATCACAAATTGGAATTAAGATTGCCAGAAGAAATATCAAAAACCTCAGATATGCAGATGATACCACTCTAATGGTAGAAAGTGAAGAGGAACTAAAGAGCCTCTTTATGTGGGTGAAGAAGGAGAATGCAAAAGTTGGCCTGAAACTCAACATTAAGAAAACTACGATTATGGCACCCGGCCCTCTCAATTCTTGGCAAATAGATGTGGGGAGGGGGGGGAATGGAGGTAGTGACAGATTTTATTTTCCTGGGCTCCAAGATCACCACAGGTGGGGACTACAGCCAAGAAATTAAAAGACACTTGCTCCTGGGGAGAAAAGCTATGGCAAATCTAGACAGCATGCTAAAAAACAGAGACATCATGCTGCCGACAAAAGTGTGTATAATCAAGGTTATGGTTTTTCCAGTTGCAATGTATGGCTGTGAAAGTTGGACCATAAGAAAGTCTGAGCCCCAAAGAATTGAGGCCTTTGAAATATAGTGCTGGAGAAGACTCCTGCAAGTCCCTTGGACTGCAAGGCGATCAAACAAGTCAGTCCTAGAGGAGAGCAACCCTGACTGTTCTTTAGAAGGCCAGATCCTGAAGATGAAATTCAAATACTTTGGCCACCTAATGAGAAGGAAGGACTCACTGGAGAAGAGTCTAATGCTGGGAAAGATTGAGGGCAAAAGAAGAAGGGAACAACAGAGAATGAGGTAGCTGGATGGAATCACTGAAGCAGTAGGTGTGAGCTTAAATGGACTCCAAAGGATGGTAGAGGACAGGAAGGCCTGGAAGAACGTTGTCCAAGGGGTTGCAATGGGTCGGACACCACTTCGCAATTAACAACAAGCTATAGTGTTAAGGTGACCAGATTTTAGATTGGTAAAGAGGGACACCTTTGACTGGGGGGGGGAGGATTAAAAAAAATTTTTTTTCACTTAACAAATGTGGCAAGAAAAATTGTAAAATGGGGCAAAACTCAATAAATTTCTCACTTAACAACATAAATTTTGGGCTCAATTGTGGTCGTGCATTGAGAACTACCTGCACTTATCTTCAGTGTTACTTCATTCTGCTGTAGCATTAAATTTCATATAGAACAAGCTTGTTCTTTCAGAATTGTGGAATTGTTATATAACTGTCTACCTTTAGAAAAGTTTCTCTTGAGTTAAACTCAGCTCCTATAATTTTATTGATGTGTCGTAATTTTCTTAGCAGTAGTATGGAAATTGTCATTGTTGCTTTTGGACAATTTTTAATATTTTCCTATTAAATATACAGTACTGAGATTTCCAGGTGGATTCCCCTCCAATTATTAGCCAGGTTCAACCCTGCTCATCTTTTTGAGAGCAGGCAAAAACAGCCAGGTTACATCCCTACAAATTGAAAGCTCTCTCCCTCCCTCTCTCTCTATCTCTCTCCCCTCCCTTCCTCTCTCTCTGTCACTCTGTGTGTATATATGTGTGTGTATGTGTCTGTCTCTCACTCACTTAATCACTCACTCTGTGTGTGTCTCTCTCTGTCTCTCTCCCTCCCTCCCTCTCTATCTCTCAATCTCTCTCCCCTCCCTTCTTCTGTCACTCACTCACTCACTTAATCACTTAATCACACTCTGTGTGTGTCTCTCTCTCTGTGTCTCTGTCTGTCTTTCTGTGTGTCTCTCCCTCCTTCCCAACATGCAGATGGGCTCCGGACCAGGGGAGCCTCTTCCTTCTTTTTAACCAGGTGATCTTCTAAGACTAAGACATAACAAAGAACCTTAATTACAGGCTGAATAAAAGAGCCCATCTGGGAAGACTAGTAACATGAGGGCGATCCCTCGTGTTACTCAGACCAGCTGAGCCTCCCTGGACGTCGCAGCAGCAGCAGCCCCAAGTGCGCCGATCTCGGCGTTTTTCACATCGGGGCATGCTGCTAGAAGAGGGAGTGAGTGAAGACCTTTTCTAACCAGTGCAAAGGACTTCCCCAGACTTGCTTTGCAGCAATCCAGACTCCCTCCCTCCCTCTTGCAGCCCACCCCATTTGCGCCGGTGTGTGCTGCTAGAAGAGGGAGTGAGTGAAGACCTTTTCTAACCGGCGCAAATGGGGTGGGCTGCAAGAGGGAGGGAGGGAGTCTGGATTGCTGCAAAGCAAGACTGGGGAAGTCCTTTGTGCCGGCTAGAAAAGGTCTTCACTCACTCCCTCTTCTAGCAGCATGCCCCGATGCGAAAAACGCCGAGATCGGCGCGCTTGGGGCTGCTGCTGCTGCGACGTCCAGGGAGGCTCAGCTGGTCTGAGTAGGCAGGGCAGGGGTAACGCGGTGCCCAGCTCAGGTGCTCCGAGCAGAGGGGGAGCCGCCCCCTCTGCCAGCACTGGGCAGCAAAGCTTAACATCTCAGCGCTCCCCCTCTGCTCGGAGCACCTGAGCTGGGCAACGTGTTACCCCTGCCCTGCCCCCTCCACCGCCGCCGTGCTTTTGAGGAGCCATCGGGCCTTTTTTCCTGCTCCCGCCCCTCCGCTGCCTTCCTACTGGCTCCCGTGGCCTCAAGGCTCCTCAAAAGCACGGTGGGAGCTTTGCTGGCTTCACCTCAGCTGCAGCGCCGGGCAGCAAATCCGGTGGTGCTGTTAGAGGAGGAGGAGGCAGCAGCAGTTAGTCCGGTGGTGGCGGGGGCTTACCGTCAGTCCAGTCGCCCCGTGCTCATCAAAACAAATCACTGCGGCTGCGCGGGAGTTGAAAAGTGCTGTGCAGTGTTGCGAGAGGCAGCCGATGGGCGGGGGAGCGAGGGATCAAAGAAGGCACCAAAATTAAAGCGAGATCTTTTGACAACGGCCCGGGACACAGGAAAAATTATGAAGAAGCGTGCCTGTCCTGCCAAATGCAGGACGTCTGGTCACCTTATATAGTGTGGACATGTCTAGGAAACTAATTTTATTTCTGATAAGAAATATGCATTTTCCCCACTTGATGGATAAAAGTTATGATATAAATATGGAAATATTAAATTTTGCTCATGTTTTGAACACACATGCTCTCCTTAGAGGCATGTTGTATCCATCATTTGGGGTGGAGGTGGTAGAGTGAGAAGATGACAATGCAAACTAATAGATGTTTAATCAAAAATAAGTCTCGCTGAGTGAATAGAATCTACTCTGAACTAAGAGTATCATAGGATCAGGAAAAATTTAAAATCTACCATATGTAGACAAGCCATGGAACAAACCTATTTGCTTTTATTTTCATGAAATTCCAGTTTCTCACTAGGCCTAATATGCCAAGCAATATAATTTACTTCTTTATTTTATTATTTTAATAACAATTCAGGTAACACTTATCAGCCTGCTACTTTAAAATGTTTTCTAAAGGACAAATATATATACATAAGAATATATATGTTCTTATCTTCATGTGTCTCTGAATTGTGCTTCTCGTCCCATTTGCATTTTTATCTGTGTAAAATAATGTCTATCTGGACTTGGCTATGACCTCCAAATCTGACGCATGTTGCAGGCAAGAAATTAAATTATGCTTATGGGAAAAATATTTTTCCTTCCTTCCTTCCTTCCTTCCTTCCTTCCTTCCTTCCTTCCTTCCTTCCTCCCTCCCTCCCTCCCTCCCTCCCTCCCTCCCTCCCTCCCTCCTTCCTTCCTTTTGCTGTAAGGAGAGAAAACTCCCTCCACTTGTAGGAATAGCTGTTCCTCAAATGGACACCCCAGCTGCACATATTCAGATTCCTATATTACAGCTTATTCAGGTGGGAACAATGCAGGATATTATTAGTAAAAGTACTGTAGCCTTTGCCATTTTCAAGGGTCTGTCTCCAGCCTCAGTAGATAAGGGCCCTTTCTTATGAACCTAACTGCATGATTAATAGGGTGGCTGGCCTCAATGTGATGTGAAATAAATGTCATTTTTACTAATAAATGTCAGTGCCCTGTATCAGATAATAAATACAGGGCACTTGAGTAAATGGCTTGCAAAATGCAATGACGATCCATTCTGTTTGATGAATATTTTCCCCTTCTTTACAGTGAGATACTGTGATATGTTTTTGCTCATTTTATGGTCTATTGTAGGAATTATGTTAATAAATAAAGTCAGCCAGACCAGATAAATTCATAATCAAATGCCACATTATTTGGCAGCTCCCATCTTTATGTTAAAACATTCTGTAGTAAAGCTGTTAACTGGGAAGGTTTTCTTCCTTGCTGGATTTATTATTCATTGTTACGAGATTGCAATTCTGCTAAAAGCTCACTGCTTTGATTTTCTTTCCACTATTAATATTGGATAAATATTGCTCCTATAGTCTTTCCAGCCAAATAGAATAAAGGGAGGGGGAAGGAAATATATACGAAAAGAGAATCTGTTTCTCAATCCACCAGCAAGATAATCTTCCAACAACTGAACAGAACAGGGCCTCCTTTGCTTTGGTTGGAAAAGCCAGCAAAGATGAAGTTGAAACATGGATCAGATCTGGCTGGAGACTATGGAGAGCAAAAAAATGTGGGAATAAAGTCTGCTGATACAGGTAGTCCTCGACTTACAACTGTTTGTTTAGTGATTGTTCGGAGTTACAACAGCATTGAAAAAAGTGAATTGTGACTATTCCTCACACTTACAACCATTGAAGTATCCCCATGGTCATGTGGTCAAAATGTGGACGCTTGGCATGTATTCATGATTTTGTGACCTTCTGAGAAGCAATGTCAATGGGAAAGCCAAATTCACAACAACCATGCTACTAACTTAACAACTTCAGTGATTCACCTAACAACTGAGAAGCAAGAAAGGTTGTAAAATGGGGTGAAACTCACTTCAAAACTGCGTTGCTTAGCAACAGATATTTTGGGCTCAATTGTGGTCATACGTCAAAGACTGTACTTTTTGGACTTCCTGGGAGGAGCCTACTGGTGGAAGCAGCAAAAAATCAGCTGCCTCCGAATTCCTGGCTACGTACCTGTTTAGAGGATCTTCCATCTGACGTCTTATCAGGTTTTCTTATCCTTCAGGCAAGAAGGAAAGAAGAAACTGTTTTGCTGGCAAATGCTCTTCGATTTTTGCAGCTTTTGTGCTTGCAAGGAAAGGGGGGCTAGCCCAAGGCAGAACGGATGTCCGTGCTGGGAACTTCAAACTGCCTTGTGCAGGACAAAGTAGGTCTCTCCCACTCTGATCAAAGTTTTGTTTGATTTATTCTTATCACGAGCTGGATCCGTTCACTGTGGACATTAATTGCTTATCAACATTTTAGCTTCTTTTCTTTTTCTCCTCCGAAAAATTATTTACTCAGAGGCTTCTAAAATGGCGCCGAGCAGCCTGGTTTCTCCGGTAATAACGAACACTTTTTGCTAGACAATGCAAATCCTCAAAAGAATTCAAAACAAAAGAGATTGCTTATCATTTGTTTTGGTTTCACAATAGAAGAATTTTACTCCTTTATTAACCTTGCTTATTTGGAAGTTAAATGGTGATGAATCAGCTGAATGGTCTTGTTACAATGTTTACTCACTGAAAGTTTTGCCAAGCCTTAAACTTCAAAATAAAAGCCTCTTTTCTTAAAGCTGCATATTTAGGCAATAGAGTTTTATTAACTGCAGGCAGATAAATTTTGAAATGGCCTCAAAACCAAATATTAACTTGAAGTCGTCACCCTCTACTTCCAGGGGCACATCCTCAGTGCCTGGCACAAAGCTGCAGCCTCCGCTTCCTACGCCCCCTGCTGGGGATGTGTTAACGAAAGAATTTTTTCTGAGTAATCTAAGCGAGGCTCTTAATGCACAGACAATTAAAATGGAAGATAAATTTAGAGATAATAGAGAGGAGAGAAAAGAGGAAATAAAAGAAATGAAAGAAGAAATTAAAAGTGAAATTAAAAGTGAAATAAAAGGACTTAAACAGGAGTTGTATGAGAAATTCGAGGCTAAGGTTGATAAAATTAGAGACGACATGCTGAGTCTTGTAACTGTATTAACAGAACATATTTCTGGAGTGGAAGATACTCTAGAGGTTCTTAATGATGCCAATGCTAACTTGACATTGAAAACAGAGGTGGTGGAACAAAAAGTGGAAAATGCTGAAAAAGAAATTATTATGATACAGTACCGACAAATGGAGTTCGCATTAAGAGTAAGGGGGCTGCGTGAGGAGAAACAGGAGAACCTGAAACAGATCCTATCGGAAGCTTTTGACCGCCTGATGGGAAGACCAGGGACCAACCAAGGCTGGCAAATTGACAAAGCTTACCGCGTCAACTCCTGGCTGGCAAAGCAGAAGCAGCTTCCTCGAGACATCGTTATATATTTTACTACAAGAGAGTTTAGAAATATGGTACTGCAAGCATCTTATAACACTAAGCTTCAAATTGGCGGTCAAGACCTGGTTGTTTTGAAAGAGATACCACCTCCAATGTTAAGAGCCAGGAGAGACTACGCTTTTTTGGTCGAAGAACTCAGAAATCGTCAGATACAGTATAGATGGGATGCACCATTTGGCATCATATTTACATTTGATAAGCAAAGGTACCGCCTCAACTCTGTATGGAAAGCCCGAGATTTTTATTATAATATATTGAAGGCCGGACACCCTGCACCATCTGGATCCAGAGAAAGACCACAAGAAAGACAGGATAGACAGCAAACTACACAACCATCAGACAAGATGGAGCATCTTTCTTCTCTAGAAGTGCAAGGTGCTATGGAACCAAGACCTAGCCGCATGACTACTAGACGTATGGAGAAACAAGCTAAAAAGCAACAGCATCAACAATCATCGGCCATCGATCAAGGATCTACAACAACAAATCTGGAAGCAATGGGAGGAGCTAGACCTAAGGTTAAACAGGCCGTGCAGGAAGCTCTAAAAATGCTTCAACCAACCAAAAATGACAACTAAGATTTTAACATGGAATGTCAATGGACTGAACTCTCCACAGAAGAGGAAGAAAATATTTCATTATCTCAAACAGTTTAAGAACGATGTAATTTGTTTGCAAGAAACTCATATCAAGTCAACTGATCAAAAATATTTGATCAACTCAAAACTTGGTCAACATTTTGCAGCTTCTGCTATGGAAAAGAAGAATGGTATAGTTGTATACTTAAGAAAAGATATGAAAGCTGAATTAATAGAAGCAGATCCCTTCGGAAGATATATTGCTTTAGACTTAATCTTAGAAGGGAAAAAGACATTACTTTTGGGAATTTATGCTCCCAATCAACAGCAAGATAGATTCTATAGAAATCTTCATGCTAAATTAGTACAGTGGGACTATAGTTCCTGTATACTATTGGGTGACTGGAATGGAGTGATAGACACTAAGAGAGATAAGAAGATTTCCCGCCTAAATACCAAGATGCGAGCAAAGTTACCCAAATCTTTCTTTGACATTATGGATGATTTTGAATTGAGAGATATTTGGCGAGAAAGAAATGCAGAGGAATGTGACTTCACTTTCTTCTCGGACAGGCATCAATCCCTCTCAAGGATTGATTTTATTCTAACCACTAATGATTTGCTTTCTAGGGTCAAGAAAACAAAGATTGCAGCTAGGATCCTTTCGGACCATAACCCAGTTTGGATGGAGTTGGGAAGGGTAGTGCAGGCAAGAAGGTCTTGGAGATTGAATGAAAACTTATTTAGATATGAAAAGTATATTAATGATTGTAAAAAATTACTATCTGAATATTTTGTTTTGAATATGAATAAGGGTACATCTATGGAATTTGTATGGGACGCAAGCAAAGCGTATATGAGAGGAGTTTTGATGAATATAAATAAAACACATAGAAATAAGCAAGGGTTAAAACGAACAGAACTGGAAGAGGAAATTAAGAGAAAAGAGCTGGAGTTAACAATGAACCCAGACGATACAAAGGTTAAGGAAGCTATTAACATATTAAAATCTCAATTTGACATGTTGATCTCTGACCAGGTGGCTACTAATCTATTATATGCAAAACACAATACTTTTTGTAATGCAAACAAACCTGGCAGATGGTTAGCTTATCAGATTAGGAAAAAAAGGAAAACTCGAAATATATCTAAACTGTTTTACAGAGGGAAGGAGGTGTTTCAACAGGAAGAGATTCAAAAGGCTTTCTGGGAATTTTTTACAGAACTGTATAAAGGGGATAAAATTAATGGTTTAGACATAGACAAATATTTAGACAAAGAGAAAATACCTTCAGTTAGAGAAGAACACAGGCAAAAATTGAATCAACCAATAACCTCGGGGGAAATCCTGCAGGTAATTAAGCAATTAAAGTTAGGGAAAGCACCAGGTACAGATGGTTTGACAGCGGTTTACTATAAAAACTTACAGTTAGAAATGGTAGAACCTCTTAGAGAATTATTTAATATGATTCAAACGGAAGGTAAAGTCCCTCCATCTTGGAAGACAGCGTTTATATCTTTGATACCCAAAGAAGAACAAGATACTACTCAACCCAAAAATTATAGACCTATTTCATTACTGAATGTAGATTATAAAATTTTTACTAAAATATTAGCAAATAGGTTAATGTTGGTCATTCAACAATTGATACATACGGACCAAACAGGTTTTATACAAGGGAGACAGATGAAAAGTAATGTTAGATTAATTATTAATGCATTAGAATATTTGGGAAAGAACAACCAGATCCCTGCTGCATTTATATTTTTGGATGCTGAGAAGGCCTTTGATCGAGTTAACTGGCAATTTCTTTTTTTTTTTTTTTTTTTCAACTTTTTTATTTTTCTTTAAAAAAAAACACAAATATGTCATCATTTGTCAATCATTAAGACATTGAAGTACAATTTTTTTTGTTGTGTGTATCCCTCCCTCCCTCCACCCCCCCCACCCCCCCACCCCCCCTCCTCCTTCCCCCCCCCCGACTTCCCAGAACCCGTACACGGTATGGATTTTTAACTAACACAGTCTAAAATCTATTGAGAAAAAAGAAATAAAGAAATTAATGACATTCTAGATTGACCTTAGCTTCTTCTTACTGAACTGACTTTTAACAGTTTAAATCATTTCTGATCTTAAGCATAGGCTAACTGGAATTTCTTAGTCCCGTATTTATTTTGTATATAGTCAATCCATTTTTTCCAGTCTCGTTTATATCTCTCATTTGAATGATCTTTGAGATGTGCCGATATTTTAGCCATTTCAGCTAAGTTTGTTACTTTCAATGTCCATTCTTGGATTGTAGGCAAGTCTTCCTTCTTCCAATATTGCGCCACCAACAGTCTTGCTGCAGTTATCAGGTGCAGAGTCAAATTGGTCTCTACCACTGTAAAGTCAGTACATATACCTAATAAAAATAACTGAGGACTAAACTTTATCCTTCTTTTAAAAACATTTTGCATGACCCACCATATTTTTATCCAAAATGCCTTAACCTTTTGGCAGGTCCACCATATATGATAATATGTAGCATCGAGAGAACCACACCTCCAACATTTAGGCTGTACATTCGGATACATAGAAGCCAACTTTTTAGGATCTAAATGCCATCTATAGAACATCTTGTAAAAATTTTCTCTCAGATTTTGAGCTTGTGTAAATTTCACATTTCTTACCCAGATTCTTTCCCATGTATCCAACATTATTGGTTCCTCAATATTTTGAGCCCATTTTATCATACAATCTTTAACTAATTCTGTTTCCGAATCCATCTGTATTAATACATTATATATCCTCTTTATATGCATTAAGCTTTGATCTCTTATTTGTTTAAACAGATTATCCTCAACTTGAATAAAACCAATTTTTTGATCTATTTTCCACCTAGCCTGTAATTGCCCATACTGGAACCATGTTTGAACTACCTTCTCCTCTTTTAATACCTCTAAACGTTTTAATTGTAATACCCCCCTTTCCGAGGTAAGAAGCTGTCTGTAAGTAATTCTGTCCTGTTTTTGTGCTGTATTCATATTTTCAATTGCGTGTCTAGGAATTGCCCACATGGGTATCTTGTCATTTAATTTATATTGATATTTCTTCCAGACCCGCAATAAAGCATTTCTTAAAATATGACTTTTAAAGGTCTTATCCAATTTTTTGTTGAATAACAGGTAAGCATGCCAACCAAATACCAGATCGTGTCCCTCAATGTTCAATATTCTATCATTGGTTAAATGAATCCAATCACTAATTACAGATAATGCCACTGCATCATAATATAGTTTTAAATTAGGTAGTTTCAATCCTCCTCTCTCACGTACATCTTGCATTATTTTCATCTTTACCCTCGGCTTCTTTCCTGCCCACACAAATTTGTTGATACCCTTCTGCCATTCTAAAAGGTTCGCATCTTTTTTAAGTATAGGTAACATTTGGAAGAGAAATAAAAATTTTGGTAAAATGTTCATTTTCACTGCCGCTATCCTACCCAGCAAAGATAAGTGCAATTTCTCCCATTTTTTCATCTCTGTCTGTATGCTATGCCAAAGTGGTTCATAATTATGCTTATATAATTTCCCATTTGAAGTTAAAATGTTAACTCCAAGATATTTGACTTTTTTAACTACCTCACATCCTAGCATCACTCCTAATTCTTCCTTTTGTTTAATATTCATATTTATAGCTAATATTTTGGTTTTTCCTAAGTTTATTTTAAAGCCCGACACTTGACCATATTGATTAATCATATTCATTAAAACCATACTGGATTCCTGCGGTTGTTCCAATATTATGACCAAATCATCCGCAAAAGCGCGGACTCTATATTCTTGCTGCCTAATCTTAATCCCTTTTAAACCATCCAAGCCCCGTATTTTATTCAACAATACTTCCAAAGTTATAATAAACAATAATGGGGACAAAGGACAGCCCTGTCTTGTACCTTTTCCAATTTGAAAAGAGTCTGTTAGACTTCCATTGACTATGATTTGTGCTGTTTGCTGTTGGTATATTGCTTTAATTGACTGTAAAAAATTATCTCCTATCTGCATTTTTTGCAGTATCTTCAACAGAAATTGCCAATTAACTCGATCAAAGGCCTTCTCAGCATCCAAAAATATAAACGCAGCAGGGATCTGGTTGTTCTTTCCCAAATATTCTAATGCATTAATAATTAATCTAACATTACTTTTCATCTGTCTCCCTTGTATAAAACCTGTTTGGTCCGTATGTATCAATTGTTGAATGACCAACATTAACCTATTTGCTAATATTTTAGTAAAAATTTTATAATCTACATTCAGTAATGAAATGGGTCTATAATTTTTGGGTTGAGTAGTATCTTGATCTTCTTTGGGTATCAAAGATATAAACGCTGTCTTCCAAGATGGAGGGACTTTACCTTCCGTTTGAATCATATTAAATAATTCTCTAAGAGGTTCTACCATTTCTAACTGTAAGTTTTTGTAGTAAACCGCTGTCAAGCCATCTGTACCTGGTGCTTTCCCTGGCTTTAATTGCTTAATTACCTGCAGGATTTCCCCCGAGGTTATTGGTTGATTCAATTTTTGCCTGTGTTCTTCTCTAACTGAAGGTATTTTCTCCTTGTCTAAATATTTGTCTATGTCTAAACCATTAATTTTATCCCCTTTATACAGTTCTGTAAAAAATTCCCAGAAAGCCTTTTGAATCTCTTCCTGTTGGAACACCTCCTTCCCTCTGTAAATCAGTTTAGATATATTTCGAGTTTTCCTTTTTTTCCTAATCTGATAAGCTAACCATCTGCCAGGTTTGTTTGCATTACAAAAAGTATTGTGTTTTGCATATAATAAATTAGTAGCTACCTGGTCAGAGATCAACATGTCAAATTGAGATTTTAATATGTTAATAGCTTCCTTAACCTTTGTATCGTCTGGTTTCCTTGTTAACTCCAGCTCTTTTCTCTTAATTTCCTCTTCCAGTTCTGTTCGTTTTAACCCTTGCTTATTTCTATGTGTTTTATTTATATTCATCAAAACTCCTCTCATATACGCTTTGCTTGCATCCCATACAAATTCCATAGATGTACCCTTATTCATATTCAAAACAAAATATTCAGATAATAATTTTTTACAATCATTAATATACTTTTCATATCTAAATAAGTTTTCATTCAATCTCCAAGACCTTCTTGCCTGCACTACCCTTCCCAACTCCATCCAAACTGGGTTATGGTCCGAAAGGACTCTAGCTGCAATCTTTGTTTTCTTGACCCTAGAAAGCAAATCATTAGTGGTTAGAATAAAATCAATCCTTGAAAGGGATTGATGCCTGTCCGAGAAGAAAGTGAAGTCATATTCCTCTGCATTTCTTTCTCGCCAGATATCTCTCAATTCAAAATCATCCATAATGTCAAAGAAAGATTTGGGTAACTTTGCTCGCATCTTGGTATTTAGGCGGGAAATCTTCTTATCTCTCTTAGTGTCTATCACTCCATTCCAGTCACCCAATAGTATACAGGAACTATAGTCCCACTGTACTAATTTAGCATGAAGATTTCTATAGAATCTATCTTGCTGTTGATTGGGAGCATAAATTCCCAAAAGTAATGTCTTTTTCCCTTCTAAGATTAAGTCTAAAGCAATATATCTTCCGAAGGGATCTGCTTCTATTAATTCAGCTTTCATATCTTTTCTTAAGTATACAACTATACCATTCTTCTTTTCCATAGCAGAAGCTGCAAAATGTTGACCAAGTTTTGAGTTGATCAAATATTTTTGATCAGTTGACTTGATATGAGTTTCTTGCAAACAAATTACATCGTTCTTAAACTGTTTAAGATAATGAAATATTTTCTTCCTCTTCTGTGGAGAGTTCAGTCCGTTGACATTCCATGTTAAAATCTTAGTTGTCATCTTTGGTTGGTTGAAGCATTTTTAGAGCTTCCTGCACGGCCTGTTTAACCTTAGGTCTAGCTCCTCCCACTGCTTCCAGATTTGTTGTTGTAGTTCCTTGATCGATGGCCGATGATTGTTGATGCTGTTGCTTCTTAGCTTGTTTCTCCATACGTCTAGTAGTCATGCGGCTAGGTCTTGGTTCCATAGCACCTTGCACTTCTAGAGAAGAGAGATGCTCCATCTTGTCTGGTAGTTGTATAGTTTGCTGTCTATCCTGTCCTTCTTGTGGTCTTTCTCTAGGTCCAGATGGTGCAGGGTGTCCGGCCTTCAATATATTATAATAAAAATCTCGGGCTTTCCATACAGAGTTGAGGCGGTACCTTTGCTTATCAAATGTAAATATGATGCCGAATGGTGCATCCCATCTATACTGTATCTGACGATTTCTGAGTTCTTCGACCAAAAAAGCGTAATCTCTTCTGGCTCTTAACATTTGAGGTGGTATCTCTTTCAAAACAGCCAGGTCTTCACCGCCAATTTGAAGCTTAGTGTTATAAGACGCTTGCAGTACCATATTTCTGAGCTCTCTTGTAGTAAAATATATAACGATGTCTCGAGGAAGCTGCTTCTGCTTTGCCAGCCAGGAGTTAACGCGGTAAGCTTTGTCAATTTGCCAGCCTTGGTTGGTCCCTGGTCTTCCCATCAGGCGGTCAAAAGCTTCCGATAGGATCTGTTTCAGGTTCTCCTGTTTCTCCTCACGCAGCCCCCTTACTCTTAATGCGAACTCCATTTGTCGGTACTGTATCATAATAATTTCTTTTTCAGCATTTTCCACTTTTTGTTCCACCACCTCTGTTTTCAATGTCAAGTTAGCATTGGCATCATTAAGAACCTCTAGAGTATCTTCCACTCCAGAAATATGTTCTGTTAATACAGTTACAAGACTCAGCATGTCATCTCTAATTTTATCAACCTTAGCCTCAAATTTCTCATACAACTCCTGTTTAAGTCCTTTTATTTCACTTTTAATTTCACTTTTAATTTCTTCTTTCATTTCTTTTATTTCCTCTTTTCTCTCCTCTCTATTATCTCTAAATTTATCTTCCATTTTAATTGTCTGTGCATTAAGAGCCTCGCTTAGATTACTCAGAAAAAATTCTTTCGTTAACACATCCCCAGCAGGGGGCGTAGGAAGCGGAGGCTGCAGCTTTGTGCCAGGCACTGAGGATGTGCCCCTGGAAGTAGAGGGTGACGACTTCAAGTTAATATTTGGTTTTGAGGCCATTTCAAAATTTGTCTGCCTGCAGTTAATAAAACTCTATTGCCTAAATAGCAGCTTTAAGTAAGGAGGCTTTTATTTTGAAGTTTAAGGCTTGGCAAAAGTTTCAGTGAGTAAACATTGTAACGAGACCGTTCAACAGATTCATCACCATTTAACTTCCAAATAAGCAAAGTTAATGAAGGAGTAAAATTCTTCTATTGTGAAACCAAAACATATGATAAGCTATCTCTTTTGTTTTGAATTCTTTTGAAGTCTTGTGAAAATTAGCAAAAAGTGTTCGTTATTACCGGAGAAACCAGCCTGCTCGGCGCCATTTTAAAAGCCTCTGAGTAAATAATTTTTCGGAGGAGAAAAAGAGAAGAAGCTAAAATGTTGATAAGCAATTATTGTCCTCGCAGTAAACGGATTCAGCTCGTGATAAGATTAAATCAAACAAAACTTAGAGCAGAGTGGGAGAGACCTACTTTGTCCTGCACAAGGCAGTTTGAAGTTCCCAGCACGGACAGCCGTTCTGCCTTGGGCTAGCCCCCCTTTCCTTGCAAGCACAAAAGCTGCAAAAATCGAAGAGCATTTGCCAGCAAAACAGTTTCTTCTTTCCCTCTTGCCTGAAGGATAAGAAAACCTGATAAGACGTCAGATGGAAGATCCTCTAAACAGGTACGTAGCCAGGAATTCGGAGGCAGCTGATTTTTTGCTGCCTTCACCAGTAGGCTCCTCCCAGGAAGTCTTAACTGGCAATTTCTGTTGAAGATACTGCAAAAAATGCAGATAGGAGATAATTTTCTACAGTCAATTAAAGCAATATACCAACAGCAAACAGCACAAATTATAGTCAATGGAAGTCTAACAGACTCTTTTCAAATTGGAAAAGGTACAAGACAGGGCTGTCCTTTGTCCCCATTATTGTTTATTATAACTTTGGAAGTATTGTTGAATAAAATACGGGGCTTGGATGGTTTAAAAGGGATCAAGATTAGGCAGCAAGAATATAGAGTCCGCGCTTTTGCGGATGATTTGGTCATAATATTGGAACAACCGCAGGAATCTAGTATGGTTTTAATGGATATGATTAATCAATATGGTCAAGTGTCGGGCTTTAAAATAAACTTAGGAAAAACCAAAATATTAGCTATAAATATGAATATTAAACAAAAGGAAGAATTAGGAGTGATGCTAGGATGTGAGGTAGTTAAAAAAGTTAAATATCTTGGAGTTAACATTTTAACTTCAAATGGGAAATTATATAAGCATAATTATGAACCACTTTGGCATAGCACACAGACAGAGATGAAAAAATGGGAGAAATTGCACTTATCTTTGCTGGGTAGGATAGCGGCAGTGAAAATGAACATTTTACCAAAATTTTTATTTCTCTTCCAAATGTTACCTATACTTAAAAAAGATGCGAACCTTTTAGAATGGCAGAAGGGTATCAACAAATTTGTGTGGGCAGGAAAGAAGCCGAGGGTAAAGATGAAAATAATGCAAGATGTACGTGAGAGAGGAGGATTGAAACTACCTAATTTAAAAATATATTATGATGCAGTGGTATTATCTGTAATTAGTGACTGGATTCACTTAACCAATGATAGAATATTGAACATTGAGGGACACGATCTGGTATTTGGTTGGCATGCTTACCTGTTATTCAACAAAAAATTGGATAAGAACTTTAAAAGTCATATTTTAAGAAATGCTTTATTGCGGGTCTGGAAGAAATATCAATATAAATTAAATGACAAGATACCCATGTGGGCAATTCCTAGACACGCAATTGAAAATATGAATACAGCACAAAAACAGGACAGAATTACCTACAGACAGCTTCTTACCTCGGAAAGGGGGGTATTACAATTAAAATCTTTAGAGGTATTAAAAGAGGAGAAGGTAGTTCAAACATGGTTCCAGTATGGGCAATTACAGGCTAGGTGGAAAATAGATCAAAAAATTGGTTTTATTCAAGTTGAGGATAATTTGTTTAAACAAATAAGAGATCAAAGCTTAATGCATATAAAGAGGATATATAATGTATTAATACAGATGGATTCGGAAACAGAATTAGTTAAAGATTGTATGATAAAATGGGCTCAAAATATTGAGGAACCAATAATGTTGGATACATGGGAAAGAATCTGGGTAAGAAATGTGAAATTTACACAAGCTCAAAATCTGAGAGAAAATTTTTACAAGATGTTCTATAGATGGCATTTAGATCCTAAAAAGTTGGCTTCTATGTATCCGAATGTACAGCCTAAATGTTGGAGATGTGGTTCTCTCGATGCTACATATTATCATATATGGTGGACCTGCCAAAAGGTTAAAGCATTTTGGATAAAAATATGGTGGGTCATGCAAAATGTTTTTAAAAGAAGGATAAAGTTTAGTCCTCAGTTATTTTTACTAGGTATATGTACTGACTTTACAGTGGTAGAGACCAATTTGACTCTGCACCTGATAACTGCAGCAAGACTGTTGGTGGCGCAATATTGGAAGAAGGAAGACCTGCCTACAATTCAAGAATGGACATTGAAAGTAACAAACTTAGCTGAAATGGCTAAAATATCGGCATATCTCAAAGATCATTCAAATGAGAGATATAAACGAGACTGGAAAAAATGGATTGACTATATACAAAATAAATACGGGACTAAGAAATTCCAGTTAGCCTATGCTTAAGATCAGAAATGATTTAAATTGTTTAAAGTTAGTTCAGTAAGAAGAAGCTAAGGTCAATCTAGAATGTCATTAATTTCTTTATTTCTTTTTTCTCAATAGATTTTAGACTGTGTTAGTTAAAATTCTATACCGTGTACGGGTTCTGGGAAGTCGGGGGGGGGGGGGAAGGAGGAGGGGGGGTGGGGGGGTGGAGGGAGGGAGGGGTACACACACAAAAAAAATTGTACTTCAATGTTTTAATGATTGACAAATGATGACATATTTGTGTTTTTTTTTTAAAGAAAAATAAAAAAGTTCTGGAAAAAAAAAAAAAAAAAAAAAGACTGTACTTTGGGAGAAGCAACTGGGCAGTGGCTTGCAATATTGCAATATTGCTTATCCTCCCTCCTCGCTCCTGGTCACATGGCCTAGAACTAAGTGTATGCAGCTACCTCTGCTTTCCTGGTGCCACATATATATGAAACAAGTGCATTTCTATATGTAACAGGAAGGTAGGAGAGAAGCACATGCAAATAGTCCCAAGAGATATGCATCAGTGTTCAAGACTCTTGAACACATAACATACCCAAACCCCATCTGAAACACAAAAAGAGATGGCATATATGTGCCAATCCTAATTAATCTCTTGACAGAATGTGCGCCTATGCGCATGCATGCACGTGCACACATTTTTTTAATTCACAGAGGAAAACGCAGATGCTTCTATAGCCACTGCTGAAAAGAAACAGGCTGAAAAGAATTCTGAGATCTGCAGAGCTTCCTTCCTTCATTATTCTTCCTAACACATCACGATGTTGGAAAGTGAAGAAATTATGCAAAAGGTCTCGGGACTCTGTTTTTTTTTCCCTAAAAGCTGAACAAAATTGGACCAGAAGCCTTACTCTGCTGACTTTCTCTAAAATTGTTTTAATTTTAGCCTAGAATAAACTGAATTTACAAATTCAATCTGACAACAACATTTCAGCAACTAAATTGTGCCAGAAAAAGTCCAGAGATAATACAGCAGGAAAGAGTTGTGGCACACATACTCATTCATGCAACTGTTTTCATTACCAACCAATGGAAGGGGTCATTCATTGTCTACCTGTGGCCTTACTCCCAAGTCAACTCCTGTTCTTTAGCTGTTTCCCTTATCTGGCAACCCTGTGCATGCACACACTGGGAACAGGCTCCAGTTGTTCATCTGCCTCACTGATGTCTGACTCTGAGGGCAGCTAATAACTGACATGCGGCTCTGGCTCCCTCTCTGCCTCCAACACAGAGCCCTCATCAGAGCCTTCCCCAGACTCCAGGACTGGCCCATGTCCCCCCCCCCCCCAACCTCCTCACTGTCCGAATCTGCTACCTGCTCCACTGGCTGCTGGCGGGCCACAACAATTATGATGTTTCAAGCATCCAGCAAAAGTTATTTGATATATGAAAAGAAGCATAACTCTGAATTTACAGTCTTGGACTGATTGCACATATTTGTCTACTTATGAATTGAGTATCTATTGACACAATGAAAAAATGTATCAATACAGTATTGTCCTGTGGTTAAACTTTACATTGTGAATTGTTTCTCTCTTTCTTTTTGTCTCTGTGTACTACTACTATGTACTTTGGTTTTATTTTTTTTATTTTTTTCCCCATTCTTTATTCTGAAAATTAAAACCATAAAATAAAATAAAAAAGAACTTGTAAGCATGCATACAATGCTATTGTAAATAAAAAGGCTGCATTTATTTGAAGACTGGAAGACTGCCTTCCGACTGAGTATGTATGAAATTCGAAATGCATCTCCGGAATTATTTATTTACTTTAAGCCCAACAAATAATATTGCTGAGCCCCCAAAATATTTCCCGGTGAGAGTTTAAAACTGTTTGAAAACTTGTTGCTTGTGTTTTTAGAAAAATGGTGAAATGTATCACATTATGCTCTAAACCTAGCATAATTTGTAAAACACTTGCTGAGCTGAGGCTGAATTTTGGGTTAAAGAAGAGATGCCAACATCAGCCTCCAACTGCAATGAAAATCCGTTTGGCCCACATTTTTCATACATACAGTGGTTGTGAGATTCCAGACATTTCATATAATTGCATTCAGGTCAGTTGGAAAAAGTTTTTGAGTTTGCTGATGTTTGAGACAGAGAAGCCACAATAGCATCCTGCTGTGATACCCCAAAACATATGGAACTATCTTTTCAGTGGCATGAGAAAAACTAATGGTTTTGGGAGTCTCCTATATAGGCTCTGAAGCAGGGGCATGGCAACTTTACAACCTGTAGATTAGGGTGACCAGACGTACCGATTTCAGCATGACAAGCACGCTTTATAACAATTTTTCCCGCGTCCCTCCACCTTTTAAAAAAGTCCCGATTTTCTGGCTTCATGTTGAAAGCCCAGTGGATTTGCTTAAGAAATCATAACCAGGGCAAGACAAAAGACACCCTGTCTAAATTCCCCCCCTCTCTGTCTCAGTACTTTCATTGAAGATATTAAAACGTTAAAGCAACAAAACGGACCTCCCCACCACCACACACCCCGCGCCGGTCGCGTTTACCTCATTTTATAAGAAAAAAATGATCTAGTACCATAGAGCTGCAGGAAATGGCTAGAGAGGTCGCCAGTGTTACTTCCTGGATTTTCCGGAGGGGAGGGGCACGGAGGTTGGAGGACTCTAAAATGGTGGGAAAGTTTCAATTTGCTCAGTTCTTTGTATTAACATCTATATCATTTTGGATTGACTTGGAGTTTCTGCCTGCTGGTAAGTGTGCTGGGTTTTTTTCTTTTATTTTTTAATGCATTTTAAAATAATGTAGGTTTTTAAAAATGTGCAGCTGCTATTTTTTTATTCAAAACAATATGTGTAACACTATGATGTGCCATGGAAAAATCATTTAAGAAAACCCTGAAAGAACAAAAGGGTTTTTTTAGGGTATTTTTCTGATCAAAACTATAATTGTTTCTGCATGACACCCTTAATCACAAATAGCCAACTACACTTCATTCTAAATAGTTTTATTTCCTTTATTGTATGTGATTACTCAAGTCCAAAAACTGAGTTAATTGGATAAACTCAGCTCCACAATTTACTAAATATACAGTTACAGGAATTTCATGTATAGTATGCTGTCTCTTAGGGTTTATTGAACATAGGAGAACAATATGAGAGGGATTTGATGTAAAATAAGCTCTTTTAATAAATTCAAAATCAATGCAGCAGACAAGACATGGGAGTGAACATAATGCACACTTTAACAATATTTTTTTTCTTTTAGCCATCAAATACTGCAGCAAGTGTGTCAGTAATAATAGCAAGACAGGCATAGGATTTTCCAGCCAGGTTAATTTTACTTTTTTATGGTTTTGATGTTGTATTTAATTTTATCTGTATTAGAAACTTATGAAGGCTGTGCAACATTTTGAGGTGATATAGAGTATGTAAAGGCATGAATACAGTAGAACCTCTGGTCACAACCATAATTCGTTCCATAACTTTGGTCGCAAACTGATTTGGTCATGAATCAAACCTAATTTTGGAAATTTGGCGCTTACAAAAAAAATGGTGCAGAAGGGGAAATCAGCAGCGGGGAGAATGTGAATATTTTGGTCAGAAGCGTTTGTGACCAGAGGTTCTACTGTATAACATCTTCACTTAAGACTTAAGATTCACTTAAGATATAACATCTTCACTTAAGATTCACTTAAGAACTGTGGCAAGAAAGGTGGTACAGTGACCAAAGTTACAATGGCATTGAAAAAAGTGACTGATGACCATTTTTCACACATAGCGACCATTTTCACACTTAGTGATCGTTGCAGCATCCTCATGGTCACGTGATCAAAATTTTGATGTTTGGCAACAGATTCGTATTTATGATGGTTTCAGTGTCCTGGGGTCATATAATCACCTTTTGACAAAGTCAAATGGGGAAACCAGATTCACTTATGTTACTAACTTATCAGCTGCATTTATTCACTTAAGAACTGTGGCAAGAAAGGTGGTATAATGGGCTTAGTGACCAAAGTTACAATGGCATTGAAAAAAGTGACTGATGACCATTTTTCACACTTAGTGACCATTTTCACACTTAGCGACCGTTGCAGCATCCTCATGGTCACGTGATCAAAATTTGGATGTTTGGCAACAGTTACAATTTATATTTGTAAATTGTAGTTATGTTGAAATTAAAAAAAAACATTACAATACTATTTTTGCGTTGTATGAAAATTTTTGTTGCTCCGTATAAATTTTTTAATCAAGCCCCCCCCCCCCCGGTCAAAGGTGTCCCTCTTTACCAATCTGAAAATCTGGTCACCTTACTGTAGATGTCAACTCCCAGAATTCCTGAGACAGCAAGTGAATTCTGGGATTCGAAATCCACAGGTCATAAAATTGTTGTCCATCCCTCTCTAGACTTACATATTGTCTGCTGTGTATTTTATTTTATTTTAAAAAGGGATTTGTTTGTCAAACATGTACAAGATAGCAGATATAGGTATTAACATAAACATAAACAAAGGAAGTAAGTAGAGATAAACGAGGACAGTAAGACAGGGATGGTAGTGATGCTGGTGTGCTTATGCATGCCCCCTTTACAGACCTCTTAGGAATGGGGTGAGGTCCACAGTAGACAATTTGAGGTTGAAGCTGTGGGGGTTTGAGGATATTACAGCGGAGTCAGATAGAGCATTCCAGGTACTGACCACTGTGTTGTCGAAGTCGTATTTTCTACAATCAAGTTTGGAGTGGTTTACCTTGAGTTTGTATCAATTGTTTGCCCATGTATTATTGTGGTTGAAGCTGAAGAAGACGTTGACAGGTAAGACATGTAGAAGCAGATCCTACTTTACATTGTCTGTGGCTTCTGATTTATCAATCGTTTGCCTGAGCTGAAGGAAAGGAAGAAAAGGCAGTTTGAGTAAATAGGTTAGAAGAAGTTTGTGACAACTGGATTCAAGTAACCCTACACACACACACACACACACACACACACACACACACACACACACACACACACCTCTCTCCTCATGCACACATACAGTGGCTTGCCTAAGAGAACAAAAAGGATGTGATTTATTCATCACCCTGTCAGAGCTTCCAAGTTTGAAGAGCAGTGCCACTAGGGGCAACTAATTCCGCTTCTGTGCTGCCAGGAATTCATTTTATTTTTCCTTCTTAGATTTCCAGAGAAGCTCTGGAGGCATAATTTTGTAGATACTTGTCTGTTTTCATTAGCCATGTTTTATCATGGTTATGTTTTCTGACAATAAATGATCTGATTTTATAGTTCAGTTATTTATTTATTTTGCTATAATAGATGGTCCGAGAGTGACCTCCCACCTTCAAATTTATTGGTGAGCCTCCAGCAACACAACAGACAAGTTTGAAGGCAGAGGATGCAGTATTTCTGCTTTTAAGTATATGGGTGCTGGGTGAGATAAAAGCTGAGAAAAACCTTTGATGTTAAATCTCTGGATTGTCATGGCCAACCTTTCCTCAGGAAAATTCTGGAAATTTGTTTGCCAAGAAATGTTTGTTTGCTCCTTGGCAGTTAATAGCAACCAGTTTCTGTCCAACTATAAAGTTAAAATGGAAGAAATCGGAAGGAAAGTTAACTGTATAGGTTCAGAAATTGATAATTAACAAAGTAAACTATGCATTATGTATCATGGATTATAACAATTTAAGAAGTGTATCTATACAATCCTATCTTGAGAAAAACTGAATGTACATAGAACTCAATGTGGATGTTGTACCTAACCTTCCTGGAAAATTTTAAAAATATTAATCATCATGCCTCCCGCTTAACCGATTGATTTAATAAGCATTAAATTCAAAAATCCTGTTATTTTAAAAATTCATATGCTTTAATTGGTGCTTTATGAATATTTACAGATAAATTTCTTTCTCAGCTGGTGGTTAATCCATCAGTTGAGATAACAGGTGATAGAAAAATATTATGTGTAATAGAATTAAAAGAAGGATTTTCATATCTTAATGGACAGAAGCAACCTGCTGTTGTTTTTTAACAAAATGTTTAATGTCAGATTTTAAAAAATATTTTTGGAATGGGAAAAAACCATCAGCTAAAACAAGCCAGACTTGACAGCACTCAGAATGGTGCAAAGAGAAAAATTGCTGAAGGAAAAGGGTTAAATATTCCTTTCTTCTCCCAATTTTAATTCCAATTGTCATTTTAAAAGTAATTTCTAATGTAAAAGAGATGAAGAGAATCATGTTACATGTATTAATATATAATATATAATGTGGGTATCAGATTATTGTAAAATTAGCTGATTTTTAAAAAATAAAAACATCTGTCTGAATAATACTGTAGAAATTTATTTCTTTTTATTTTGTTTGTTTTATTTACATCTAGCTGAAAGAGGAAATTAAATATCAGAAAAAGTATTGTCCCTTAGTATTGGAAATCCCAGAGACAAATTCCTTGTGTGTCCAATCACACTTGGCCAATAAAGTATTCTGTTCTGTTTTGTTCAGTTCCATTCTTACAAGTTACATGACATTAAATAGCATATATTAGATAATTCATTCATGGAAGAACATACATTGAAAGAGTTGAGATTGGCAGCAGGTACCACATTACCTAGGGCAGAGGGAATAAGTGTATTAGTGTATTATAGCTGCCTCCCAATGGGACATTGGCCATTATCTGGTAACTCAAAAGGATTGGAGGGAAATCTACCTGTTGTGTTTAAGGCTTCATTCTTGTAGCCTTAAAGAGTCTAATCTGGCCATGTCAAAGAATTTTCTGCCTAGTCAACAAAATCCTGAATAAGGAGTTAAATGTTAGGAGAGTTGTGAATTACTCACAGGCCATAGGGTGAAGCTTCCTATATTATGATTTATATCATAACATTTGTCAACTTAAATAACATTACATTTTGTTTCTGAAGCTACATAAGCCACTGAAGCAATGCCAAAATCTGATCAAGCTAGAGATAGGGTTTGTGAGATGAAAAAGTAATGAAAAAAAATAAATCAAGATTTCAACATTTTGTCAAATGGAGTTTGAATAGTGTATGTCTACCAGAACTGGGATGCAAAAAATCTGGGTAAGCATAGAAAATTCTCACTGCTTCCATCTATTGGTTATCCAAATTTTTTCAGCCCAGATTTGTTGGCCTATAGAAGAACTCTGAGATCCTAGAAAGTTGCTCTTAGGGAGAGTATGAACTATGAGGAAAAAGGGATTGTTACAGAATGATAGACAAGAGGTTCCCAATCCTAGCAACTTTAAGACATCTGGACTTCAAATCCCAGAATTCATCTGTGGCTGGAGAATTCTGGGAATTAAAGTCCACACATCTTAAAGTTGCCAAGAATGGGAACATATGTGATAGAGGAGGTAAATTCAGAAGAGGGAAAACTGTTGATTAAAGTTCTATCTGATTTTATCCTTCTTCTCTTCAAAGATGTGTGCTAGCTTTTCAACAGGATTCAGTTATCCACTCCTGATTTACAGGCCTCTTCTGTGTACAGCTTGTGCTGTTGCATTCCAATATCTTCATGATCAAATCAGTCTGAATAAGTCTTTAGGAGCTAATATGATTATAGGTAGTCCTCGACAAACGATCACAATTGAGCCCAAAATTTCAGTTGCTAAGCAAGACAATTGTTAAGTGAATTTGGCCCCACTTTATGACCTTTCTTGCCACAGTTGTTAAGCAATACACCACAGTTAATAATGCAGTTGTTAAGTAAATCTAACTTCCCCATTGACTTTGCTTGTCAGAAGGTCCCAAAAGGTGATCACATGACCCCAGGATACTGCAACCATGTGACTGGGTGGGAGTGGCTTTCCAGCCATGTGACCAGGTGGGAGTGGCTTGCCAGCCATGTGACTGGGTGGGCATGGCCAATTGTAAAATGCTCTTGCTTAGCAACCAAAATGTTAGCTCAGAAACTCTGGCATTTGAAGCATGCAAGTCTTAAAGCTGTCAAGTTACAAGACCCTTGCACCCCTAACCCTTTAGGGAAAAAAAACCCCAGGGGGTGTTCAAAATTGACAGCTTTAAGACTTGTGGACTTCAACTCCCAGAATTCCTCTTCCAGTCATGTTGGCTCAGGAACTCTGGCATTGAAGTGTGCAAGTCTTAAAGCTGTCAAGTTACAAGACCCTTGCACCCCTAACCCTTTAGAAAAAAAACCCCAGGGATGTTCAAATTTGACAGCTTTAAGACTTGTGGACTTCAACTCCCAGAATTCCTCCTCTCGCTCTTCATCTTGATGATGTGCGGATGGGCGGGGGGAGGGAGCTGGAACCGGTTCTAAACGGCACTGTAGATTTGTGGAATCTCTTCTATAGAAGAGGTTAGAACTGGCAGGAATCCACCCCTGCTTGTGACCATTTTTCACACTTACGATCATGCAGCATCCCCATGGTCACACAATTAAAATTTGGATGCTTGGCAACTGGCTCATTCAGCTAATCCTCAATTTACAACAGTTTACTTAGTGACCATTCGAAGTTACAACGGCAGTGGAAAAAAAGTGACTTGTGACCATTTTTCACCCTTATGACCATTACAGTCATGTGATTTACATTCAGCTGCTTGACAACTGACTCACATTTATGACGGTTCAGTGTCCCCGGGGTATATCCCTGGGGTATGTGCAAAAGACCATTTTGCAACCTTCAGACAAGCAAAGTCAATGGAGAAACAAGATTCACTTAACAAATGTGGAAGAAAAGTTGTAAAATGGGACAAAACTTACTGAACAGCTGTCTTGCTTAACAACAGAAATTTGGGGGTCAATTGTGGCCATAAGCTAAGGACTACCTGTACTTTCAGAGTATAGTATGGGTAGACTTGACTGTCAATTTTTTAAGCCAGGGTGACCAGAGGTCAGTGACGTGCAGTCAGGTGAGGCATGGGAGGCCCAGCCTCACCCCTGTCATCATGAAAAGAAAGAAAAATGTAAAAGGAAAAAGGCGAGAGCTGAGGTCAGGCTGAGCTAGTTGCTGCCTCACCGTGGATGATTCTGCTTAACTGTTTAAAAAAGTCTCTAAAAAGTGCCCTTTACTATGAGGCAGGAGAAGTGCGTGCCTCATCTAGTCTTTTAGGTGTTTTATGATCACTCAAGCAGAGTTAACCAAGGGTTAAAAGCCTAAAAATTCCTGGCATAGGTGAGGCATGCAGTTCTCCTGCCTCATAGTAGAGGGTGCTCGTTTGGACAGGACTTCTTCAGAGGACCCGAGGCAAGAGCAGAGTTTAAGTCCTCTTTGAAGCAGCTGGAAAAGGTACGTGTGGGTCAAAGGGAGGAGGAGGAATTCAAACTTCATCCTCCTGGTGCGGGGCTTTGGGCAAAGGCTGGAGGGAAGGACCCTGGCTCGCTTGTGCTCTCCCTCCCCAAGTGTAGTTTGATTGCAGGCAGAGCCATGTTGCCTTTTCAAACCTGTAATCAGTGAAGCTGGGCTGGATCCTTCTGGGGCTGGGGGAAAGTGTGTGTGCTCCAGTATGGCTCTTTGACTGACTTCCTGCCTCCTCCTGTGGGCTCCTCGCTGGTGCTCTCCCTCCAATCTAACTTTGTGTGTGTGTGTGTGTGTGTGTGTGTGTGTGTGTGTTTTTTTGTTTGAGAGAGAGAGAGTGAGTGAGAAAGGGAAGGGGGTAGGAGAGATAGTCCAATCCAACTTGTGTGTGTGTGTGTGTGTGTGTTTGAGAGAGGGGGGAAGGAAGGAGAGAGGGAGGAAGGAGGTGAAGGGAGAAGAAAAAGAAAAAGAAAGAAGGAAACTTCTGTCACAAAGGAGAAAAACAAATGCTGTCGCTTTAAATCGGAACTGAGCATGCCTGGCTGTGGAATTCTAGGAGTTGAAATCCACAAGTCTAAAAAAAATTTGAAACCCACCACTGTGTCAGTGCCTCACCAGCCATCAACCTCACTGTATGTCACTGCCAGGGGTTCCTACTGGTTTCGACCAGTTTGGCCAAGTAGGTAGTAACTCAGCTTGTTTTTTGCTTCTGTGCATGCGCAGAAGCATTTTTTAAAGTACTCTGCATGCGTGCATAGTGTGCATCAAGCGCAGATGTGCACATCCCTGAGCAAACCGGCAGTAGCAGCAGCCGGAACCCACCTCTGACGGTGACCAATTGTAAGAATCACTGATTTAATTTCTTAACAGCAGCAATGATACTTGTAGATCAATGTGACTCTCAGGGTCCAAGAGGGAAAGAGCTGGTTGGGTAGAAAGTGATTTATAATGTTATGTCCATTACCTTGTGATTTTGCATTCCCACAAAGAAGATGCAGATAATCTTTGATAGGCATATCAATACCACTTAACTGAAAAACTCAGATAATTCTTTTGAACCTAACACTTATGTTTATTTCTTTGGGTAACCATGCTAGTGATGTCAGTGTAAATAATTTTAATTCCCAAATTAATTTTAGCTTCAGCCATTCTTTGTGCTTAGAAATGTAGCCTCAGAGGTACACTTCACTGAATTGCCAAGACACAAAATCTAATTCTCAGCACTTTCTACATTTCCTAGTAAGCTCTTTTTTTCCCCCTTAGGCAGTCTTTTGGCAGAAGATACTTTGTGAGAATGTAACTCCCCCTCCCCTTGCCAACAATTAATTCTAAATACAGAGCAAATTGTTTAATTTGTTTGAACACAAGAGGCTTGGCTGGTTTTACTTTAGATCCCTTGAAACTTTTTTATCTTGCCTTTATTATTTTTATAAATAGCTCAATATTCCTTCCTCCTCATATTTTCCCTTATAATAACAACCCTGTAAGGAAGGTAAGCTGAGAGAGAATGACTGCCCAGAGTCACCCAGCTGACTTCGTGGGACAAGAATGTACAATCTGCTTTCTTGCCTTGTTAGTCCTCTAACCACTACACCAAATCATATTTATTTATATACTAGCCGGATACCCTTGCTTCACTACGAAACTATGTGATCAGGCTTGATAAATTGACACTTAAAGTTTGTATGTATGTAGCCCCAGACTGCTCCTGAGTGAAGGAGTGGAACATCTGCCAGTTTGAACTGAGGTAATGGAATGTGAGGCAACTGGCAGTTGAAACAGAGTTCTTTTCAGGTGGAGAGGGGGAGTAAAATATCTAAACTCCCAGCCCGGAGGCCGGATGAGTCACACGCTGTCACGCCCGGTTTAGTGAAGATTACTATAAGGCAACTGGCAGTAATAAGAAATACTGATGATGTGATGGTCATTTCGAAAAATCTTTTCTTGGCAAGCACCTAGAAGCCAAGAGGCACATACGTGCTGAATTTCAGGTTTGTAGGTTTTGCAGTTTTGGAGATTTTGTGATATGTGAGTGGTATTTGGCTTATATAGATATAGATATAGATATAGATATAGATATAGATATAGATATAGATATAGATATAGATATAGATATAGATATAGATATAGATATAGATATAGATATAGATATAGATATACATATACATATACATATACATATACATATACATATACATATACATATACATATAGAATATATATACTATGTGATTCACATAAATGTTATAGTCCAGTTTGTTGTACTCTACATGATTCTAATACACTGTCTCTATTATGCACTTTGCATAATAAATTAGGGCACCAGATTTGGACTGCCAAATCCAGATGACCACTAGATGGCAGCAAAGAAATACAGAAGGTTCTAACTTTGTTGCCATCTTTTCATGGAGTGTATAGTCTAAGTGCCTATGAATATGTGTGCACACATGGACTTGTATTGTGGAACAAATTCAGTGTACATAGTTTTGATAAAATGCATTTTGGTTCACTTTGGTTCAGTAATAAGTATATTAATGAACATGGTTAAAAAAAGGTGAAGGAGTCCCTTCAGGTTTTACTCATCTCTGTTTCAAGGCTATCAAACCAGGGTTGTCCGAAGACATTTCCGGGGTCGTATGACCAGCATGACATCACAGAGTGCAGTTACCTTCCCATGAAGTGTCACCTATTTATCTACTCACATTTGCATGTTTTTGAACTGCTAGGTTGGCATGAGCTGGGGCGAGAATGTGAGCTTACTCTATCATGTGGTGTTCAGTTCTTGAACCTGGGCTTAGAGTCTTAACTGCTGAGCCACCGCACCACCCTAATGAACATGATGGTGTTTCTGAATAAACTGATCCCATTTGCACTGATTTTTAGAAGCATATGATGATGTATGACACAGATCAAGGGTCATGAATGTGACCAAAGTACTACAGGTTTGCTAACGTTACTATAACTTTGCATTTAACTTATGAGAACTTTAATGTATATGAACAATGAACAGGGAGTCCTTGACTAACAACAGTAATTGGGGCTGGGAATTCAATTGTTAAGCGATGCAAGTGTTGACATGTGAAGTGTGACCTCACATGACCATGCTGACTAATGACAGCAGTTCAATTAGGGCCTTCTGCTGTCTTCCCTATTGATTTTGCTTGTCAGAAGTAAGCAGCAATGTGGTTCCCAGAATTCTAGACTGCATAGCTGTTGTTTCAGTCCCCAAAGCTGTTGTTTGGGGAAGGTTGATCTACAGCATTTATCTCCTTTGTTCACACAATTGTATCTTGTAAATGCAAGGGATTACCCTGATGGTTAGGAACAGTAACAGCATGTGAAAGAGGACATGAATACTGTAAAGGACTCATTTCAGTAGCCTGTGAATTCGTGTGTGTTTCGTACCCTTTGTAGAACCCCTTCCAATTAAGAACATTAGCAATAGAGGGAAAGCTTGGAGCTCAGAGTTTTATTCTCACGTAATTTAAGACTAGAAGCTTAACCTTTTCACTACCTCTGGTGACCTCATTAATTAAGAATTAAGGCTCCTGCTGTATCAAAGGCTTTATCTTAGTTTCCTTTCTTGTTAATTTAGCCAGTTAGTAAGCATCAGCCTTTGCTTGATTGCTTTCACAAACAAAAGGGCCTGGATTCAACACACAAATATACACCCACCACATTTAGAAATGTGGAGCATAGAAACCAAAAGAGACATGAATAACGTGGTCTCAAAGAAACTAATCAATGGATGGTCCAAGGTTTTGCCAGGTCATGTATAAATAAGTATGTCTAATAAATCTCATTAGTTTTATGGAGGCATTTGTTTACTCATTATGGGACTGGAGGTGTCTACAAGCAACAAGCAACTTGTTTACAAGCAACTGGCTTTAATTTTTCATGTATTTGGAACAAATATCTGAAAGCATTTTCAGTTTATACAATTATCTACCACTGGGAATCCTAACTTCCTAGGCATTCTAAGAAGTAGAAAAGGCTGTGATTCCATACAACCAAAGTAAATATAGATGTAACTGAATATACATCCCTACATTAGTAAATATTTGCCCAAAGTTTTTTACTTCCCCAGCACTATTTCCAGAAGAATTACCTTGAGGTAAGATGGGCAGCCTATAAACTAGATAGATAGATAGATAGATAGATAGATAGATAGATAGATAGATAGATAGATCAATTTTGCCCTAATATTACAATTAGGATTGTAATAGGATAGGACATTTTCTTTTATTTATTTGATTCATTATTGCTAAAATCTCTTTCCAGAAACTCCATATTTTCCTGTGAGTCTTTTGTTCTTGAAACTGATCAGACAATTCCTTGTTTGTAATTCTTAGAAATCTAATTTTCACTGGAAAATGTAAGCTCCATTTTTATTATTATTTATTATATCAATAGATTATTATTAAATTAAATTGTTATTAAAATTCTTTCTTTCTTTTGAATCTGGTACTTTTTAGGTAATCTATAATAATCATATAAAAAATGCAGCTGCTGACTTGAACAAGGCAAGCCAATTTTGTACCTCCCTATATCAAAAATTTAACAATTTCCAGGAGTTTTTGTTCCCATGTGATTACACTACAAGGCAAATTATGATGAATTTGACAAGTAGCAATTTGTACCTACCTGATATGGATATATAACTTCAGGCCTACAGGTTTTACAGGTCTGAAATGTAGCAAAAGGTAGGCTACAGCTCTACAGAAATATATTTGATCTCCCACAATTTATCCAGAGGTATAATTGTGTAGGTTTTGTGTAGATATTAATGCACAAGGCTAGAAATCAGGAGACTAAGAGTTCTAGCCCTACCCTTGGGCCAGTCACTCTCTCTCAGCCCTATGAAGGAACCAGTGGCAAACCACCTACATAAACCTTGTTTAAAAAAATCAAGCATTAGTCCTGTTAAGTCACCAGGAATCCACACTGGTGCATGTGCACGCCTGCATGCATGCCCATACATACATACAACCATCCCACACACATGCACACTAGAACACAGTAGAAATGGAACACATATAAATTTATACAGTATATGCATTGGGGAAATATATTATTTTTCTGTTTTCTTGCTTAATTTTGTAACCTGCTTTGCATATCCTGTTTAAATTCAAGGCAGTAATGACCTACTACAGTAACTGACTGAAAAGCCAGGAATTGTAGCACTGAGTGAAAACATACCAGAAAACGAAAATGTATTTAAATATAAGTCTTCCATTAAAATGGAACACTTATATTTAAAAGGTTATGTATAAATACTGTGTTCTTCTGGCATCAGGAATCTAAGACATGAGAACTAGCTGTATATTTAAGCACAAATTGAACACTGATTATGCTTGTCAAGTGGAAATGAGCATTTGTTTTTTGCATCACTGCCAAAGACATTAAATGTCTACCACTCTTGAACCAGATTCATTCTTCAATTGACATCTTTTTGCCCGCAGCTTGCAGATGCCAGAGTAATCTGAATAGAAATGAAATTGTTTTGTGGGGTTTTTTTTTTTTAGTTACAGCCAACTGGAAGAAAACTAATGGACGTAAGATGCAAAGCTACACACAATAATGTTTAGTCTACACTTCTCTCTCTTTTCTGTCTCATATGATTATTTTGCTAAGAAAGACTTTGTAACTGTTTGGCTCCTTGATATCTCTTCTTCATTTTTATCTTCTGGTCCTACAGACAAAGCACCAAATAGTGCTTTATTGGCATTTGCATCATTTGATATCAAGCCTTCTCCCCTGAAACCTTTTTTAGAGCCTTGCTTTGTTCCGGCTGTCACAGTTTGCCAACTTCAGGGCAGAGAGGTAGCCAATATGAACGGGCACCAGTGCTTCTAGCTGCAGTGCAAAGGGCTGGAAACAGAGGCGAGGAAGTGTGCCCCTCTTGACACAAAAGCAAGTGAGCAGGAAGGAATTGTATCTGCAGGCATTACAGAGCAGCCAAGCTGTCGGGCTGCCGCTTGTGAGCCACCAGCAAGTTGGAAGCAGGCCTGTAAGAATGATTTCCAGATCAGAAGCAGAATTATCAGCAAGTGTGACCGATAATACAGCAGTATTTAGCTGCAACAGCTCTGTGCCATCACTATTAAGATCTTCCCCTTTACTCTGAATGTTTTGCTGCAATGCATGGAGTGCAATAAGCAGGACCAGCATTAAAAAAATGAATGTGTGTTGGTTTCAGCATAGTTCATGTTCTTTCATTATTTATAACTGACCACGCTCTTGTCTTTCAGAAACATTTTTCTCAATCACAACAGCCATCATTCGATGGTTACTGATTAGGTATCCCCGGAGACAGATTTTATGATCCTATCCATGTGTCCTTGCATCTTGTATGCTGTGGTGGGATTCAAATAATTTAACAACCGGTTTTCTGCCCTAATGACCAGCTGGGTAGGTGGGCTCGGTGGTCATGTGACTGGGTGGATGTGGCCAACTTAACGTCACTCACGTCGATGGGCGCTTCGCCTTAGCTGTTACAATGTAATAGGGAAAGGAAGGTGGAAGGTAGATTTTATTGTAATTTCAACAATATACAATACAGTATACAGTGAAACGAAACGTTTCCCCAGGACCAAGGTGCTACATCAGACATAGATAAAAAAGAAAAAGAGCAGCACACAGAACTACATATAGCTCTAAATTTAAGAACTTAGAGAGTGTTGAGGAGTCTGACGGCTTGTGGAAAGAAACTGTTACACAATCTGTTTGTGCAGGCCTGAATGCTTCTGTACCTTTTTCCAGATGGCAGGAGAGTAAAGAGCGTGTATGTCAGCCACAATGGTTCTGGCTTTATGGATGCAGCATGTGATGTATATGTCCATGACAGAGGGAAGAACAACCACGATGATCTTCTCTGCCATCCTCATAAGGGTTAACCGGAAAGGGAGTTTCTGTAAGCAGGGCAATAAAGATTAGGCTAGAAACAACAGCAGAATGTTTCCTTCCTGCCTTCCTTACAGGATTAGCCCTGTAAAGTGGAAAAAAACAAAATGAGGTTTCTTCCAACAACCGGTTCTCCGAACTGCTTAGAAAGTTAACAACCGGTTCTCCCGAATAGGTGCTGAATCCCATCACTGCTTGTATGTTTTTACTTATTGACATGTGCAATCCTATAACTACCCCCAATGAAAATTATCTTTAAAGAAGACATTTTTACTTTTGGCCCAAAAAAGAAAAAAAAAAGATGCAGACAAGGGGAATAGAGGGCTATTCCTCTATTTTAAAGATGAAACATACTATAGTATGTATAATCTTTATTGTCATTGTACTTAAATACAACAAAATTGGTTACAACGAAATTGGTTAGGACCGCTTTGATAAGCATTTGTAAAGTACAACAGGTACTTCACAATGTAGTAACTACAGATTTGATTGAGATTTCTTTTAGGACCATAGAACACCAATCCTAGTATCACTCATTCGCCCATGGTGCAGTTGTGAGACCAATTCAAACTGGCAGTGTGATTCTTAAAGTTCAATAAAATTTGAATTTGATTATGTCTAATTGAAAGTTTCTGCTCCTTTATATTTATCCAAGGGCTTTGGTCTTCAATGGTATTTCTGCTCTACATTCCCAAATCCATCAATTGTGGGACTCATTGGAGAGGGCCTTTGCAAACTTTGCTAGAAAACTTTGAATATATACTGTATGTAGTGTCAAATACTGGTGCATATAATTTATTGATAATATGTCATCCCTCATGTGAAATCCAGTCATAAGTTGTAATGGTTGTAAGCAGAGAGGATTCTGTCTACAAGAATGAACCTGCTTAGAAGAATCACTATGTGTCTTTCTTAGTTTTGGAGGTCTAGAGGGCAACCTTGTGATATTTTACAACCTTTTTTGTGTTGTTTCGTAAGGATATGTAGTTGTGGAGGTTGTAAGTCTGATTCCATTTATTTGAATGGGTGTTTCTTGCCAGAAACTTGGGGTGTGTGTGTGTGGAATCACAAATCCCAGTCACATGATCATGGAACATGCTCATAAAGGTGACTGGTTGCCAAACACCTGGCATACAGTCATGTGACCACAGGATGGCACAATTATTTATGATGCCTAGGGACTGCTTTGCTGTCTGTAAAACACCTATTCCATGGCCATTATAAATGCAAATGGTTCTAAGTCAAGGACCTGCAGTGGATAGAGCCTGGATCTGCTCCAATACTAAGGCTGCTTCTGTGGCAGACAAGGTCCATCTATTTTATATTCTTAAATTTATGAGCAGATACAGTGGAGATTTTTAAGAAGGACGCCAATCTTTATTACAGCCTTGCTGCAATCAAATTCTTGCTCTACACATCTTCATGTATTCTATTCTCCTTTCATCCCACCATCTCAAATGGAATCAGGATAATCAACCGTAGTAGATGGCTGAACTTTAAACCATGTTATTAACTTGTCATTAATGAACCTCGTATCACACTGGGCACTTGCTCTTTAAAAATCAAGCCTCACTTGCTCTTTCGAAAGACAAGCCCCGCTTTATGTACATATATAAGGTTTTTTCCTCATAAATGTTGGTTGTTATGGGTACCTTTAAACTGGACCCAGCACCTTTTCATATAGTCCAGCTCAAATGTGATTTTGAATACTAGAATGATAAGTCTTGAAAGAGCCACTTCGGTTTTCATACAAATAGCTTGCTCCGTGCAGGATTCTAAATTAAAGCATCTCTGATGAATCACTGAAATGAAATTCAATGGGGAAAAAGTAAGGTTCTACATTTAGGCAAGTAAAACAAAATGCACAGGTACAGTATATGTGGTACCTTGCTCAATAGTAGTAACAGTGAGAGGATCTTGGAGTCCTAGTGGACAACCATTTAAATATGACCCAGCAGTGTGCAGCAGCTGCCAAAAAAGCCAACACAGTTCTAGGCTGCATAAACAGAGGGATAGAATCAAGATCACGTGAAGTGTTAATACTTTATAATGCCTTGGTAAGGCCACACTTGGAATACTGCATTCAGTTTTTGTCGCCACAATGTAGAAAAGATGAGGAGACTCTAGAAAGAGTGCAGAGAAGAGCAACAAAGATGATTAGGGGACTGGAGGCTAAAACATATGAAGAACGGTTGCAGGAACTGGGTATGTCTAGTTTAATGCAAAGAAGGACTAGGGGAGACATGATAGCAGTGTTCCAATATCTCAGGGGTTGCCACAAAGAAGAGGAAGTCAAGCTATTCTCCAAGGCACCTGAAGGTAGAACAAGAAGCAATGGGTGAGGAGAGAAGCAACTTAGAAATGAGGAGAAATTTCCTGACCGTTTGAACAATTAATCAGTGGAACAACTTGCCTCCAGAAGTTGTGAATGCTCCAACACTGGATGTTTTTAAGAAGATGTTGGATAAACATTTGTCTGAAGTGGTGTAGGGTTTCCTGTCTAGGCAGGGGGTTGGACTAGAAGACCTCTAAGGTCCCTTCCAACTCTGTTATTATATTGTATTGTATTGTATTGTATTGTATTGTATTGTATTGTATTGTATTATATTATATTATTATATTATATTATATTATTATATTATATTATAATATTATATTATATTATATTATATTATATTATTATATTATATTATATTATATTATATTATATTATATTATATTATATTATATTATATTATATTATATTATATTATATTATATTATATTATATTATATTATATTATATTATATTATATTATATTATATTATATTATATTATATTATATTATATTATATTATATTATATTATATTATTATATTATATTATATTATATTATATTATATTATATTATATTATATTATATTATATTATTGCATTGCATTGCATTGCATTGCATTGCATTGCATTGCATTGCATTGCATTGCATTGCATTGCATTGCATTACATTACATTACATTACATTACATATATTGCTTTACTTGAACAAATCCAGTGCAGGAGAACCTAAAATTTCCCTGAGTTCCATTGTCAAACCTTTTGGTAGGAAGTTTTGTCTAAGTTTCTGTCATTATTTTTATTATTCCCCAATGAAGATGCTATACTATAATTACTACAGTATGAGCTGTTATAGGGATAAATCCTCTTTCCCATATTTTTCAATATTTCTACGAAAACATGGGCAGAGATCATCTATCTGTTTGGGGTGAAATATCATTAGGATACTGATAACATTGAATTGTACAGTGTTATTCCAGGCTGGGCCAGAGATGCTGCAGAAGTCTTGAGCCATATTTATTACAGGTAGTCCTGACCTTGACTAATGACTTATTGATTGTTCTCATGACAGTTGCCAAGTATATGCGATCATGTAGTTATCATTTGCAAACTTCTCTGCCACCTTCCCCAATAATCAGTGGGGAGGTCGGCAAGGAAGGTTGCATGCTGCTGCTTTCTGCTGTAGAAAGTTAGCACCCACCCCTCTCTTAGAAGAATGAAATATTTTGACAAATATTAAAAAGGCAGAATATCATATTTCCCTGGATGAAAAATGGAGAAACATACTCTTGGAAAGCAGCCCCCACCTTACTTAATAGTCCTCAGCAGATGTCAGCACTTAAGAGATAGCTCTATTCATAAGCAAATACTCTCACCCAAGATCAGGGGTGGGTTTCTCGCCCCGTTCCAACCGGTTCGGTTGGAACGGGGCCAGCGGCGTCCTCATGCACGCGTGCGGTGCACGCATGCGTACTAGCGTCTGTGCAATGCTCCAGCTGCTCCTGGAGGATCGCGCAGGCGCTGTATGCGTCCTGCGCATGCATGGAAGCGCAGAACTCGTCAAACCGGGTAAGGACCGCGGGCGGGCGGGCGCGCCCTTCGCCGTTCCCGGAAGTTACTTACTTCCGGGTTCACCGACCAACCGGTTCGCAGGGACCACCGCGAACCGGTTGAAACCCACCCCTGCCCAAGATCCAACAAAGGTAGGATTAGCCCTCAGCCACAATAGGAATTGCCCAATCCCCCTTCATTGCATCACCCTCAGAAACTTCAACCAAACTTAGCTCAGAAAAATTGCTAGGATTTTGTACTTGGCCCCATGGGAGTCTGACAACAGCCAATAGAATACTTGTTCTTGCATAGGAACAGAAAGCTCAAGTGCAAGGCCCAAGAGAAGGTATAAATACCTCCCACTCTCAACTCCATGTGGTCAACTGAACCAGAACCTCCTCCATCTGCTTAATTCAAGGAGAGCTGAGATTGCGGTGGCTTATCAAAATGGTCATGGGGACATCTTGCTTAACACTTGCTTCATTCAGTGACTGAGATTACAGTCCCAACTGTGGTTATAAGTCGAGGGCTATACTCGTTCCTGCAGGCCACTGTCTCTTTGATTCCCCACTCTTCCATTAAATTCCAAGGGAGAATTTTTGCCACTAGTTCTCTTCAGCTCCTGTGCTACTAGTGAAATTACTAAAAAAGTTACCTTTTTTTGAAGAAATTTATCTGGTTTCAAAGTATTTCAAAAGGCCATTTGGGCTCAGCATCATCTACTTTTATATGCAACTGTACTTTGTAATCACTGAGACTTCTTTCAGATGATTAAGTATACAATCTACCTCCAGCAGAACTTGAAAATAAACAGTTTAAACATCTATTATTGCCCAATGGAAGCAAAAGCAAGGCAAAAGAAAGCAACATTTTGTTTACAGTCAGATAGTCTGATTTTTCTTATGTTTAGCAAAGCCACTTGAGAATATGATTACCCAACTGAATTTCTGCTTAAATGGCTACAATAACCATCAGTAATGAGTCTGATATTCAAGTTATTCTTCCTTTTTCTTTCGCCAAAGTAGCAGAAAATTATTTAAAACCTGCCACAGCACACTTATCTCCTTTCCATCCTTTTCAAGATCTGAGGAAGTGGTTTGAAGTTGGTTTTGATATCCAGTACTTGGCTTTATCTGTTTTTTTTTTGTATCTTATCTGCAATCTCTAAGAGATCACAAAGACGTGATAACCACCACTAGTTTTACAACTGGGAACAATGCTGCGATTTCATGGGATGTTATTAAGAAACATCCCATGTTTCAAAGCAAATGTGAGATCTGAGTCCACTGAATTCTCCGCCTCTACTGCGATTTTTATAGTGTGCATGAGTTTATTTTCCCAATGCTCCTTGTTGAGCAAATTGGTCTTTTATTCCTTTGTGGTGGTTATTTTTTGTTAGTTTGCTTGGATATCCATAGTATTCTTAGGAATTTTCTTCAACCCCAACAGTCAAAAGTGTCAATGCTCTTTCAATTTTGGTTTTTCAAAGGTCACGGCTAGGTGGTACCATCTAAGGAATTAAATCTTTTCTTAATGAGCAATGTCAAAACTTGTGGGAGATATAGTGCTTGGGTTGGCATCAGTAGCAAATAAAATGATAATAAAACAGGATCTCATCACTGCCATAATGCTGCTAGCTAATCTTCTAACTTCTCTTCTCTCCCCTTCCTCTAACTATTCTATCAACATACAACTATGGATACAACTATTAGAAAAAAAATTACTTGACTACAAAACTGTAGACAAACTTTTTCATCAGTTCACCTAGCGAGAGAAATGCAACAGAGAAATTGTAATGTGGCAGCCTTGCAGTTCAGTTACCTCTTTATAGGATTTGTGTAGGTTATTCCCCCCCACCAAATGGCCTGATAGATGCACATACCTGTAATATATTTGGAAAATATGGGAAGTGGCTCAGTTGGAAAATTTATTTATGTAGCAGGTAGTTCATTTAATGACCATTCCAAGTTGCAACAGCAACTGAAAAAGGTGACTTTTTTTACTGATGACCATTGCAGCATCCCCATGCGCATGATCAAAATTCAGAAGCTGGGCAACTGACTCATATTTATGACGGTTGCAGTGTCCCAGGGCCATGTGACCACCTTTTGTGACCTTCTGACAAGCAAAGTCAATGGAAAAGCCAGATTCAGTTAGCAACCGTGTTACTAACTTAACAACTGTAGCAAGAAAGATCATAAAATGAGGCAAAACTCTCTTAATCATTGTTTCACTTAGCACTCAGAAATTTTGGGTTCAATTGTGATCATAAGTTAAGGACTAACTGTATTTATTATGAAATTGGAGGGTGAAATATTTTTTCTTGCCACAGATTCACAATAGCTTGGGGCACAATATTGGTTGCATGACCCTTTTTTGGCAGTTTTCCATTGGTCAGCTGAAAGGAGAACACTGATTGGCTCATAGAATTCCTTGCCTATTTGCTAAATTCAAAGGTCTGCAGTAGAAAAGCACCAACAACTTCGATATTATTTGACGTGACCAGAGAATGGAAATAGTGTTGCCTATGATTGGTAGCTTGTCTAATTATACTTTGTTATATCGTACTATAATCTTAATTCATTACAAGGGGAAGGAGAATCTAATATATATATTAGATGCATAGGCATTAGAATTTCATTTTTAATGTGTGCCATTGTGTTCACAAAAAAAGTGACAGTAAAAGTTATCTTATATTGTCTTGCCTTGCCTTGCTTTATATCTTATATCTTATCATCTATCTTATCTTCTTATGAATGAAGTTCGTAGAATTCCTGAGGCTTAAAACTATTTGGTTTTTACAAAGGTTTACAAAGGTTTCTGAATACACTTCCAGCACCACCCAACAGCCACATCTAGAATTGGTAAGCCCAACACAGAATCCAGAAATTTTCATTTTATTGCAAAGGCTTTTTTATTCAAGATATAGTATTTATCCAAAGCCTTATGAACCCTGATTTCAAATTAAAAGAGAGAGAGGTGATAGTAGGTGGGGTCATTTGAAAATATAGTTATGTATTGCATTTAAAAAGGATAAGCCAAAGAGCTAGGTCATTCCAAACTGAATGAATTATACTATTACGCACATGAAGTTGGCACAGCATGTATTGGATTTATGAGGATTTGATTTTGAGCCCATTTCTGACAACACAGGAGTTTTGCACCACCCCAGGTTTATGTGGATCTATAAAGACTTTTTCCACCTGATTTATGGCAGTAAATGCTTCAAAGACAATACTACACCGTATCCTTCAGTTTCACTTCATAAATTGTCACATGAATAACTTTATCTTGGAAACTGGTTTATAACCCAAGAGAAGGGAATGGTTCGGTCCAGTGGTGGGTTTCCATTTTTTTACTACTGGTTTGCTTGTGCATGCACTCGCACGCAGAAGCATCCGGGCAGGTGAGTGGAGCTTTCCACCACCGCCACTAGTGGTTTGTCCGATCTGGACCGAAGCGGCAGAAACCCACCTCTGGTTTGGTCCATTTCTAGGATTTTTCAAACTTTATTTATCTAGTGTATGTTCACTGTAATTGAGCATACTCCAGAAGGAATAACTATTGCTTCTACTGCAAGTCTTTATTATTGTTCGTGTTCTGACCCAGCCTTCGCAAGCAATGAGAAACCGCTTACTCACGAGTAACCCAATCCCCTTTTTATGTACCTCAGTCTTTGTTCACATTGAATAAACAAAAGCAAAAGTAATGAGTCACAAGTGACTCACAAGTGACTCATTACTTTTGGCCTTCTAAACCAAATCATTAGTTTTCCCCATCTAAAAACAGGGCAAGAATAGTCTCTGTTCACTTCAGCTGAGGCAAATTCATTCCCTATTATTTTCCAGCAAGGAGATTTATTGGCACCTCAAATACAGAGTAATTAATCCCGACAAACCAGGTTCTGGCAAAGGAATCTTACATGATTTATGTACACTGGAAACGAACTGTTGTCTGCAACAACTGGCCACTCCCAAACCCCTATTATTTATTTCCTAGCCAGGGAGGGGCTGCGCCTATGTCTTCTTTTCCCTGATAACTGGCTTATTGCTTTCCGTTGCTCTCTTCTCCTCTCCTCCCTACGCGTATGCGCATCTGAGATGGGCCCCATCTGTTCTTCCCCCTCGCTCAGCTCAGGCCCTGAAGACAGCTGCCTCTCCACATGGTGGAGGATGGAAGGCCCGGCTCTGCATCTGCCTCTGGTCCTGCTTCCTCATCAGAGCCTTCTAAAGGCTCCAAACCAGTGGTGGGTTTCAAAAAATTTTAGAACCTCTTCTGTAGGTGTGGCCTGCTTTGTGGGAGTGGCTTGATGGCCATGTGACTGGGTGGGAGTGGCTTGCCAGCTATGTGACCGGGTGGGCGTAGCCGACTTGTAAAATGTGGTGAAACTCACTTAACAACGCTCTTGCTTAGCAACCAAAATGTTGGCTCAGGAACTCTGGCATTGAAGTGTGCAAGTTTTAAAGCTGTCAAATTACAAGACTCTTGCACCTGTAACCTTTTAGAAAAAAAAACCCAGGGGTGTTCAAACTTGACAGCTTTAAGACTTGTGGACTTCAACTCCCAGAATTCCTCCTCTCGCTCTTCATCTTGCTGATGTGCGGATGGGCGGGGGGAGGGAGCTGGAACCGGTTCTAAACGGCAATGTAGATTTGTGGAACCTCTTCTATAGAAGAGGTTAGAACTGGCAGGAACCCACCCCTGCTCCGAACCCAGCCCAGGGTCCCCCTCAATCTCATCCACGTCTTTGCTGCTAGCTCTGCTGGCAGTCGATGGGCCGCAACAATTTGTTCCCATGAATCAGAGGGAAGGGACAGCCTGTCACATGAGCTTAGTGAGGGAATTCATCAAGTTCATAGAAAAGCATGACTTGAATCTAGGCTATTTCGATTCCAAGGATATCCTTTTTTGTGTTAAGAAAATAATTGGATGTAAAGACACAAGGAAGAATTGTATCAGTTCAAAAACACTTGGTGCAGTCGAGGTACCATTCCTATCTAACAGACCAAGAGATGCTTAGTTCGTAGTGACTGATAATGACATTCTTATCCATCTGAAAGAAAATTGGAATGACAGTGATACTAGTTAGCATTAATTTCACATTGTTAAGTATTTATTTATTTATTTATTTATTTATTTATTTATTTATTTATGTATTTATTTATTTATTTATTTGTCTTGTATGCCGCCCACTCCCGAAGGACTCCGGGCGGCTCACAATAGACAAGGGAAGGGGAAATAAATAGACAAAGACAACACTTTAAAAAAACCCGCAACATTCACAGTTTCCGTGGGGCTGAATGTTTCACAAGCCCCCCGGCCTGCTGGAGCAGCCAGGACTTGGTGGCTTTGCGGAAGGCCGGGAGGGTAGTAAGGGTCCGGATCTCCACGGGGAGGTCATTCCAGAGGGCTGGAGCTGCAACAGAGAAGGCTCTCCCCCGGGGAGTCTCCAGCCGACTTTGGCTGGCGGATGGAATCGGGAGGAGACCTAACCTGTGAGATCTAATCGGTTTATGGGAGGTAATTGGCAAAGTATGTTTGTCATGTTGCCTATTCGTTAACATAAGGCAATATTAATTGTGTCTGAGTCCTGTATCCTAGAGTACAGACTTGACATTGGCAGCATTTGAAAACCTGGATAACAATAATCTCTTGGATGAACTATATAATTAAGGTCAATCTGAAAAAGGGAGGGAGGACCTGGAAAGTGCTCATGTCAAAACTGATTTGTATCTTTCCATGATTCCACCAGTGGCAATAAAAATATTAACCGTGCATTTCTTCCACCTCTACCTAGAATTGATTTGCACTTATTGCAAACTGGTATCAGTCACTTAGAAGGAGTTCCAGTTCTTTTTGGAAAAGATTATTTGGAAAATAAGCGTCAATTTGTTTTTGTAATGCACATAAAATTGGCATAAAGTCAGGGTTTTTTTTTTTAAGAACCAAAAGAGATTTAGGAGAAAAGGAGCAGTAGTTTCTGAGTGCTTTTGTCAAACTGGCAGTATTGTTACAGTCGTGGTTCTCATTCTGTAATCCTCTTTTAACCCATATCTTGTTAAATAAACAAATTACCAGAAAAAGCATCACATGTCACCACAGTCCTCTCCTCCGAAAGAAAATGATGTTGTAATTATTGTTTTTAATTTTTCATTGCACAAGAAAAATGAAGCAGGCTGCAAACTGGAATAATAAAATTATGAACAGTTGTTATACAATTTTTAAAAGCTATTAGCTAGGCATAATGAGTTGCACTAGTGACTCTAACAATTTTCCCCAGCTTGGAATTCATATTCATAATAATTTTCATTTTCCATTTTTCAGTTGACATTGTTGCTGAATTGAGCTTCCTCTCCATTCTGGTTGCAAAGTTTTTGGGAACTCCTGTTTTCAGCCAATAGAATAGAATAGAATAGAATAGAATAGAATAGAATAGAATAGAATAGAATAGAATAGAATAGAATAGAATAGAATAGAATTGAATTCTTTATTGGTCAAGTGTGATTGGACACAGAAGGAATTTGTCTTTGGTGCATATGCTCTCAGTGTTCATAAAAAGACAAGATACATTCATCAAGTATCATAAGGTAGAATACTTGATGATAGTCATAGGGTACAACTAAGCAATCAATATCAATATAAATTGTAAGGAGTGTGCAGTGCTCTATAGCGTCGTTTTGAGGGTAGGAGTTGAAACAATTTACGTCCAGGATGCGAGGGGTCTGTAAATATTTTCACGGTTCTCTTTTTGACTTGTACAGTATACAAGTCCTCAATGGAAGGCAGGTTGGTAGTAATTGCTTTTTCTGCAGTTCTAATTATCCATTGAAGTCGGTGTCTGTCTTATTTGGTTGCAGAACAAACCAGACAGTTATAGAGATGTACCATTAACCAATGACTTGCTTTGGTTTGTCACTGGCCAATAGCTGAACACTGCATGCCCATGCCACCTATACTCATACATTGGTTAGGAGATTGCCTTCAGAATGGGTTCTCTTGAAAACACTTAGGCTCACTGAAGTGAATGCCTTTAATATAAACCTGAGAGCAGGAGCTGCAATTTTCCTTGATAAAATACTTTACACCAGAGAGATAATGTGATTTTCTCATCAAGGCAAGGAAGTGATAAGCGCCTCACTGAAGTGCTTCATTTTATTTAAAGGCCTCGTGTAGAAGTGAAACCTTTTGACAAATAATGGATAAGTAAAGGCTTAATGGCACACTTTGAATTCTACAAGAGGTGTTTTGAGAGTTGAACTGTTTGACCTCTCAGAATCCCTTAACAATTTATGATTGGAAAAGGAGGGTCCATAACATGGGCCTTGTATGTGATTAAGATTAGCCTGGCTCATTTACAACTTCTATCCCCCTTTACTAGGAGATGGAGCAGATGACTGCCAACAGGTGGTCCTAATAATTTTATTTATTTATTAAGCTTCTCTGTCACTTCATTCAGAAAACCAGCTCTGAGCAGTGTAAAAGTGGTAGGAAGTGAAGCAAACCGAGAATGCATAAAGAGCTAAATTTAGGATCATGGTACAAATTGTGCCTTCCTAAGACTTGATGCAGAAGCCATATGCTTGAAATTGTCTCTGGTGTTAGCCAGTCAAGATTAATCTTAACTGCAAACCATATCATTCAAAATAATCATAAATAATATAAAACGTCTTCTTACAATGTAACAGTAAAAGAGATGGAAGGAACCTTGGAGGCAGTGATGAAATTCAATTTTTTTTACTACCGGTTTTGTGGGCGTGGCTGGGTGGGCATGACAGGGGAAGGATGCTGCAAAATCTCCATACCCTTCCCACTCCTGGGGGAAGGATATTGCAAAATCTCTATTCCCACCCCACTCTGGGGCCAGTCAGAGGTGGTATTTGCCTGTTCTCCAAATTACTCAAAATTTCTGCTACCGATTCTCCAGAACTGCTGGATTTCATCCCTGCTGGACGTCCAATCTCCCGCTCTTGCAGGATACCTATACTATTTCTTATAATGGCTGTCTAGTCTCTCTCTTCTTAAAAGCCTCCAGTGATGGGGCACCCACAACTTCCAAAGACAATTTTTTCCACTGGTTAATTGTTCTGTCAGGGATTTTTCTCCTTATTCTAGGTTGCTTCTCTCCTTGTTTAATTTCCATCCATTGTTTCTTGTGCTGCCTACAGGTGCTTTGGCTAATAAGTTGGCCCCCTCTTCCTTCTGGCAGCTCTTCAAGTAATGGAAGACTGCTATCATGTCACCCCGGCCCTTCTTTTCACTAAACTAGGTATACCCATTAAGACTTACATTGTTAAAACTTATTGTTTTAGACAGAGATGGGTTGCTCCTGGTTCGGCCCGGATCGGGTGAACCAATAGTAGCAGCTATAGGAGGCTCCGCCCACCCACCAGGACTCACACAAACAAACAAGCGTGGTGCACAAGCGAACCAGTAGTAAAAGAAATTGGAAACCCACCACTGGTTTTAGAGTTTGACCAGATAAAGGATAGCAATAAAAAAATAGAAATAAAAACCAGCAAGCGTAATTTGAATGAGTTCAGTACACACAGAGACATACACTTCAATGATGCCATATTCCATCAATTCCAAGTAGTTGTATTTATTTATTTTATTTTCTGATTAACATAAACCATCAGATTGGTATAAAGTGCATGATTCTTTTCCCCCTCAGCCTTTCATTCCCCCAGTCAATATGTAGGATATATCAGATATTAAACTAACATTCGGTCTAATCCTCTCCGAAAGGGTAGGGATTAAGTAGAGCCTATTTTGTATATCCTGACATTTCATACATAAAAGGAAAATAAACATAATCTCACATTAAACTTGTACACCAAGGAATTACTCCTTGCTTATACAAAATGCCCCCTATCCCAGACAAGCAAGGTTACCCAGTAGGAATATTTTTATAGTACCTGAGGAGAAAGAAAGAAAATGTACGTTCAGTTAGTCCATTTGAGAAGTAAAGATAACCAGAATTAAGAGATAGGAATGTGGCAAGTGTTTAATGTTATAGTTCCAGTGAGAAAAACTAATCCTAAACCAATCAAATAATGGAGAAAAATGATCCCAGGAGTCCAGGAAACAGAACGCATTTGAGGCGTTTCAACAAAGATGCACTTAAAACTATTTGGATTATTTATTGTAATTACATGCTCAGATAGCTATCGGGACAGCTTTTACAACACTGAATCCTATCTCTCACATTTGTTTTAAGAATGTATCCCATAAGATAAGAGGCGTCATCGAGTGTAAAGCCATCTCATAGAAAATCCTAAACCTAGGCTTACTTCACGTAGAGACAATATTCCCATGACACATAAGTTTATTTTTGTTTTTGTTGTTTTTAATCTTTGTGTAAGAAACAGATTCCCAGGAAAAAGAAATCAGCAAATCGAATTAAAGTCTATGATTGGCCTTTGAGAAATTGTATACCTAAGCAAACAGTGTGTAGCACAGTTGATTCTGCTGAACTTTTCTGCAATTTTTTTTTGCCTGCCTTTATTACTTCTAGAAATAACGCAAAGTGATCAATGTACCTAACATTTCTTCCTCTTCTTTTTTTCACCATAACAACAACCCTTTGAGGAGCGTTGGACTGACAGAGAATCAGGATGGATATCTCATCACATGCATTGAGTCTTTCCTTAAGAGGACAGTTTCATAAGATAATGTTGGAGTAGAGATGCTTTTGATGAATTGGTCACTAAATTGTGCTCAATCTTATTTAACATCTAGAGCAGGGGTGTTAAACCCGTGGCCCATGGGATGGATGCATCACATGTTGGCCATGCTCACACACACACACACACACACACACACACACACCAGTTTAGTGAAGGGGAGAAAAGTGGCAATACATTCTGTGACAACAACATGATGTTGCAAGTTTGACACCCGTGAGCTAGAGGAAACTAATAGGAGAATAAATGCACGCATCGCAGAACACAAGAACGTAGTCAAAAAAGAAGAAAAAACTTCCTCCCTCTTAAAGCAATAGGACATGAAATTTATTTTGAAAGAACCAAATTAATCTCCAAAACTGAACACTTCAACAAGAGAATAATTATGGAAGCCATCGAAATAGAGAAACACCCCCACAACATGAATAAATGGGATGATACCTCCCGCCTACAAGACATCTTGAAACTAGCCCTAGTCAACAAACGAGTCTCAGGCACGAAAACCAACACCGGATCCAGAACAACACAGGATGCAACCACCAGTCACCCTCACCAGACTCAAACTCAAACCCATCCCATAGACCACCACCCAG